>NC_090649.1:300287991-300887991 GCF_040937935.1 Hyperolius riggenbachi
AATCACCCCGTCACCCCCTGTCACTGCTACCCATCAGATCAGACCCTAATCTGCCCCTTGCGGGCACCCAAACACTCGCCCACTACCTCAGATCGCCCTCAGACCTCCACCCCCCCCCCCCCCCCCCCAGTGCATTATTTACATCTGTTCTCCACTCTAATCACCCACTGATCGCCCATCAATCACCCCCTGTCACTGCTACCCATCAACCCTTGCGGGCACCCAATTACCCGCCCACACCCTCAGGCCCCCCTGATCACCTCCCCAGTGCATTGCTTGTATCTTTTCCCCATCTAATCACACCCTGAGACACCCATCAATTACCTCCTGTCACCCCCTAGCACTCCTATCCATCAGATCAGGCCCTAATCTGCCCCCTGCCGGCTTCTGATCACCCGGCCAAACCCTCACCCGCCCCACCGCAGTGATTTTTTTTTTCTGATCACTGCTGGTCTCTACGACTTAATTGTGGCTGAGACCACCTGTTATGCCACACAATACACAACCGCCAATCCAAGAAGCTACCCATGCCCAGCCTTTTCAGTGGAAACCATTCCAATTTTCAGAACGTAACATTTTTTTTGGGGGCTTCTTCTTAACATGGGTCTAGTCAAAAAGAATGTATTGCGGTCTTATTGGTCTACGCACCCAATACATCACATGCCCATGTTCTCCGCTGCCATGTGCAGGTCACGATTTGAGAACATCCTGCGCTTCCTGCACTTCATTGCCAATACAACCTGTCATCTAAGAGGCCACCCTGCTTATGACCGGTTCCACAAAATTCGGCCCCTCATAGACCACCTGTCATCAAAATTTGCAGATGCTTATACCCCTGAACAGTCATTTTGAGGCATTTGGTTTCCAGACTACACCTCACAGTTTTGGGCCCCTAAAATGCCAGGGCAGTATAGGAACCCCACAAGTGACCCCATTTTAGAAAGACGACACCCCAAGGTATTCCGTTAGGTGTATGATGAGTTCATATAAGATTTCATTTTTTGTCACAAGTTAGTGAAAAGTGACACTTTGTGAAAAAAAATTAATTTCAGCTAACTTGTATCAAAAAATAAAATCTATGTACTCACCATACACCTAACGGAATACCTTGGGGTGCCTTCTTTCTAAAATTGGGTCACTTGTGGGGTTCCTATACTGCCCTGGCATTTTAGGGGCCCTAAACCGTGAGGAGTAGTCTAGAAACCAAATGCCTCAAAATGACCTGTGAAATCCTAAAGGTACTCATGGGACTTTGGGCCCCTTAGCGCACCTAGGCTGCAAAAAAGTGTCACATGTGGTATCGCCGTACTCAGGAGAAGTAGTATAATGTGTTTTGGGGTGTATTTTTAACATACCTATGCTGGGTGGGAGAAATATCTCTGTAAATGGACAATTGTGTGCAAAAAAAAAAAAATCTCATTTACAGAGATCTTCCTCCCACCCAGCATGGGTATGTGTAAAAATACACCCCAAAACACATTATACTATTTCTTCTGAGTACAGCGATATCACATGTGGGACACTTTTTTGCAGCCTAGGTGCGCTAAGGTGCCCAAAGTCCTATGAGCACCTTTAGGCTTTACAAGGGTGCTTACAATTTAGCACCCCACAAAATGCCAGGACAGTAAACAACCCACAAATGACCCCATTTTGTAAAGTAGACACCCCAAAGTATTCAGAGAGGGGCATGGTGAGTCCGTGGCAGATTTCATTTTTTTTGTCACAAGTTAGCAGAAATGGAAACTTTTTTTTTTTTTATTTATTTTTGTGACAAAGTGTCATTTTCCGCCAACTTGTGACAAAAATTTTTTTTCATGAACTCACCATGCCTCTTAGTGAATACTTTGGGATGTCTTCTTTCCAAAATGGGGTCATTTGGGGGGTATTTATACTATCCTGGAATTTTAGCACCTCATGAAACATGACAGGTGCTCAGAAAAGTCAAGAGATGCTTCAAAATGGGAAAATTCACTTTTTGCACCACAGTTTGTAAACGCTATAACTTTTTACCCAAAACAATAAATATACACTTATTGGATTTTTTTTTTATCAAAGACATGTAGCACAATAAATTTGGACAAAAATTTATATAGAAATTTTACTTTATTTGAAAAATGTCAGCACAGAAAGATTAAAAAAAAAATCATTGTTTTGACAAAATTCATGTCTTTTTTGATGAATATAATAAAAACTAAAAATCACAGCAGCAATCAAATAGCACCAAAAGAAAGCTGTATTAGTGACACGAAAAGGAGGTAATATTTATTTAGATAGTAGGTTGTATGACCGAGCAATAAACCGTTAAAGCTGCAGTGGTCTGAATGAAAAAAAAGTGTCTGGTCCTTAAAGTGAATGGGAACCCGTTTAAAAAAAAAAAAGTCAGATACTCACCTAAGGAGAGGGATGCTCTGGGTCCCATAGAGCAAGGCTTTTCAACCTGTGGTACGCGTACCACCGGTGGTACTTTGCTGTTGGCTAGGTGGTACACACCAGGTTTGCCTGCCACTTTATTGCCCGCATGCCACTTGTCCTGGTCCTGTCCTGCCTCCACAAAGTTTGGCTCCTCCTCCCTCGCTCCTTGCTGTGCTGCTCTGCAGCATACTTCAGACCTCAGATCAGTGGGGAAGAGACAGTCAGGCAAATAGTGCACAGTAATGGTGCAGATACAGAAAGGGACATCACTTATCGCTTCCTGTATTTGAAGTATATGCGCCATCACTGTGTACCGTTTGCCTGACTGTCACTTCTCTGAGGCTGGCTTACCAATGATCTGAGGTGTGAACTATTCCGCAGGGCAGGACAGCAAGGAGTGAGCAAAGGGGGGAGCCAAACTTTGTGGTGAGTCACTGTCTAGCTCTCAGCTCTCTGATGGTGGGACTAGGCTATCTATAATTATGCGGGGGGGGCAAGCACTAATAACGGTGCAGGAGATTTGGGCGCAGCCGGCGCCATCATAGGCCGAAATAGGAATTACGGCTATAGCGGCGCACAGTCAGTAACTTCGGCACCATCGCAAGACAGTGCTGAAGTTGCTATTAAAACACTGCAATTCGGCTTCCAGCAATTGCCGTGTACCAGCTGTATCCTGCGCCTAATCTCCCGGCAGGCAGTTCATATGTATGCAATCTATCTACAGATTGCCAATACTGACAATACGTAGGCTTGCAATCTAACTGTAGTCGTTTTCCCCACCAATGCCTCCTATTTTTCCCCTCCCATATGCCCTCTTTTCTTAGTGTACCTGTAAAAAAAAAGTGCCCCGAGGGGTACTTACCTCAGGGAAAGGGGGGGCCTTTGTATCCTAAAGAGGTTTCCCCCTTCCTCCACAGTAGAAGGGATCCAGCTCTGGGAGCCCCAAAGTTCTCCTTGTCGGTGTGTGCGTATGCACAGTAGTATTTGTTTTCCTTGACTGCAGTGCTTGAGTTTAGGTCTTCTTTAAAGAGGTTCTGTCGGATTCTAAAAATCAATCAAACAATTTGACACTTATCTGGGGCTTCCATCGGCCCCCTGCAGCTGTAATGTCCCGTGCCGTCCTCCTACGATGCTCCGTGTCCCGCCGCCGGTCCCGGTTTAATATACGTCTAAACAGACGGATAATGTTAGCTCCTGCTCGCGTCATCGGGAGCTAACTGCACAGCCGCAGTGTAATAACTCGTGTGATTACACTGGGACCGGCGGCGGGGAACGGAGCATCGGAAGAGGACGACGTGGGACATTACCACTGCAGGGGGCCGATAGAAGTCCCAGGTAAGTGTCAGCTTGTTTGATTCTTAGGCTGCAAAAGAACTCTTTAAGTGAGAAGAATACAGTGGCTGCTATATTAATTTCCTTTTAAACTATATGAGTTGACTGGCAGCCCTGATGATCCATGTCTCTGCAGAAGTGTCAGAAACAAGCATGCAGCTAACCTTGTCAGATCTGACAATAATGTCAGAAACACCTGATCTGCATGTGCTTGTTCAGGAGCTGTGGCTAAAAAGGCATTAGATCAGCATGATAGCCAGGTAAATGGCATTGCTTAAAATAAATATGGCAGCCTCAATATGCCTCTCACTTAATTTCTCCTTCAACTACTCCCTTTTTTCACTGTAGTGGTCCTTTAAACAGTTGGAAAATGACAGTTGGAAAATGACAGTTGGAAAATGACAGTTCAACTGTCATTTTTCAACTGCCATTTTCATTTTTCAACTTTTTTTTTACCTGCCATTTTCCAACTGTCATTTCTCAACTGCCATTTTCCAACTGTCATTTCTCAACTGCCATTTTCCAACTGTCAAATTTGAACTGCCATTTTCCACCTGTCATTTCCCAACTGCCATTTTCTAACTGCCATTTTACAACTGCCAAATTTTAACTGTTTTTCGACTGTCATTTTAAAACTGCCATTTCTCAACTGTCATTTTCCAACAGCCAAATTTCAAATGTTTTTCGACAGCCATTATTTTCCAACTGTCATTTTTTTTAACTTCCATTTTTTGACTATCTTTTTCCAATTGTTTCCTTCTTTTCCTATTTTATTTATTTTGCAAACACAAGCCTTGAGATCCTCAATGTTGAATGTTGATTTGCCACCTCATTTTGTGTTTTGGGGGCTAGATTTGCATCACGATTTGCACAATTTAAAACTGGCCATCTCTAACAGTGACAGGTGTCAGATATGGTGGTTGGATAGTGCAATGGTTAAGGACTCTGCCTCTGACGTAAGAGACCTGGGTTCAAATCTTGGCTCTTGCTATTCAGTAAGCCAGCACCTATTCCGTAAGGAGTTCTTTGGGCAATACACTAACACTGCTACTGCCAACTGAGTGTGCTGTAGTGGCTGCCTCGCAAGCACTTTGAGTCCGACAGGAGAAAAGCGCTATACAAAAAACGGAATTATTATATGGATAACTGTAGAGAGGGAGTGGAGTGCAAGATATCTTCTTATCTTGCTCCCAGTCTAGTGACCTATTTATTGGCTTTAACTTTCATAGTGGTGCTCTTTCCTGGCTAGCACTTTTAGCCACCTTTGAAACTTGTCCACACATTCTCTACCTTAGTATTTGGTAATGGTGTTCCTCCACGATGGTGACCCTCTTTTTCTTGGGCTACTTCAAATGTATTTATTGTGCATTATGGTGATTTATTGTTGCGGAGTTGTTTTTCAGATTCACTTGCACTGTTTTTTTTCTAGATAAAGAGGTACTTTGTTGCTTTGGAATTTTGGATTATCTTAATTACAGAATGAATTACAGATCTTTCTGTACCAATTTTTTGGAGTGCCAACCATTTACTTCTCTTTACAAAAATGTATGGCACGTGTTTTGCTCTGCATGGCAGTATTAATTGAAATGAGACAGCAGTGTGTTGGCACAGAGATGCATGCAGCAGTTTATTGTCAGAACACAGTACAGCACATGAGGGTCTAACACATTACTAAAATAAGCTCAGCAATGCAGCAGTACATCCTGACCTTCACAGTTGTTATCAAATTACCATTTTAAAGGACCACTATAGTGAAAAAGTAAGCAGTTAAAATCTTTCAGAACCAACATGTTTTGGACTAGTCAAGTTCCTCATTGGGGATAAAAGGTTTTTCTTTTTTTTTAATTTCCTAAATGGCAGTTGCTAAGTCTAACTGCCAAAATAGGACCAGCCAGCGTCCCTACTCGCACACCATTTTGGCAGTCAGACTTAACAATGGCCATTCAGCAAATGCTTTTGAAAACAAAGGCAGTGTTCTTCCCCAGAATTTTTTTTCCAGCCGAGTGGCATGAAACAGTAGCCGGGTGGGGCGAGATGAGAGAATGCAGCTCCGGCGCTTTTCTGCATAACTTAGCTTACAGCAGAGGAGGAGCTGAGCCGATGACAGCAGGGTGCTCATCAAAACCAGCCTGAGTGGACCACCCGGCTAAAAGAGCCTGGGGAGAACACTGCAAAGGGAAACCCTGAGACTCCATCGTGAGGAGATGGACTAGTCCAATACCTGTTGGTTCTGTCAGCTTTTAAAGCGGGCCTAAACTGAGAGCTTCCTCTCTGCTCTAAGGAGATAAGCAACAGCATCATAACTTTAAAGAAAAACATTTCTTTGTTACAACTTACAGGAATCTTACAAAAACCCTGTAGTGTTTACTTTCTGGTGTCCCAGGAACACAAAAGGGTTAACCTCCTGTATTTACATATTAGCCCAAACTATGGCATAGAGTGGCACACCTGACAGCCCTAATTTACACTTGCTGTTTACTTGTTGATAAGGCCTAATTAAACAGGCTACTCTCTCTAGACTAGATCACTGCTCATTTGAAGTATACACTCCGTCACTGTGTACCGCTTGCCTGGCTGTCTCTTCTCTGTGGTTGGCTTACCAATGATCTGAGGTGTGAACTATTCCGCAGGGCCGCACAGCAAGGAGTGAGCAAGGTGGGAGCCGAACTTTGTGGTGATTCACTGCCTAGCTCTCAGGTGGTGGGGCCAGGCTACCTATAATTAAGCGCGTGGGGGGGGGGGGTGGAACTTGTATGGCTACCTATATTGGCAATCTACCTCTAGATTGCCAATACTGATGATATGTAGGCTTGCAATCTAATTGTAGTTATTTTTCCCCACCAATGCCTCCTACTTTTCCCCTCCAAAATGCTTTTTTTTCTTAAAGTGTACCTTGTAAGAAAAAAGTGCTTCGGGGGTACTTACCTCAGGGAAGGGGAGGCCTTTGTATCCTAAAGAGGTTTCCCCCTTCCTCCACAGTAGATGGGATCCAGTGCTGGGAGCCCCATAGTTCTCCTCCTTGGTGTGCGCATGCACAGTAGCTGCTCTCAGTTCAGGCTCCAGCAGAAACAGCCAACCTCGATTGCATCCATTCTACTGTGCAGGCACACTGATGGTACTTGAAAGTTTTCAGGCAATAATAGTGGTACAGTTAGTGGAAAGGCCCTGCCATAGACCACTCCCTCTCCTGGTGCCCGCTGCTGTCCTGGCTCCCCCGTAGTGGTATTCGACCGTTTCGGTCAAATACCGCTGTCTCCCGGCCGAAGGGAGGCTTCGGGAGCCCGAGTGCTCCCGAAGATGGGCAGCTCTACACTGCGCGCACAAGCACGCCCTCTATGACGCACTCGCGTGTGCGCCACCTGTCTTCGGGAGGACTCGGCTCCCAAAGTCCCCTCGGTGGGGGATGAGAACGGGGGAGCCAGCGCAGCATTGAGGGCACCGGGAGAGGAATGGCTCATTAGGACTGAGCTTTTCCTCTCCTTAGGTGAGTATCTGACTTCTTTTTTTATGTACATCGGGATTCCCATTAGCTTTAAGGGGTTTTATGACTGCAGTCCTTAAAGAGAAACTCCGAAGAAGAATTGAACTTTATCCCAATCAGTAGCAGATACCCCTTTTACATGAGAAATCTATTCCTTTCCACAGACCATCAGGGGGCGCTGTATGGCTGATATTGTGGTGGAACTCCTCCCACAAAGAAATTCTGAGTACGTACTCCTGGCAGTTTCCTGTCTGTGAACCTTGCTGCATTGTGGGAAATGGCTGTTTACAGCTGTTTCCAACTGCCCAAAAAAACATGCAGCAGCTACATCACTTGTCAAAAGTAAAAATGGCACCATGTAATAAATGTCAGAATGTAAGGCCTAGTGCACAAACCGCTAGCAGACCCACAAAACGCTAGCGGTTTTGGGTGCGGACGACAGAAATTAGCCCCAGTGCACACCGGGCGGATCTTGATGCGATCCGCCGGGTGTTCAACGGCCGCATCCGCATGGCTAATGTATCTCTATGGGCTGGTGTACACCGGCAGTTTGAGGTTTTTAGCAAACCGCAAACGTACAGCAAGAGGCACGTTTGCGGCTTTCTAAAAACCTCAAACCGCCGGTATGCACCAGCCCATAGAGATACATTAGCCATGCGGATTTTAAGGCGGATTCGGCCGGCGGATCCGCCCGGTGTGCACTGGGCCTAAATCAGGAATTTAAAAGATTTTACAACGGGCAAACACTGACAATCATTTATACATAATTATTGTAAAAATTAAGCACTTTTTTATTACATTATTTTCACTGGAGTTCCTCTTCAAGTGGTTAAGCACATTATATAGCATTGAACCAGTCATGTCACCTACTGTCTCTCAGAGGGGCTCACAGTCCAATAAGTCTAATATTCCTACAGCCTCAGGCAAATGAATGACAAAGCCAGTTAACCCACAGTACGTTTTGCTATTGCGGAAGGAACCCAAGTACAAACCCAAATAGAGTCCTTGCTAGAATCAAACCCAGGATCCTAGAGCAGCAAGTCAGGAGTGCTAAATTATTCCAACAAAGACACACAAACCATCACATTTTCCCAAACGCAGCAACAAGATGTGGTCAGCTGTTGAAATTCCATACAAAATAAAATTACATTCTTTATTAACTTGAGATATTCATTACAAAATTCCTTAACAGAAAAACATTTGACACTATCATGCTACTGAAATTATTAATGTACGGTAGCATCCCACCTGATTCAGTCACTTTATAAACTTGACAGATTTGTTCTGCTGCAAATACACTTTTCCTGCACAGACTAGAGTCAAATCAAGCAATCAGGGGCAACATTTATGCAATACACACAACCTGTCTAATATCCACCAGTATTGGATAACAGAAGATAATGCTTAGGATCTGGAAAAGGTGAAAAAGCAAATGTTCAATATTTTATTATAGTAAAGCTAAATGACATTAGCAAGAGAAAAAAAATGATACCTCAAGACTATGAAATTCAGCATTTTGAAAAGGTCTTGCACAGACATGTAGCAGATTATGTGACAGAGGAGAAAGACATATCAAATGAGCTATAAATCAGGTCACACCAAAACCAAATACAAAATGATGGTTATTAGACCCCTGGGTCCATTTAGCTTACATGCAGCCTGAACAGCCACAATATAGCCTGACATTTTGAGGTTACAGATGATCAGCAATTATATATACAGTACTCAGTAAATTTGTCACAGTAGGAGAACCACATGAAATACTGGCATCTCTACTCCAAATGCACATCAACTATCAGACATTGCAACTTTGAAAAAAACAAAAAAAACAAAACAACAAAAAAAAACTTTGGATGAACTTTGACATTTTGCTGAGTTCTGAATGAAAGCAGGGAAATATTTACCTAGTGCATCAGAGAACAGACTGCAGCTCCCAGTATGTAGATAAGTCCGAGTCTCTAGAGTAAAGGAAGCAGACAGCTGAGCTCGGCCCTTGTAATTGAAGGACTCCAGGCTAGCCAAAGCAAAGCCACTGGAGGCTGAATTGGAAGCTTAATGAACGACAGACCCCACCCAAGCACTAACATAGCTAGAAACAGAGGAGGAAGAAAAGGATGTGTGGAAGGGAAAAAATTCAATCCATCTCATTCTCTACTGTCCACTAATTCCAGAAAATAAGAGGACAAGAGGAAAAGCACATCATCATGGACAAGATTTTCCCTTCGGTAACATAAAGCTAGCAAAAGTTCAATACGGCTTCAACCGTTGGATAGATAATGTTTCACTGCAGCTCTGCAGTTGGAACAACATCACCTAAACATTTGCATTCTGATCCAAGAAAAGGATTCTGCCAAAACAGATTATTAAAACACTCAGGGTACGTTTCCACTTGTGCGGCGCGATTTGCTCGCGGAAAACGCGTCAACGTCCAACGGTTGCGTTTCCATGCGGATTTTCACGCGGAATCGTTCGCGATTTTAACAACGCGATTTTAACCATGTCAATGCCGGCAAGCATTGACATGGGTT
Source organism: Hyperolius riggenbachi (assembly GCF_040937935.1). Lineage (NCBI taxonomy): Eukaryota > Metazoa > Chordata > Amphibia > Anura > Hyperoliidae > Hyperolius > Hyperolius riggenbachi. Next base: position 300,297,745 of record NC_090649.1, read on the forward strand.
TTTTAACGAAATCGCGCACGGAAACGCCGGGAAAACCGCAAGACTCAAGTGCTTGCGGTTTTCTTATTTAGTTACATGACCGACGATTCGCGTGCGGGTGTGCGGCGTGCGAATTCTGACGGCTCTGCTGTGCAGATTTTTTCTGCAGAGCGAGCCGCACAGAATTCCTGACAAGTAGAAACGGCGCCATCCACTAGTATTGTTTGAGCAAATCTGCATGCAGGAAACGCATGCAGATTCGCTCTAGTGGAAACGAGCCCTCAGTGATGCACTGAAAGCCGGTCAGGTATGAATGGTTGTAGCAGTTTGTGAGAGGAGTTAAAAAAAAAAAAAAAAAAACCAACGCTCATTCACTAAGGACAGCAAAGATCAACAAAGAAAGCAGCCTAGAATGCAGAAAAGTCTAGTAGAAACAAAGTAATAAATAATAAACTTTAACATCAAACAGTGTAACTGCAGGAAACCATGACTAAATTGAATAGAAGATAATGGGTCATATGCAATTAACTTTTGCACTTGAGTTTTCTCCTAGGAGATACTTTTTCATCTTCAATTCATAATAACTTTTTAGCACTTTGCAATGAAAAAAGTACCAACAAGTACTTGAAAAGGTACTATCAAAATGATTTCAAGTATTTGTTTGCTTGATGGTTGTTTAAAGGGTACCCCAACTGAAATGTGACATAATGAGATAGATATGTGTATGTACAGTGCCTAGTACACAAATAACTATGCCGTGTTCCTTTTTTTCTTTCTCTGTCTGAAAGAGTTAAATAGAAGGTATGCAAGTGGCTGACTCAGTCCTGACTCAGACAGGAAGTGACTACAGTGTGTCCTCACTGATAAGAAATTCCAACTATAAAACACTTTTCTAGCAGAAAATTTCTGAGAGCAAGAAAGAGATAAAAAAGGGGAATTTCTTATCAGTGAGGGTCACACTGTAGTCACCTCCTGTCTGAGTCAGGACTGAGTCAGCCACTTACATACCTGATATTTAACTCTTTCAGGCAGAGAAAGAAAAAAAGGAACACAGCATAGTTATGTGTACTAGACACTGTACATACACATGTCTATCTCATTATGTCACATTTCAGTTGGGGTATCCTTTAAAAAGAGAGTCTGAAGCGAGAATAAACCTCGCTTCAGACCTCATAGTTAGCAGGGGCATGTGTGCCCCTGCTAAACCGCTGCTATCCCGCGGCTTAACGGGGGTCCCTTCACCCCCAAATTCCCTCCGTACAGCCGGAGAGCGCTTCCGCATTGGGGCAGGGCTAACCGCCGCAGCCCTGCCCCACGCGCGTCTATCAGACGCGTACCTCCGCCTCTCCCCCGCCCCTCTCAGTCTTTCTTCACTGAGAGGGGTGGGGGAGAGGCGGCGATGCGCGCCTGATAGACGCGCTGAGAGGCAGGGCTGCAGCCGTTAGCCATGCCTCCAGGAAGAGAAAATTTACGACCAAGTTGACGACCAAGTTTTGCGGGGGTGGGTTTGGGGGTGAAGGGACCCCCGTTTAGCTGCGGAATATCAGCGTTTTAGCAGGGGCACACATGCCCCTGCTAACTATGAGCTCTGAACTGAGAATTATTCTTGCTTAAGAGTCTCTTTAAATGGCATTTTATTGACAACTTCACCTTGGAGAAAACTGAGGTGAAAAAGTGAATTGCATATGGCCCAATGTCCTCTTTTACCAATTTTCCAAGCTTGCATTGACTGAAGTGGTCAGTCCAGCTAAACATGTGAGAGGAAGCTGGCATTTGAGATGAACAATGAAAAGAAGAAGAAGCATTCCTGGGACAATTTGAGAAGTAGCTTTCTGTTAACTGTAAGTTAATTTGTGGTATATGGAAGTCTTAAACAAGGCCGGAATTACCTTTCCTAAATTAAATTAAAAAGCCCTACAGTAATTAGCCCATTGATTACTGTCCCGACTTGGTGTCCCTTTAAAGGCTTTCCTTTGAAAACTAGGCCATTTTTAACATAATAGTCTCCAGAAGTGTCTGAAAACTGGCCTATTTCTGTATGGAAAGCAGGGCCTGCATAACTCTGCGTACAGCATAGGAGGAGGATAAGGAGGCGAGTCAATGACAGCTGGGTGCTTACCAAAATTAGCAGGGTGGAGGATCCGGCTAAAAGAGCCTGGGGAGAACACAGGTTTATGTTTGCTGCTGGTAAATAAGGTAGAACCCACTGTAAATGCGCCAGGAAAAGGATCCATCAAGGGTCCTATTAGGGAACATTCTATACAATAAAATGCAAGTGTCCCTGCGTCTGTCCATGTGTCAGTGCTTTTTAGCACTGCGCATGTGCAGGGACAAGACGCAAAGACACTGCCAAGAGCGGTAGGAGGACGGGGCCAGAAGGGGCGGATGTGTTTACGAGCGCGCAGGGATTAGTGACAGACCTAGCACGTTTTTATATGGGCTTAAGTCACTAGTCCTAGTAGAATGTCATGATGGCATCATCAGGGTTCTTTAAAGTGGGAGGAAACGCTGCTTTTAAAATTATAAAGAAAAACAATTCAAAATTGATTAAAATATATAGCAAAAATCGTGAAGTGGAGGTATACTCCGTAAAAGGAGAAATTCCTGCGTGCCCAAGCCAAAGGTCTCAGTACCAATGAGGCCTATACAGCATGCATACAAAAAGGGCTGGCACCACAGAATAAAAATAAGCTCTTTATTGAAATGCCATTAAAATGACAATAGTCAAAAAATAGGCTTTGGCGGTGACAGCCCACTGTCTCGATAGCTCTTAACCTTCCTGGCGTTAGCCCCGAATGTAGTTCGGGGTAAGCCACGCAGGAGGTTTTCTCAGGCCCTACTGGGCCGATTTGCTTAATTTTTTTTTTGCTGAACGCAGCTAGCACTTTGATAGCTGCGTCAGCACACCGATCGCCGCCGCCCCGCGCTCGATCGCCGCCATCCGTCACGCCGCGTGCCCCCCCAGACCCCGTGCGCTGCCTGGCCAATCAGTGCCAGGCAGCGCTGAGGGGTGGATCGGGACTCCCAATGACGTCTTGACGTCATCCCGCCTCTTTGAACGGGATTTCCTGATCGGAGATCGCCGATGGCAATCGAAGCGGGCGCAGGGATGCCGCTGAGCAGCGGCTATCATGTAGCGAGCCTTGGGCTCGCTACATGATTTAAAAAAAACAAAAAAAAAAAAACTGCTGCGCTGCCTCCTGGCGGAAATCATTAGACCGCCAGGAGGGTTAAGCCACTCAGCCTAACTACAATCAAAACCACACCTGCTTATATAGTCACAAGTGATCATATTAACCAATCAGATTAAAAAGGCAATAGCCAATCACAGCACATAGAGGAAATTGGACATCTCCCACTGCTGCAGAGCAAGAGCATGTGAATAACTGCAACAATTACCAGCAGTGATGTCAGGAGGGGCTGGGGAAGCACAGCATAATGTACAAGCGGCCAATAGAAAAAAAGGCTGACCATGCACCGATCACGGCGCATCTTTTGTGCGCCAATCCAGGTGCATCATGTGCGCCGAATCGAGTGAAGGTTTGCAGGGAGTTGCTCTGGTGTGCGTGGGGCGTTGCGGCTTATCGCATACGGCGTTTTGGGCGCGAGGGTGTGACATTTCGCGAGCTCCAACTTGGCGCGCGATTAGTAACAGTTTCAGAAGTGCGGACTACTTAGCGCCCTGGTTTGTGCAACCGGAGCTTTTAGGCGTGCTGGATTGGTTGGCTTTTTTGGGGTTCGGGCCCAGTGTGTGCGTTATAGGTCATATGTCACTTCTGTGTACTTTTTTTGCTGGATATTTTGATCTGGCTTTGTTTATATTTACGCCTGTTGTCATGGAGGGTGGGATTTTGCACGCAATTGTCATCAAATGAGTCTGAATTGATGGCGCACATGATGCACCTGGATTGGCACACATATGATGCGCAGCGATCGGTGCATGGTCAGCCTTTTTTCTATTGGCTGCTTGTACATTATGCTGTGCTTCCCCAGCCCCTCCTGACATCACTGCTGGTAATTGTTGCAGTTATTCACATGCTCTTGCCCTGCAGCAGTGGGAGATGTCTAATTGGCTTTTTATTTTGCAGGTGTGTTTTTTTTTTGTTTTTTTTTTTCTTTGAACTAGTTCCCCATCAGGTCCTCTCCTCCTCTATGTGCTGTGATTGGCTATTGCCTTTTTAATCTGATTGGTTAATATGATCACTTGTGACCAGGGCTGTGGAGTCGGTCCAAAAATCCACCGACTCCGACGCCTCAGTTTAGGATTACACCGACTCCGACTCCTCGACTCAGACTCCTCTAATTTGCATATTACAATTTTGTTGATTAAAAGTATGTAACATGAAATTCGTCTCTTAACTGCCAACGCTTAGGAATTTTACAAGACAACTGAAGTGAGAAGGAATAATAATCACAATAAGGGCCGTGTAAATATGTGGTGGAGCATGTACTGCCTATCCAATATAAAGCACAAAACTCAATATCTAAATATATCTCATTTTATTGATAATTGAAAAAGTGAACATATTATAAAACATATAAAAACACATTGGATGGCCACCCCGCCACGACACAACCGCAACCACACTGACACACCAATCACACGCCGGCAACTACTGTATGGACTGATCCTGTGGCAAACCTAGCACAATCAGCAGCAGTAGGTATAGCTGTAAAGGTTAGTCTTCTGCCATAACAAGACAGGAGAGACAAAGGGATAAGCAGAATAAGCATGCGGCAGGTCACTACTATTGCATGCACTATTCCTTCCAATCAACGGAATCGTTGTATGCATAGACAGTCACCACAGTGGTCAAGCAGGATGAATAAAGCAGCGTAAACTTCCAATGATGGTGGTGCAAATGTCCAGCAAAGATAGCCATATAACAGCAACCAGCAGCCTCAAACAAAACACAGTGGTAACTTATATGTGGACTTCACATGCGCCAACAGCTCCATGACTCCATTGCATAACAATTGTGATACAACTTGTCTCACCAACTGCGGAAAAGGATTCTCCAATTCAGAAAGGCACTGGTGTGAGCGTCTTACAGTGGTATGAGGCAGTCCATGGTCTACCGCTGGTAGCACCGGATTCCAAGTTACTCCCAGGTGTCCATCAGTGTGTCCGCATGGACGGGTGGATGGAGGCCGATGAAGCGGGTCTCCGTGAGTGAGTGATGGCGGGGGTCGGGGCGGCGTGGCGTCCCATGCATGGAGTTGGCAGCTCTCCCCCCCTGAAGTGAGAAGGATATGTAGACTACTATATTTATTCCCTTTAGACTAAAACTAGTCCTTGGTAAGAGTACTTGTAAAAGGTACAAACCGGAACAAAGAACATCTATCAGGCCCTAGGCAATGTAAGTGTGGGTACATGTAAGAGTGATGTGCAGGTACTCTGCAGGGGAATGAGGAGATTCTTCCTCTATTACACATTCTTCATGCACAATCTGAACAAGGTTTATGGGTGACAGACAACACCTCTGTGTTCAATGTGCACAGCACTCTCAGTGGATTCCCTGCAGCTCTGTGGGGAGTGCATATGTAGAGTATAGTACTACTGTGTAACAAAGTAAACCTGAGACAGATGAAATTAAAGTTTTGTACATACCTGGTACTTCCTCCAGCCGCCTTCAGGATAATCAGTCCCTCGTTGTCCTCCTCCACCACCTGGATCTTCTGCTATGAGTCCAGGTACTTGAGCTAGTCGGGCGTAGTGCGCATGCACACACTCCGCCGCCAGGAGCATACTACACCTGTGCAGCACTATTGTGCAGGTGCAGAATGTTCCTGGCTGTGGGAGCGGCATGCGGCCGGACAGCGCTGACTGGCTGAATTACCAGGACTCATAGCAGAAGATCCGGGTGGTGGAGGACAGCGAGGGACTGATTAGCCTGAAGGGGGCTGGAGGAAGCCCCAGGTATGTATAAAACTTTACTTTTCATCCGTCTCAGGTACCCTTTAATTTGTAGTCACCAAACCAAATTTTAACATATCAAATTATTTGATTTCATCAGCAAAGGGAGTGCATACATTTGCATAAATCAGCATCAGTGCAGAATTATTTCCATCTCATTGGCCATCTCTATTAGTGACACAGCTACACATCAGGCTTTATTCTTACAGCATAGATGTTATTTAGTATATATAAGAGATTCCTGTGTACATATCACATATACAGTCACAATCAGATATGTATATCTGACCTTAAAAATACGGGGACTGCTTTATTGAAGCAGCACAAGTAACTAATTTTGATTGGTTTATTTCATTTTTGTGGACTAAGCACAGCTATTACTGTATATATACATTATTTTTAATGACTATTATCTGAGAAATAGAACATTTTATCATATTTTCTATTTTAATTACAGTTACAAATTCATTAGGAGTCGGAGTCGGTGCATTTTTTCCCGACTCCAGGCACCCAAAATTGCCCGACTCCACAGCCCTGCTTGTGACAGGTGTGGTAAGCAGGTGTGGTTTTGATTGTATTTAGGCTGAGTGACTTAAGAGCTATCGAAACAGCGGGCTGCTTTCTTCTTACAATGATCGCTTCCAGTTCTGACAATATTTTGTCAGAACTGAAATACACCTGTTGCTGTCAGTTATACTGTTTATCAGCAGCTGTTCGTTACAACTGAATGTGCAAGGTAATGTCCATGTTTCCCTATGGCTTAAGTGGGAGATATTACAGGAAAATTCCATTGATCACAGTGGACAAATGGGACGTAGAGAACAGAAAGAGATTGAGGAGTAGACTACACAGGAGGCAAGTATGACCTGTGTATAATTACTTTAAATTTTTATTTTCAGTTCAGGTTCTCTTTAAGGGCCTGATTCCACTACACGCAGATTCTGCATGCAGAAAACTGACTCCAATGAATGCCTATGGGCCTGTTTCCACTGAACGCGAATTCTCTGATGCAGATTTCCCATAGGCATTCATTGGAGTCAGTTTTCTGCATGCAGAATCTGCGTGTAGTGGAAACAGGCCCTAAAGGAGTTTTCGCGAAAAAAGTAGGCAGTTAAAAAATGTGACAGATGACAGGTTTTGGGCCAGTCCATCTTTTTAAGGGAGATTCTCAGGGCTTTCTTTGTTTTCAACAGCATTTCCTGAACAGCAGTTTAACTGCCAAAATAGCAAGATACCAGCAGGCCTCCCTAATCACTTGCACACTATTATGTCAGTTACATTTTGCAACTGTTGTTCAGGAGATGCTGTTGAAAACAAAGAAAGCCCTGAGAATCCCCCTTAAAAAGATGGACTGGCCCAAAACCTGTCATCTGTCACATTTTTTAACTGCCTACTTTTTTCGCGAAAGAACTCCTTTAAGAAACCGCATCATAGTTACATAGTTATTTTGGTTGAAAAAAGACATACGTCCATCGAGTTCAACCCGTACAAAGTACAACTCCAGACCGTCCCCCACATACCCCTGTTGATCCAGAGGAAGGCGGAAAAAAACCCACAAGGCATGGTCCAATTAGCCCCAAAAGGGAAAAATTCCTTCCTGACTCCAGATGGCAATCAGATAAAATCCCTGGATCAACATCATTAGGCATAACCTAGTAATTGTAATAGTAATCAAAAATGAAAATGCTCTTATTCTACTAGTAAAGAGCTCATTTACACTTCATTTAGCTGCTCCCATGGAACTGCTAGCCACAAGCAAGTGATTGGCAGTGGGGTAGTATTTCTACAGAATCGCAACTGATTCTACGTGCATCGCTTTTGCGATTTTTATAAAAGTAAATCACTCCAATGTGAAATAGCCCATATTACATTAACAATGTGCTTTTCATAACTGTAGCAAAATCAAAAAATAAATAAATCACAAAAGCGCTTTTGGTGTCAAACAGCCCTTACAAAGGTCATGAGGTATTTTCTGTTGCAGTGCAACTACGCTGCATATCAGCCACTGACACAAGTGGCCACAAACACAGATTTTGCTGCATCAAGTCGCAAATCATCAAAAGTACTCCATGGGAAACAGACTGGAAGATGGATTTCTGGGTAAGCAAGCAGTTGTGTGACAAAAAAAAAAAAAAAAAAAAAGCCCTTAGACACTTATCTTCTGGGCCTCCATGACTAGCTATGCACAATTTGCATGTCTCCACGTAGCCCTACACCTACAGCTAATGTCCTTTTCACTCCAGTTTAGTAATGCAGCTATGCAACTAGGGCTGCATGATCTTGGGTAAAAATCGAAATTGCAATTTTTCTGTCAGAAATTGTGATTTCGATTTTTTTCACGATTTTTTCCAAAACAAGGTTTAGCTTGTCCTAGTGTACAGTGTCGTGCGCAGCGGGTTTTGGGGGGGGGGGGGGCGAGGGTGCAGCGGCATAGCTAGCATAGTAGCCCCAATATAGGGAGTTTAGTTGCCCCAGTGTGGCTAGTATAGTGCTCCAGTATAGCTAGCATAGTGCCCCAGTATAGCTAGTATAGTGTCTCAGTATAGATAGTATAGTGCCCGGCAGTATGGGTAGGTAGTGCCTCAGTATAGCTAGTATAGTGCCCAGTATGGGTAGGTAGTGCCACAGTATAGCTAGTATAGTGCCCAGTATGGGTAGGTAGTGCCCCAGTATAGTTAGTATAGTGCCCCAGTATAGTGCCCAGTATGGGTAGGTATAGGTAGTGCCCCAGTATAGTTAGTATAGTGCCCCAGTATAGCTAGTATAGAGCCCCAGTATAGCTAGTATAGTGCCAGTATGGGTAGGTAGTGCCCCAGTATAGTTAGTATAGTGCCCAGTATGGGTAGGTAGTGCCCCAGTATAGCTAGTATAGTGCCCAGTATGGGTAGGTAGTGCCCAGTATGGGTAGGTAGTGCCCAGTATGGGTAGGTAGTGCCCCAGTATAGCTAGTATAGTGCCCACTATGGGTAGGTAGTGCGCCAGTATAGCTAGTAAAGTGCCCCAGTATAGCTAGTATAGTGCTGAGAATGAATGGGTAGTGCCTAGGGCTGCACGATTTCTCAGTTTTAAACCGAAACCGCGGTTCCTGTGAAGACGATTTTGGGATCGTCTGGAAACGGCGGTTTTCGGTCTTTAGTGCTTGCCCGCTTGGCCATGATCCGCCTACCTCAGCCGCTGCGCCGTGCCACAGAAGCAGTGCATATTTATGAGGTTAATGAGCCGGGCAGCGGGGGGGGAGGAGAGTTCAGTACAGAGCGGCATACAGCTTCTCCAATCGCTGGATAGCAATGGAATGACGGAGGCAGTAGGCGGAGCTGTACGCTCTAGTACAGCTCCGCCTACCGCTGCCGTCATACCATCGGTATCCAGCGATTGGAGAAGCTGTGTGCCGCTCTGGACTGAACTCTCCTCCCCCCGCTGCCCGGCTCATTAACCTCATAAATATGCACTGCTTCTGTGGCACCGCGCAGCGGCTGAGGTAAGCGGATCATGGCCAGGCGCGGGAATGGCCGCAACTGCGTACCAACCTACCTACCTATACTGCACACTTTACTAGCTGTACTGGGGCACTACCCATTCATACTGGGCACTATACTAGCTATACTGGCGCACTACCTACCCATAGTGGGCACTATACTAGCTATACTGAGCACTATACTAGCTATACTGGGGCACTATACTAACTATACTGGGGCACTACCTACCCATACTGGGCACTATACTAGCTATACTGGGGCACTACCTACCCATACTGGGCACTATACTAGCTATACTGGGGCACTATACTAACTATACTGGGGCACTACCTACCCATACTGGCACTATACTAGCTATACTGGGGCACTACCTACACATACTGGGCACTATACTAGCTATACTGGGGCACTACCTACCCATACTGGGCACTATACTAACTATACTGGGGCACTACCTACCCATACTGGGCACTATACTAGCTATACTGGGGCACTACCTACCTGTACTGGGCACTTTACGAGCTATACTGTGGCACTACCTACCCATACTGGGCACTATACTAGCTATACTGAGGCACTACCTACCCATACTGCCGGGCACTATACTATCTATACTGAGACACTATACTAGCTATACTGGGGCACTATGCTAGCTATACTGGAGCACTATACTAGCCACACTGGGGCAACTAAACTCCCTATATTGGGGCTACTATGCTAGCTATGCCGCTGCACCCTAGTCCCCCCCCCCCCCCCCGCCAAAACCCGCTGCGCACGACACTGTACACTAGGACAAGCTAAAGCTTGTTTTGGAAAAAATCGTGAAAAAAATCAAAATCACAATTTCTGACAGAAAAATCGCAATTTCAATTTTTACCCAAAATCGTGCAGCCCTAGTAGTGCCCCAGTACAGCTATTAAAGTGTGCAGTATAGGTAGGTAGGTACGCCGTTGTGGCCATGCCCGCGCCTGGCCATGATCCGCTTACCTCAGCCGCTGCGCCGTGCCACAGAAACAGTGCATATTTATGAGGTTAATGAGCCGGGCAGCGGGGGGAGGAGAATTCAGTCCAGAGCGGCACACAGCTTCTCCAATGGCTGGATACCGATGGTATGACGGCAGCGGTAGGCAGAGCTGTACTAGAGCCTACAGCTCCGCCTACTGCCTCCGTCATTCCATTGCTATCCAGTGATTGGAGAAGCTGTGTGCCGCTCTGTACTGAACTCTCCACCCCCCGCTGCCCGGCTCATTAACATCAATAAATATGCACTGCTTCTGTGGCTCGGCACAGCGGCTGCGGTAGGCGAGGATCATGGCCATGCGGGCAAGCACTAAAGACCGAAAACCGCCGGATCCAGACGATCCCAAAGCCGTCTTCACAGAAACCGCGGTTTCTGTTTAAAACCGAGAAATCGTGCAGCCCTATATGCAACCCTCTGCAGCTCCTCCTCCCATCTGCACACATGAGCTGTGAGAGGAATGAACATACTGCCGTGTCATGGATGCTGAGGAGTACTGCAATGAGAGGCAGAACCTAGGACTGTGTGATCAACCCCCAATGGTTTACCTGCAGTAATTCAGCATCCAACCCACAGTCTGTTTCAGCATTCCTTTGAACCAAACCATAGTATGTCCCAATGCTGAATTGTCCCTGTGAAGTTAAATTTTAAGTTTCCACTTTACCTACAGTATAAACAGTTGAGTATTTTACTATCTCCACAGTATATATGAGGGCATGCCACTGTCAACAAAATACATAAAGGTGTGCATTCCACTGGTCCCCAGTGTGTATTCCAAGGTCTCCATTAGTATATACCACCTTCCCAGTTTTTCCCAGCATTCCACTGTCCACCGGCAGAAAATTCCAACATGCCAGTGTCCGGTGTCATATTCCAGCTTCCCATGTGAAGTATTCCAACATTCCAGCATCCCCTGCCATACTCCAGCATCCTGTGGCTCCTTTAAGGGCCCGTTTCCACTAGAGCGAATCCGCATGCGTTGTCTGCATGCGGATTCGCATAACATTACAAGTGGATGGCCCTGTTTCCACTTGTCAGTTTTTTGGTGCGTTTTTCTGTGCAGGATTTTTCTGCACGGTAGAGCCATTCCACACACAGGCAATTCGCAGGCAATGTATTTAATAGGGGAAATCGCACATGCATTTTTTGCCGCAATTTCACGTGCGAATTCGCACCAAAAGTAATCTAAACTGAACCAGGCAGTGACATGGTTAAATTCGCATATACCCTGCCTATGCGAAATCGTGGCAAAAAATGCACGTGGAATCGCATCCGCATGCGATTTTGTCAGCGGTGGAATCCCGGCGATTCACACCGCACTAGTGGAAACGAGCCCAAAGGGCCCTTTTCCACTAGAGCGATTGTGATTGCTGAATCGCAAAATCGCAAATCGCTAGTGATTTTTAAATCGCTAGAGTTGTTACTTTATCATAGAAATCATGAGAAGTATTTTCCACTACAGTGATTCGATTTGGAAATCGCTAATCGCAAATCGCAATCGCTTGCTGGAGCGATTTTTACAATGATAATGCAATGCAAATAAAAATCGCAAATCGCAATCGCATAACAGAATTAATGAAAGATCGCAATCGCAATCACTCACGTTTGTGATTTGTGATTGCGATTGCTAGTGGAAAAGGGGCCTAAGGCATCCACAAACGACTGTAGGAGCAGCACAATGTGAAGTGTTGGCATGTCTCATCCCTACCCAGTGTCTCTTACACAAGCCTACAAAGCAACGAATGGGTCGGCACCACCAGAAGTAGTTAAAGCCTTTTTTATTGCATCAAAAACTGCTGCAGTGAAAGATAGCTGTTTTAGGCAGACTTGTCCTTTATAAAACTGCATAAGCCACAGTACATAAATCAACCATCACCTTCAAATAGTGTTTTCTGAGGAGCATGCATGCTTTAATATGGCTAGCTAATGGGTCAGTGCTTCTCATATGCCTGTATGCATTTTTTTTTTTAATACACACGCATTTGCAGTGGGGTGATTCAGTTATATAATAGATCTTTCTCTGGCCCCACCCAGGCAAATGCCAATTGGGCATGTGACTTAGTTATGGTGTATTTAAAGGTCATGGTTGATTTATGATGCAACAAAAGAACTTCAACTACTTCTGGTGGTGCTGACCTATTCGTTGGGTGGGGAGGGTACAAGTTGTCTTGCATTGGTATTCAAATAAGACAGAAATTGCCCTATCTTGATTTACAAATTCATTTCCACCAATCAGTAGCTTGCATTTCTCAGGAGTTTGGTTTACATGAGGCAAAACTAGCTTGTAAATAGGAGCCATAAAAGAAAAAAAAAAAAAAATTGGAAAAAACATTCCTTCTGGTACAGAAAAATCTGACCTAATCAAGCAACAGCAGTTTACTATGTTTGCTCATTGCTGTTCATAACTAGTTTCATATATAAAAACACTTTATAGTACTGTGGGTGTTGATTGCTAATCATCTTTTCGACATACAAGTAAAGGGTGTTTATGAGTGCTGGGCCCTTCAATTAGTATGCATTCTTTGGGCATGATATTTATTATGGAGCAGCTTTTTCAAAAAGCAAAAACAGATGTTAAAGTCCATTCTTCAGACAACACCAGAACGGGATAGCATAGATTGAGCTGAAGGCATTCCAAGTAATTATACTGATGAAAAAAATAAAATTCTTTAAAACAAATTGAGTGTATTCAATGGAGCAAAAGTCTCTCAGTGTAAGTCACAGGCATAGTTCGGCCCAAAAGTTTCAGGTTTTAATCAAGCAAAGTTTGCAAACAAAGAGAAATACAAATGGCATTGCAGAATGTTTCACAGCTGCAGACAGACACAAAAACAACCACAGATCTAGCTTGTCCCAAACTTTTCCCAAATAAACCTCATGACTGAAATCGAAATGGAGGATGACTGTTACACAGAGAGCAAGTACAAATAGTCCCCTACTTACAAATTAATCGAGTTCTCAACGTCTAATACAATACTCTAGTTGTCCTCATGTACAAAATACTGTGTATTGTACTGATATTTCAGGTTACCATATTCTATTAACTGTTGTAAGTAGTATGTATATTGTATAACTAGCCCACCTTTTGTTTCCTCCCTATTCCAGCAGACCTGAACTCAGAACTTCCTTTCTGCTCTGAAAGCTAAGCAACAACATATTAACCTTTAAAGAAAAACATTTTTGTTACCACTGATACAAAATCCTGCAATAAATCTGCAGTGTTTCGACTTCCTGCTTTCACGTAAGCCGACATATTAACATCCTGTGTTTACCAATTAGCTGCTCTGCCTGGCAGCCAGCTGACTCAGCTGAGATCAAATTACAACTTGTTATTAGTCACAGATGAGGAGGAATTAGAGAGGCTAAACTCTAAATACATACAGGGTGCATTGCTCAATGTTTTCCTTCTGTCCGATGCAAGAGTTCAGATCCACTTTAAAATTGTAAGCGGTCAAGGGCTCTATCCCCTTTTGTGTCTTAGAATTTGCTACACATTTTGACCATCATGTTACATTTATCCGTGTAATTACTATGTCTACCAATTCTGCATTATATAACAATGTCTATATTTTATGTATACCATTGTCTATACTATGTACCCCATGATAGTTTCTTACTCTGTAAGCCCTATCGAATAGGTTGATGCTTCATAAATCAATAATAAAAACCACATTAAAGCACCTTGTAAACAACCAAAAACACTGTTTATACTGTTAATTCAAGTCCAGAGCTGTTGAAAAGTAAACCATTTACCCACAAGAACCATCTTACAAAACAATTTGACTTGCAATCAACCTCTTTGAACACAACTTGTTTGTAACTAAAAGTACTGCCTGTATAAACATAAAAAAAAAAAAAAAGTTCACACCAAACTTCTAAAAAACAGAAAAGTGTGACAGTGTAAGCTCAAGACGTATTTTGTAGCAGTAAGGACTTATTCACACTAAGGGCACTTTTGGCTTTTTTTAAGCGCCGTCGATTTTCAAAATCGCCCTAAAAGCGCTTGTGCAATGATTCCCTATGAGAGTGTTCACATCTGAGCGGATTGATTCCAATCCGCTCACCAAAGTGCTGCCTGTACCATTTTTTGCCTCAACGGACGGTATAGGGAAATCGCAAAACGATTGAAAAAGCGCTTTGTATAGCGATTTCCTCAGCACTTTTAAGAATAAATACATTGTATTTATTCTCTTCCGGGTCAAAGAGTTCACTTCCTGACTTGCGTGAAAGTGAAAAAACAAATCATGCTGCAAAAAAAAAAAAAAAAAAAAAAAAAAAAAAAAAAAAAAAGTAAAAAAGTGATTTACTACCCAAAAAAATAAATAAAAAAAAAAAAAAAAAAAATCGCGTTGTGCAGGTAAGCGCTAAAAATAATCGCTTGTAAAACGCTGGCATCAGCAATTATGATTTTAGATGTGAACAAGGCCTAAATGTTTACCGACTGCAACCCTATTAAACATCTACTGATGTGAATAGTGAAGAAAATAAATGACAATTTATTGAAGGTCAACTACACAAGAGAGGTATTATGGAGGCTGCCACATTTATTTCCTTTTGAACAATACCAGTTGCCTGGTGTCTTGCTGATCTTTCATGCATCAGAAGGGTCCGAGATACACCTGAAACAAGCATTTGACAAATACAGTCACACTTCAGTCAAACATCTGATCTGCATGCTTGTTCAGGGTCTATCACTAAACGTATCAGAGGATCAGCAGAACAGCAAGGTAATTTTCATTGTTTAAACAGAAATAAATATGACAGCATCCACGTTATATCACTCTCAATTTAGTTGTCCTTTAGGCTGGTTTCACACCAGGACGTTGCGTTTTAGGGGACGTTATGGTCGCATAACGTGCCCCTAACGCAACGCCTGGTGCTCTCTGCTGTGGACGTCAAAGCGAGCCGCGTTGTGCAGCTCACTCTGGCGTCCGTGATGCATACTCTTGGACGCATGCGGCATCACGTGGTCCCGCCCGGCAAATCGTCGCAGAGAGCGGCCGCTCCAGGAAGTAAACACTGCACGTCACTGAGTGCAGTGAATATTAATTAGCCACGTGCCTGGCCGCTCCACCCTAACGTTACTAAGCATGTGCAGTCTAACGCGGCTCTGCCGCTTATAAAGTACTGCATGCAGTACGTTGTCTTATGGCGCAGCGTTACTAAGTAACGCAACGTGGGCACTGTGAACAGCCCATTGATTTTTCATTGCTGTGCGGTGGGGTGCGTTACAGGCTGCTCTAACGTGCGCCTGTAACGTCCCACTGTGAAACCAGCCTTAAAGCCCATCTCCAGGCACAGACCCAAAAACTTTAGTGCAGTACCGTAGTAGTCATTGCACATATGTTAAAGTGGATCCTTACTCATTGCATAATTGTGTTCCTTACATATAGTTTATAGGGCATTTCTCAAGCCAAATACTTTTTACGTTTTAATATTCTAATTCCCTATAAACTAAACAAGCCTCGCCCACAGCCTTTTAAGAGTGCCTTGGCACTGTAGCAAGGGCTTATGGGAGCTCAGTCTGGGCAGGAGGAGGTTACTAGCCAGAGATTTCAGAGGCAGAGGGAAGGAGGGAGGAGGAGAGGGGACTGAATTTGTCTCAGCCTGAGGGCTGGAGATGCTATCAGCTTGCCTGTGTGTAATGTGACAGACAAAACATGGCTGCCGTCGTATAACAGGAATAAATAATCATAAACAGTTGAAGCTGTTTGCAGCTAGATTTGCTGTGTAAACTATCTAAACTTTAGATAAGATAAATAGACAAGTTACTTGTTATAGTTAGTTTTTCATCTCGGATCCACTTTAAAAAAAAGAGGTTTGAGCATCTTAAAAAAAAAAAAAAAAAAAAAACCTTAACATTTTGATCCTATAGCCAGAGGCAACAACAGATTGCAGTGAGTCAGCTCTGTGTGGCTGTGGCAGATGATGTCACTTGTACTGCATCATTGCCACGGTTTAGACTGCAGTGGGGAAGTTACAGAGGGAACCTGTTTGGGAAGACTGCAGCCTGTTCCTGAAAGATTAATCATTCACTATTTGTGTGACTGGAATCATGTGTACACAGCTCAACAAGACTTTTTGTTCCATCTAAAGCCAGGCTGTTTAGTCTTGATAAACATTGCTGTGCATACATATGAATACAGGTCCACAGCCACAAATCCTCTAAGCTCTCAGAAACATTCACTAGTCCAAAACCTCAGGCAGAGGTGCTAAGCATTTTTCACATTTCAACTGGAGCAGATGGATTCCACAGAATATAGCCTACCTGCAACAGGAGACTATTGTGCATTTGTGTACCGTTCATGTCCCCAGTGTTCTCCCCAGGCTCTTTTAGCTGGGCGCTCAACCCGGCTAGTTTTGGTTAGCACCGACTTATCAGCTCACCTCCTCCTATGCTGTAAGGAGAGTTGCCCAAAGAAGCACCTGCCCTGCATTCTCATCTCGCCCCACCCGGCTACTTTTTAAATCCACCCGGCTACTTTTTCATGCCACCCGGCTGGAAAAAAGATTCTGGGGAGAACACTGTGTCCATATTACTGGAGAGGATACAATGGATCCGCTGGTAAAGGCAGGTGTCAACAAATCATACGACTAACAAAGGATCCTTTTGAGTTTTTAAAAAATATGTCTGTTTTGTGTTGTAGTGGGAAAGGAGCCGCACATTTTCTGTAACATTTAAACTTGGTGCCACCCCTTCCACAAGGCTTTCAAATGGCAACTTATGCCACTGCTTGTCAAGTGATAGCAAATTGAGACATGCATTGTTCACAGTGAGCAACGTTTGATTATGTAGTTAATCATATGCTCAGCTTACAGTACCAAAGACCTGCACCCACCACAAAAATGTGCTCCCTCAAGGACCTTTCAACATGCAGGCATGCTTAATGACCAAGATGCACGGCTAATGCTACATACACACTTGAGATAAAAGTCTTTGGAACAGGCAAGATCACAGACCAATTTTACCCCCTTCCATATAGTATGAGTGCCATTCTCTACACAGTCTTTTCTATTAAGCTGAACTCCCCATCAGATCAACATCTTTGCAAGATGCTGCACACAAAGACGCTGTACACATGCAAAATATCAGTATCTGCAAAAAAACTGTTCTTGCAAAAGATCCATTCCTGCAAAATGCATTCATAGTCTATGATAGCTGCAGATCTCAATACACACCTTGTTTAACAGACATTCATCTGCAGATCTGACAATCATCTGCAGATCTGAAGATCCATCCTGGTGGATCTGATCTGCAGATGAATGTCTGTTAAACAAGGTGTGTATGAGGATCTGCAGATATCATAGACTATGAATGCATTTTGCAGGAACGGATCTTTTGCAGGAACAGATTTTTTGCAGATACTGATCTTTTGAATGTGTACAGCATCTTTGTGTGCAGCATCTTGCAAAGATGTTTATATGATGGGGAGTTCAGCTCAATAGAATAGACTGTGTAGAGTATGGCTCTCATACTACCTGGAATGGAGTAAAATTGGTCTGTGATCTTGCCTTTTCCAAAGACTTATCTCAAGTGTGTATGTAGCATTAGCTGCAATGGAGGAAAGTGAGCTCACTAATTATGCAGTAAGGGTCCTTTTCCATTGCAGACCAATTTTGATGTGCGATTTTTGTGCGTTTGCGTTTTTTTGATTGGCAAGTGTTTAGATTTTTTTTTTTTTTTTAGATACCAGTGGTTAAATCAATACAAAACGCAAACGCATTTCTGTGTGTTTTTCATGCATTCCTATAATTTACATTGAAATGCAAAATGCATCATAATCGCACAGACATGCTTTTTTTGCGTTTGCTGGGTTTTTTTTAATCTGAACGCAGCAGTGGAAAAGACCACCCAAGATTCTTATTTTAAACAGGCTGCACTTAAGAATCAGCAAACGCATGCGTTTTGCGCTTTTTTACAAAAACGCAGCTAGTGGAAAAGGGCCCTAGAGCAGAAATGTGCAAGGTAGATGGGCAAATTATGTATGTTGACAGCTTACACAATTCACATAGTTTTCCTGAAGTCAGCCCTAAAGCAAATCTAAAGCAAAGCAGGAAATAAAGGTTAGATGATCCCCTATGCTGAGAGAAGGCTCTGGATGCCGTAGAGCATTCCTGGTCCTATCTCCGTGCCCTCAATCCACCGCTGTCCCACCAGACTTTCACACCCACCCCTGTAAAATTCTGCACCTTTGGGAGTCCTCTGAAGACTGCAGAAGCAGACAGGCAAGCTTGTACGTGCGCAGTATGGACCTGCTCATCTTCAGAGCTATCTGGGGCTGCAAGAGGCTTCCGAAGCATTCATGAGGACTTCTGAAGGCGTATTCAACTGGTTAGTCGAATAACCAACTTTCATAGAGGGACAGCGGTGGATTTAGGGCACAGAGAGAGGACCAGGAAGGCTCTATGGGATTCAGAGCCTTCCCTCTCCATAAATAAGAGTATCTAACATTTTTCCAGGTTCACTTTAGCATTACTTTAAAACAGTGAAGTATGACAAATGCTCTAATCATCAAATCTCAGAATATTTTCCTAACAAAGGAAGAGCAAATCATCTGCAACTTTCCCCTTCAAAAACGACAGAACTCAGTTACTGTGAGGTAGGGAATCAGGCGAGACTAGACAGGGTTCGTCCTTGGAGGGATCGTGCTCACACATGCGGAAAGGAAACTTGCTGCATGAAGCATAAGTATCACAAACGGTGTGCAATTCCCATTTCCCAGTCAGCTTCTTCAGCAGACTGGGCGACACGTGCGGAAGAGGGCATTTAGAAGGAAAAAACATTTGCGGGAAATCTGCAGTCATTTTCCATAGACCAATGGTGAACCCTGCCTGGCTCAGTAATCTCATGCAAGGTGTGTGACGTTTCAAGGAGAATGAACCTGAAAACTAGATTCAACTGCTTAACAAGCCCCTAAAAGAATAGAAGAAAAATATGTTATTCACCTCAAGAATCCAGGGTGTGGTAGAAGAATTGCAATCACATGTGAGTTCTCTCCTAAGAAAGAAAAAAAAAGGATAACATTAGAACAAGGTCTCTAGAAACACATTTCTAAGTAGCATTGTAACTCATTTATTTCTAAAAGCCCAATATCTTGTGCATGTCGGGAAACAAAAAGGAAAAGAAAACGGGAGCCCCCAATAGTGTATTACTAATGATATAGATAGCGTATTGATAAAAATCAGAGATATACTCACAAACACGGGTTGCCAAATTGTAGGCAACCACTGAATGCACAGATGGGGATATTGACCCTGTCCCCACGCAGGTTAAGAAGTCGCTCTCCGTAGAAAAAGAAAGGGGTGTTCACACCCATCCACCAGGTGGATAATATTGTACAAAGGATACAGAGGCGCCAAAAGAATAAAAAACGGACTTATTTAAAAGGATAAAACAAGGGGGTAAGGGTGGACTTACCTCCCCAATTATTCACACACCACAAATGTGTTATAGTATGCAACAAAACGTTTAATCTGTACTCCAAAAATGCAACGCGTTTCGCGGGTCTCAAGCCCGCTTCATCAGGCAAAGTATAGGAAGGAGCAGCTGTAACAAACAAAAAAAGAATCCATAGACATACAATCTAAAACAATGGCATCAGCAGAAGGTACAATAATCTCACAGAAATAAAAAACATAATAGATGATTGAAGAACATATAGAATAATAAGTATATACCTGTCCAAATGCAAATTGCAAATCGCAACTCAAAAATGCAATCATAACGCATAGTAAATATAAATATAAATGTGACAAGGACCATATGCTCATAATAAATGCCCAATACATTTAAACTAGAAAGGATGCAATCCCAATGGTAGCAGTGCATAGTCCACCCTCACTATATGTCCCATATAACATGTATTGCTGGTAAATGCATCATATTATTTGCCCCCATAAGGATTGGATGAATCTTACCTTACAAGGTGTGCAGCATAGCGCAGCGCCTCTGTAGCGAGCGGGCGCTGCGCCGACATCTGATATACTCTCTTGCCGCTTTGTGCAAACAAAGCTGGCGGGAGATTCGTGCGGGGGGCGTGATCTGTAGGGGGCGTGGCGGAATGCAGTGTCTATGCGCAAGAGCGGTGTAGCGGAAGTGCGTCGATTGAGGGCACACTCTCCGCCGCCGCCATGTCATGGTAGGGCAGCGCTTGCGTACTGAGCCTTCCAGAGGGTCAGCAGACGGAAGTGTGTCAGCAGAGGGCAAGCTGTCTGCGTCTACCATATTGGGAATGGGCTTGCTGCTGGATTAGACTGTAGTAAATAAATACAATAAGATAAATACAATAAAAGGAAATAAAAGGAAATAAAACGGGCGAAATATGATTGAGTGGAATAAAACAAGGGGGAAGGGGAAAAGAATTAACACTAAATGTATCTTAGCATTGATACATGGGAAAGATATTTTACCACCATAAAAGTGGTCCTCTAACACCACCCAGTGGTATACATGTAAAACCAGAAAAAGGATGGATTTTTCACTATATGCAGTTCTACAATCAATAAAAAAATTAATAATCAAATAATCATCAGAAAAATAATCAGCACATTACTAATAATAACTTGAAAAAGGAGGTTGGTACAATAGATGGTAATTGATGAACGGTTAATAAAACCTCAAGTTATGGGGATAATTGCAATGATAATACAATAATGTTAAAAACACTCTATATAAAAAACACTTTATATAAAATCATATTTCGCCCGTTTTATTTCCTTTTATTTCCTTTTATTGTATTTATCTTATTGTATTTATTTACTACAGTCTAATCCAGCAGCAAGCCCATTCCCAATATGGTAGACGCAGACAGCTTGCCCTCTGCTGACACACTTCCGTCTGCTGACCCTCTGGAAGGCTCAGTACGCAAGCGCTGCCCTACCATGACATGGCGGCGGCGGAGAGTGTGCCCTCAATCGACGCACTTCCGCTACACCGCTCTTGCGCATAGACACTGCATTCCGCCACGCCCCCTACAGATCACGCCCCCCGCACGAATCTCCCGCCAGCTTTGTTTGCACAAAGCGGCAAGAGAGTATATCAGATGTCGGCGCAGCGCCCGCTCGCTACAGAGGCGCTGCGCTATGCTGCACACCTTGTAAGGTAAGATTCATCCAATCCTTATGGGGGCAAATAATATGATGCATTTACCAGCAATACATGTTATATGGGACATATAGTGAGGGTGGACTATGCACTGCTACCATTGGGATTGCATCCTTTCTAGTTTAAATGTATTGGGCATTTATTATGAGCATATGGTCCTTGTCACATTTATATTTATATTTACTATGCGTTATGATTGCATTTTTGAGTTGCGATTTGCAATTTGCATTTGGACAGGTATATACTTATTATTCTATATGTTCTTCAATCATCTATTATGTTTTTTATTTCTGTGAGATTATTGTACCTTCTGCTGATGCCATTGTTTTAGATTGTATGTCTATGGATTCTTTTTTTGTTTGTTACAGCTGCTCCTTCCTATACTTTGCCTGATGAAGCGGGCTTGAGACCCGCGAAACGCGTTGCATTTTTGGAGTACAGATTAAACGTTTTGTTGCATACTATAACACATTTGTGGTGTGTGAATAATTGGGGAGGTAAGTCCACCCTTACCCCCTTGTTTTATCCTTTTAAATAAGTCCGTTTTTTATTCTTTTGGCGCCTCTGTATCCTTTGTACAATATCTTGTGCATGGCTGGTGTACAGAAAGAAAAAAAAAGGGGGGTAGACCATCTTCATTCCATGTAACTTCTGGGCATTACGTTTCTATTATCAATTCTAATTTTTAGATATTAGGGGTGGGGGTTTTACCATACTAACTAATAGCAGATTTCTTAAACTCTTCTGATATTTCATAGTGTGAACCAAACATTTATGATCTACAATAACAAACAGTTTACTAGAATATTTGGGTACTTATCCGTTAGCCGGGCGCATCCGGCAGGTGGCGACAAAACTCCATCAGAGTTACATCTTTCCCTACTATCCATGGCGGCCTGGAGGGGGAATAGTAATTAGCGCCACCTGCCAGATGCGCCCGGCTAACGGATAAGTACCAATATTTGTTGCAACAGCACTGGGTAGAACAAGTGGTAGTATTCATTTAGGCCTCTTTCACAGTGCAACGTTAAAGTCGCACGTAAGAAAATGTCTTAACTTGGACTAACGCACAGCAGTATTAAGTCTGTGCAACAGTGCACACGTTGCGTTGTGTGTAACGTGTAGCAATATTTAGAAAGTGTTGCATGCTGTGCGTTTAGCTGACAGGAGGTGAATTCACAGCAGTCAGTTGCCCCTGGGGGGGGGGGGGGTTGTCTTACACTAGACATTTTAGTTTTCTCAAATAATGAAGTCATGGAAACGACCAAACCCTTAGGGTAGGAACACACTGAGGCCCCATTCACACTTTGAAAACGCAAAATGCCGGCAATTACCTTTTTTTTTGAGTGTGATTTTTGTGCGATTTCACTGGACACTTCAGCGATTTTCCCGCGATCGCATTTAACACTTCTATAGCACTGAAACGCATTCGCCGGGAAATCGCCTGAAAATGGTGCGGGCTATGCATTGCATTTGGCGATTTGCGTTAATCGGCGGCGATTAACGCAAATCGTCCAAGTAAAAACTGGCCTATAGGGTATTAAAGCACTAGCTTACAAAAGCTCTAGAGCGTTTTGCCGAAATCGCTGGCAAAACGCTCTAAGTCAATGGGCTGCATGAAAAAAAAAATTAAAAAAACAAATAAAAATAAAACCCCTTGTTCTGCAATGTGCATTTTCTGCAGAAATTGCTGCATATTTTTCCAAAACGCATCTAAAATGCACGTAATGTATGTCAAATGGTGATGCCGAGGTATAGCGTTTTATTGCGTTTGTTTTTTAAAACAAAGTTTGATGATGCATTTCCACATTTTTTTGACTTCCTAGTGATGAGTCAGAGAGGACATCGAAAATGTGTTTTTATACTGGCCACATTCCCAAAAAATTAGCTTAAAACCGCATATCAGAAACGCTCAAAAATTGAATTGTGATTCATATGTGTGAAACGCAAACGCAGCAAAAAAAGGCATGTGCGAAACGCAAACGCACTCAAAATGCACTTTACTATGACAAAAAACGCCCATACAGCAAAATGCAGCCTTTCACACACTGCCTAGTGTGTTCTCAGGCACACTTTGAATAAAACATCAGATAACAAGCATGTTACATAAAAATTCTTTATGCTCTGCCTTTGACACGGAAGACCTGGGTTCAAATCTTGGCTCTGCCTGTTCAGTAAGCCAGCACCTATTCAGTAGGAGACCTTGGGCCAGTCTCCCTAACACTGCTACTGCCTACAGAGCGCGTCCTAGTGGCTGCAGCTCTGGCGCTTTGAGTCCGCAAGGAGAAAAGCATGATATAAATGTTCTGCGTTTGTTTGTAACATGCAGATTGTGCACTGTGTTATGCCTAGGACGGTCGTTCCACAACACAGTGAGAGATCTCGAATTTATCCTCCCTGGTGGTCAATTTTTTTTTTTTTAAATCATGTAGCTAGCCTAGCGCTAGCTACATGACAGCCGCTGAGCAGCTGCATCCCCCCACCCCCTCCGATCGCCTCTGGCGATTAGGCACATTAGGAAATCCGCTGCGGGGGGGGGGGGGGCGGAAAGCCGCTGCGGAGGATTTCTCAGGCCCCACTGGGCCGATTTGCATAATTTTTTTTATACATGCAGCTAGCACTTTGCTAGCTGCGTGTTACCTTTGATCGCCGGCGGGTGGCGGCGAATCGGCACGGAGTGGTGGCGATCAAAGGTAACACGCAGCTAGCAAAGTGCTAGCTGCATGTATATAAAAAAAATATATGCAAATCGGCCCAGTAGGGCCAGAGAAATCCTCCGCAGCGGCTTTCCCCGTGTCCAGCACGGGGTTACCGCTAAAGAGGTTAAGGGCCCGTTCACATCAGCAAACGTGGATGGCTGTACCTTCAGAACAACGCATACGAACGCACACCATCCGCGTTTCTATGCATTGTGTGGCTGATCCCATTCACTGAAGTGAATGAGTTAGCAGCGCGTTTTTGTTAAAAATGCGTGCAGCATGCGTTCCAGGACCCCACTGGTCCGGAACGCATGCAGTGTGAACATCAGACAGTGCAGTCTATGCACTTTTTGATGTCGTGCGTGTCGGCCTCCTGCACGCGTTCACGAAACACGGACTGAAACGTGTGCAGTGTGAATGTGGCCCAACTGGATTTGGAGAGGTATCACACTTGGGTCCAACGAAATGGCTGCGGTTTATCCACCAATGAGTGTATGCAGCAAAGTGCCTCCCCCCACATGAGGGAACCGCACTAATGTGGACAAGCCCATTGATTGACATGGGCTGTCACATCTGGAGCATTTCTGCTTGTGGGAAAAACCTGTGCGGTTCCCCAAAGTGTGACCACTGCCTGAATGTCCTCCCTTGATCTGTTGAGATTTGCATGTTAGGAGACAGTTTGTCCATCACTAGAAAAAGGTGCAGTTTGAAAGCTGGGGTAACAAAAAACCACATCACAGGAAGCAGCAGGACAAGGCAGAAGCATACAGTGTATTACAGCATATTGGCTTCTCCTAGTCTCATTTTCCTCTGGTTAGTAGTAATGAACTTCCTCACACTGAGGAATTGCCATCAGCTGTTATGTAAGTGAACAGCACCCCATTGGTGCACAGCTTTCATTAGAGAAGCCTTCTAATTAATGGTACTCTCCATTATAAACAGACAATTCCTCTTTATGTTAGCATGAGTGCTTCCAATTGTAATCAGTCCATGGAAAGTTCAGTCACATGGCTAAGCATGAGAATTACCATGTACATCTATAACAATCTGTTTGTTTCAAGATATGTGAAATGAAGTTTAATAAAGTTATGAACCATGTGCAGAAGCGCATAGAAAAGAATGGAGGGCTTATATCTCACTGCCAGCCAGATATTCTGGCACTACAACAACCATAAATAGATGTTGGCCTCACTGAAAGTACTTCGCTAGGCAGCTGTGTCAGCAACTATCCCTCTACAGCTTCTCACCCCATGGTTCTGACTCAATAAGCTTTTCCTCGTAGTTCTCACAGATGTTTTTGCATCATTTAAATAAAATCTTTCGTGACTACATCAAAAGACTAGAAAGTCATACCATCCCCCCCCCCCCCCCCCCCCCCCCACTAGTTTTTAGTACTTTTTCACTTGCTCAGTGCTAAAAATGTATTTTGGAAAGAAATTTATAAAATTATAAAAACAGCTATGTACTGCTACTTGTATGACGCATTGCACAAACAACGCCACATCTCGTTGCAGAAGTAGTAATAGTCCATTTTGGCTGTCACATTTATTGCAGCACGTCCCATTGGGATAATGCAAGAATGGCGGTGTGTGTTTAACCCAGAAACTATGCCTCACTGTACGGCCGTACTGCAGTGGTAGAGTGTGGTGCAACCTTTCAGGATTGTTGCGAATGTATTGTATGAAAGTATGAATGGGGCCTTAAGGTGGCCACACACAGACCATACAATTTTTTAAATATTTAAGAATGGCAATAAATTTTTCTGACTGATTTTAACATTTCATAAATATGACCAATGTACCACACACGTATGTTTAATTTTTTCCCCAATTATGATAAAAATGATGATACTCTGACAAAATTGCTAGGGTGTGTACATTAATAAATTGGCAAACACACACCATACAATCTTTAGAAACATTGAAGAAAAATATCTGGCATTCCGGATCGATAAAAATCGAAGAAAACGGGAAATCCGATCAGATTTTTCAGTCGAATGAAAAAAAAAAAAAGGCTTTCGATGTTTTCGGGAGATCCGAACGTTTATCGAATTACCGTAAAATCGGATCATTTTATTGTATCGTGTGTGGCCACCTTTAGTATTGATCTGAGGAAGACTAATAAATACAACTTGCTTTTGATTGTGGCCATGGTTGTATCCACTTTTTGGCCATTTGTAAAGTGTTGATTAATTAGAATGCTTGCCACCATTATATGAGGGTTGTCTGAAAAGTAACAGCAGTTTTCATTTGATCAATTAAAGGAAACATTTTACTTAGACACCAATTTAAAATTGCGCCACATTAACCACTTTTACTTACAACAACTTCTCAAGTTCCGCACCGTCAAATGTCCATCTTTATTAATAACTTACATTATATAAAACATGGTAAAAAAGCATGAGTCAATGGCAGATATCTTCCATTGACCCATGCTTTTTTTACCATGTTTTATATGAAGTTATCAATAAAGATGGATATTTGACGGTGCGGATCTTGAGAAGTTGTTGTAAGCACTTGGTACTCCAGAGTGGATACCTGCACGTCACAACACCATTGGTGCAGAAGCAAATTTGACTTAAGCATCACTCTTACTTAGGCATTTCTCATATCCTCTTACAAGGCTTTCAATTTCTTTGTTGTATTAGAATCCAGGGCTGTTGAGTAATTTTGGGTACCTGGAGTCAGTGGTTTCAAAACTGAGAAGTCGGATGATTTTTGTACCGACGCCACAGCCCTGCTAGCATCACACTTCTCACCTATAGGTTGGTGGGGGCTGCAATGCTGCAGAACACTTTCTGAAGTGTGACAAGAGGTGCAGGGTGAGAAGAGATGAACCTGACAGATGCAAGTTATTACATAGAAGAAATCCCTTGCATAGCAGGTAAAAGGTAAACGTGTGTTACCTTCTTCATGGCCCTCCTAGATTCAGCGATCTGAAAAGTAGTTCTTCTAATGAAATAATTGCATTTCCTGGCAAATAACCCAACAGTCTTCTTTATAAGCAGGTCTGTTATTTTTGTCATACTTCCCCAATGATCCCATTTTATTTCCCTGAACTTTCATTTCTAGGACTCCTCGGTTTAGTCATAAGCTCATCAGAAAATGCTGCCAGACTCCTTAAAAAAAAAAAAATATATATATTTTAATTATATATATATATATATATATATATATATATATATATATATATATATATATATATATATATATATATATATTTTTTCTCCGCATAGGGGTGCTATTTTGGCTGGGAACGTGTAGATACAGCCGCCTTCCCAGCCTGACAGGTTCTGACGGTGAAACCGGAAGTGCCCGCCAGCGGGACCCGGAGCATCAGAGCGACTCGTCGTGGGCACCGATCAGCTACAGGGGGCTGAGGTAAGCCCCAGGTGAGTAAAACTCAAATTATTTTTTACACTTAAGGTTCACTTTAACAGACATTCATCTGCATATCTGACAATCATCTGCAGATCTGAAGATCCATCCTGGTGGATCTGATCTGCAGATGAATGTCTGTTAAACAAGGTAAGTGTGAGGATCTGCAGATATAGACTATAAATGCATTTTGCAGGAACGGATCTTTTGCATATACTGATCTGTTGAATGTGTACAGCATCCTTGTTTTCAGCATCTTGCAAATATTTTTATCTGATGGGGAGTCCAGCTCAATAGAATAGACTGTGTAGACTAGAGTATGGCTCTCATACTACATGGAAGGGGGTAAAATTGGGTCTGTGATCTTTCATTTTCCAAAGACTTTTATCTGATGTGTGTACTCACCTAAAAGCTCTTGCCAAGATAATGCTATGGTTGTGATGCCACTAGAGCAATGCGAGATTATAAAACTAGCACTGCATTAGCAAGAGCTCTTCAAATCACTACTGGTTAGAAATGGCTGCTAGTGAGTTTGAGCCCTTAGGGCTGGGACCCACTAGAGCATTTTCAGCAACATTTTGTGATCGCTTTTAATCGCTAGCGATTTCACAAAACGCTTTGCCAATGTAAGTGGCTGGAGCAGATCCCACTGGAGCTACTAAAATCTAACAAAGCGCCTCCACAAATCACTAGCGATTGTGATAGCCCTTTGTAGTGGGTCCCAGCCCCAAGGGCTGGTTCCCACTGCAAGAGCTTTTTCTAAGCACAGTGATTTTAAAATCTCTTGCTAATGTAATACTAGGTGTGTGTTCTCACTTGAGCGATGGGATTTTATAAAAATCACCCACTGCATTGCATAAGCAACAGTTTTTCAAATCTCTAGCGCTTAAAAAGCTATTGCAGTGTAAATCAGCCCTTAGGGCTGATTCACACTATGAGAGCTTTTTAAACGTCAGATTTTAAAAGCTCTTGCTAATTAAATCCTATGATGGATTTTTACAAAATCACATTGCTCCAGTGTGAACACTCACATCGGATAACATTAGCAAGAGATTTGAAAATCACAAGCGCTTGGAAAAGCTCTTGCAGTTTGAACCAGCCCTTGGGGCTAGGAGTGGCAGAGCTGTATAAAATGTGCAACAATTGTAATCTGAGCAGATAATTACTTATTCAGAAAAAGGAATGTAACTGGGCTGTGTGTACTGAAAACTGGTAGAATACACATTCCACACTAGAATTGTAACAGAATTCGGGCTGTCGCGTTTGTAAAGGAGAGAGAGAGAGAGAGAGAGAGAGAGAGAGAGAGAGAGAGAGAGAGAGAGAGAGAGAGAGAGAGAGAGAAAGAGACAGACAGACAGACAGAGACACAGAGACACAGAGACACAGAGACAGACTCATTCAGGGACAGCAGGGGCTAAAATCAGCGCAATTCTATTAAGGGGCCAAAATCAAATTCCTAAAATTACTCTCGAAAATGCTTGGTTTTTACATGGAAGGGAAAAAAAAAAAAGCATATGCAATTTTTTTTAGAGTTATTTGTTATCTAAAGTGGTCCCCAACCCTAAAATTGAAGAAAGTGACAAAAGAAAGTCAACTCATTGTTGAAACCCTCAATACAAAGTGGCATTTTTGCTGGACATACAATTTACTACTATACCATTTGCCCTTGTATAAATAAGTAAAAACAAGTATACAATGCCTGGTCTTTAATATTCATTCTTATATGAACTACTGTATTTTTATAACTGCTGTGTTTTTCCCTAACGCTAGCTACAAAATTAGATACTGCTCACAGACAGACAGCATTTGGAACTTAACATTTTGCACGAGAGAACTAGACTGAAAAGGTCAAAAAAACAAAAACAGAAGAATTCTCTTCTTCATTCTTGGCTAAAATATTTGTGTGGAATGTCAACAGAGCTACACCAAGGAGAACAATCTTGGCTGGTCAGAAATCAGGAAGATGACTAGATTCTCCATAAGTCTCATTTCAACAACACTGGCAAGTTCACCCCGGACAGCAAGAAGCAATGGATCAGAGGGACAGGGAACAATCAATACTGTCAGGCCCCGTTTCCACTATCGCGAATCCGCATGAGTCTTGCGTATGCGGATTCGCATAGACAATATAAGTGAATGGGCCGGTTTCCACTTATGCGTCTGCGGGAGCGTTTTATTGTGCGGAGAAAATCTGCACGGAACACCCTGCAGAATTCACGTGCTTGTGGAATGCAGGCGAATCGCACACAATGTATTTAATAGGGAAATCGCATGCGTTTTCCCCATGCGTTTTTTGCCGCGAATTCGCATAGGTACCAATGTAAATTCACACAGGCAGTGACATGTGAATTTGCGGTACCCCCACCTATGTGAATTTGCGGCAAAAAACGCATGCGGAGTCGCATCCGCATGCAATTTCATCAGCGGTGGAATCCAGGTGATTACGCACCGCAATAGTGGAAACGAGCCCTAAAAGCACTGCTAAATGTTACAGTTCAGAGGGAGTAAGTATTGAAGTCAAGAATTGTAGTCAAGCATGACAATTCGTAGAGGACAAAACCTCTAACAAAGGGTTCACATTTACCAAACATTACTTCTGACGCAAAGAACAAGAGAAACGTAAAGCGGACCCAAACCAAACTTTTTTTTTTTTTAATTCAAAATATTTAGTTGCACCACTCTGACATACAAATATAAATAAACACTCCTTCAAGCCTATGAGCATTTCAGTGCATTTTTTTCACCCTCTTTTCATAAATAGGGTTATACAGGTGGCAACCATTAGCAATTCCTCCTTTGCTGGACACCATCTACTCCACCAGTTTGCCGGATTATTTGCTGGCAATATGAAAGGAAGTGAGGGGTTTCTCCAATAAATGTAAAATATATTATATTTGTCATCATGCAACTGAAAAAAGGCTGCTATTATTATAATTTAGAAAATAGATTTTATTTCTGAAATCTTGTATTTTTCGTTTGGGTCCACTTTATTGAAAAAATATGCAGCAATGTTATACAATGTGGTGTTACACACTGTAGAAGAGTATTATTTATACACAACATTTTGATACCATTTTCAGACCTATCATTTTGTAACACAGTATAATCTTGTTATAGTAAACTGTGATATAGTAAACTAAATGTCCAGGTCACGGCCAAGCCCCATTATAAAAAAATGGGAGTAACGCCTGGTATAGTAAACTCTGATATAACAGAACTTCAATTATAGTAAACCTGTTTTTTGGCCCCTTTGGTATTCTATATCCAACTATAGTGGAAAGTGGGCTGGCGCGCGCATGCATGGTCAGCCAGTGACCTTCAGCCATGGTCGGTGGGTGGGCTGGCAGCCACTTGTAGCCTGCTCACTACTTTGGGCCTGCGTGGATTACCTCAAAAGCACCAGCCGGTGAGACATAAGATTCCTGTGCAAGCTGCTGCCTCATCCATGTTGCTTATGTAATTGCTGTTCTGCAATTATAAAAGGGGAATTCATTGCCAACCCCCATACTGGTTAAAAAGTCAGAGTGGGTGGTAGCTTTAATTGCAATACAGAATGTGTAGTATATGCACTGAAATGCCCTTGTGGGCTGGTCTATGTAGGGGAAACTACCCCTAATGTAAAAGTGCGCATTCAAGAGCGCAAAAGGAGCATCTCTGCTTTTCACCAGAATCCTGAGAAACAAAATGTACCAACATTTTTATCAAGCCGGACATTCTGCAACAAGAATAGATGGTTTTGGACACCATTCGCTCATAATGTGGGCCTCCTTAAGCTACAGGATATGGATGACCCCTCCACTTGTTATTTCAGGGTAGACGGTATAGCAATTACCTGTATTAGAATTTAGATACTATACTAATTGTTTTATGTCTATCACTGTATGCTAATGCACATGAGTTGGACTTCCTGTGAGTGGTCCTATATAAAGGGGTGGTGTTCACAACTGAGGAAGGGTCAGTGTACCCATAACATGTAGTGTGTGCAGTTGCTCAATAAAGAAGCCAAATGCAAGTTTGAAGCCTATGGAGCGCCTTCTTCCACAAATTACACATTTTACATAACCTGCATGCACGTAGAAATATTTGCATTTCATTGATCATCCCTAGTGCTCTTCTGCAGCTTCATCAGCTGACCGAAATCTCTCCAAATCAGCATATTTGCTTCCATCATTTTTCAAGGGGTAAGGTGAAGCTGTAGCCAAGCATTTCCAGGCTTATAGCAGCTGTAACATACTAGTTCATCGGTTTGAGTTCTAGTGGAAGTAGCCATTGTCCTCTTCTATCATACCATCAAGACGGTACTTCTTCACGGATCCTTGGTAACCCGTTTCCAGGGTACACCAACTGCTCTTTCACACAGGAAGCTGAACTGCACACTTCTCAAGCAGTTCAGCCACCCAGTTGCCAGCCACAAGAGTCCTTCAGCTGAAATGTTATTCTGTCGAATGGCAGCAACTGTAATCCATGTGTGTCATGGTTTGAAATGTGGTGGGGTTTCCCAGTGTTCAAAAAGCGACTTTTCGCTTCTGGTCATAGTTGCATACACATCAGCAGTTTACAGGCAGTGTATTCATCTCCCACAGCCTCCCTTATGAAAAAGGCCTAAAGCTAGGTATTGGGTATCGCCTAGACATCCACATTTTCTTTTAGGTGCCCTTGTGGTGCAAACGATATCAAGCTACAATAGGAACTTCTTTTTTTATTTACTGAAGCATTGGGCTACTAGCGGACTCTAAGGGCTCAGACACACTATAAGCGCCTTTCTGAGCGTTTGCCATTGATCAGCGCTTTGAGCGCTTTTTAAAAAATTACTCCCATTCACTTGCTTTAAAATTGAGGTAAAAAAATCGCCGTGATCCGGTGAAAAACGCGGATGCACAACATACGCAAGTGCATATTTTTTTTTTTTTTTTTTTTACAAACACTATTTTACTGCAAGGGAATGGGAGCAATTTAAAAAAAAAAAAAAAGCGATCAGAAATCGCTGATCAATCGCAAATGCTCAGAAAAGCGCTTATATAGTGTGCCCAAGCCCTAAATCGGGATGTAGGTCTCCTGCCCATGGACAATTTCCTCATATGTTTTGCATAACTTCTCTGAACTGTGAAGTATAACCTTAGTCCATGTTTGTCTCCTCTATAAAGGAGGAGCCACCTTTTACTTTTTTGTTACGCCAATTGGGGGATTGATTAAAGTTACTTTTATTTAACCAACAAGTAATTTTTTGACAGGAAATGACATCAGTGTCTCCCAAAAGAGAAGACGATGTACAAGAGGCATTATTGTGGAAACATTATCAGCTTTTATTCACATTTGAGCAAAAAGTTTCCAGTCCAAAATTTATACGCTTCACAATCTGCCGCAGTCTGTGGGAAAATCCAAAGTTCTATACCATTCTAAATAGTCCAAGCTGTTCCAAAGCATCCTAATTACCCTGTTTAATTGGGAACACCTGTTTTAAACAACTCAACAGGTGAAAAAAAAGAAGCTCTCTGCAGTTGATTTGGGGGCAGTCATGGCTAAGACAAAAAGGAGCTCAGCGAGGACCTGCGGCTGCACATTGTGGCTGCTAACAAGTTAGTGAAGGGCTACAAGGCCATTTCTAAATGTTTTCAAGCTCCAGTGGCTACAGTTTAAAGCATTATTAAAAAAATACAAGATGTTCCACACTGTGGAAAATCTCAGAGGACAAGGTCAGAAGCCAAAAGTGACACCGTTGCTGGCCAACATGATAGTGAGAGGTGAAAAAGAATCCAAGAATCATCACCAAGGCCATCCAGGTGAGTCTGGGCTCTGCTGGTAGCAATGTCTCAAGGCAGACAATCCAACAGACACTGCACACTGCTGGGTTCCACAGATGCAGACCAAGGAAGAAACCACTTCTCCAGATAAGGAACACAAAAGCTCACTTGGCCTTTGCAAATGCTCATCTGGACAAAGAAGATGCCCTCTGGTCTTCTGTGTTATGGTCATATGAAAAAAAATAATGAATTGTTTGCTCACAATAAGGTTTCCTTAATTTGGCGTAAAAAAAAAAAAAAAAAAAAAAAAAGATGCCGTCAACCAAAAGAACACCATCCCCACTGTCAAACATGCTGGTGAGAACCTAATGCTTTGGGGGTGTTTTTCAGCCAAAGGACCAGGGAACATAATCACAGTAAACGGCACCATGAAAAAAGGACAATACATGAGGATTCTTAACGACAACATCAGGCAGTCTGCAGAGAAACTTGACCTTGGGCACCAGTGGACATTTCAGCATGACAATGACCCAAAACAGATAGCAAAAGTGGTGAAGAAATGGTTAGCAGACAACATTAACGTTTTGCAGTGGCCCAGCCAGAGTCCTGACTTGAATCCAAATGAGAATCTGTAGTGAGCTAAAGATCAGGGTGATTGCAAGAAAACCCTCCAACCTGAAAGACTGGGAGCTCACTGCTAAAGATGAATGGGCAAATATACCTGTGGAAACATGCAAAAAGCTAGTCTGCAATTATAGGAAATGCTTGATTGCTGTAATAGCTAGCAAAGGCTTTTTTAATCGATTATTGAGAAGGGTATGAATAATTTTGGACTGGACACTTTTTGCTCAAATGTAAAAAGTTGAGATTTTTTTTTTTTTTTTTTTTTCACAATAATGCCTCTTGTACATAGTCTTATCTTTTGGGCAACACCTGTCATTTCCCATCAAAAAATTAAGTCAAAATTTGCCAGCGGTATGAATAATTATGGCCAGCACTGGATTGTCTTTTTTTTGACTGCCGAGCCTGAAGAAAGTTTCACTTACCCGAGAGGAGAAGGGTGTTCTCCAAACAAGCTTATGGTAGTTGTTTACAAGGCGACCCAAGTTTGTAAGACGCAAGTTTTTAGTTTCAAATAGTTTTATTGACATAAGTCAGTTTACAGTAATATGAACAGCTTAAACATTTGTCCACATGGGACTAATTATCATAGAACATATACCAACATGGTAAGAATAAACCAAACATTAATAAGAACAAAAATGTCCACAATTAAAGAAGAGGTAAGCCATATTACATAGTAAAATGAAGCATATAATACATACAGGAATTCAACAGATATTATAGGATACCTTTAAATATCCAATTTGGAGGTTTTGTATAAGATCAAGGTGTGAGAGTCAGAGCCCGCATACCCCCCCCCCCCCCCCCCCCTCCGCATGGACTGCCAACCAAGGCTGCCAGGTTCTAGTGAATACATCAAAGGTATCATTAGTAATAGCTATTAAACATTCAGAAATTAGCATATTCATAATAATGGATTTAGTCATAGGAACCGATAGAGAACTTTTTCCAATTTCTGGCTATATGGAGCCTGGCAGATTTGGCTATATGCTGGGCAAGGCGATATTGAGGAAATTTCCACCCATTGGGTTTATCCCCCAAAAGTAGCACAAAAGGATCTGGAGCAATGGATTTGTCAAGTGCTTGATTAATAAGTGCTGTAATTTCCCTCCAAAACTGCTTTACTATAGGACAATACCAGAAAATATGAGAGTAGGTTCCTTGACGACCACAGTTTCTAAAACAAAGACTTGTATGGATTGATTATATCCTATGGAGAGCTAGCGGAGTGAGATGCGTCCCATACAGGATTTTTAGGCTGGTCTCAATATGTGAATAATAGCTGGAACCTTTCGACAAGATCATACAACACCTAGACCAGCGTGCTTCTGTTAATGTGGTATTTAAATCCACTTCCCATTGTAACATGGAAGAAATTTTAATCATTTGGAGAGGCTGAGATAGGATTGCATATAGGTAAGCTATTAAACCTCAGTCTAGCGGGCTGAGGTCACACCATGCTTCAAAACGAGTCCAAGGGACAACTACAACAACAACAAAAAAAACATTTGTAGAGCGCTTTTCTCCCATAGGACTCAAAGCGCATAAGCATGGCTCAGACCATCGTGGTACAGAGGAAGAATTTTAGAAGTCCGGAAATGCCAGGCTAAACAGGTGGCTGTTCAGTCTGGATTTGAATAGCTCCAGGGATGGTGCTGGGTGTGGCAGGGAGTTCCAAAGAGTAGGGGCAGCATGACAGAAGGCTCTATCTCCAGATTTTTTGAGGTGCACTCTGGGAGTGACCAAGTTTATAGAACTTGCTGATCTGAGGTTGTGAGAGGTGTAGTGCATCTTCAGCAAGTCCTTCATGTATCCAGGGCCCAGATTGTGCAGGGATTTGAATGTCAGCAGTCCAATCTTGAAGAGTATTCTCCATTCTACTGGTAGCCAGTGCAGTGAGCAAAGGATCGGTGTAATGTGACAGTGGCGAGGCTGGTTTGTTAGCAATCTGGCAGCAGCATTCTGCACTAATTGCAGGTGACGCAGGTCCTTTTTGGGGAGGCCAGCATAAAGGGCATTGCAGTAATCCAGCCGTGATGAAGGCGTGAACTAGGGTTGGAAGATCCTCTGGGGGAATCGGATGTTTAAGCTTTGCAATGTTCTTCAGATGAAAGTAGGAAGATTTAACTACAGATGAAATTTGGTTTCTGAAACTCAAATCCCCATCGATTAGTACGCCAAGGCTGCGCACAAGGTTGGAGCGGTTTATGTCTGAATTCCCAATCCTGATTGGTGTTGCTTTAGGATAGAGCTGTTTTGATGGCAAGCACTGGCTTTGGACAAAGAGGACTTCAGTTTTGTCAGCATTCAGTTTCAACCAGTTATTCATCCATGCCTGTAGCTCAGCTAAGCAAGAGTTT
Organism: Hyperolius riggenbachi; assembly: GCF_040937935.1. Taxonomy (NCBI): domain Eukaryota; kingdom Metazoa; phylum Chordata; class Amphibia; order Anura; family Hyperoliidae; genus Hyperolius; species Hyperolius riggenbachi. The sequence goes on from NC_090649.1 coordinate 300,334,040, forward strand.
ATTTTTGGAGTAGGGTCTGTTCCACCAGGTTTGAAGGACAGGTATAGCTGTGTGTCATCGGCGTAGCAGTGGTACGTCAGGCCATGTCGTTGGATAAGTGTACCGAGTGGCAACATGTAGATTGCAAACAGCAGAGGGGATAGGACTGATCCTTGTGGCACTCCGAATTGTAGAGGTGCAGGTTTGGACATTATAGGTCCTAGGGATACTCTCTGTTCTGTCAGTCAGGAATGATCTGAACCACTGGAGGACTGATCCACTGATGCCACAGTACTCCTGCAGTCTGTTAAGCAGGATTTCATGGTCAACTGTATCAAAAGCCGCTGAGAGATCCAACAGGATTAGGATGGAACATTCCCCTCTGTCCCTTGCCATGAGCAGATCGTTGCAGACTTGCATGAGGGCTGTTTCACAGCTGTGGTGTTTCTTAAAGCCAGATTGTAGAGGGTCCAGGATGTTGTTTACTGACAGCCTGGTTTCAAGTAGCAGATAGACAGCCTTTTCAATAACTTTACCTAGGAAGGGGAGGTTGGAGACAGGTCTATTGCTGCTCATTGCATCTGGATCCATGGGAGGTTTTTTAAGAAGGGGCTTGATGATTCCTTCTTTTAAAGGAGGTAGGAAACCTCTCTGCTTGCAGAGAGCAATTTACTATTTTGTGAAATGCTGGACCAAGCAGGTCAGGGCATTTCAGCATATGTTTAGTTGGTCCAGGTCGCAGGTTGTCTGGCGGAGGCGGATGTCTGAGATCTCTTCCTCACTAATACTTTTGAAGTCAGTCTAGGGTGTTAGGTTGTTTTTGCAGCCATTTCCAGGAGTTGCACGAGTCTTGGGTGCTGTGGACTGAATGAGAGACCGGATAGAGGATACTTTGTCAGCAAAGTAGCAAGCAAATTTCTCACATAGCTCCTTTGAGGGAGTCCTAGTAGGCTTTAGGCAGGATGGGTTACATAGTTTATCAACTGTGCGGAATAGTTGGGCTGGTCTGTTGGCGGCCTTTGCGATCTCCTGTGATAGGTAGGAGGATTTTTTCTTGGTGATCGCATTTTGGTAGCTTTCCAGGTGAGAGACAAGGGTGTGTTTATCTTTTCAATTCTGAGATTCTCGCCACTTCCTTTCTAGTCTGCGCACTTCTTTCTTTAGGTCCTTTAGTGAGCTGTCAAACCACCGTGCATGGTGAAGTGGTGTAGACCGTTTAATGCGAACTGGAGCAAGGGCGTCATAGGCAGATGACACTGCATGGTTGTACATCAGGACCATGGAGTCTGGGTCTGCGCAATGATTGGTTAATGCGTCGAAGTTGAGGATATTCTGAACGTGCTGGGGTGAGACATCTTTCAGAGAACGGTATTTTATGAGTTCTTTCCCTCTGTGTTTTATTGCTGGTGCTGTCAGAGAGAAGTGGATGGTGTGGTGGTCTGATCATACCACTGGGTTTATATTCATGTGTGATATTAAAAGTCCACAATGAAATATAAGATCCAGGGTGTGCCCTTACTTGTGGGTGGGGAGGTAGACAGCCTGAGAGAAACCCAGTTCACTCATTATGAGAAGTAGTTCACTTCCTAGGCGTGAGGTGTGATCATCCACCCATGCATTAAAATCTCCCAGAATGATCCATCTAGGGTGTTCCACTGTAAGGCAGGATAAGAGTTCAGAGAATTCTTTAAGAAAGGCTGGACCATTTTCTGGGGGGCGGTATATGAGCAATATGTTGATGTTTACTTCTGCTGACAGTTGGGCTGCAAGACATTCAAAGGTTTCAGTGGGGCCTATGGCCAGGGGCCTTATGTTCAAAGAGGATCTGAAGCATATGGCAACACCCCCACCCTTGCGACTTGTCTCTCACAGTGCAAGACTGAATAATTGGTCGGCACCGTTGCTTCAAGAGTTGGGCCTGCATGTTTCCCAAGCCAGGTCTCTGTCAAAAAGGTCAAATCAGAGAGCTCTATTAGGTCATGTATAGTTGCAGTCTTATTATTTATCGATCTGGCATTGCAGAGTGTGGCTGTGATTGAGCTTTGCTGGGGACAGCTATGGTTTTAGGCTTCACTGTCAAACTTGTTATCCTTTGCCTGGTGTTGCTTCCCTGGTGTTTATTTTTGGATCCACTACCTCTCTTGGTGATGTTGGAAGTTTAAAGGCTTTAAGGTAACGGAAGATCTGAATTGCCTGGAAAAATTCATGGAGGAAAAGAGGTTATTTCTCTAAACTGGCTCCAAGAAGGAAGCGTATCATTTAAGAAATGTTTCACTTGAAGAAAACCCTTTTGATCTCCACCATGTAAAAAAGGTGCCTGTAGTCAGCCCAGGAGAAAAGGAAGGGTTCCCAAATATAGGACAGGGGGTGTTATCGAGTGGAATGTGAAAGGGGACAACCGTTTGACTCTTGTCCAGAGTCCAGACCAAAGGCATTTAATGAGACTGGAGACAATAAGTCATTCTCAATTTGAACCCAAAGAGGGGGTTTAAATTTAGGGTGAATAGGGGCAAGCTGTGCCAATTGGGCTGCTCTGTAGTAATTATAGAGATCAGGTACCCCCAATCCTCCTCTGGATCTGTTCCAAAACATGGTGCTCCTCTGTATTCTGCTGTTTTTATGCTTCCATATAAACTGGAATATTACATTTTGGAAGTCTAAGCAATTTGAGTAAGAGGAATGGGTAAAGAACGAAAAAGATACAAAATACGGGGGAGTAAAGTCATTCATATGGCTTGTATACGTTCAGTCCATGAGAATATAGGGGTGTCCCAAGAGCTCAGGTCCTGGTTGAATTTAGATAACATAGGGGAGTAATTTAAATTATACAAATCTGATTTATGGGAATCTTTAGGTCTAGATACGTAATATATTTAGGTTGTAGGGTTAATCCCAAAGAGGTGATAAGAGGTCAAGCTGTGTCCTTAGAGACATTGGTAAAAAGAACCTCAGTTTTATTGATATTTAGCCAAAGGCCCGGTATTTCCTCAAAGCTATTCACCAAAGAAAGTAAATTTGGTAAGGAGTTATGGGGAGAGGTAAGGGTCAAAAGTATATTGTCTGCAAATAAATCTGCCTTATATTCGTTATTTGCTATGGTTAGACTTTTAATATCTTAAGATTGCCTGATCCTATCGCCAGAAGTTCTATAATCAATGCGAAAAGGGTGGGAGATAAGGGGCAGCCCTATCTCGTTCCACGTCTAATAGGGATGGAGTGCGGGACATTTGTAGGGAGTTTAAGAGTTGCTGAGGGTGTGGAATAAAGGCAACGAAAAGCTTGGAGAAAATTTACTCCGATACCCGCCTTGGTAAGGGCCCTGAGCATATAAGGCCAGTTTATGGTATCAAAGGCCTTTTCAATGTCGAGAGATACCAGAGATAAAAGCTGTTTGGTGGAGTTAGCGAAATGGAGAATGTTAAGTATTTTCCTTACATTGTCAGGACCCTGACGTTGGGGAAGTTTAATCCGAGGTGACCAGAATTGCATCAATCCGTGAATAGGTTTTGTGTGCACTTGAATAGTAGGTGCAGCCTCTCGTGTTTGCATTATATTCCCTCCATGTATCCACTAAGTGAATTGACTGTATAAGAGAGCACATAGAGGTGGCTTGCTTGCATTGTAATGCAGTGACAGATGGGTTGGATCTATCTAGAGAGGGCTTAGGAGCTATGTTAAAGTCCCCAGCCCAAATTATTTGTGTTCGAGCAGTACGCGTTAGGTGTTTTAGGACCTCCCTTATTGCTTGAAGAGGGGCCTCAAGTTGATAATGCATAGATTTGTTGTTTGAACAGTACCATAGATAATCACATATCACCCATTGTCATCAGCAATAACCTTGTCAATAGAGGGAAAGAATTATGGAGAAGAGTCAAGACACCCCTATGCTTTTCATCAGCCAAAGAGGCAAAATATTTATGATAGTTCCTATGGAAATATTTGAGAATAGATTGGTGGGAAAAATGTGTTTCTAGAATACACAATACATCCAGATTACATTTTTAGCAATCTAGGAAGGCCCTACGACGTTTCATGGGGGAATTTAGGCCCTTAACGTTATGTGATACAATGTTAAAGGAAGCCATAATCATGGTTAAAGTAATGAATAACAAATTTTGAAGGTATTAGCATAAGATTATGAAGATAGCTTGTCTCCTGGGGCCTAGTAAGGCCTTGGCGTGATCTGAACTCCTCTACATAATAGTAGATGTGAATGGACATATAAACAAAAAAGTAAAATAACATAAGGAAGAAAACCTTGAGACCAAAGAGTCTCCAGAGGGTAAATTATCCTTTGCGTCAAGATGCATGGAAGGGAATAATAAGATATCCTCCATGCAGATTGACATAATTGAGGTAACACTTGGTGATTCAAGCTCCACAAATCAGACTATTATTCTCAAGAACAGGTCTAAAGGATAAGATCCCAATTCTCTTCCTCTTAAAAAATTAGTATATCAACATAGGGGTTGCCCCGCTAAATTTAATAAAATTTGGGATAGATGGACGAATAACAATACCTGATTAGCTTGTCTTCTACCTATAAAATTCTCATAAGCTAATGCCCACCGCCTCCGGTCTCTCTGCCTGATTACCTTGCCTCGCTCTGGAGAACTCCGCCTATTAATTAAGTGAAGACACTCTTGTCCCTTATCCTTTAACCTCACAACCTATCACCTCCTCTCTTGTGCTGGCCTTAAAACTCACAGGATAGGACATTTGGGTATTCCCTACTTAATACACTTTATATTAAATCCTTTCCTCACACTTGTTACTGTGTTCACTTGACGCAGATTGTTTTTTTTAAGATTCTGTAAATGTATATGTACTCCCCAGATATAACAACTGACTGTACCTGTTTGAACATTCCGTATACTCTGTAATGCATTCCTCATTCAATAAACCTTTTGGTCAATTTAAAAAAAAAGGATAAGATCCCATTTAGTAAAGCTATCAAACTGCAAATAACTATAAACAGATAGCTGTGAGATTGATCTCTTCGAGGATGTCAGTTTAAAGGGAAGGTTCAGGGAGGGAGGTAAAAAAATAAAAATCAATATCCACTTAACTGGGGCTTCCTCCAGCCCGTGGCAGGCAGGAGGTGCCCTCGCCGCCGCTCCGCAGGCTCCCGGTGGTCTCCGGTGACCGACCCGACCTGGCCAGGCTGGCTGCCAGGTCGGGATCTTCTGCGCTCCAAGGCCTGGCACTTCTGCGTCCCACGCGGGCGCGCTGACGTCATCGGACGTCCGCCGGGCTCTACTGCGCAGGCGCAGAACTACTGATATTATTGGCACCCAATCCTTGAATTGTCTATACTACACTATATGGGGCTCCTGATTTCCATGGGTTTTATTTATTTTTTGTAGATACAGATTATATAGATTGCGTGTACAGAGGTATACAGATCTATAAATTATCTAGAGCCTACTTTGATAAGTTCAGCCATGCTCACGAGGGTGAACTGAGACTGCATAGTATAGAGTAATACAAATCCACACAAAACAAATGATGGAAGAAAGGGGTGCATTCTGCATCTCTTTATTTCCTATTTTTATATGGACTTAACACGCACCCCAAGAATGCTCCATTTCCCTTGCTGCACTAAAGGGTGCCTGACCACATAATGTCACTGACAAAGTACATATGTAAACAGGTGTACACTAACATATATACAGAATAAAATAAAGTAAACCAAATGAAAGAAGAGGAAATAAAAAAGGATTTGCTCTATTACGTAGGTCAATCTGAAAAAAGTATAGGTTTCTTTGCAAACGTGTACTTGGTCTACAGTTCATATAAACACCGGTCACGATCCGCTCATGAAACACAAACCAGCAATTTGAAGCCTTTATTGTACAGTACATGTGAGGACAGGGGGCCGTGGCAATAAAGTCTCAAACACTGCAATTAAAATGCCCACAGATGAATGAACTTTAACAAAAAGGAAACCAGGAAAGATTAATGTTAACTATCCATTTTTTTTTCTTCAGCAGAATAAAATTTCCCACATTAATAAGAGAAATACTGGAAACCATTAGTTTACCAATGTTATGGTGTTCAAGGAGGGGGGGGTGGAGGTGTGCTGAAGAAACTGCAGGAAAAAAAAAAAAAAAAATTACCCTAACTGGATTATCGTAAAAAAAATTCAAAATATATTGTTGGATTGTTGGAAGACTTTCATAAATAACTAATGTAAACCAACGTTTTGCTATGGATAATTAAAAAAAATATAAATAAATAAAGCAAACCCATGGAAACACTGCACAATGTTGTGGTTTTATAACTGTCCCATATCTGGCTTAAAAATGTATTTGCTTTGAAAAATGCAGTCTTGCTTATGCCTTGCAGCATGTTACTTGTTTGAAGTCTAGTGTAGAGTAGGCCCATGGACATACAGTAACCTTATATCATTTTACAGCATGTCTGCTGATATGTACCCCTACATGTGTTTTTAATGAAAATTTGACACAGATTTTTGCTTGAACCGGATGTAGGCAGCCTTGAAGCTCCTATATATTTCTTTTTTTTTTGTACAAAGATACCTTAGCTTAGATGGGTTTAAAAGAACATTGAAAATCCTGCTCTTGTCTTTGGTTTGTATTCTAAGGTTAGCAGAGCCAGGGTCCTGCCATCCACTGTAAGGCTAGAAGTATGAGAAAGCCTTTATATGGTCTGCTGTAATGTTTATCCTTTGCAGCATGAAAGTACTTGAAGATTGATGGGATTATAGTAGGTCCCATAGCCATATACATCATGAGGTGGTTCAGCATGCCTGCAAAAGTTAAGTAGCACAAAGAAGCCCCAAGGATTTAGGGATGTGGACAACATCTTAAAGGACACATGCAAGTAAAATGAAAAAAAAAAAAATTCTACTTACCCAGGGCTTCCTCCAGCCCCTGGCAGCCAATATGTGCCTCACCGCAGCTCCGGTGTCCCAGGGCCCCTACCATAGCAGATGCCGACCTCGCCAGGTCGGCATCTTCTGCACCTGCGGCTCCAGGCCACGTGAGTGCAATCAGCATGGCCACACGCTCACGCAGTCACAGAAGATGTTGACCTGGCGAAGACGACATCTACAACATAGAGGACCCCGGGATGCCAAAGCTGCGGTGAGGGACATATTGACTGCAAGGAAGTAGGAAGCCCCGGGTAAGAACTTTTTTTTCCCCCTCAGACATTCCCTTTAAAGAGAACTTGAACTAGGAGGAATACAAAAGGCTGTCATCTTTATTCATTGTAAACCATGCCAGTTGCCTGGCTGTTATGATGAACTTTTGGCTTATTTGTTTAGTTACTCACAACCCTGCAACAAACATGCAGTCAGTGGAGTCAGACATTATTAGAGGCAGAACATCAGCACAACAACCTCAGACAACTAGCTTTGTTTATTAGAGAATGAAGAGGGTAGCCTCCATAATAGGGCTGATCATTTTTTAGCTTATCTTGAGATCGTCAAAGCTGTGGTTTTGCAGCAGTTATCCCGCACCGCTGCTGCTACCTGCTCTGCTCTCTCCTGGCCCTTCCTCTATTAGGTACCAAATTGTGGCGAGCATTGCCCAGTAACAACGGCGGCCAGGAAGCGACGTGATGTAATTTCCTGTTACAGGGCCCACCATTACTAAGCGAACGCTTGTTGCCTCTTCGTAGATGCAGCAAGAAGGATCGGAAGAAAAGCCAGGAGAGAGCAGAGCAGGTACCAGTGGTGGCAAAGGGGAAACCATACACTAAAGGGGGGATCTAACTGAACTTACTAAAGAGGAGGGCGGGGCATTCCTATATACACACTAAAGGGGATCTGCATAGCTAACCTATACTGCAACACCTATACTAGCTAACCTGTACTAGGGCACCTAAAGGTACCTAACCTTTACTGGGGCACCTAAAGCTGGCTAAACTATACTGAGGGTACCTGTACTTTGCTACCTATACTGGGCTCACTCATTCACCCCACCGGTGTGCTGATCCATTGTGTAGTGAAAGTCGTGAACAGAAATCACAATTTGCGGCAGAAATTGTGCAAATCAATCTTTTTCTAAAATCGTTCAGGCCTACTTCATACTCTTCTCACTTCAGCAGGGCTGTGGAATCAGTACAAAAATCATCCAGCTCCTCAGTTGGTACCTCCAACTTAAACGTTTCCATTTTCAACACAAGAAGGCATTTCCCATGCCGATTGAAAGAATGTAAGAAAAGACATTTCATTACTGCTAAAGCTTAACAATTCGAAAGCTATATTAAGATGGTATCTGCTTATGGGAACAAAATAAAGCTCCTGGCCAGGAAGTTGACACTATCCCATTTGCCATCATGGCCCGTCATTGCCATCGTGAATTAGACTGGTAACATTTGGGCCTTGCATTTATAGCCAAGCCTGTCATTGCAGCAGTTTTATTAAAGAAACTGCCAACATTCCAGGGCTGTGGAGTCGGAGTCGGAGTCGTGGAGTCGGGCAATTTTGGGTGCCTGGAGTCGGAGTCGGGAAAAAATGCACCGACTCCGACTCCTAATGAATTTGTAACTGTAATTAAAATAGAAAATATGATAAAATGTTCTATTTCTCAGATAATAGTCATTAAAAATAATGTATATATACAGTATATATACAGTAAAAGCTGTGCTTTGTCCACAAAAATGAAATAAACCAATCAAAATTAGTTACTTGTATCGGTATTTGGGACACGTTCAGGTACTCAGGGGGTCTACAATCTTCACACTTACCCTTATGCCCAATTTTACATAACCCTCTTTTCCCGCCAGGGCATGATAACCCTGACTCCTTTAAATGGTGGGCAGATCATCAACTCCTTTTAGTTAAAAATTTTCTGACTGGCAGAGGTCTCCTCTCCTGGACGGACATCAAAGATAAATATAACCCCCCTCCATGTGAATACTTTAGATTTCTACAGATCAAGCACTGGATCTCTACTCTCATACGGGACAGAGAATTTCCACTCTTGACCTCCTTCTTTGAGAACATGTGCCTTGGAAATCCATCTGGCCCCGGTTCAATCTCACTAATTTACTCCAGGCTCTCCCGCCCGAAATCTGCTAGGCTGCACTCCTACATTTCAGGTTGGGAAAAAGAACTAGGCCATCAAAGAGACAGAGAGGACTGGTCAGATTGCTGGTCTCGCATAGCTAGCTGCTCTACAAACGTGTACGCTATGGAATCTGCATTTAAAGTACTAACAAGGTGGTACCTAGTCCCATCTAGACTTCATAAACTCTCCTCAGCCATTGACTCCACATGCTTCAGAGGCTGTGAAAGGGAGGGCACAATGTACCATATCTGGTGGAAATGTCCACGCCTCACCCGTTTTTGGAGCAGGGTCTTTGGCCTCTTACAATCTCTTTTCCACATTACCATAAGAAAAGACCCGTGGCTGGCCCTCTTCCACGGTAAAATTTCTGGCCTCACAACTAATCAAAACAAGCTTGCTACCTTCCTTTTCTTATCAGCTAAAATGGCCATAGCAAAGAATTGGAAGAAGACGCCCTCGAATTTTTCAGAGGTCAAAGCACGTATGTCAGAATTTATGGTTAACGAAAAATTAACAAGCATCCTACGTAATACCCATAATAAATTCCTCCGCATATGGCAACCCTGGATTGATCTTGAATACCCAGGTATAGACGCTAATCTACTCACAACATACTGACCTCCCCTGGACTCCTTCGGACTCTACTCTTCTTTTTCCCCTCTTCTCTCTCCTTCTTCTCTTCTTTTCCTTAGCCTCTTCCACTCCTTCTCTCCTGCCGTGGCTCTTGGTCAGGGGACACGGAATAGGGAGGGTGAGCGGGTGTTTAGCCCTTCTCCCCCCCTTCTAACCCTGCCCGCGAAAATAGGCCCCCAGTACTGATTGCTGGGGAACCTCTCAGGATCGAGTTCTATGTTCCTGTTTACTGTTCAGAGTTAATGTTGTACATGTCACATGCTCAGGTTTGTTCTTTCTGGTACATGATGCCAGAGGCTGCCAGTCTGTTTCAAACCAAGTCTCGCTTTTTCTATGTATAGCTGGTGTACAACTGTTCGACATTGTTCTTTTATGTTGTATTACTATTATAAAATCAAATAAAAATATTGATACCAAAATTAGTTACTTGTGCTGCTTCAATAAAGCAGTCCCCGTATTTTTAAGGTCAGATATACATATCTGATTGTGACTGTATATATGATGTGTACACAGGAATCTCTTATATATACTAAATAACATCTATGCTGTAAGAATAAAGCCTGATGTGTAGCCATGTCACTAATAGAGATGGTCAACGGGATGGAAATAATTCCGCATTGATGCTGATTTATGCAAATGTACGCACTCCCTTTGCTGATGAAATCAAATAATTTGATATGTTATTAAAATTTGGTTTGGTGACTACAAATTAAAGGGTAACTGAGACGGATGAAAAGTAAAGTTTTATACATACCTGGGGCTTCCTCCAGCCCCCTTCAGGCTAATCAGTCCCTCGCTGTCCTCCACCACCCGAATCTTCTGCTATGAGTCCTGGTAATTCAGCCAGTCAGCGCAGTCCGGCCGCATGCCGCTCCCACAGCCAGGAACATTCTGCACCTGCGCAATAGTGCTGCACAGGTGTAGTATGCTCCTGGCGGCGGAGTGTGTGCATGCGCACTACGCCTGACTGGCTCAAGTACCTGGACTCATAGCAGAAGATCCAGGTGGTGGAGGAGTACAACGAGGGACTGATTATCCTGAAGGCGGCTGGAGGAAGCCCCAGGTATGTATTAAACTTTAATTTCATCTGTCTCAGGTTTACTTTGTTACACAGTAGTACTATACTCTACATATGCACTCCCCACAGAGCTGCAGGGAATCCACTGAGAATGCTGTGCACATTGAACACAGAGGTGTTGTCTGTTTACAATCTCCTCATTCCCCTGCAGAGTACCTGAACATCATTCTTACATGTACCCACACTTACATTGCCTAGGGCCTGATAGATGTTCTTTGTTCCGGTTTGTACCTTTTACAAGTACTCTTACCAAGGACTAGTTTTAGTCTAAAGGGAATAAATATAGTAGTCTACATATCCTTCTCACTTCAGTTGTCTTGTAAAATTCCTAAGCGTTGGCAGTTAAGAGACGAATTTCATGTTACATACTTTTAATCAACAAAATTGTAATATGCAAATTAGAGGAGTCGGAGTCGTGGAGTCGGAGTCGGTGGAATCCTAAACTGAGGAGTCGGAGTCTGAGTCGGTGGATTTTTGGACCGACTCCACAGCCCTGCAACATTCATTAACCTTGAAAAATTTAAACAAAACAAACAAAAAAAACCCACAAATAAAGCTATTTTTACTGTTTATTATTAAGTTTATAAAGTAATAGCGTATAGAAATTAGAAATGTTAACGTTCAAAAACCACATGTTTTGGACAAGACAATCAAAAATAAATAAATACACCCCAACCCTGTCGATTATGGAAAAAGAATACAAACTGATTACGATTTAGAACACTTGCAGATTTTTTTTCTTTTACATTTTAGATATTTAAGGTTTTAGGGACTATCCAACATTTTTTACGCGTTAAGGGATTTGGATGCTCTTGAATGGAACACCTGCATGCTAAAATATCAAAATTTCCGTGCATAAACAGTACAAGGACACTAAGTTGTAGAGGTCTTTTTTCATCAGTGCCAGTGTGATCAAGCATCCAACTGGCAACATGCGCAAAACAATAGTTTGTTCCTCATTAATGAGCTCAAACTGCCAATGAGGAGGTTAGAATTCCATTGCCTGTAGAAAAAACTGGGTTTCTAAAGAATAAAGCTGAAGAGTGCCAATAACTAACAAAAGCAACATTGTGCCCTAAAAACTTGCTATGATTTCCAATACAGTCTTCCAATAAGCTATTTTTTTTTTTTTTACCAAAAAGTAACTTTCTGCAAAATGATCTAGGGATTTAAAAAAGCACTAGGAACAATCACATCCTGCATACTAGACATAACTCATAGCAGTATAGTTTTAGGCATGCAGGCAGCTAGCGACAAACTTGGCATTGAAGTTAACACGTGTTCCGTGGTTTATGGTCCACGCTGGATTGCTCTGGCCCTGGTGGGCCGATTTTCATAACACGCAGCTAGCACTTTGCTGAGTGTTTATACCGCTCGCCGCCGATGCGCCGCTACCCGCCGCGTAACAGGGTGGACTAATCCCGCCCCCCCCCCCCCCCCCGAGACCACGTGCGCAGCCTGGCCTATCAGCGCCAGGCAGCGCTAAGGGGTGGATCGGGACTCCCTCCGACGCCATGACGTCATCCCGATCGTCGCCATTGCAACGGGGGAAGCCAAACAGGAAATCCCGTTCTGAACGGGATTTCCTGTTTGCTCTGATCGCCGGAAGGGGTGGGGTGGGGATGCCGCTGCACAGGGCTAGGCTAGCTACACGATTTAAAAAAAAAAAAAAAAAAAAAAAAAAAACTACAATCGGCAACTGACTCCATTGTTCTCCTCCTTACCCTGTCCTACAGGAGAATCTCTATCGTTCCTGGCACAGTCATCTTTCCTCTGAACTTCATAAACAGTGTCTGTAGCTTAGCTGTTGCCTAGTATTGTGTCTGTACAGCAAAGTGAGTGAAGACATAATCTGAGCATGGACTAGATAATGTCCCACTCCCTTGAGATAGATATAGATATATAGAAACTGGTAAAATGTATTGTAGACAGAATACTCTTTCATTTCTTCTTCTAGGGCAAGGCAGCCAGCAGGGGCCATGTCGAGCATCCCCAATGGTTTACCGAGACATCTTGAGTACCAGATCCAGGTGAGCACATTGTTCTCCTTACCCATCCCTTCTGCAACACCAGGTTTGTATATGCATTTATTAGAATAAAGTTTCAAAATAAAGATGCACAAAAGAGCATTGTAATTAAATAAGTAAGGAGCCCCATCCTAGGATTCATATTAGTAAAGAGCTGCTAAGGTAGTAACACTGCCTAATGTGCAACCTTATTACAAAATAGGCAAATTAGGTACATAGTATCGGATTACAGAGTAGTTTTAAGCAGCAAGATAAACAGATGGGGACGTTCCTTGTAAAGGTGGACACACATACCATATAATTTTTTTAAATATCTGTTTAATTTAAGAATTGCAATACATTTTTCTGACTGATTGTAACATTTCAAAAATATGACCAATGTACCACACACACCTATGCTCAATTTTTTCCTCAATTATGATAAAAACGATTGAAAACTCAGAAAATTGCTAGGGTGCGTATATTAATAAATTAACAATCCAACACACACCATGCAATCTTTAGTAGAAATTGAAGAGAAATATCTGGCATTCCATATCGATTTAAATCGAAAAAAACGAGAAATACGATCAGATTTTTCAGTCGAATGAAAAAAAAAAAAAAACTTTTTTAGAGATACGATATAGTTTTTATCGAATTACTGTAAAATCGGATCATTTTATTGTATCGTGTGTGGCCACCTTAAAGGGAATGTCCAAGCAAAATAAAAAGACCACTTTACTTACGGTAAAGTCTTTTCCAGTAGTCATGAGGACAGCACCCCTGGAGGGAGACAAGTCTCATCCAGGGGTGCTGTCCGAAATGACGTTCTGGGAAAAAAGAGTTTCACTTACCTGGGGCTTCTACCAGCCCCATGCAACCATCCTGTGCCCTCGTAGTCTCTCACCGCTTCTCCAGTCCCCCGCATTGAACCATTAACGCGTGAAAATGTATGCGTTAATGTTCCTGCACTAGCGGGAATGCGTAAAAATGTACGCAATGCGTCCCGCCGACCTCCGAGGTCGGCAAGCTGCCAGCGGGGGACTGGAGAAGCAGTGAGTGACTACGAGGGCACAGGATGGCTGCATGGGGCTGGTAGAAGCCCCAGGTAAGTGAAACTCATTTTTTTATTTTGCGTTGACATTCCCTTTAACCTGCCTGGCGTTCTATTAAGGATTGCCAGGCTGGCAACCGGCCGGGTTTTTTTAATACAAAAAAAAAACTATTTCATGCAGCCAACTGAAAGTTGGCTGCATGAAAGCCCACTAGAGGACGCTCCTAATCCGCACTTATGATCGCCTCCGGCGATCAGAACTAACAAGAAGGGCCGCGATGAGCGGCCCTTCTTGTTTTGCTTTTCTCGTCGCCATGGCAACGAGCGGAGTGACGTCATGGACGTCAGCCGGCGTCCTGACATCAGCCGCCTCCGATCCAGCCCTTAGCGCTGGCCGGAACTGTTTGATCTGGCTGCGCTGGGCTCGGGCGGCTGGGGGGACCCTCTTTCGCCGCTGCACGCGGTGGATCGCTGCGCTGCAGCGGCGATCAGGTAGCACACGTGGCTGGCAAAGTGCCGGCTGCGTGCGCTCCTTTTTATTTCATTGAAATCGGCCCAGCAGGGCCTGAGCGGCACCCTCCGGCGTCTCTGGACGAGCTCAGCTCGTCCAGAACGCTCAGGTGGTTAAGGATGATTAAAGCTCACAAGACCTGAGGTATGGAAATCTTTTCGTGTTGTACTGTACTTTAACAACAGATCGCTTGGGGGAAAAAAAAAAAAAAAAAAAAAAAAAAAAAAAAAAACAACCAAAGCCAAAATATGTTGCAAAAACTGAACACACGTGAGGATAACACCCTTTGAGACCAAAAGATGTCAAAGATCAGCTACAGTGCCATAGGGAAACTCATTCAACATAATTCCACATGGTTTGAAGTGTGATTATACTCCCAAAGGAAGAATTTCAGTAAGTACCGTATTTTTCAGACTATAAGACGCTCTGGACTATAAGATGCACCTAGTTTCAGAGGACAGAAAAAAAAAATCTGGGAAATAGAAGAAATGGTGCATATTTAGTGCAGGAGCTTCTTATGGTTCTTCCCCCCCCCCCCCCCCCACCCCACCCCCACCCCAAGCTGTCTATCTAAACTACATTGCGCAGCTACACTAACCTCTGCTGCCCCCACTATCTAGACAATGTACACTGAACTACACTGATCCCACAACCTATACTAAGCTACAATGACTCCACAACCAACCATGGAGGCTCATTTATTATTGGTGCATTTTTAGGAAGGTCCATATATGCAAGCATCTTGAGACATGTTGAGTACTAAACATGAAAAAGATTTACATTGGCTTAGCAAGGGTGCTTACGTCAATATCTTTATGACTTCCCTCGTCACGCAGATACATTGGGCACAATTCACTAAGCTTTTTCCCCTTATCTATATACCTTTAAGCTTCCAAAGAGTAAAAATATACGATAATTAAGGTAAGAAAAGTAACACTGAAATGAAGTTAATCAGGAACACATTTATTTTGTGTGATTATTTTGCTTGTAAATGTGCTGAAAGTTTAATTTTTAATTTTTATCAGTTAGGTGATAAGTCATTTATGAGAAGTTTTGTGAATAGAGCCCATTATGTGGCCTCCTTGTTTTAACCCAAGACTTATTCCTAAGCCTGTATGCAACATGACTGTATGCTTTGCCTTTAGCTCTTCCTGCTGCACCAATGCATATTTTCTGGTTCAGATTAAGTTCATGGGGGGGGGGGGGGGGGGGGAGGAGGATGGGAAAGAAAGAAGGTGCTCTGCTTTAGGGACAAAAACAATAACACATTTTTTTATTTAAGTATTTATATAGCGCCAACATACTATGCAGCGCTGTACAGAGTATATATTGTCTTGTTACTAACTGTCCCTCAGAGGGGCTCACAATCTAGTTAACATCAGTTGTTAGTAATCCAATGTAAAGATGTAAATGTAAATCATAATCAATTCCTTTTTCGTCTCACAGTTCCAGTGTGTGCCATTCTTGGGAGAGAAAAAATAAACACCTTGATAATCCATTTATACGGATTTTCTTTGGTAATTGCAAGACCTGCAAAAATGATTTTGCCAACGCACACCTTTAGGGTAAGTTTTGCAATACAGTGCGATGAAATCGAGCACGTATTTTCAGACACGGTTTTCACTGTTTCATTATGTAAAACATGTGACTGTCTACAGGAGCTAAATGAAGATATAAAGATATAGGAAGTATGCGCACATCCAAAAAATACAGCACACTAACACCAAAAATCTTGAAACGCTATCGCAATTGCAAACATGTTTTGTGATTTACTATGTTGGGCTCAATCGAAACAAATGAAAAATGCAGCAGAACTATGGTTGCCTTTTTAGAAAATTGTAAATGCATTCAGTATGAAAACATTACAACGATTCCAACTGTAACTTTACTGTACTTGCGGTTGGAAAAAAATCACAAGCCTTTTAAAAAAACTAAATGGAACACAGCCGCGTGAAGGGGCCTACCAAATACAGTACAAAACACAGAAACGTACCCAGGTGTGAACCATGCTTAAATGTGCACCATATCTCTCATGCCATATAAACAACAACAAAAAACAAAACAAAAAACTGTCAAAATGTTGGTTTTCTTTGCCCTCTCCATTAGGGCCTTTGTCTAAATACTGTGAATGTTTGTCACTGCACACGGGATTTCAGGTTCAGCTAGCTAAGCTATATCATGCTAATTAGCTGATCTGCAATGGGAGAGAGTCCAGCAAAGAGTAATCCAACCTCACGGAATTTCAGTTCCTGTAACATACTATTGTAAACTTTTCCCAACAAATTATTTCTGTAACTTTTCAATGCAATGTTTTCAAAACAGTGCAGAAAATGCCTCAGTTTAAGTATATATCTGTTAAGCCATGTAAACGTTGGACAGAACTTGGTAGAGGTGTCCGTTTGTGACAGACAGACAGATAAACAGATAAAAACCCTAGCCTAAGTACAGGTGTCCCTTGAGGTCAGTTACACATTCGGCATGCTTTTGAAGAGATGGCTGAGCATATTGTGCTCCTCCTAATCCAGCACACAGGATGCCGCTCCATTGCGCACCACAGTGTCATACCTCTTCCCTCCCCATAGCAACAGTACACATCACTCTGGCATACTAGGGGCATGCATCTGTACAGCTCATTCCCCGCAGTGTAACAGGTAGGGTCAAGCTCAGTCCTGAAGGGCCAACCAAATATTGAGTGGGTGTACACAATTTAGTCATATCACAATTCACTGAACCCACAAATGCTAAAAATAGTTGAGTCAATATTTGCCTATTGAGATTCAAAGTGGTAGTCTTAACACTAGTTAAGACTACCACTTTGAATCTCAATAGGCCCCCCCAAAAAAATAAGGGCAGGGTTCACACTTAAAGAGAAACTCCGACCAAGAATTGAACTTTATCCCAATCAGTAGCTGATACCCCCTTTTACATGAGAAATCTATTCCTTTTCACAAACAGACCATCAGGGGGCGCTGTATGGCTGATATTGTGGTGAAACCCCTCCCACAAAGAAATTTTGAGTACGTACTCTTGGCAGTTTCCTGTCTGCCAAAACAGCAAGCAGCAGCTACATCACTTGCCAGCAGGAAAATGTCACCATGTGATAAGTCAGAATATAAATCAGGGATTTAAAATATTTTACAATGGGCAAACACTGACTAAATAATTTATACATAATTATTCTAAAAATGAAGGACTTGTTTTATTACATTATTTTCACTGGAGTTCCTCTTTAAAAAAAAGTGTGTGCAGATTGCAAATTTTCTTAAAAATATTCACTGCATAGATCAATGGGGAATCCTTATAAGCTTAAAATTGCAGCTGTGTTTTTGCATGCTAAAAAAAAAAAAAAAAATTCATCTTGCAACAAATTTGCACATCCCATGCAGATTCTCATTGACTTATCGGGTACTTTTTTTTGCGTTTGCATGCTTTTTTTTTTTTTTTCTGAAACATGACAATCTATTCAGTCTTCCCCACTGATACGTGTGAGCCCTGTCTTAAGGGGAACCAGAGACGTTGGGGGAAAGCTTTTATACATACCTGGGGCTTCCTCCACGCTGCCGTCCTCCGCTGCCTGGATCCGCCGGTGCCAGGTCCCATCATTACCGCCAGTCGGCCGGCAGATGCGGCCAATTGTCCGCAACACAGGGGGCTCCCTCCATATAAGTACGCGTGAGGCTGCATACTGCGCAGCCGCATGCGTACAGGTATGGAGGGAGCCCCTGTGATGCGGACAATTGGCCTCGTCCCCCGGAAGTGATGGGACCCGGTACCGGCGATAGAGGAAGCGGAAGATGGCGGTGTGGGAGTGATCCAGGCTTATGGGGCTGGAAGAAGCCCCTGGTATGTATGAAAGCTTGTTCTATTTTTAATGAACGTTCCTCTCTGGTTCCCTTTAAAAGTCTAATTTTCACGTGAATTAAGAGAGGGAACAAATGAAATCCAACTACTGAATTTAAAAGGACACCCGAGGCAAAAATAAAACAAATGAAATACACGATTGTATCCATCTTCCTTCTCCTAAAAATGACTAAGATATTCCACCGTTTTATGTTTAAATGTACTTTTTAAGTTTTAAACTGCTTTATTGGTTTTGCCCAATGACACATTTATTGAAGTATGCCAGAGCTATAATTTATGAAATATTGACAGTTTTTATCGCTTTCCTGCTCTCAGAAGCCATTTTCTGCTAGGAAAGTGATTTATAGTTGGAATTTCTTATCAGTGATGGTCACACTGTAGTCATTTTCTGTCTGAAGGTAGGGTGAAGTAGAAAAGTCTATTTTAAATCAATCTTAATCCATCATCAGTGTACAGATAAAAAAGCTCACGCGTATCGGAGTGATGAATGGCTCCTTAAATCATAGCTTAAAGAGGAGCTGTTAGGTATAAGGTCTCAGAGAAAATAAACACATATATCAGTAGCTAAAGATTGGCTGTACTTACTTTACATATGCATTTCACTGTCCACGTTTGGATTTCACAGAATTTGTATATAGTATATGCAGAGATAGATGCTCCTGACAGCTCATGGCAGGCTCCATGTTTTTCTGTCAAATGTGTCGTCATGTCCTGCCTGCTTCCTGATCACAGAAAAGCTTGTGCTGAATAACACAGTGTGCAGTGAATATTAATGAGCCATGTGGCTAGGAACAATAGCTGACTCCTGCAGTGTACTCTGCCCTGAGATTTATCAGTGCTACGCGCTAGACTGATTAGAAGCTGCTGTAACGTCTCATTAGCAGCCGAGGGGAGGGCCCCAGAATGCTTTGCAGTTTAGTATGCGGCTTGCGTCCTTATGGGTCTATAACAGCCTTTAAGATAAGCACACATCAAAGGTAACTGAGATTTTTATCTTCACTAATGGCTTTTGGGCTTCCTTCTAAACTGTTTAACACAGGAGAATAGAGGTTTAAATTAGCTTCTGCAGCCTGACAGTTACTCTTTAAAAAGACAGGTGTTATGCAGGTTATATAGGGTACAAGGCCACACCCCTAGGAGGTGTGTAGCTTAGCCTTAAAGGTACATACATCATAAGCTAAAAGTGGAATATACCACTATAATACATATATAAAACAGAATCCATTTAAAAACACACAAAGTACTGCATCAGATTATAGCAACCTGTCATCTATATATACACATGTATACCTTATTTGGGCTCGTCATTTTCTCTCTCTAATTTCCTCCCCCCTATATGCCAATATCATGTCTATAGATGACAGGTTGCTTTAATCTGATGCAGTACTTTGTGTGTTTTTAAATGGATTCTGTTTTATATATGTATTATAGTGGTATATTCCACTTTTAGCCTATGATGTATGTACCTTTAAGGCTAAGCTACACACCTCTAGGGGTGTGGCCTTGTACCCTATATAACCTGTATAACACCTGTCTTGTTAGGCTATGATTAAGGAGCCATTCATCGCTCCGGTACGCGTGAGCTTTTTTATCTGTACACTGATGATGGATTAAGATTGATTTAAAATAAAGACTTTACTACTACACCCTACCTTTTGGTGTAGCGGGATTTCCTTGGATACTTGTGGACTTTTGGCGTTGATTTCCCTGCTCCCATCTGTGTATACACATGAGTGCAGCAGTCTACTCTTCTCCTTTTGCACCTCCTGTCTGAGTCTGGATTGAGTCAGCCACTTACATACCTGATATTTAACTCTTTCTGGCAGAGAAAAAAAAAAAAAAAAAAAAAAAAAAAAACAGCATAGTTATTTGTGTGTTAGGCACTGTACATACCCATGTCTATCTCATGTCACCTGGGGAATCCTTTAACTTCTGTGATGAAATAAGAGTTGTGTACAGAAAACTGCAAGTGAAAAGGTGTATTACCACTAGCAGCCACTAGACAGTGAAGCTCATGTCAGATTATTTCAATACAATGATAGTATTCTAACTGATGTGTAGTGATTTAGGAGCTATAAAATAGAGAATGCAGAAAGTCTGCAACATAGCTATAAATAGACCAACCATAACACACAGGGGATTTGTCTGATTGAATAACCAAAACAGACTAAGTGCACATAAGGACGAAGTTAGGTTTGCCCAATGCAACACGGTTATAATGACCTACATGGGATTCGATGGGTTAATTTTCAAGCGACATATTTGCATACAATATTTGCATAACCCTACATCAACTAGGAACTATTAGCATCTTATTGACAATCACTGATCCCCTCCTAGGTATACGCATGATAGATTGTACACAAGAGATTTAATTGAAATGGATCAGTTCCATATACACAGTATTTCTGTATTTACGTAGTATAAAAAAAAAAAAAAAAAGTGCATTCACACTACAGTACCACAGAATATAGCACAAGATACATAAAAAAACACCATCATAAATTCCAAATACAAATTTGCACATGATTAAACTAGGATGGGAAAAAACTGGCTACAGAACAGATACTAATATTCGTTGGTGAAGATTCATGAAAGTTAAGCCAAAGTTTGAGAAAATCTGGAAACTAACTTGCAATCTTTGCTCATGATATAATTTAACCTTCCTGTTATTTTCACTGTTCTCTGAAATAAAGAGAAAGGTCACCCAACATATTTTTCAGAATATACACAGAGAGGCCACTGATATAATGTAATCATTTACATAATTCTTAAAGCTGAATATCAACAATTACCCTTTATAAAAGTTTTCATTTTGCAAAAACTGTTCACAAAACTCAAGTAGGGCTGGTCAATGAAATGCTAACACTTTCAAGTTGATGCAAATTTTATATTAGACTTATCTTTTCAAGTACATTACCTAAAATAGTCTGGCTCTGGGGAGGTCTGCTTGCTTTCCATCCCATAGCAATGCAGAGGCATCACATGGTTGGTTGCACATCCTATGAAAATAATCTAATCTTGCCTACACACATTTACCCATAGAGAGCTTAAAGAATACCTGAAATATCAACAGAATGACATGAACTAACAAGTGACATGATGACAAACGTGTATGCACAGTCCCAAGACTCCACAGAACTAGGCAGTGTTCCAAATTACAATAAAAACAGTCAATTGATCGGCCAGCAATAGCTGGACGCCAAATTACGTCTTGCCCCCAATTGAACTACGGTTCAGATGGTGATTAGTATTTAACTAGGAAATTTGCCACAGCAGAGGGAAACGTTTTTCGGCCTCACCCTATGCCCAAATTTCCAAGCGCTTTCACGTAGGCCTCACCTCAGATTGTCCTATTTGGATTTATCACTTTTTAAACCAAAATAGATTATAGGTTTGCAGGAAAACTAAACATTAGCTTACCTGGTAATTTTATTTTAGGTAACCCTCCAGGACAGGTATACATCGAGACTTGGCCCCTCCCAGGAAACAGGAAACATCCACAAGCCTCTCTATAAATAAAAAAATCCGTCAGGTGATCGGCAGTATTATGCAAGAAAATAACCAAACAGGTCTAAACTACCTGACACCTAACTATTTATACCATGTAAATATATATATATATACCAATGTTTAGAGTAAACATATTATACACAGTTATAATTATATGTTATATGGGCGGGTTACCCCACCTGTCCTGGAGGGTTACCTAAAATAAAATTACCAGGTAAGCTAATGTTTAGTTTTTTCCACTAACCCTCCAGGACAGGTATACATCGAGATGATGACCAAGAAACTAACCTTAGGGCGGGCTGACCGCCTGCAGGACCTTTCTACCGAAGTCCTGGTCCGATGACGATATATGATCCAATCTGTAGTGCCGCATAAACGTCCCCAAATTCTTCCACGTTGCTGCTTTACAGATTTCCACCGGGGAAGCACCAGCTCTGAAGGCCCAAGTTGTCGCTGTCCCCCTGGTAGAATGCGCTTTAAGATCTTTAGGAGGCGTGGCCTCCATAACCTTGTACGCTTCCAAAATACATAACTTTATCCAATTCGCTATTGTTCTCTTTGAAGCCCTCTGACCTATCAATTTCCCAGTAAAATTTACAAATAGAGCTTCCGTCTTCCTTATACTTTGAATTCTTTGTAGATAATTTAACAGCATTTGTCTTACGTCTAAATGATGTCGTTCTTCCTCCTTGTCATTTGACGGCATCGGGTAGAAGCTTGGTAACACAATCTCTTGAGAACGATAAAAAATGTCTCCTACCTTCGGAATAAATTCTGCGCTAGTTCTTAATACTACTCTGTCGTCATAAAAAATACAGTAAGGTTCTCTACAAGATAAAGCTTCCAACTCGCTTACTCTCCTTGCAGATGTAATTGCTACCAAAAAAATAGTTTTAAACGTTAATAACCGTAAATCCATATCAGGTGAAAACTGAAACGAAGGTTTGGTCAAGGCCTTTAATACCACTGATAAGTCCCATTTTGGAAATGGCTTAACCCGAATAGGTCTGTTCCTTTCTACTGACCTGATGAACCGAGCGATTAACGGATGCACCGCTAATTGCTTGTCCAAAAAAACTGAAAGTGCTGATATCTGGACCTTAATAGTACTTAAGGCCAATTTTTTATCTACGCCACTTTGTAAAAATTCAAGTACGGTAGCAATTTCATTTGCTTTAAACCCTGTCTGTTCTTTCCACAGATTAAAGGTTTTCCAATATTTCATGTATATTGCTCTTGTATTCTTCTTACGACTTTTAATCAGAGTGTCTATTACTTTATTTGATAGTCCATAACTCTTCAGAATTAATTCCTCAGTAGCCAAGCTGTTAATTTCCATTTGTTTAGTTGTGGAACAACTCGCCCCCGAATTGACACTAAATTGTCTAGAAGCGGAAGTAGTACTGGTTCCGCTATTTTCAACTTGAGAAGCATGGGATACCATGATCTTCTCGGCCAATTTGGTGCAATCAAAATCAATGTTACTTTGGATATTGCTACCTTTTTCAGTACTAACGGTAGAAGATTCAGTGGTGGAAAGGCAAACGCCAGTTCGAAATCCCATGTCTGTGCCAAGGCATCTATCGCTGTTGGATTGTCTCTGGTATTCAGGGAATAGAACTGATGACATTTGGCATTGTCCCTGTTGGCAAACAAATCTATGCTTGGACTGCCCCAGATTGTTGTTATCCATCGATAAACCTCCTGGTTTAATTCCCATTCCATGTTCGACAACTGTTTGCGACTGAGCAGATCTGCTAGTGTATTCAATGATCCTTTCAGATGTATTGCTGTAAGTGACAAAAGATTTTGCTCTGCTAAGTCCAATATCTCTAGTGAAAGATTCATCAATTTCTGCGACTTTGTTCCACCTTGGCGATTTATGTACGCTACTACTGTGGAGTTGTCTGTTCTTACTTGCAGATGTTTTGCTGCCACTATGTGCTGTGTTGCTATTAGAGCTAATTTCACGGCCATCAATTCTCTGTAGTTTGAAGACTGACCTTGCATATGACTTTGCCAGAGACCCTGCACTCTGAAGTCCTGAACATGAGCCCCCCAACCTGACATGCTTGCGTCTGTAGTTAAGATTATTTGAGTTGGAAAACTCCAAGACTTTCCCTGGGTAAGTGTGCAAGGATTCATCCACCACCGTAAGTCTTCCTTTACCGATTCCGGTATTAGTATTGAGAGATCCAAAGACTGGATTGACTTGTTCCAGTTCTTCAGGATCCATGCCTGTAATACTCGAACATGCTTCATTGCCCACTGGACTGCTGGAGCTGCTGAATTTAGCAGTCCCAGTAATCTCATGGCATCTCGGATTGATATACTTTCTAGTGGTCTGAAATTCTGGATTTGCTGTACTATTTTCAAAACTTTCAATTCTGGTAGAAACATCTTTTGGTGAATTGAGTCTATTAAAAATCCCAAAAACAGTATCTTCTGTGTGGGATCCATCTGTGATTTCTCCAGACTTATGATCCATCCCGCCTGCTGGAGCGTTTTCACCACAATCTCTCTTTGAGATAACAGTATTTGTTTTGATTCTTCATATATCAACAGATCGTCCAGGTAAGGGACAATCATGATCCCTTTCCTGTGGAGATCTGCTACTATCTCGGCAATCACTTTGGTAAAAATCCTCGGAGCGGATTTTATGCCAAAAGGGAGGCAACGGAATTGATAATGGGTTATCCCTGAGGATTCCTTCACTGCGAACCTGAGAAATCTTTGAGATTTCTCCTCGATCGGGACATGCCAGTATGCGTCCTTGAGGTCTATGCTTAACATAAAACAATTGGCTGTCAGTAGGTTCCTGAGAGAAAAAATTGACTCCATCCTGAAACTCTGATGCTTTATGAATGGATTTAAAGGTTTGAGATTTAATATGAGACGGTAATTCCCCGACGGTTTTTTCACTAGGAAAATCCTTGAGTAAAAACCTCTCCCCTGCTCCCGGATTGGAACCAAAGTGACTACCTTCCTTAGAATCATATCTTGTAGAATAGAACTTATAGCCATCTGTTCTTCCACTGCCTGAAATCGTTTTGTCACTATAAATCTTGTCAGAGGTTTTTGATGGAATACAATGTGATACCCTGACTGTATTAGACTGAGGATAAACGGGCTGGTTGTAAACCTTTGCCACTGTGGGTAAAATAGGGCCAGCCTTCCCCCCACAGCCAGTTCGTTGTCACTGCTGTTTTTTTGTTGAAGGGTCTGAACTTCCAAACAAGGCGTTTGGTCTGTTCTGTTCCCTTGAAAAAGACCAGGACTTACGTTTGTTTTGTGGCCTGGGCTTATTGCCTTGACGGTTTTTCCGAAAAAACCTTTTCCCTGGTCTGAATTGGGTTTTCTTAGGAAATCCCTTCTTATCTGAGGATCTTTCTAGTATTTCGTCTAGTTGATGCCCAAATAACAAATCCCCTGAAAAGGGAATGGTACATAATTTACTTTTAGATAGGTTACTACCTTCCCAGGTTTTAATCCAGATATTCCGTCTGGCTACATTAGATAAAGCTGCAGCCCTAGCGGTTAAACGAATTGACTCCGTTGCTGCATCAATTATAAAGTTTATAGCTTTAAACATTACTGTGAAAGAATTAAGAATAGTTTCTTTACTAGAACCCATTTTAATATGATGCATTACCTGATGCATCCACATATCTAATGTACGACCTACGCAAGTGGTTGCGGCAGCTGGACGAAAATTCGCACAAATTGCCGACCACGTCTTTTTTAACGCGAATTCCGCTTTTTTATCTGACTGATCTTTTAGGAATCCTAGATCCTCAAAAGATAGTTCATTTTCCTTATGAACTTGTGAGAAGGCTGCATCCAATTTGGGACATTTATCCCATTGTTTGCAATCCTCCTCAGCAAAGGGAAATCTTCTTTTGAAACCCCTGGATAGAAAAACTTTTCTATCTGGGTTCTTCCATTGACTATCAATTAATTGTTTTGTAGATGGATGAACAGGAAAGACCATGGGCTTTAAACCTTCCATACCTGCGTATAAAGCATCGTGTGCAGACATGGACGCTGGGGAATCTTGTTTCAGACCTAATGAATCATAAATAGCTTTTAAAAGCTCATCCGTTTCATTAGCCGAGAATCTGAATTTTGACGGCTTATCCTGATCTTTTTCTGATACCTCATCCTCTGAATCACATTCAGAAATGTCCTCTGAATATTCTTCTGGTTCAGAATCAGATAGCACCGGGCGATCTGTTTTAGTTCTAGCCTTTTTATGACCAGACTCTGCCCCTGGCATCTGCCCCTCTACCGGTGTATCAATGGGAATGGCAGAGACTGCCCCCGGCTGTTCCACAGGCATAACTGGTGATTGTAAGTTTATACTTGTGGCCGCTTGATCAATATTTATAGGTTGAAATATTGTTTGTGCCCCTGAGGTGGCTGGGAACATAGTTCCAGAACCACTCGGTACTTGTGTAATAACAATTGGAGGTTGATTAACCACAGTTTGAGCCGAAATTGATTCCCTAAAAACTTTCATGGAATCAGACATTTCCTTGCGCACCATCCTAAGGAAATCTTTATAAGCTACTGCAGATTCTTCGTTCAATACTCTAGTTGCACATTGTTGACATAATTTCTTCCAAGACACTGGCAGTTTTATATTGCAAGAGGGACAGCGTTTTTTAGGCCTAACAGGTTCTGATGCTTCTGTTGATGCTGGAGCTGAACCTGAGCCTGAAGCTGGAGTTGCCTGCAACAATACACCAAAACCCCAAAAAACCACTGTCACTAAACAACTCATCACCTGGGTTTTAGCAACAAAAAATATCAGCATACTAAGTGATACAATCTTTAACCATCAGATTATCACTAATACAAAGTTCCTCTAGCAGCAGTCAGCATTAAATATCTCTGCAGCATAGTAGCATAGGCATCACATAAACCACCGTTTGTTTGTGACCAATACCTTGCTGGAATCCCTTGATTCCTGTCTCAGATCCTCCTCAGGAGCCGCCTGACTCGCTCCGGATACTGGTGCCGACTGTGCCTCCATACTGCGTCCTGCACGAGTGCAGAGACGCGAGGAACGCCGCAGGTTCTTAATTCCGGCGGGCGGAAATGACGACACGCGGAAGCGGAAGTGCATCGTCCGCCATCTTAGCGTCTGGCACGCTGCGCCCGCTTCAGCCTCCGCCTACTCCCGCAGCGTGCCTGTTCGTCAGTCCAGCCGGCGGCGCCTGCCATATCCAAGAACTCCATTTGCGGCCCTCTCTCCCCCGATAACACCACAATGCTCTTCAGAGAGGTAAGCGGACACCCCCCAACTTCACCACAGCTAGTTGTCCTCCAGGTTCCGCCACGCCAACAGCCCTTAGCCACCCAGGCTCTCCAGGACATGCAGCGCAGGTATAGAGAGACCTGTCCCTGGAACAGGAAACATCCATACTGCCGATCACCTGACGGATTTTTTTATTTATAGAGAGGCTTGTGGATGTTTCCTGTTTCCTGGGAGGGGCCAAGTCTCGATGTATACCTGTCCTGGAGGGTTAGTGGAAAAAGTACAATTTAGGATTAGGCAAGGACACAAGCACGCAGTCGGTGACAATTGCTACCATTAGGCTGAAGTAAGTTACAACCAGAAGACAGTCACTGGCCTGGTTGAACTGCCAAGACAGACAGTTCAGCCTGCCGTGTCAAAGAAGCCTTAAAGTACCCCTGACCCGTTTACCCCCTCCCCTTAACCACTTGAGGACCGCCCCCAGCCGGTGGGCGGCGGCAAAGTCCGGGCCCAAACGACCGCAATACGCCCATCGGCGGGGCGGCTGCGGGAGTGGCTATGCGGCGATCGCGTCATTTGTGACGCGATCAGCCGCCGGGGACTCGCTCCGCCCACCGCTCGTAGTAAACCGCCGGCCGTTTGGAAGCGCCGGCGGGTTACTAGCACCCGGATCGCCGCTGCACATATGTATAATAGGCTTTGTAATGTATACAAAGCCTATTATACTGGCTGCCTCCTGCCCTGGTGGTCCCAGTGTCCGAGGGACCACCAGGGCAGGCTGCAGCCACCCTAGTCTGCACCCAAGCACACTGATTTCCCCCCCCCTGCCCCCTGATCGCCCACAGCACCCCTCAGACACCCCCCTGCCCACCCCCCAGACCACTGTTTGCACCCAGTCACCCCCCTAATCACCCATCAATCACTCCCTGTCACTATCTGTCAACGCTATTTTTTTTTATCCCCCCCCCCCTGCCCACTGCCCCCTCCTGATCACCCCCCCCCCTGCCCCCTCCTGATCACCCCCCCACCCCTCAGATTCTCCCCAGACCCCCCCCCCCCAGTGTACTGTATGCATCTATCCCCCCTGATCACCCGTCAATCACCCCCTGTCACTGCTACCCATCAATCAGCCCCTAACCTGCCCCTTGCGGGCAATCTGATCACCCACCCACACCAATAGATCGCCCGCAGATCCGACATCAGATCACCTCCCAAGTGCAGTGTTTTCATCTCTTCTCTCCTCTAAACACCCACTAATTACCCATCAATCACCCCCTATCACCACCTGTCACGGTTACCCATCAGATTAGACCCTAATCTGCCCCTTGCGGGCACCCAATCACCCGCCCACACCTCAGAACGTCCTCAGACCCCAGCCCTGATCACCTCGCTAGTGCATTGCTTGCATCTATTTCCCCCCTCTAATCACACCTTGAGACACCCATCAATCACCTCCTGTCACCCCCTAGCACACCTACCCATCAGATCAGGCCCTAATTTGCCCCGTGTGGGCTCCTGATCACTCGGCCAAACCCTCAGATCCTCCTCAGACCCCCTTCCGATCACCTCCCCAGTGCATTGATTGCATCTATTTTCCCCTCTAACCACCCCCTGAGACACCCATCAATCACCTCCTGTCACCCCCCTAGCACTCCTATCCATCAGATCAGGCCCAAAACATCCTGTCATCTAAGAGGCCACCCTGCTTATGACCGGTTCCACAAAATTTGCCCCCTCATAGACCACCTGTCATCAAAATTTGCAGATGCTTATACCCCTGAACAGTCATTTTGAGAAATTTGGTTTCCAGACTACTCACAGTTTTGGGCCCGTAAAATGCCAGGGCAGTATAGGAACCCCACAAGTGACCCCATTTTAGAAAGAAGACACCCCAAGGTATTCTGTTAGGTGTATGATGAGTTCATAGAAGATTTTATTTTTTGTCAAAAGTTAGCGGAAATTGGATTTTTGTTTTTTTCACAAAGTGTCATTTTTCACTAACTTGTGACAAAAAATAAAATCTTCTATGAACTCACCATACCCCTAACGGAATACCTTGGGGTGTCTTCTTTCTAAAATGGGGTCACTTGTGGGGTTCCTATACTGCCCTGGCATTTTAGGGGCCCTAAACCGTGAGGAGTAGTCTAGAAAACAAATGCCTCAAAATGACCTGTGAATAGGACGTTGGGCCCCTTAGCGCACCTAGGCTGCAAAAAAGTGTCACACATGTGGTATCGCCATACTCAGAAGAAGTAGTATAATGTGTTTTGTGGTGTATTTTTACACATACCCATGCTGGGTGGGAGAAATCTCTCTGTAAATGGACAATTGTGTGTAAAAAAAAAAAAAAAAAAAAAAAAAAAAAAAAATATGTGTCATTTACAGAGATATTTCTCCCACCCAGCATGGTTATATGTAAAAATACACCACAAAACACATTATACTACTTCTTCTGAGTACGGCGATACCACATGTGTGACACTTTTTTGCAGCCTAACTGTGCTAAGGGGCCCAAAGTCCAATGAGTACCTTTAGGATTTCACAGGTCATTTTGAGACATTTGGGTTCAAGACTACTCCTCACGGTTTAGGGCCCCTAAAATGCCAGGGCAGTATAGGAACCCCACAAGTGACCCCATTTTAGAAAGAAGACACCCCAAGGTATTCTGTTAGGTGTATGATGAGTTCATAGAAGATTTTATTTTTTGTCACAAGTTAGCGGAAAATGACACTTGTGAAAAAAAAACAATTAAAATCAATTTCCGCTAACTTGTGACAAAAAAAAAAAAAAAAAAAAAATCTTCTATGAACTCACTATCCTCCTAACGGAATACCTTGGGGTGTCTTCTTTCTAAAATGAGGTAATTTGTGGGGTTCCTATACTGTCCTGGCATTTTAGGGGCCCTAAACCGTGAGGAGTAGTCTTGAAACGAAATTTCTTAAAATGACCTGTGAAATCCTAAAGGTACTCATTGAACTTTGGGCCCCTTAGCGCAGTTAGAGTGCAAAAAAGTGCCACACATGTGGTATCGCCATACTCAGGAGAAGTAGTATAATGTGTTTTGGGGTGTATTTTTCCACATACCCATGCTGAGTGGGAGAAATATCTCTATAAATAGACAATTGTGTGTAAAAAAAAAATAAAACAATTGTCATTTACGGAGATATTTCTCCCACCCAGCATGGGTATGTGTAAAAATACACCCCAAAACACATTATACTACTTCTCCTGAGTACGGCAATACCACGTGTGGCACTTTTTTGCAGCCTAACTGCGCTAAGGGGCCAAAAGTCCAATGAGCATCTTTAGGCTTTACAGGGGTGCTAACAATTAGGCACCCCCCAAAATGCCAGGACAGTGAACACACCCCACAAATGACCCCATTTTAGAAAGTAGACACTTCAAGGTATTCAGAGAGGAGCATAGTGAGTCCGTGGCAGATTTCATTTTTTTTTTTGTCGCAAGTTAGAAGAAATGGAAACATTTTTTTCTTCTTTTTTTTTGTCAGAAAATGTCATTTTCCGCTAACTTGTGACAAAAAATAAAATCTTCTATGAACTCACCATGCCTCTCACTGAATACTTTGGGATGTCTTCTTTCCAAAATGGGGTCATTTGGGGGGTATTTGTACTATCCTGGAATTTTAGCCCCTCATGAAACCTGACAGGCGCGCAGAAAAGTCAGAGATGCTTGAAAATGGGAAAATTCACTTTTGGCACCATAGTTTGTAAATGCTATAACTTTTACCCAATCCAATAAATATACACTGAATGGTTTTTTTTTTTTATCAAAGACATGTAGCAGAATAACTTTCGCGCTCAAATGTATAGGAAATTTTACTTTATTTGAAAAATGTCAGCACAGCAAGTTAAAAAAGTAATTTTTTTGCCAAAATTCATGTCTTTTTTGATGAATATAATAAAAACTAAAACTCGCAGCAGCAATCAAATAGCAGCAAAAGAAAGCTGTATTAGTGACAAGAAAAGGAGATAAAATTCCTTTAGGTGGTAGGTTGTATGACCGAGCAATAAACCGTGAAAGCTGCAGTGGTCTGAATGGAGAAAAAGGCTCTGGTCCTTAAGGGGCGAAAAGACTGTGGTCCTTAAGTGGTTAAACTTTTAATAGTATTTTACTATTAGTGCTGTGACTAGCACCATCCTCCCCCCTTCAGTATCCCCTGTGGACCCTGTTCTGCTCAGTCATCCTCTTCAACTAAGGCAGAACGTTGATTATGAGCGGGGAGGAAGTGTCAGTTCTTCCTCCCCGTTATGTATTCTTAACTCTGCCCCCTCCACTTGCCGCATAAGATCCGTGTAGGTTTTACTGCACACAGCGCACAGGGGAGCTGCGCTGTGTGTAGGCTTATTATAATTGAGGTTTAATGACCTCATCCGGTTTAATGACCGTAATGAGTTAAGTATTTTTGGAGGAATATAGATAGCCTATGTATGTCTCACTTTCACCTCTCTCTGGAATGTGTCTATTGGGTGGGTTCACTCTATTTTCTAATTGTTAGTCTCTTCTACTCACCTGGCCACGCTCTGGTGTAGTGTCTCTTTTCCACTTGCAGCGAATAATAGAACTCAAATTGAGATAGGTTTCTAAAAATGAAATTGATATGTCTGAGCAGCCTGTGCCCCAGTCAGTCTGGCCCATCCCCTTACCTTCCATAAAAAAAAAAAAAGGTTTCTTTTGGACTCACAAAAGTCCCAGTACTGTGGGCTCTCTTTTTAGCCAACACAGTGGGGAGTTCCGCAATGACGGTGGGTCGCCATGGTAACACACCATAGCGTGTTGTGTGCGCCGGGCGGCGCAAAACAATTGTCGACAATACCATCTTCTCTGTCAACCGCCAGCTACCCCAGAACGGTGATGTATATTTGAAATAACATCTGCATAATCCTCATGTAATACTCCTGGAATAAATGAAGCTTCTTTATCTGGTGCCCTCAGATGCTTTTTCTTTTGATGTCGAATAATTGGATGTTCTATTTATGTGGAGGCACAGTAGTAAGAGTCTGTCCAGTAGAGTACCCAAAGTTATCCCAGCAGAGATTCATTGAGTGTGAGAGGTACCTCTTCTTGTTGATTATTGATTATAATTGAGGTTGGATATCCTTCCGACCTTAATTACTACAAGTCCGCACCCCGCTCATAAATGTTGCTAGCAGGGGCCCACAGAGGGCATGGGGGTGAAGGGGGGGGGGGATGATGGTGCTGTGACTAAATCACAGCTCCATATAAGTACAAGGATATATAGTAAAAAATATTTTTGAAGAGACAAAAGTTTCAAGATGATCTTAAATTTTAATGTATCAAAAAGTTATTTTGTAAAAACAGAGTTCACAACTCTTCAAGTGAATTCATCTTTGCAAACATCCCATTATCAAGTACCAAAAACATATGTTGAAATATGCAATTGTTTAAAAAGCAACAACGTCGACTTGTTTCGGAGTAACCTTCTTCAGGCCTTCACAAACAATTGTAATCTGTAATATGCAGGACAAAAATTGGGACGGGTACTATCTGGACAAAATCAAGCCAGGAAACACCACTTAGACTAACATTGGACACAGCACACAGGCAAGATGTACCAGGAGAGAGTGGTACATCTTGCCTGTGTGCTGTGTCCAATGTTAGTCTAAGTGGCGTTTCCTGGCTTGATTTTGTCCAGATGGTACCCGTCCTAAGGTTACTCCAAACAAGTTGACATTGTTGCTTTTTAAACAATTGCATATTTCAAAATATAAAGGGAGGGGGGACACCAAGAGCCCAATAGTGTGATATTGTATAGATGATAATTAATAATGAGTAATATAACAATTTAATACTCACAAACCAGGGTTACCATTAGGCAACCACTGTGAAGGCAGGTGGGGAGATTAACCTGACCCCACTCAGGATTAAAAGTCGCTCTCTGTAGATGGGAAGAAGATGGGTACAACCCTCCACCAAGGGTGGACTTAGCAATATGTAGAAGCTTTCCAGAGGCGCCAATAGAATAAAAGTCACTTAACCTATTTTGGTTTCTGGACGTAGAAACTACGTCCAGAAACCATGTGCGCTACCGCGCGCCCCCGCGGCCGATCGCGCGCGTGCACGCGCACTTCCGGCCGCGGATTCGGTAGTCAGGGAATCAATGTATCGGACTATGAAGTCCGATCACTGATTCCTCTCCCCCGCTGAAAAAGCGACAGCTTCTCTCGGAAGCTGCGCCTTTTCTGGCCATTCACTTCCTGATGCGCCACTCTAAGCGTATGTTACGCTTAGAGTGACGTCATGTAAACAAACTCATGGCCGCCATCTTGTGGCCAAAAAGTAATACTACACCTGAAAATAAAAATGAATTAAAATCAACACACATTTACATTATAAATCTATTGTTTACCCCCCACCCTCCCAAAACTACCCAAATAAAATGTTTACTATAAATAAAAAAAACCATTACAATAAAAAAAAAAAAAAAAATGTAAATATTTACCTAAGGGTCTAAACTTTTTAAATATCAATGTAAAGATGAAATATTTCTATATTTTTTTTATTTTAAACTTGTTAATAGTGATGGATGCAAAATGGAAAAAATGCACTTTTATTTCCAAATAAAATATTGTCGCCATACATTGTGATAGGGACATAATTTTAACGGTGTAATAACCGGGACATATGGGCATATACAATACGTGAGTTTTAATTATGGAGGCATGTATTATTTTAAAACTATAATGGCTGAAAACTGAGAAATAATGAATTTTTCCATTTTTTTTCTTATTCTTCCTGTTAAAATGCGTTTACAGTAAAGTGGCTCTTAGCAAAATGTACCCCCCAAAGAAAGCCTAATTGGTGGCGGAAAAAACAAGATATAGATCAGTTCATTGTGATAAGTAGTGATAAAGTTATAAGCTAATGAATGGGAGGTGAACATTTCTCTCGTGAAAACCACGGAACCTGAATGGGTTAAACGAGCTTAAAACCGATGGGGCAGTGGTGGGCCTATCCCATCCATGCAGACAAAGCAAACAAAGGAAGGACTGTGGCATCAACAGTCAAACAACAATTTTATTTATACTCCACGGTAAAAATAGGCGCTCAGTGTGGTTTTGATGCTGTCAAGCTGTATGCTCCTTTTTGATTGGCCTGATGAAGCGGGATTGAGCCCGTGAAACGCGTTGCCTATTTTTACCGTGGAGTATAAATAAAATTGTTGTTTGACTGTTGATGCCACAGTCCTTCCTTTGTTTGCTTTGTCTGCATGGATGGGATAGGCCCACCACTGCCCCATCGGTTTTTAAGCTCGTTTAAGTGACTTTTATTCTATTGGCGCCTCTGGAAAGCTTCTACATATTTCAAAATATGTTTTTGGTACTTGATAATGCGATGTTTGCAAAGATGAATTCATTGAAGATTTGTTAACTCTGTTTTTACAAAAGAATTTTGGTACATTTAAATGTAAGATCTTGAAGCTTTTTTGTCTCTTCAAAAATATTTTTTTTACTATATATCCTTGTACTTACAGGATCTTCTCAAAAAATTAGCATATTGTGATAAAGTTCATTATTTTCTGTAATGTACTGATAAACATTAGACTTTCATATATTTTAGATTCAAATACACACAACTGAAGTAGTTCAAGCCCTTTATTGTTTTAATATTGATGATTTGGGCATACAGCTCATAAAAACCCAAAATTTCTATCTCAGAAAATTAGCATATTTCATCCGACCAATAAAAGAAAAGTGTTTTTAAAACAAAAAAAGTCAACCTTCAAATAATTATGTTCAGTTATGTAATCAATACTTGGTCAGGAATCCTTTCACAGAAATTACTGCTTCAATGCGGCGTGGCATGGAGGCAATCAGCCTGTGGCACTGCTCAGGTGTTATGGAGACCCAGGATGCTTCGATAGCGGCCTTAAGCTCATCCAGAGTGTTGGGTCTTGCGTCTCTCAATTTTCTCTTCACAATATCCCAAAGATTCTCTATGGGGTTCAGGTCAGGAGAGTTGGCAGGCCAATTGAGCACAGTAATACCATGGTCAGTAAACCATTTACCAGTGGTTTTGGCACTGTGAGCAGGTGCCAGGTGGTGCTGAAAAATGAAATCTTCATCTCCATAAAGCTTTTCAGCAGATGGAAGCATGAAGTGCTCCAAAATCTCCTGATAGCTAGCTGCATTGACCCTGCCCTTGATAAAACACAGTGGACCAACACCAGCAGCTGACATGGCACCCCAGACCATCACTGACTGTGGGTACTTGTCACTGGACTTCAGGCATTTTGGCATTTCCCTCTCCCCAGTCTTCCTCCAGACTCTGGCACCTTGATTTCCGAATGACATGTAAAGGTTGCTTTCATCCGAAAAAAGTACTTTGGACCACTGAGCAACAGTCCAGTGCTGCTTCTCTGTAGCCCAGGTCAGGCGCTTCTGCCTCTGTTTCTTGTTCAAAAGTGGATTCATGCTTCCATCTGCTGAAAAGCTTTATGGAGATGAAGATTTCATTTTTCAGCACGACCTGGCACCTGCTCACAGTGCCAAAACCACTGGTAAATGGTTTACTGACCATGGTATTATTGTGCTCAATTGGCCTGCCAACTCTCCTGATCTGAACCCCATAGAGAATCTGTGGGATATTGTGAAGAGAGAGTTGAGAGACGCAAGACCCAACACTCTGGATGAGCTTAAGGCCGCTATTGAAGCATCCTGGGCCTCCATAACACCTGAGCAGTGCCACAGGCTGATTGCCTCCATGCCAAGCCGCATTGAAGCAGTCATTTCTGCAAAAGGATTCCCGACCAAGTATTGAGTGCATAACTGAACATAATTATTTGAAGATTGACTTTTTTTTGTTTTAAAAACACTTTTCTTTTATTG
This sequence comes from Hyperolius riggenbachi, assembly GCF_040937935.1. Lineage (NCBI taxonomy): Eukaryota > Metazoa > Chordata > Amphibia > Anura > Hyperoliidae > Hyperolius > Hyperolius riggenbachi. Next base: position 300,369,843 of record NC_090649.1, read on the forward strand.
GTCGGATGAAATATGCTAATTTTTTGAGATAGGAAATTTTGGTTTTTATGAGCTGTATGCCAAAATCATCAATATTAAAACAATAAAAGGCTTGGACTTCTTCAGTTGTGTGTATTTGAATCTAAAATATATGAAAGTCTAATGTTTATCAGTACATTACAGAAAATAATGAACTTTATCACAATATGCTAATTTTTTGAGAAGATCCTGTATATGGTTATATTATTGGTGTTCTAGGACACCATTGAGGATATGTTTTTTGGGTCTCTCAATTTTTCCAATTACAGTAAGTCACAGCTCCAGTAATAGAACACTTAACAGAATTTAAACACCAGGTCAAAGATACTTTAATAAGAACTAAAATAAAATATTACCACATCATCCAGTAACATCAAATTAATAGTAATAATCCTATTTTTTAGGTTACCATAATATGGAGCTATTCATAAAAATATCAGGCCTCATTCACAGTGGGACGTTGCGCTATAATGCGTCACAACGCAGCATTAAAAACACAAAATTAAAAAGTGGTAACGCACATTAGCAATGTGTTAACGTGACATATAGTAGGTACAGTAAAGCATCCAGGCAATGAAAAGCATGCTTTCGTGTACCTGGTAACGTGTGTGTTTAGAGATATCGCACTGCAAGCAGTGCGTTACCATAATGCTACACTTTACAATGCGATGCTAACATCGCACTGCGAACGTCCCATAGGATTAGCATTGCAGTGCGGTAAGTTGCGTTATAAGAGTTTATAACGCAGCTCCGCAACATCCCACAGTGAATGAGGCCTCAGTTTTGTTAAACGGAGAACTCCTTGCAGTGCAAGTTTACTTAGGGCTGATTCACATGAACGCTTGCTGTGCTGTAAATGCCGGCCACAGCTCTCGTCATTTAAGCATTGCCCATTCAAATAAATAGTACCATTGTTTACACAAACACCGCATTTCGACCCGAATTTTCTCATTGTCTGATTCGATTCCGGGTGCAACAGGTTGGTTCAAGGATCATTTACTGCCGTGCCTCCGTGTCCCCCTGTGGGGGTGAAATCTGCCGATCGACGGGAAGAACTTCAGAAAGCTGCTAAATGCTTTACTACACGCTTGCTGAAAAGCAAGTGAACAAGACACCGTGGGATACCAGTGTAAACAGAGCCTTACGGTAGCAGAGTAAAGGTGGACAATAAGATGCAAATAATTCCAGTTTGCAAACAAATTTCATACTAATCAGATTCCCGGAACAGATCCAAGATGTCCCGTGAAAATGTCAAGTAAGAACTGATTCTATACTTAACATAGGATCTAATGACATGTATTTTCCTGCCTCCTGTAAAACGGACAAAAGTGTGTGTTTTACAGCGAAGCAGCTGAGCCTTGTTTCTGTCCATTCCACTTCAGTGTTGCCAGAAGTTTGTGCACAGCTAAAAAAATACATAAATAATAAAAAAAAAAAAAGTATAAACCCCTCATTTTGTTTTAAGTAAATCTGTCATGAATAAATAAAAATGTTTTTTTTTAAAATACTGTATTATAAAAATAGTATAATGAATCATGCCACTTAAAGCAGAGAAAAAAAATAAATAAAAAACACTGAATGGGCATAATACCTTACCGACTGACTGGGCATAATAAATTGATAGAAGAATTTCAATGTATTGTAACATTGACGTTTGACAGGTAAGGGCTAAACTCAGTAAATAGGGAGAGTTGTTTTTTGTTTGTAAGCACACATATAATAAGGCATACCTGTTATTTTTGCAATTCACTACCTCTAGTGGCACAAAGGACAGCCGTTACTAGCAATCACTGCCTACAGGCTTATGGAGTGCCCTTCCGTATATCCTTGCATACGCAGAGAGAGAGAGGACCCCACAGGCTTAAAGTAAACCTGGGTCTTCCAGTTGGTACCACAATAATGTTCGGCAATGTGGTACCAACTGGAAGACTTTCAAAAAGTCGGCAGTGTCTAAACACTTCAAGAATGTTCATGAGGGTGACCTTTCTTCCTTTACCTTTCAAGGGGTTGAACGTGATGTGAGTCCCAAGAGAGGTGGGGATAATTATAGATTACTTCTGAGGCGAGAAGCTTATTGGATCCATAGGATGGACACTCGCACTCCTATGGGTCTCAATACACGCTGGGATTTGAATCTTGTTTATGATTGTTAACCACATGTATTTGTTTAACCACTTGTACTTGCTTCATCCTTGATCCTTTTCTTCATATGGAATATGTGCGTTCTCTTACTTTCCTTTGTCAAACAGGCTTTTATATCTGGCCTTACATTTGTCATGTTCTCTCCAGTATTGGTCTTTTACATCATCTTTTTAACATATGTTGTTAGCTGCTATTAATTATAATCGAGCATATTTATAAATTTTGTACATTTATTATGTCTCTCTTTAGATATTGTATGTATGTAATGTCTCCTTTAAGGCGAGGGCTGGTTGAGGTATAGGGTGGAGTTTTTCCCCCCCACCTACATAAAGCCCTCCCCTTGCAGGTTCACTTTTAACTATGACTAAGGGCAGACTGTAAGCCCGACACGCGTCAGTTGAACCTTGTGATTTTTTATACTTGCCTTGTGAAATTCCTGAATAAAGAATTACCAGCATTTTCTACTACCGTTGGTTTGCGGATCCTTTTGTGCATATTCCTGAACTGGCTTGGCTTCCCAGATCCTGCATCCACTAGTCGAACTGGTAGGGGGTTTTGAGCATTTTGATTCCTCACCACACATCCATTCCACAGTGCTCTATGCAGCAAAGTGCAGGGGACACCCGTACCCCAAACGCCCCCTAACTTGGGAGTGGGGCATCCCATTGGCTCGGGACCCAGTGCAAAGGAAAGCCAGGACTTTCAGCTTTCCAAAAATGGTTAGATCGTGCCTATGGCAGGAAATAGAAGCTTATATTGAATCTCTAAATTCCTCATTTCGCTTAACCCCCCAACTAGCTTTATTAAATATAGGATTAGAGAATACCCCTCTAACTTACACATTAATCATTTTCCATATATTATTATCAACTACTAGACATGATTTGCTCACACTGGAAAAGCGAAGCCGCACCTTCTATGTCCTATATTACAAACCTAACCATACAGAATTTAAAATTGGAACAACTATTATGGTCTAGGAAAAAACCCTTAGAGCAGAGGTGCCAAATGAAAATTGTGGTTCATTGATCGATCTTAAAATTGAAAAATCGCCCTACTAAATTTAACTAACCAGCTCTCATTCTGGAAACCCTGAGACAACTGCTTATGTTTTGGTTTAGGTTTTTACAGCAGTAGTTTATCAGTTATACTATAGAGATAGAAAGTTTTATTACAAATATATATTCCTCATGACAAATTTATGGTTAAGCAAAACGTAGCTTGGCTCTGCCAGAAGGAAGTTTCTCACTTATTTAATGGTCATTGAGATCTTTTGTTAAGAACTGTACAATATCTATGCCAAAATCGCATGCTCTTCAATTTATTGACGATGTTACTATATAAGCAATGTAAACATATATTCTTTAATAAAAATTTAAAGTTTTAAAAAAAATGGTTAGATCTGGCTAGGGGATCAAACAGAACTTTAACAAAAAGCTGCCAAACTTTCCACATGGGATAATACACAAGTACCCATCTATGTTTACATATATTTTAGATTACAACAATTTTTGTGACAGTGGTCCTTTGGTCCTTTATCCACTTAAGGACCATGGGCTTAAAACCCCCTAGTGACCAGGACATTCTTTACTAATTAGGCCACTGCAGCTTTAAGGCCTCACAACTCAGCACACAAGTGATTCAAACCCCCCACCCCACTCCCCTTTTCTGCCAACAGAAAGCTCTGATCGCTCCCAGAATGTTTATTTTTTGTAAATATTTTTTTAAACATTAAATTTTTTGTTTTTTTTTCTAACCCTTCTTACCTCCCCCCACCAGCAAATCAGCGAGATCGGCTGTCATGGGATTCAGCCTATCACAGCGGATCGCTTCTCTGCCTCCAGAGGGGACAGTCGTGTGACAGCACTGCTGTATATTGCAGAGCTGTACACAGTACAGGTTTCACCGTCTTACAGTCTCCCAATGCATCTCTGCTTCAACGTCATTCAAGTTAAGACGCGTGCATTGGCGTCCACCATCTCCTGCAAAACCCCTCCCCAGGACTTCATGCCAATTGGCGTGGAGGTGTCCTGGGGCTGCCGCTGCATTCACGCCAATCATTTCTTTATTATAGCTGATACATTGCAATTTATTGCAGGATGTGTCTACTTCCTGCTTTCATGGAAGCAGACATATTGTTAACATCCTGTATTTACAAAATTAGCTGCTCTGCCAAGAGAAGATTCCTGAGCTGACAGCTGAGAGATACAATTACGGTGGTTATTAGTCACAGATGGAGAGGAATTAGACAGGCTAAAATCTCTAAATACATATAGGGTGCCTTTCTCTATGTTTTCCTTCTGTTATGTGCAAGAGTTCAAGTCCACTTCAAAGGAGAGATAAAAATAAAATAAAACGTTTTTTAAAATGTAATTAAGAATTTGATGTGAAAAAAGATTGAACAAGAAGCATCAACATGCACCAACTTGGCCATTGTTACTTTATAAACATAGATCGACAAGTTCAATAAATATAGAATCTGTGATAATCTAAGCAGTTGTATGCCTATCTTATGCTGGGGCACAACCCGGCGACTCGATTACCCGCCGGGTTGTCTCCCGCCGCGCCCCCGCCGCCGTCCGGATCGATTCCCGCTTGTCCCCGTGGGCGCTTCCTTATCTTCCGCACGACTCCCCGCTATTGTCAGCCCGCGGGGATCGAGCAGGGTCATCGGACCTGTTGGAAATTATCAATCGAGTCATCAGCAGCTCGATTGATAAGGGGGAAAACGTACCGTGTATCCCCAGCATTAGACAATTTAAAAAGGTACACTTCAGAGGGGCAGGGAGAAGGGTGGGAACCAATTCACTTATTTGTTTTCGGAATAAAAAAAAATAAATAAATAAATAAAAAAAGAGAACCTGGAGAAAATCCACAATACCACAGGGAGTATATACAAACATTAGGCCCACATTTGAATCGGTGACCCTAGTGTTGCAAGCTGAGCAGCCCTCATCCACGCATCTATGTACTACACGGCTGTGGAATCGGTACAAATATCATCCAACTCCTACTCCTCAGTTTATGAAACTACTAACTCCAGGTACCCAAAAAAAAACTCACACTCCTCAACCCTGGAGTACAAAAAAAACCTCAAACGCTTAAAAATGAAATTAACTACATTTTAGCAACACATCTCAGTGTGTGATGCACTGGGACATCAGACAGTGAATGGACAGCAGTGAAGTTACCACTTGTATGCTGCACAGCAGTGCTTTCTGACAATGCACTACTGCATGCATTTCTGTGTGCAACGCAGTGCTGTTGCACGCAGTCAACCTGAATAGGTTCAGTACTACAACACAGAGCAATGCAAGTGCTAAGAGTTTCTATGAGGTCACGTTCACAGTGCCACGTCGTGGAGCTGCGTTATAAAGTCTTATAACGCAGCTTACCGCACTGCAATGATAATCCTACGGGCCATTCACAGTGCAACGTTATTGCGTTGAAAAATGTTGAATTGTGGTAACTCACTGCTTACAGTGCGTTACCTCAACGCAGACACGATGCGACTTTAACATCACATTAAACCGCAACGTCTTACTGTGAATGTGACCTCAAATGCACTGCCATCTGCATTGCAAAACAAATGGATAAGAGTGTTCCGGCACCCCACACCATTAAAAGTCTATTCTGGACATTTCTATCCCTTGAAATGCGGATTCTAAATAAAAAGGAGAAAGAAAAATTAAACTAGAAGGAATTGATATTAAAGCAGGACTTCACTATAAGTACACATCCTGCAGTTCAAACATCTGACCCTTGTACTTGAGAACAATTTCTGACAAACACTACCTACATATATTACTGTTAGCTTTGGGTGGGTAAGTAAAGAAGAAAGTTAACATGCCCATTGTGTGATAGAGTACAAGAGATTTCACTGAACTCCGGTTTCAAATAAGACGCTCCAAAGAAAGCAGAATCAGAAGTATCTTGTAGAAACAGAATGATAAGCAGTTTTCTGCTCCCAGCACTGTATATAAAAATGATAGGAAGTGCTCTTCCCTATAAACAACATGGAACATAAACATACTACTGAAGCAGTGATAAGGAAGGATGTGCTTGTTGCCTGGCTCTTGTGTCATACAATACATTCAATGCTGTGTAAGAAGAGGCACAGAGGAAATGTCAAAGCTTATCAAGTCAGGAAGATTCTCAAACTTACAGGAAGATTCTCAAAAATCACAGCCTTGAATGTAGAGTCAGGGAGAGTGCACCATCCTAGGCTCACTAAATATTTAAATAAATGTGCAACACTAGCACCTTGCCAATAGAAATCCTTGATTTAAATTCCCAGTGTCTCTTAATCAAACAGATAACTAAGTGGCTGCCATAGACAACTCTTCTATTTTTACTTCACTTCAGAGACCACATTTGAAAATGTGAATTTAGTTTCAATAATTTTTATTCACAAATTTTTCCTTACAAGCCAGGATTGATAGGCATAAGTAACAATATAATCAGAGTTGAAACATTATACATATATGTCATGAGAGTCCTAACAGATTGTTAATAATTGTTCCAAAACATCTGGTTATGGTAACCTGGGTTGGAGCAGAGGAAGATATTAACGCAGAGAAACATATCATAACCCTGTATATGAAGAGGGGGGAGGGAAATTGAAGGGGAGGGTAAGAAACTGGGAGAGGGAGGGAAGGGAGGTAGACAGAGGGAAGGGTAGAGAATAAGGGAAGAAGAGGAAAAGAAAAGGGGGATAGGTAACTTAATCAATAAACACGTCCTATATGCTATGTCCATTTCTTAATGACAGTTGGATTAGTCAAAGCGATAGTCAACTGAATTGCTCTTTTAAGAATGCTAGTGGTCAATTATCCGTGCGGATAGTTATATACCTTAATCTTATACTCTAAAACTGTAGCAGAACCACTTACTTAACAATACAGAAACTTTTGATTATTTTTATGCTCTAAGTGTAGTACTGGGTTGGATTTAGGTCTATGTCCTAGTCTTGGGGGACTCATATCTGGGCAACCTCTTGTTGCAGTCTGAGGTGCTCTAGATATTTTCTGTATAATTTGAGGAATCTCTGGGGGTGTGCCATTGGGGTTAAAAGGCTTTTTGGTTGTGCATGTATCTCACTATGTAGGTCGAGCGGTGCGTCAAGCGGTAGATAGGGCTCAATTTGGGAATGAGAATTAGGTGTGTTTTGTTCAGATAGCTATTTAGGGAACTGCATATTTAGTTGTTACCTTATTAATTGTTAATTGTTAGATTGTTAAACTATAACTAGGGGCTGTATAGGAGGCAAACTTTTAATTCTTGCTGTGATAATGTTTTCCTGCGTTATGTTCGCATTTGTACTGGCAATGATTTGGGAGAAAATGTGAATTTAGTCAGCATATATTCGTTCAGATATACCATACACTGTTCAGGCATTTCCAGACAGAAGAAAACACACACACACACACACACACCTTTTCAAACCATAGCGAAAGTCTGTCATTGCAATGGCAAGTGTGATCATAATGCAGAGATTGCATTCAGACAGCAGATGGCAGGACATTTAACACTGCTCCCGCCCACCAAAGCTCAAACTGGCTGATGTTTACAGTCCGGATGCAGGCAAAGCTCAGGGGAGCAGCACAGAGGGCCATGGATGGAAGATGATGATGGATGAGCGAGAGAAATGTAAAATAGAGATGAGGGGAAAGGAAGTGACAATTCTCTCACAGCTGGCTGAACTGTAAGGCAGTCAGATCACATGCCAATAAACTCCACATGAACACAAACAATGATGCACTGCAATAGTTCAATCAATTCCTACATACATACGCTCTATTTCAGTGTCTGAAAGCCAGCTCTGTAGATCACATCTAGGCCGTAGAGTAAGTCACAATTCTTTCTAAAAGAATTCCTCAAAAAGAAAAATTAGACACAATGTCTAGTACTGAATAAGCATAAACTTTTTATATTTTAAAAGGACATTAATTATGTACAAACCAAGCTCTGCAAGGGTTCATTCACACCTTGGGCTTGATTTACTAAATTACTCATCACAGCCGCGATAGCGTTTTCATACGCAATCATGAAATTTCATGCGCAATCGTGACTGTGAAATTGAGAAAAAACACTCACACGGCCATGATATGGGTTGTCACAGTTTAGGGCCCGTTTCCACTACATGCAGATCGGATGCAGAAAAACTGACTCCAATGAATGCCTATGGGCCTATTTCCACTAAATGTGATTTTTCTGATGCAGATTTTCCCACAGGCATTCATTGGAGTCAGTTTTTCTGCATCCACTCTGCGTGTACTGGAAACAGGCCCTGAGGCCCTATTCACACCACAGCGTTTTGCCGGTGATTTCGGCAAAACGCTCAAGCGCAAAAATAACCTATGGGCCGGTTATCACTTGAGCGATTTGCATTAATCGACGGCAATTAACAAAATCGCCCCCCCAAAAAAAAAAAATTTGTATCCTGCACCATTTGCAGGCGATTTTAAGGCGATTTCCTGGCAATCGCGTTTAGTGCTATAGAAGCACTAATTGCAATCACCGGGAAATCACCCCAAGTGTGAATGGCGTTAATCGCCAAAAAACGCCAGAGCAAAATGCAAGAAAAGCACTAGCGTTTTGTAAGTGTGAATGGGGCCTCAGTGAATCAAGCTATCAGAAGCCTTAATTACCTATAAAGTAGAATACCATTATAGTAAACTCCAAGGGACCACATACTATATCAGAACATTGTAGGTTTATACAGATGCATTTGCTGGGACCTGCGGACTGAGTTTTCTATAGCCAGAGATTTTCTACATCAGAGTTTACTATAACGAGCTTATACTGTAATAATTGAATGGAGATATCCACGATCCTGGGATCATTTGTAAAGGACACCTGAGAGCCTGCCATATTTCATTCCTTCCAGACAATACTAGCTGCTTGGGTGACCTGCTGATCATCTGTGTCTAATACTTTTAGCTATGGACCCTGAACAAGCATGCAGATCAGGTGTCTGACTGGTTTAGCTGCATTGCACGCTTGTTTCAGGTGTGTGTGATTTAGATACTACAGCAGCCAAAGATATAATCAGTACAGCCAGGCAACTGCTATTGTTAAAAGGGAAATAAATATGGTAGCCTTCATATCCTCAGTTCAGGTGTCCTTTAAACATTACTTTTCACTTTCATTTATAGGAGTGAACATGGCTCCAGCTCTGAATCATTTTTATTCATTTTCCAGACACTTTGACTGGTTCGGGGAATACATGTGCTTCTTCACCAATCCCGGACGTGTAAATACCGCCATGAACACTGACTGACAGGACGTACCAGTACATCCAGATTACTTAACACTATGCCAGCACGGTGGTCTTAGACGTTACTAAAGGTCCCGCATGCTGGATGCTTAGGCAAGGTCAGGTAGCTCCTGTACCCACGGTACATTATCTCCCAAGGTGATCTTTATACAGGCTGCGTTTAACCACTTATCGACCGACTAACGCCGATAGGCGGCGGCAGGTCGAAGTGGTGTTACCATGGAAACGGCCGTGCCATGTCAGTACACGGAGAGTGTCTCCGTGAACAGCCTGCAAGCCTCCGATCGCGGCTAATTGTAAACACGCGGTGAAGAAATCCCCTCTGTTTACATCAATATGGAGATGCTGCGCAGCAGCGCCGTAAAGGAGATCGGCGATCCTCGGCCTCTAATTGGCCGGGGATCGCCACAGTCTGATAGGCTGAAGCCTATTAGAGGCAGCGCAGGACGGGGAATTGACTAATGCCAGATAAGGTTGCTTTCTGGTTGCTTGAGACTCAAGGTTAAAAATAGGCCTACCGGTAGTAATTCAGTACTATACCCATCATGAACTCTGTATTAAATGTTAAAAATACAGAAATTTAAAGTATTGTAACCTTGGGGGAGCCATGGAACCAAGAAGTTTGGCCTTCACCACTGCTGGCGATTTTTGCTGGTGGGTTGATACTGTTGGTTAGTTGAGTTACTAGGACTCTACTGCACCCAATTTGTGATCACTCACACACACACACACACACACACACACACACACACACACACACACACACACACACACACACACACACACACACACACACACACACACACACACACACACACACACACACACACACACACACACACACACACACACACACACACACACACACACACACACACACACACACACTTTTTCAAACATTGCTTTAAGCTTTAAAAATGCCACAATATTAGCTGTATATGGTTTATCATGTTTTAATCCCTACACTCAATGTAGAGTTCAAGTACCCTTGAACCTAACAACCCTGTGGTGTACACTTAACATGCATGGAGAACATAGGTGTAATATAGGAACAGCAAGAGGTTTAAAGGAGTACTGTATGGGGTCGGGAGAAAATGAGTTGAACTTACCTGGGGCTTCTAATGGTCTCCCAAAGACATCCTGTGCCAGTGCAGCCACTCACCGATGCTCCGGTCCCACCTCTGGTTCACTTCTGGAATTTCAGACTTTAAAGTCTGAAACCACTGCGCCTGCGTTGCCATGTCCTCGCTCTGACATCACCAGGAATGTATAGCACAAGCCCAGTATGGTCTGTACCTGCGCAGTACGCTTCTGGTGACATCAGCGGGAGCGAGGACACGGCAACGCAGGCGCAGTGGTTTTCAGACTTTAAAGTCTGAAATTCCAGAAGTGAACCAGAGGTGGGACCGGAGCATCGGTGAGTGGCTGCACTGGCACAGGATGTCTTTGGGGGACCGTTAGAAGCCCCAGGTAAGCTCAACTAATTTTCCCCTGACCCCCCTACAGTATTCCTTTAAATAAATTAAAAAAAAATTTAAGGGAATTTGTATGCTCCCAAGCTTTAACTATATCTCTGAACTTCAATCAGCATGTGCTGGACCACTGCTTCACCATTAACGCAGTTGTTATAATAAACCTACAGCAGACAACATTTTTAAAAATAGGCTAGGGTGCAGTGAAATAAGCTGTATATGCCAATCTTTCTTCACTTTTATTAACCAATAAGTATGACAGACTAAAGAGGTTTATTCCTCTACAAAAGTTTTTAACTATTTGTAACTGCAAGAATCTAAACAACTACAGATGAGCTTCAGAAATAGTATAGATATGAGAGTAAAATGAACAAAAGCCTGTGTGAACAATGAAGTGCCCAACCCTCAGTCTGAAATTCTTGAATCATGGATCGGCTCCTGTTCTTTGACCTAGCTGATTTTGTTTCACAAGCATAAGAGGTTGCATCAGCAAACTAGCAGGTGCAAGATACTTTCTCCTTTTATTTTATTTATTTTTTAATAGAGCTCATTCAAAGCTCATAACAAACACAAGAGGCATGCACAGGATATGCCAATATGTCATACCCCTTTAATTGTAACTGTAAGTTGCATCATTACTCCAGGGTTTCTTTAAAATGGAGCTACAATCCATAGCAAGCAAGCATTCTGTATTAATGATCACAGCCCTATTTTAAAGAGGAACTATAACCAAGGATTAAACTTCACCCCAATAAGTAGCCGATATGCATTTTCCCATGGGAAATCTTTTCCTTTTCTCAAATAGCTCATCAGGGGGCTCTGTATGGCTGATATTGTGGTGAAAACATTCCCAAAGTGTGATGTCAGGACCTAAGTCCTGACAGTTTCCTGTCTGTGATCATTGTTGCATTGTGGGAAATAATGGGTGTCTCCAACTGCCTAGCAACCAGCATTTCCCTATATGTATAGCTATAAAAAAAAATTAATCTGCTCAGATCCCTTTAAATAAGCCTTGGTTTACTTACAGTACAGCCATTTCACCTTAAAAATATTGCAGGGCTATAAAAGGTAATGCAGAATTACTGGTTATTGAAAGGCAATATACTGAATTCCCTTATTATACAGCTTAAAGAGAATCTGTATTGTTAAAATCGCACAAAAGTAAACATACCAGTGCGTTAGGGGACATCTCCTATTAACCTCTGACACAATTTCGCCGCTCCTCGCCGCATTAAAAGTGGTTAAAAACAGTTTTAAAAAGTTTGTTTATAAACAAACAAAATGGCCACCAAAACAGGAAGTAGATTGATGTACAGTATGTCCACACATAGAAAATACATCCATACACAAGCAGGCTGTATACAGCCTTCCTTTTGAATCTCAAGAGATCATTTGTGTGTTTCTTTCCCCCTGCAGCTATCTTCCACTGAAGTGTCAGGCTGTTTCTTCCTGCAGAGTGCAGACAGCTCTGCCTGTAAGTAATTCCTCAGTATGTGAAAGCCCAGCCAGCTCAGAGGAGGATTTATCCAGCTTGTAAAAGAGAAGAGAGAAGAGAGAAGCTGCTCTAATCTAAATAATACACAGGCAGTGTGCAGAGAGGGGCCTGGATGGGGGAGATGCATCACAGAACCACAACACTGAAGAACTTGGCAGCCTTCCAGACACAGGCCTGACAAGTCTGACAAGAGAGAGATAAGTTGATTTATTACAGAGATGGTGATAGTAGAACGTGCTGCAGTAAGCCAGAACACATTAGAATAGCTTTTGGAACTTGTAGGATGATAAAAAACAGGATGCAATTTTTGTTACGGAGTCTCTTTAACACAAATGGATATAATACACCAGTTAGGGACCTTTTCCACTGCCGGTGATCTGCTTTAAACAGCGGATCGAAGCAGTTTTTCCAATCGCGAGAGCACTGTGATTTACATATAAAACCCAGCGCTCATTTCCCATTAGCGTGCACTGTTTTTGTTTTGTTTTTTTCCCTGGAACACAATTTTCACCTTTAACGATACTCACACTTCGTTCCCAATGGCTATACAGCGCAATCGCTGCAAGTGGAAAAGTCTGTGCGCGATGGCAAACGCGCGTGTAGCTGAAAAGGGTCCTTACTGCGACTGGAATTTAGTTTTCATTACTGCACAAAAGTTCACAAACTTATAACAGCATGAGAGGAAGAAGCAATAACCCTACACAACACTTGTGGCGCATCCCAGGACATCACTGTAATCTTCAAAGACAGGACAGAGCTGCAAGTATTGGCTGAGCGTCAAATCACTCAGTACAGAATATTTTTTCTCATCTAACTGAAAGAAAGAAAGAGAAAAAAAAAGAAAGATAGAAAGAAAGATAGAAAGAAAGAAAAAAAAAAGAAAGGAAGGAGAGAAAAAATAAATAAAATAAAGGACACTTTAGATACTCTGGACCATATCCTATTAGCTTTTCTACAAGTCTAGAGATGTATGCCTACTTTGAGGACTGGAACCCACTAGAGCGTTTAGGGAGCGCTTTCAATCTCTAGCGATTTCCCTAAACGCTCTGCCAATGTAAATGGATGGGGCAGATTCTACAAGAGCGACTGCGATTAAGGAAATTGCAATCGCAGGACATGCAGCATTTTTGCGCTTTTTAGTGGCTTCCAAGCCTTAGACCAAGTTAGTCGACTAGCTCAGAAAAGCTCTTTACATAGAGAAGCGCTCAAGTTTTTAACTTTTCCTGTACTGTAAAACAATAGCTACTAATGTTCTATTTATTAAATCATAAAGTATATATTATCCGTACTACAAATACAATTCTCTTATACATTTATTTTTGCTTCGGATTTGCCTTAGGGCCTCTTTCACAGTGCGACGTTAAAGTCGCACGGTAGAAAATGTTATAACGTGGACTAACGCACAGCAATATTAGGTCTGTGCAACATTCACAGTGCACACGTTGCGTTGTGTGTAACGTGTAGCAATATTTTGAAAGTGCTGCATGCTGTGCATTTAGCAATACATTTGCTGCGTTCTGTGTGTTGCACATGCTCAGTAAGGCCCCGTTCACACTGCACGCGTTACCAGCCGCGTTTTGGAAACGCGTGCAGGTGGCCGACACGCACGACATCAGACATTGCATAGAGTGCAATGTCTGATGTTCACACTGCATGCGTTCTGGACCTGTGCGGTCCGGGAACGCATGCTGTACGCATTTTTTGTAAAAACGCGTGGCTGTCCCATTCACTTTTCAGTGATGGGATCAGCCACGCAACGCACACAAACGCGGATGGTGTGCGTTCGCATGCGTTGCGTTCCGCATGCGTGGCCATCCGCGTTTGTGATGTGAACGGGGCCTAAGGGTTTTTTTATGTAACGCATGCGCCGTTTTCGTTCCATCAGTATGCGACGAAAACAGCCAAGAGACATAACAGTGCAAAATAACGTCCAGTTTCATAACCTACATGTGTTGCGTAGGGGCATGCACGTTGTGCGACCTTAACGTCCCATCAAACGCAACGTCTTAGTGTGTAAGAGGCCTAAAGCAATGCATACACTATTAGATGCATTGCCAGCATAAGTTTTGATCAATTTTGCCCTGCTCTAGAATGAACCGAAGACTCACTTTTACAACTCTACGACACAGCCTTGGAAGAAGCGACCACTGGCGCGAAATGGCTATTAGGCACCACTCTGTCTCTGTCACCCACCGCTGACCAACTCTGTTACTGGTAGATCTTCAGTTTTTGTGCATATGTATTCTTACTGGAAAGACTGATGGATATGCCTTATAAAGAACATCAATTTTGCAATCATACAAAAGCAGCACCAGGCTATTTTGTTCTCTGTTTTTACATCTGCTACTTTGCACCACTAACAAATGATTACACAGAAACAACATCTGAACATCAGTGGAAACGCCACCACTGATAACATGCAATTCAAAGCTATGCAGTAGTCACTCACCTGATCTTGACTTGGTTTTGAGAAAAATCCTGCTGCAGTCATTTGGGGTGAGGGCCCATTTCCACTTGTGCGGTGCGGAATTGCCGCTGACGAAATCGCATGCGGGTGCGATTCCGCATAGGTTAGTATTGATGCGATTTTAACCATGGCACTGCCTGTGTGATTTAACATTAGTTCCTATACAAAATCGCATGCCAAATTGAGGTAAAATACGCATGCCAAAACCGCATGCGATTTCCCTATTAAATACATTAGCGGCGATTCGCAAAGCGGCGTGCGAATTCTGAGGGCTCTTCCATGCAGATTTCTCCCCCAAAGAAAAATACTCAGGATTACTGACAAGTGGAAACAGGGCCATCCACTTGTATTGGCTATGCGAATCCACATGCGGATAACGCATGCGGATTCATGATAGTGGAAACGGGCCCTGACTCAGCCAGCCACAGAACAAGACAGAAAAAGTCTACCAACAACAAGTGAGGCCACTGCCCAATACTATGAAGTGCAAATGAGTTTCTGCAGAACCCCAGCTAAAGGCACCACTTGCGTTAAAGAAACCTGAAGCAAGACTGTCTACTAGTGATATGGACTTCTGCTGAGTGCTTACATCACACTTTGAATAGGAAAGACCGTCCATTAGGCACTGCTACAGCAGCAATTAGTAAAGTGGTCTACAGTATGTGGCACACAAGTTTACAAGTGGGTGCAAACATTTCTCACACCCATCTAAACAGCCTAGGCTGCGACATCACTCGGAGAGAAGGGCTACATATTAATATAGATATATGAAGAGTTTCTGGTGCTGAAAGGATAAATCATGTAAACAATGGTATTCTGAATATCGGTAAGTTACTACAGTGTCACTTAGCCAGAATGAGCACACAGATCAGATGCTTAGAGTCTGGTCTGACTCCACTGGCTTGAAAGTGTGCGACTCAAAAGCTCATCATGATAGCCAGGCAACTGGCAATGTTTATAAGGGAATGAAGATCAGTATTCTCCCCAGGATCTTTTAGCCTGGTGCTACACCCAGCTATCCTTGGTGAGCACCTGGCTGTCATTGGCCTGGCTTCTCCTCCTAAGATGTAAGCGGAGTCGTGCCAACCCTTCATTCTCAATTGTCCACAGCATTATCACGCCTGGGCCCATATGCAATTAACTTTTTCTCCTGAGTTTTCTCCTAGGTTATATTTTTAAACTTATCAATAAAATGCCTTTTATTAGGGATGGGACGAATCCACAATTTCTTCGAATCCGAATCTAAAAAGGTTCTCGATTATCTCGAACCTTTCGAATCCCGAATCTAACGAATCCTGCGTTCCATGGAATGGTTGCCCACAATATAAGTAGGCAGGCTAGGTGCTCACACTATAGGTAGCTAGGTAAAGGTGCCTTCAGTATAGCTAGCTAGGCATAGGTGCCTTCAGTATAGCTAGCTAGGCATAGGTGCCTTCAGTATAGCTAGCTAGGCATAGGTGCCTTCAGTATAGCTAGCTAGGCATAGGTGCCTTCAGTATAGCTAGCTAGGCATAGGTGCCTTCAGTATAGCTAGCTAGGCATAGGTGCCTTCAGTATAGCTAGCTAGGCATAGGGGCCTTCAGTATAGCTAGCTAGGCATAGGGGCCTTCAGTATAGCTAGCTAGGCATAGGGGCCTTCAGTATAGCTAGCTAGGCATAGGGGCCTTCAGTATAGCTAGCTAGGCATAGGGGCCTTCAGTATAGCTAGCTAGGCATAGGGGCCTTCAGTATAGCTAGCTAGGCATAGGGGCCTTCAGTATAGCTAGCTAGGCATAGGGGCCTTCAGTATAGCTAGCTAGGCATAGGGGCCTTCAGTATAGCTAGCTAGGCATAGGGGCCTTCAGTATAGCTAGCTAGGCATAGGGGCCTTCAGTATAGCTAGCTAGGCATAGGGGCCTTCAGTATAGCTAGCTAGGCATAGGGGCCTTCAGTATAGCTAGCTAGGCATAGGGGCCTTCAGTATAGCTAGCTAGGCATAGGGGCCTTCAGTATAGCTAGCTAGGCATAGGGGCCTTCAGTATAGCTAGCTAGGCATAGGGGCCTTCAGTATAGCTAGCTAGGCATAGGGGCCTTCAGTATAGCTAGCTAGGCATAGGGGCCTTCAGTATAGCTAGCTAGGCATAGGGGCCTTCAGTATAGCTAGCTAGGCATAGGGGCCTTCAGTATAGCTAGGTATAGGGGCATTCAGTATAGCTAGGTATAGGGGCATTCAGTATAGCTAGTTAGGTATAGGGCCATTCAGTATAGTCAGGTATAGGGGCCCTCAGTATAGCTAGCTAGGTATAGGGGCCCTCAGTATAGCTAGGTATAAGGGCATTCAGTATAGCTAGGTATAAGGGCATTCAGTATAGCTAGTTAGGTATAGGGGCCCTCGGTATAGCTAGTTAGGTATAGGGGCATTCAGTATAGCTAGTTAGGTAAAAGGGCATTCAGTATAGCTAGGTATAAGGGCATTCAGTATAGCTAGTTAGGTATAGGGGCTTTCAGTATAGCTAGGTATAGGGGCATTCAGTATAGCTAGGTATAGGGGCATTCAGTATAGCTAGTTAGGTATAGGGACCCTCAGTATAGCTAGTTAGGTATAGGGGCATTCAGTGTAGCTAGTTAGGTATAGGGACCCTCAGTATAGCTAGTTAGGTATAGGGACCCTCAGTATAGCTAGTTAGGTATAGGGGCATTCAGTGTAGCTAGTTAGGTATAGCGACCCTCGGTATAGATAGTTAGGTATAGGGGCATTCAGTATAGCTAGTTTGGTATAGGGGCCCTCAGTATAGCTAGTTAGGTATAGGGGCATTCAGTATAGCTAGGTAGGTATAGGGACCCTCAGTATAGCTAGTTAGGTATAGGGACCCTCAGTATAGCTAGTTAGGTATAGGGACCCTCAGTGTAGCTAGCTAGGGTACCCCTCCCTCTGTGCGTCTCCTCTGCTCACCCCCTACAAAGAAAAAACAAGCATCGGCTCACCTAACAAGGGGATCCAGCGCCGAATCCCGCTGCATCCCCCGCTCGTCCTCTTCCGACCCCCCCCCCCCCCCCCCGCGCCTCCTCTGCTCGCCCCTTGCATAGATGTGAGCATTGGCTCACCTTACACCTGCCCTGGATTCCCTACCTGCCGCCAGCGCAGCGCCGCAGACCTCTTGTTTCCTCATCTGTTCCCTCTAGTAACCCGCCCGGCGCTTCAGTGATGACGCGTATGCAAAAGCGGATCACTAGGAGGAACAGAGGAGGAAGCAAGAGGTCTGCGACTCTGCGCTGGCGGCAGGTAGGGAATCCAGGGCAGGTGTTAGGTGAGCCAATGGTCACATCTATACAAGCGGCGAGCGGAGGAGGCGCGGGGGGGGGGGGGGGGGTCGGAATAGGACGAGCGGGGGATCGGCGGTGGTGCGGGGATGCAGCAGGATTCGGCGGATTCGTTTAGGGGGAAATTGCGTCGGGATTCGAATCCACGAATCTCGAATATTTCTCAATATTCGAGGGATTCGTGGATTCGCCGTCCCACCCCTACCTTTTATACCACCAGCAAGCAAAATAAAAATACTCAAAATAATTTTCATAGTACTTTTCCACCTACTTTTTTGGTACTTTTTCAATTGCAAAGTGCTGAATGGGTATTTTAAATAGAATATTAAAAATTATCCCCTAGGAAAAAACTCAGGAGAAAAAGTTAATTGCATATGGGCCCTGGTCTCACTCATGCCAGCACATTTGTAGATTGGGTTTATTCCTATGGATTGTTTGCCATTGTTCACTTGTTGTGATTTTCCCCTTGATGTTTCACTTTTACGAGACCCTGTTGTGACACTATTTTTTTTGCATTTTGTGGGTGTGCATGGCCTAATCTATTAAAAAAAAAAAAAAAAAAAAAAAAAAATTTACATTTACCCTTGGTAGTAGGTCTCTGGTGGATGGTCCCAAGGAATTCTAGACCCCTTTTCAGTCCACTGTTCCATGGTAAGGACCCTCTCTACCTATTCAACTCAGCCCAAGTCAAATAGGTTTGTTTTGGCTTCATGCATCCATAGTGGACAAACTCAAATAAGGTTTGTGCATTCCCAGTAGAAGGAAAAGTGCATGCAAAGAGGGAGGAGAAGGAAGAGAAAAAAAGAAAAAAAAAAAAAAAAAAAAAAAGCAGCTATGCAGGAGCAGCTTTGTTCTACTGGGCATTCCCAAGTAAAATGTGTTTGCCCACGGCCAAAACAAACCTATTCAACTCATGCTGTGTTGAATAGGTCAAGAGAAACCCTACAACAAATCGGTGGACTGAAGCTGGCAGGTACAGGAATCCTCTGGACCATTAAGAAGCTTCCCCCTATGGAGGCAAGCATGTTACTTTTGTTTGTTTGTTTTTTTTGCAGACTTCAAGTGTACATTAAACGCTAACTTAATGCAAATATACATATACAATGGCGCACATCGACGGTCCACACCAAATCTCCTGACCAGAAAGTAGGCTTGGAGGTCGGTACAGAGTAACTGAGGGGGACTGGGGAAGCGGTGGGAATGAGGAGAGCACACTGACTGCACATGCCTGCTGCTCCCATTTTTGAATTTATAAATGTGTTAAGGTATCCTTTAATTCCTGATAATACTATCCATTCAGCATTACTGCTGATCTTAAAACTTAGTTGGTTACAGAAAAAACAATTCAGACATTGGGAGTTAAAGTGAACCCAAGGTGAGAGTAATATGGAGGCTCCCATATTTAGTTCCATTTAAACAATACTAGTTGCCTGGCAGTCCTGCTGATCTACTGTATTTGGCTGCAGTAGTGAACAGAATTAAACCAGAAAAAAGCATGCAGCTAATCTTGTCAGTTCTGACAGTATTGTCAGAAACCCCCGACCAGCTGCATGCTTGTTCAGGGTCTATGGCTGAAAGTATTAGAGGCAGAGTAAGCCAGGCAACTGGTATTGCCCCTTTCACAGTGTGATGTTAAAGTCGCACGTTAGAAAATGTTCCAACGCATACTAACGCACAGCAATGCAAAGTCTGTGTGATATTCACAGTGCACACGTTGCGTTGTGTGTAAAGTGTAGCAATATTTAGAAAGTGCTGCATGCTGTGCGTTTAGCAATACATTTGCTGCGTTATGTGTATTGCACATGCTCAGTAATTTTTTTAATGTAATGCATGCATCATTTCGTTCCATCAGTATGTGACGAAAACGGCGCACCAAGAGACACATAACGTAGTACAAAATAATGTCCAATTTTCTAACCTACATGCGATGCATTAGGGGCACGTTGTGCGACTTTAATGTCGCAAAAACGCACCGTCCCACTGTGAAAGAGGCCTGAAGAGAAATAAATATGGCAGCCTCCATATTATTTTCACCTCGGGTTCCCTTTAAGAGTTGCTGCTAGGGATTATGGGAAATGTAGTCCTATTTCCAACAGGCAGCATCAAACCCCTCTTCAAAAGGTTAAAAGGCTAGAAAAGTAAGAGACATTACTATGGAAATCAGAATTCGATCTGAATAATCCATATGCTAGCAGGAAATGGTATAGTAACAGCTATTTAAATCAATTAGAGAAAAGCTCAAACAGTCAGTAGCTCACATTTTGAAAAAGTGTTAAAGTGTCCCGGGGGGGGGGGGGGGGGTACTTACCTCAGGAGGGGAAGCCTCTGGATCCTTTCGAGGCTTCCCCCATCCTCCACCGTCCCACAGTGGTATCCCTGGGCCCCTGCAAAGCTAACAATTTGTAAGGCTGTGGCGCAGTAGAGCCTGCAATATTTACCTTCCCCATCTCCAGTGCAGGCGCAGTAGCGGCTCTCGATCAGGCGGAAATAGCCGCTCCCAGTCGGCTATTTCCGCCTGATCCCAAGCCGAGAGCTGCTACTGTGCCTGCGCTGGAGACAGTGAAGGTAAATATTTACATGCCCGCTGTTCAGGGTGGATGACACCGAGACCTCCGTAGGACGGGGGGGGAAGTCTCAATAGGATCCAGGGCCTTCCCCCGAGGTGAGTAACCCCCATGGGTACTTTTTTTGTTACACGTTTTCTTTAAAGTGAACCTGAACTGGAAATTAAATGTCAAAATAAACATACACACGTCCTAATTACATAAACTCACTACAGCGCTGTGGAAGACGGCGCTATATAAAATAATTTTCATCTCATTGAGCATCCCTAGTCTTTACTATTATCAGATCTGGTGTTCGAACCATAGCATTTGTCACTCCTAGCTGTTACAGACTAACATTAGGTGGTGTGAGCATTTGTATGTGGCACCTTATGTTGGGCCCAGTACACACCTTTAATAATGATCATTATTGTCATTTTGGACAGCCTTTCCCTGTACAAACACACTGCTTAGCTATTTGTTGAGTGGCATGTTTTATGAAGAATCGTGTCGATGACAAACGGGAGCGAGAAGTTTAAAATAAAAAAAAAAAGCGACAGAGCATGGCATTTTCCAGGATGTCAGATTTGTGGACGTTTAGGGACAAATTTTGAATAGGTGCTTGAAATTGTCACAAACTGTCATAGCTAACAACATAGGTTGAAAGTGCGTGCAAGCCCTCATGGAAAATGGGCACTGGGAGAAGGGGCTAGTGCCAAACTAAAATCCATACTTGCCCAGTACTGGTTTTATTTTCATAATTTTAGATTGACTGAAACCCGACCCAAATCTGGAGATAGGCAAGAATGTATCTAAAACAATTCCAAGGAGACTGGAGTTTCTCTTTCTTTTCTTTCTCACAAAACCTGACATATGGCAAAGCTGTCAGGGAATTCTGTTGAGATTTATGGTGACTCCTGAGACAAGATATGCATGTTGTAATGCTAGATTCAGCTGTGAATTTATGACCTGGAAGAATCTGCGTCCCTGTGGTTAGTATTGGTTTGGGGAGATGAGTGGTCAGTGTTAAAGGATAAAACTAAAGCTATAGTGGGTAGGGGGCGATAATCAAATACTCACCGCACCTCCCCTTCAAACCCAGACATAAGGCACAGTGCATGTGTAGTATCTCCGTTCTGCTCCCCTGTGGCCGCGTAGTGATGTCACAGGACAGGAGCACGCTATCCTCTGACAACACTACGCAGCCACAGGTGAACAAAACGGACATACTGCGCATGCACGGCACAGTATGTCCAGTTTCGGAGTTGCCCAGGAGAACGGGGCTTCCCGGAGAAGAGCGGCGGGGGGCGGAGGTGAACGGGTGGTGCTGTGAGTATTGGATTATTGCCCCTACAGCTTCAGTTTTTACCAGGGCCTCTGGTATCCTTACCGATACAATTTGCCAAACAATCATTCACGACCACTAAAAGCCAAAATCCCCTAACCAAACTGGATTGATTTCATTATTCCAAACAGATTGGTTAGGATATTTTCATCCTCCGTTAGTGATCCCAAACGATTGTTTTAGATCAATCATACAAATGATTGGAAACGAACAATCGTTCTGTGAATTTTATCATTACTAGGCACCTTTAGGCAGAGGAGAGGGGTAGGATAGAGTAAAGCTGTGAACGCACATATGTTGATTGTCACCCATCAAGATCCCTCAGGTGACAATTCGGGGGAATGTTATTGTACAGACACATCCCAGTGATATTTTCTGTTGCTACGGAGGGACAATGATGGAGGCATGACAGAATGGCTTCTATCGTTCAGGGGTGAGTATTGTAAATAGCATTGTGATCAGTCGTGCTTAGGCCGAGGGTTGTTAAGGATCCAACAAGACGTTTCCTTAAAGGGCAACTGAAGTGTAAGAGATAGGAAGACTACCATATTTATTTCCTTTTAATCAATGCACATTGCCCGGCTCTCCTGCTGATCCTCTGCCTTTAATACATTAAGCCATAGACCCTGAACAAGCATTCAGCAGATCAGGTATTTCTGACATTATCAGATCTGACAAGATTAGCAGCATGCTTGTTTCAGGTGCTATTCAGACAGTACTTCAGCCAAATAGATCAGCAGGATGCCAGGCAACTTTTATTGTTTAAAAGGAAATAAATATGGCAGCCTCCATATACTTCTCACTTCAGTTGTCCTTTAAAAGGACCTGTCACAAAAATCTTAAAATTTAGAACACATGTAAACATATACAAATAATAAGAATGTTTCTTCCAGAGTAAAATGAGCCATAACTTACTTTTCTCCTATGTTGCTGTCACTTACAGTAAGTAGTAGAAATCGACATTACAGACAGATTTTGGACTAGCCCATCTTCTCATGGGGGGGGGGGGGTTTCTCAGAGTTTTATTTTTAAAAGCACTTCGTGAATGGCAGTTGCTCCGTCCAACTGCCAAAAAAAGTGTGCAGCGAGCTGGGAGGCTGACCAGCATCTTTGTAAAATCTTTTTCAGGAAAAGTCTTTATAAAGAATAAAGGCCATGTTGAGAATCCCCCATGAAGAGATTGACTAGCCCAAAACCTCTCGGTAATGTCAGACTTCTACTACCTACTGTAAGTGACAGCATCATAGGACGAAAGTAATTTATGGCTCATTTTACTCTGGGAGAAATGTACTTCTTCTGTGTATGTGTTTTAAATTTTAAGATTTTTGCAACAGTTCCTCTTTAAAGGGAACCTAAAGTGAAAGGGATATAGAGGTTGCCATATTTATTTCCTTTTAAACAATGCATATTGCCTGGCTACCAATCCACCTCTTTTTGCCATAGACCCTGAACAAGCATGCAGATCAGGTGCTCTGAAGTCTGACCTGATTAGCTGCATGCTTGTTTCAGGTGTGTGATTCAGGCACTATTGCAGCCAAAGAGATCAGAGGGATAGCCGGGCAACTGGTATTGCTTAAAGGAAACATCCAAGCACGAGAAAAAAAATCCCTTACCTGGGGCTTCCTCCAGCCCTTGGCTGCCATCCTGTGCCCTCGCCACAGCTCAAGTGGCTCCCGGGGTCCTCCGCTGCAGAAGCCGGGTCGGCTTCCTGTGTGCTCCACGGCACAGCTCACGTGGTCCGGCTGACGGCATCAGGTCTGTACTGCGCAGGCGCAGCAGAGGTCAGCTTTTGCAGCTGAGGACACCGGGAGCCACTTGAGCTGCGACGAGGGCGCAGGAAGGCAGCCAGGGGCTGGGGGAAGCCCCAGGTAAGTGGATTTTGTTTTGTTTTTTGTGCTTGGATCTTTCCTTTAAAAAGGAAATAAATAAATATGAAAGCCTTGCTTTAGTTTCCCTTTAACAAAGATGCCTGAACAGTGGCCGCTGTACGTATCACTGACTGAAAAAAAACGTTATAGACCGACAGTTCTAGCATGTGTACCCAAGATGGGTAATAGTTCATTCTAGGCAACGAAGAGGCATAGGGTAGCATTCAGCATAGCAGAGGAAGAGGTTAATGGTAGGTAGAGGGTTTGGAAGGTTAATATAAGGCAGAGTAAAAGGTGGAGGACCCACATTTTTGTTGCAATTATTTTAACCACATCGGCAACTGATTTGCAATTGATGGAGATGACAGCTGACAGACCTGAGAGGTCTGTCTACAAGGTGGTTGCAACCATCATTGGAGAAAGAAGCAGCACTGGATTTTAACCTTCAATTTTGATTGGCCAATTATACCGCCTCCATGTAATGTGAGGATCAACAGATTTTGAATACTATGAACAGATTGTGCAGGTCAACTCGTACTACATGGAGGTGGTAAAATTGGTGATTGGCAAAATTGAAGGTGTGTACCAAACTAGAGGAAGAAGCAGCACTGGATTATTTGCATTGAGTGCTAGGGGTGGAAGGACACGTATGCCCCTCACCAGCAGCAATACATCATCATCACACATTACAAGTACAGCATCCCAGCCAGATAAATCCCAGCAGAGCCACACACCCAGGCAGAAGAGCTGCGAGTCCCATAGAAGTCCATGAGACAGCAGCGGCGTGTGTCCCCCTCCTCCCGGCTGGTTACCATGCACACATGTCACATCTGAGCTCCATTAGCCACAGCCGGAGAGGGACTCTGATTTATGGGCCGCCCTGCTAGCCGTATACAATTCCTGCTCACATCAGATATACACCTATAATAGGAGGCTTGTACTGTTTAGCGCCAGAGAAGAGCGCCCCCTCCCTCTCTCCACACTGCGCGCACTTACTGTAAGATGGAGATGACTGATAACCACCGGCGGGAGGATGTCTGACGTCCTCACCAATGACGCAACCACCAGAAGACCGTTCAACTGCCTCACCAGCCCCGCGCCTCCGTCCCGAACCAGAACAAGTCGGCCGCTCGCACCATTCAAATTTCCAGACACGCAAGCAGCAAGCGGGTACTACTAGTGATTACTGCATAAGCCACGCCCATCCCCTCAGCCAGCACCGCCCTCTCCACGCCACTACCACAACACTGGGGAGCCACGCCTCTCTCCCTTCCCTCCGTCCTCCGCCCCGTCACTTCAGGCGGTGTACTTTGGTTGAATGCCATTGGCTCGTCAGCCTGTCAGTTAAACGGCTCAGTCTTATTATCACGCCCGTTTTTTCTCTTTTCTGCAGATTTCATTGGCTGCTTCTACTGTCATTCATGTTCTTACCCCCCAAACGTCAGAACTCGCGCTCCACACCCGTTTCTTACTATAACCTATGCTGAAAGCAATTACGTTTCCTGGTTTATAATAGAAGTATCAACTTTGATAAATGAAAATGATGATAACAAAATTATAATAATGTATAGCTCTGCCTGCTGCAAATACACACCTACCTATCTATATGTATCTGAACTCAAAATATGAACATAGCTCCCAACGGTCCCTCTTTTGGAGGGACAGTCCCTCTTTGGGAGCCCTGTCCCTCTGTCCCTCTTTCCTCCTCATTTGTCCCTCTTTGGGAGCTCTGTCCCTCTTCCCTCCTCAATTGTCCCTCTTTCAGGACTTTGTCCCTCTTTATATGTAAATATATATATTTCTCTACTAAAAAATGTGTTTGACACTAAACTTTATTCCCATCCGTTAAATTGATATATTGCTAATTTTAAAATGTATTATGAAGGAAAATGAACCAGGATAGAAAGGACCAGTGTGGTTTGAATTATAAAACAACATATTTTTCTTATGAAATCTTTATGGTATGTGGGACTAGGGGTGTGACGGGGTGTGATTAGGGGTGTGGCTTAAATGTCCCTCTTTCTCATCTCAAAAAGTTGAGAGGTACGTATGAAGAAAAGTTGAACACTTGTATTAGTAGAGAGAAGACTGTTTAAAGTGAACCCGAGGTGAGAGTGATATGGAGGCTGCCATATTTCTTTCCTTTTAAACAATGCTAGTTGCCTGGCATTCCTGCTGATCTAATTGCTGCAGTAGTGAAATGAATTACACCAAAAACAAGCATGCAGCTAACCTTGTCAGTTCTGACAATATTGTCATAAACCCCCCACCTGCTGCATGCTTCTTCAGGGTGTAGGGTTGAAAGTATTAGAGGCAGAGGACCAGTAGGGCAGCCAGGCAACTGATATTGCTTAAAAGGAAATAAATATGGCAGCCAGCCTCCATATTATTCTCACCTCAGGTTCCCTTCAATTCAGATGCTTTCCCTTGTCCCCATACTGCAACCCTGTAGGCAAGACTGACAAGGACTTGTCAGATGTGCTCTCAG
Source organism: Hyperolius riggenbachi (assembly GCF_040937935.1). NCBI lineage: Eukaryota > Metazoa > Chordata > Amphibia > Anura > Hyperoliidae > Hyperolius > Hyperolius riggenbachi. The sequence continues at coordinate 300,396,260 of NC_090649.1, forward strand.
GGCTATCCTCCCCTCTGTGTACAAGCGCAGCCGCACTGCGCCTGTGCAGTAGCACAAAGCCGCTTGTGCGTGCCTTTTTCCTCCGTGCAAGAGCGGCTTCATGGTTCTGCGCAGGTGCAGAAAGCAATCATGCAGGCGCAGTGCTGCTGTGCTTGTGCACAGGAGGGAGTGTTAGCTGTGAAGAAGAGGGTCCCGGGGATCAGTGGATGGATCCAGGAGGACACTGGAAGCCGGTGTCTAAATCTTTACTTTTTCTCACAGGTTTTCCCAAAGCCTGTGTTCACACTATGTCGGGTTCGGCACATGGGCAGTAAGATCTGATCCGCTGTCACCGTCCACACCACAGCACACTTGTTCACAGTAATCAGAGGTGTTGCTAGCAACCTGAGAGATCCATGGCACTTTTGAGCACTCCAGCCAAAAAAATGGGTGTGGCCATGCACTGGAATGTGGGTGTGGTCATGGGTGGAGCCATACATGCAATTTACATGAACTCAACAGCGGTTTGAGTAGGCCTGCCCAGCAAAATGTTGGATGAAGCCCCCCTCTCCATTAATACAAAAAAAAAATGCAGCATATCACATAAATAAGCAGTGACTAAGAGTTGGCAATGGATGCTGTGGTGCCATGCTGGGTGCTGTGGTGCCTCTGTGGGCATGCTGGGTACTGTGTGTTGCCATGCTGGGTGCTGTGTTGCCTCTACTCTGCCTCGGGGACATCCAGGGCACCCCAGAATAGATCAGGGGCACGTGCCACTGATGTTTGGAGCTAGCAACGCCCCTGGCTCTGACATAGACATGTCTGAGTTCTGTCCTGTATCTGAACCTATCCTATGCCTGATATGGGATCCATCGATATGTCCGGTGGTTCCTTATGTCCCCATTCTGTGAAACGGACTACTTTGTGATATTGAACCATTTTAGCCTACCTACCCTTAGGCTACATTCACACTGTGCACGCTGCATAACACATGCATTATAATATGTATGCAGTGAAGTAGATTAACACAATCATTTACAACACATAAATGTGTACAGGCTCATAAAATTGTATGGAAAGTGAGTTGACAGAATTATTCTGCAACACAACTGATGTAGTGTGGATGCATCCTTGCATACAGGCAAAATATCAACATCTCTCTCCCTTTCTTCATGTAAAGGTACCCATACACTTTGTAAATTTTCCTGTCAGATTTTCTTCCAGCCAAAATAGATTGAAACTATTGATCACTCGCACTCCAAACGGAAAGGTCTGGCTTGAAAGGGCACGGTCCAGTGTGGGGTGGTAACAGTGTCAGAGTTCGGGATAACCAACGGACCCCCACCCCCAGGTCTCCCACCCAACTAAAATGTGCTCATCCAGAGTGTTGGGAGCGGAGTGCATTCTCACCTGTTCGCTCTCTTGCTCCTCCTGTGTCCTCTCTCCACTCCCCACTCCGAGACCCGACATCATGGACTTTACGTGACCACATATATGCTGCTGGGGCAAGGGGTACAGGCGCACTGGCGAGGATGAAGAGTTCACAGTAGGACTGCGCCATTAGACAGGTAAGTGTGCACTCCGCTGCAACAATCTCCATGGATTTCAAGGTGAAAGCTGTAAAAAATTTTAGCTGTGTGTTGCAGAAATAGATCCCCTCTCTGATCAGATTTCAGTAAAAGAGAGGGATCTATCTGTTTGTTGAATCTGATGGTCATCTAAGTGTATGGTCACCAAAAGTCCTGTCTAAGCTAATTACCTGAAATATAGTATTATTCTTTTACAAAAATGTATGTTTAGGATTGGCATATCAATGGCTTATCAATCTTATCCAACATGTAGTGTCTCTGTCACTGTGCAATAGTCAGGCCTCCTAGACACACAATAGCCAATATCTCAGCTTCCAATATATTTCTGACCAGCACCAGAGAAGTACTATTCAATTCATTTATCGTAGATTCTCCAACGCAATGCAAAATAATACTGTAGTGGATAACATCGGTCATAGTTTTCATAGTCAATCAGTCCTTGAAAGTAATCATAGCTCTCATGATGGTCTAATTTAGCTTAGACTGCAAAGTTTTACAGAATGAACACCGCAGACAACTACCCAGACCAAGTTGCTACAGACATTCAGAATTGCCGATTTGGGCAGAGCATCTGCCCTATTTTTTTTTTTTCAAATATTATTATTATTTAGTATTTATATAGCGCCGACATCTTCCGCAGCGCTGTACACAGTATCTTGTCTTGTCACTTAGGAAATACTTTTTATTGGAAAAAATGTTTGTTTTGAAGACAATACAAGGAGTCAAAATACGGTATATTATTCAATATTCATTATAGAATAACACATTTTTTAAATATCACATAATAATAAAGCATCATAGGCTATGGCTAACAACAGGCCTTAGTGCAGGGGTGTACTGTAACTAGACCTAATGGGGCCCCCTTGCAAAAATGATAGCATGAGGCCCTCTTGGTCCCCGAACCTTATGCGGGTCATGTGATCGGGAGCTGGTGAATGGCAGCAGAGAGTATTCTGCTGTGAAGAAGCCTCTGGAAGCAGGAGAAAAGTACACATGCACACGGTTTTCTTGAGTGAATGGGGAGGTTTGTTTGCTAATTGGTTTCACTTGCGGTTGGGGAGAGGGAGGTGGAGGGTCCCTCAAAGCCTCTGGGCTCCCCTGCGATGGCAGGAGCCACAGGGGTGATTGCTACTCCCATGCCCTAGTGATGTAATGAGATGTGTTCCTGAGTAAGTCTCCATCTAGGATCTGCCCTTTTTTAAGCAGAACATGTACAACTCTGCAGTTAGGCTTATGTTATAGTGTTATGAGCACTATGATAACTTTCATGGACTGATTGGCTATAAAATCTATTCCTGATGCTATCCACTATTATTTTGCATTGCGATGGATAATTTGCTATAAATTAAGGTGTGTGTTTAGCTTCTAAGGGTACAATGGTTAATTTGCATATATTCAGCAGTGGTGCCTGGGAGACATCTCGAGCTCACTCTAACCTGAATTATCGCAAATTCTTTCTGTTTTAGGAAAGCAAACTTTTGTTTTTCTTAACATCTTAGTAAGGGGGCTTTTAGGACCATTGTAGTCCCTTACACACCCCAATGAGTTCTGGGTCACCATGAGCTTGCTGGTTAGTCTGTGCCTCTCGGATTTACAAGCCCTACTCCATAGAGCCAAATTAATCCATGCCATGCACTGATGAGGATCAAACAATCCGAAACCGCCTGTATGCATGTTGGATTATTATGGCTCTGTACACATTAACAAGCTGACACATCATTGCATTCCAGCGGTTCTGGAGGTGTGTTTAGCTTCTAAGGGTACAATGGTTAATTTGCATATATTCAGCAGTGGTGCCTGGGAGACATCTCGAGCTCACTCTAACCTGAATTATCGCAAATTCTTTCTGTTTTAGGAAAGCAAACTTTTGTTTTTCTTAACATCTTAGTAAAGGGGCTTTTAGGACCATTGTAGTCCCTTACACACCCCAATGAGTTCTGGGTCACCATGAGCTTGCTGGTTAGTCTGTGCCTCTCGGATTTACAAGCCCTACTCCATAGAGCCAAATTAATCCATGCCATGCACTGATGAGGATCAAACAATCCGAAACAGCCTGTATGCGTGTTGGATTATTATGGCTCTGTACACATTAACAAGCTGACACATCATTGCATTCCAGCGGTTCTGGAGGTGTGTTTAGCTTCTAAGGGTACAATGGTTAATTTGCATATATTCAGCAGTGGTGCCTGGGAGACATCTCGAGCTCACTCTAACCTGAATTATCGCAAATTCTTTCTGTTTTAGGAAAGCAAACTTTTGTTTTTCTATAAATTAATGAAACAGTACTTTTCTAGTGCTGACTAGAGATAGATTGGAAGCCAAGATATTGGCCATCATGTGTGGGCGGCCTGACTGTTGTACAAACACTATACCTTGGATGAGGTTGGTAAGTAGTGTGTTCTTAATCCATCGTTTTAATATCTATGACTGAAGAATGATCTCTCAGACCCTCAGTCAGCTCCTTGCCCCCTGTTGCCCAGTGTGATTGTTGAATATGAGTGGGTTAAGGTGGCCACACACCATACAATTTTTTAAATATCTGTTCAATTTAAGAATTGCAATCAATTTTTCTGACTGATTGTAACATTTCAAAAAATATGACCAATGTACCACACACCTATGTTAAATTTTTCCCCAATTATGATAAAAATGATTGGAAACTCAGAGAAAATTGCTTGGGTGTGTATATTAATAAATTGACAATCTAACAGACACCATACAATCTTTAGAAAAATTGAAGAAAAATATCTGGCATTCTGGATAGGTAAAAATAAAAAAAAACGGGAAATATGATCGGATTTTTAAGTCGAATGAAAAAAAAGCTTTCCATTTTTTTGGGAGATCCGATCGTTTATATCGAATTGCCGTAAAATCGGATCATTTTATTGTATCGTGTGTGGCCACCTTTAGATGGATGAGTTAGGAAAATAGGATATGATATTTTTAGCAATTATTGGGGATAAAGAGCCATAAAAAGGGCTGATCAGGATTTCTGCTGAATGTAGGAATGGGGGCCCGAAGCCGCTGAAAACATGCAACATATTCTGATTAATGTATGGAGAGACTTTCTTCCTGAATCAAGAAATAATGATAGCCCAATAAGGCCCCGTTCACACTTGCGGTTTTGTCAAAACCGCACCGGATGTCCGGACCGCACCGTATCCAGACCGGACCTGATCCGTACGGTTCCTATCCGGATCCGGTCCGTTTGCATCTGGTTTCCGTGCGGTGTGAACACGGTTGCGGTCCGGATCCGGTTTCTTAAGGAGATAACAACCTGTAAATACCTGGGGTCTGGGAGGTCAGCAGAAGGGTCTGGGGTCATTGTTGGAGACAGGTGGACGTGTGGAGACCATCCGTGGATACAGAGACTGCAGTTGGGACCATGGATCCAGGCATTTTTCGTATACCTGGGAATTCTCTGTTGTTCGCCTCCTCGTTATCAGACTTATATCAGACATGTTGCTGCCTAGAGCTCCAGCATGAAATCGCTGCTGCCCCACTCTGTGAACTCCATGTGGTCCCCATCCAAAATGCATAGGAAGTGGGGTAGAACGTCCGGTTTTTGTAGCCAGTGTGTTGTGCGCTCTCCGGTTCTCATTACTTTGTATTGGCCGGATGGTGCAGTCCGGCTCCGCCCCGGATACGGCTGCCGGAGGAGCCGGACCAAAAAATAGCGCATGTTGGAACGGACGCCGGAGTCCGGATCCGGTCCGGCTCCGGTCCGGCAGAACGGACGCATGTGAACGGACGCATAGGCTTTCATTGCTATTGCCGTGCGTCCGTTCCGTCCGTTCTGCAAGCGGTCCGGCTCCGGCACGGCGATTCCGGACGTGAACCGGGCCTAAGGCGGATGTTAAAATTTTGTAATCTATTTATGTTGTAAACACCTTGTAGCGAGGAAGAGTGTAAAGGAAAGAGAAGCCTCCCATATATGTAATTGAAAAATATTACGGACTCTGTACCCATGTATGTATGTATATATATATATATATATATATATATATATATATATATATATATATATATATATATATTCTCTCAAGTGAATGTTCTGTATTATGAGATATATGTAAAAACATTTCTATAAATAAAGGAATCTAAGAAAAGAAAAAAAAAACAACACTTAATACTGAATATAGCTGTCAATCCTTTACTTTGATTTTTTCTAAACAACTTGTTTTCCACTACTTCTGTTGCAGATTGTTCTGCAACTATATGGAGACTATTGCTGTCCTGGGCCTCAGGGAAAGTCTGTAGTGAATTCCAGCTTATCTTTGGCCTAGAAGAGGGCCTTGCATAGTTTTGCATCCGGCAAGCAAGTCCTCTCCAGTGTGTTTCCATTCAGCAACACATATTTCTATTTTATTAGCTCAGGGCAGTAGGAGGGGCCCAGGAATCTAATAGATGGATAGATTATATTACCTATCTATTTTAATTAACATAACTAATGTAACTTAATGACAGTATGTTTGTTTAGGCTGAAGTTCCCCTTTAATAGCAAATGCAGACACTGGACCTGATTCACAAAGTGGTGCTAACAGTTAGCACGCTGGTGAAAAGCCCTTTATCACGCCTCAACTCAGTTTAGGCATGATAAGTTTAGGTGTGATAAGTTTAGGTGTGATAAGTTTAGGCATGATAAGTTTAGGTGTGATAAGTTTAGGCATGATAAGTTTAAGCACCAACTGCTTTAGCACCGCAGTGCACAGCTGATCAAAAGTTTTGCGCTAGCAAAGTCTGGTGCACTTCGCATAGAGTGTAATGGCGGTGCTTTGCGTGCGGGACTTTGCACGCTATCTACACTTATCTAAACTTAGCATGCCTAAACTTATCACACCTAAACTTATCACGCCTAAACTGGCTTTTCACCAGCGTGGTGCAATGGTTATCATGCCTAAAGTCTCTAACTGGGTTAGCACCGCTTTGTGAATCGAGCCCAATGGGCTCGATTCACAAAGCGGTGCTAACCCAGTTAGAGACTTTAGGCGTGATAACCATTTTTATCATGCCTAAACTCAGTTTAGGCATGATAAGTTTAGGCATGATAAGTTTAGGCATGCTAAGTTTAGATAAGTTTAGATCGCATGCAAAGTCCCGCACGCAAAGCAGCGCCATTAAACTCTATGCAAAGTGCACCAGACTTTGCTAGCGCAAAACTTTTGATCAGCTGTGCACTGCGGTGCTAACCCAGTTGGTGCTTAAACTTATCACGCCTAAAAACTTATCACACCTAAACTTATTATGCCTAAACTTATCACACCTAAACTTATCACACCTAAACTTATTATGCCTAAACTTATCACACCTAAACTTATCACACCTAAACTTATCATGCCTAAACAGAGTTTAGGCGTGATAAAGGGCTTTTCACCAGGGTGCTAACTGTTAGCACCACTTTGTGAATCAGGCCCAATGTGTTGTTATACAGTCTAATATTGACTATTTTGTTGTGCTCATCTGATAACTATATGGATTAATGAATATACAACTGAATTCACTAATTATACATATATATTCATGAACTATACACATAGAATACCTTATTCCTAATTATTTTTGACTGGCCAGTCTTTCCTAGTATTCAGAACTACCTAGCAGTAAGGTTTGGAATGGATTTTTATCTAAATTCATGAGGGTCGTCTGGGGGTTTGTGTCATGATATGTTTTTTTTTTATACAGTATGTATTCTAAAGTATATTTTGTTACGGTGACACTGAATAGATGTTTTTTATTCCCACTATTTGCTACAATTTCACATGATTCCAGTTATCATCCAGCTTTCTCATTAACAACCAGGTAACAATGATTCATGCCCTGGGGATTTTTTTTCTAATCATGTACTTCCGTGAACTATAACTTCTACCTCCTCATGTAGATGCAAAATTAGCCAATTCTGCCATAATGCAGGAATGTTGGGGGATGTAGTCAGAAGTCTGTTGTTCTTCGTACTCTGGGTGTCACTCGGTGGGTGAAGACTCTCACAGCAGCTGCATCCAGGGAGTAGAGGCAAGCTGCATTGAGCTCACAAGCACAATTCCACAATGGAACTGGTATTTTTATATCCATCACTTTGCTTCTATACTCTGTTGATATTCACATATAAGCCTAGGCTATTAGCTTTTTGTATTATTTTGGGTTTAGTTGGGCTTTAAGTGAACCTGTTTGCATTCATATAAAGTGCATTTTCTTTGCTCTGAAATTGCTTTCTTTGTATGTGTATAGAGTGAGACTTCAGCTTCCTTCCTGCTTCAAGCCTTTCACACTAGCTGTCAAGATCTCTGGTCAAGTGATACTGATGACATGTTTTGTGTGAAGGAGTTTTCAATTAAAATCTAGAACAACTGTTCTTTAGAGAGAGATACGACTGCAATTCAGGGCCTCATGAGTGAAAATATTGTTCTTTGTTGGCTAAAGCAATCAGTCATATATCTAGTCTGATTTTCAAATCAGCTCTGTAAAATGACAGTTGAAAAAGCAGGACAAATAATTTACGGGGACCAGCAGTCACATGCTCATGCACAACAGTGAGAGATTTAGACTAAGTTCACACTGAAACCATTGCGATGTGCTGCGGCACATCACAATGGATTTCAAAATGTATTGGCTTCTGGTAAAGCACGCACCACAACCCTCGCTATCTTTCGCCATGTAACATGGGTGTAACGTGCACATTCTGCAGTAGTGCATAGATCGGGTCACGTTACCATGTCAAAACCCAATGCAAGTACGCTAATGTGAATGGGCCCACTACTTACGTTATATTGCACTGCACACAGTGTGAGTGTATCCTTAATTTTAACCTGTGTCCAGTTGGTTATGGAGTAAGACCCAAGCCCTAGTTATAAATTGTGCTACTGTATATACTCAAGTATAAGTCTAGAAATTTAGGTCTGAACAATTTCATAAAAGTATAGGGATCTACTTATACATGAGTAACAGGCAACACTGAGCACACTGAGTAATGTGTGTACTAATAGTGACATTCCCATTTGCAGCAATTTACCCTGTGGTAAGTGATACTGGAGGAAAGGAAATGCAAAGAAAACACACGTCTGAAAGTCCTGGTCACAACAAGTAACATGGAAAGGGGCAGGGGGAAATACTGGGCTGCATAAAAGGAAGTGAATACTTGCAGCACTTGGGGGCCTGGAGTAGGTATTGGCTGCACTTAAGGGACAGGAGGGGTTAATAGCTGCAATACTGTATGCAGTGCAGTCATTAACCACTCCAGGGCCCCAAGTGCAGCCATTAACTTTGTTGGGTAGACTTATACTTGAGTCAATAAAAAATTCCAGCTTAGGAGAGTTGAATATTGGAGTCAACTTATACACAAGGTTGACTTGTATTCGAGTAAATACAGTATATCCATCCTTCCTCATTAAAATGTACTTGAAGGCAAAAATAAAGAAAAGGTTACATACTTACCTCAGTAGAGGAACGCATCTCGATAATGACCCTCGAAATGCTGTTCTAGGGCTGGGACCCTGTGAACATATTCAACAGGGGCTTGTCAAATAGGTTCATACAGATGTGCTGCACAGGCAGCAAGACACACAGTAGCAAAATGCTGCTCAATTACGGCTATTTCCTCCATGCACAAGCAGTTCTGTGCTACCGCGCAAGCATGGTCTGTCAGTGTGCTTTCGCAATGGAATCAGGCTCGTTCACAAAAGGGGCACAGCTGCAAAGAAGAAAAGGGGTCCCAATGACTATCAGTGGGGTACAAAAACATTGGAGAAGCCTCTGGAGGATCCAGAGGCTTCATTCTTCTGAGGTAAGGTTTTTTTTTTGAGTCACAGGTATAATTTTAACTGCCCACTTTGGTCAACTGTGATTAGATTGATGCCAATATTTGATCAGAGTTAGCTAATGTGAGCGACTTAGTGAGTAGGTGTAACGATCGGTGTAACACAGAGAGGGTCTGATTATTGGTGATCTGCAGTATCACCAAAAATACAGATATATACCCGATTATTGATGATCTGCAGTATCACTGATAATCAGATATATTACTAACCTCTGGACACCTGAGAGATATGAGTGTTTGGTGCAACAGTAATACTTGGAGAACAATACCATGAGGACAGGTACAAGGCAGTAAGGAATACTGCTGGAGTAGTATCCTTCCACAGCCTGAGACTTTCCCACGGGGAGGAGTCAGAGTGGAAGAGGGAAGGACCAGAGCGTGAGTGACACCAATAGAATGATGCCACTGACTGATCTGTGAACTATTTCTTAACTGGGGAGATAGCTCTCAAGGTCGGACAAGCCAGGTCGGCAACATACTGACATACAAGGTACAAAGACAGGAGGCTGATTTGGTAATCCTTTGGCAAGCAGGGTTTGGCAACAGAGTATCAGATATAGCGAAGTACCAAATCAGTGAACAGAAGAGTGGTCAGAAAAACAGAAGGTCATAACAGATAATAAACAATGCCTAGTCTTGGGTGTGAGCTCCGTGATCATCAACACCCTGGAACTAGTCTATAGTATAACAGAATGGTAACACAACTCCCTAATCTTTGGGTGTGAGGTCCTTGATCATCAACACCCTGGAACTAGTCTGAAGTATAACACAATGATAACACAGATTCCTAATCTTTGGGTGTGAGGTCCTTGATCATGAACACCCTGGAACTAGTCTGAAGTATAACAGAATGATAACACAGATTCCTAATCTTTGGGTGTGAGGTCCTTGATCATCAACACCCTGGAACTAGTCTGAAGTATAACAGAAATATAACACAGATTCCTAATCTTTGGGTGTGAGGTCCTTGATCTTCAACACCCTGGAACTAGTCTGAAGTATAACAGAAATATAACACAGATTCTGACAATAAGGTCTGAGTGCTTCCACGTAGTGATCGCAACGGCAGACAACCAGAGAATGACCAGCACCCAGTATATATAGCAAAGCGCTCTCCAGCGCCTCCCCTAAGTGCTGGACCAATGGGAAGTGGTTGAATCGTCAGCTGACCGGCTTGGTCAGCTGACTCCCTTCTGGCTGTCATAAAAGTTCTGCCTCTCAGCAGGCGCGCGCGTCCTTCTGAACCTGTGTGGACTATCAGTCCCAGCCACACCAGACATGTGTTGTAAAGCACCCGCCGCGCTGGACGCGGAATCCGCCGCACCGCTATCAAGGCATGCAGCGGTTTCTCCGCGTTTGGCCATACTACTAATTCCTGGCGTTCCGGCATGGCCTGCATGGGGTGAACGGTCCTCTGCCACCGCAGCCGCCTCACATCTTCACCGCATCACCGCTGCACTCCGCAGCTTGGACTCTCTACCCCATTCCTCACACAGGGTGGACCTCCCATTCTGCACATCCAGGATCTGCACATCGCGGACCTTTGCAGTCCTTAAGCCACAGCACGACATATCTTGGACTTAGTATCACCAGCATGGAGGCTTTATACTGGCAGCTTCACAGCGACTCTATCCGGTCCACTCGGAGCACACACGGAAGTGTTGAATTTTAACTGTATCATTGATGCTGACATAGTGGAGCCGGTAGAGTATGTTTACAATCTTCGTACATGCATCATGCCGCTTATGTCGCTACTTTGAATTGGCTTGCGAGTGGAGCCTTTTTCCTTTTCTCCTGTCTCCTGCTGCACTGCTTGGATTGTTACCGCTTTACTAACCGTTACTGTGGCTTTGCTTGTCCATGAGGAACATTATCTTTTGAGATGAATTGACGGTGCATTTTGTATATGGGAATCCCTGTGTTTTTTTCAACTGAGTGATCACTCCAACCTAACATTCCCGGTGTGTATGAGTGAGTGCGTGGTGGGTGCGGTGGTCTAGAGGTTCGGCCGACCTCAGTGCAGGCATAGTGCCTTTTATTGGAATTTATTTCCTTTTAAACTGTGGAATGTAATAATAAAATTTATATGTTTACAATTTAGCTAGTACATTTGTTTTCTTTGGAGTGTACTCCTCCTCCAATTTACCCTTAATGATTTCCCATACTACTAGATGTAGGCCTACGCGTGCAAACCGCCGCGTTGGACGCGGAATCAGCCGCCTTGTTCTGAGTACACGCGGCGGCTTTTCCGCGTTTTCTCACAGTACCCCCCCTGAGGAGTGGACTCCGGACAGCTCCTACCCGGTTTCTCAGGATGTAGGGTGTGGAATTCCTTTAATTTATCTGCATGCATGCGGCAATCAGGTACCCATGTTCTTTCCTCAATGCCATAACCCTTCCAGTGAACCAAATACTGTACCGAGTTCTGTACAATACTCAGGTTGGTCATCCACCATCACAGGAGGAGGAGGAGTGGAATCTACCTGCACTGCTGGCTTAAGCAGGGATACATGGAATGATCTCACACCCTGCATACTGGCAGGAAGATCAATGGCATAAGTAACATTGTTGATTTTCCTGGTTACAGGGAAGGGACCCACGAATCTGGGTCCTAGCTTGGGTGAAGGCTGTTTCAGGGCCAAATGACGAGTGGACACCCAGACCAAGTATCCTGGCTGAAACTTCCACTCTATGGAACGTTTGTCAGCTTGCCCTTTCTGACTCTGGAAAGCCTTCTCTAAATTCTTTTTTACCATTCTCCAAATGTTTTTAAATGACTTTTGCCAAGCCTCCAGAGCTGGAAACGGAGTAGAGGCCACTGGCAATGGGGAAAACCTAGGCAACCTTCCTGTTACCACCTGAAATGGAGAGAATCCAGAAGAATAACTATTCAAATTATTGTGTGCAAATTCTGCGAACAGCAAGAACTTGACCCAATCAGTCTGTGCATCCGCCACATAACATCTTAAAAACTGCTCCAGAGATTGATTAATTCTCTCGGTCTGACCATTGGTCTGTGGGTGGTAGCCCGACGAAAATTAAAGTTCCATGCCCAACTGATGACAGAATGCCCTCCAAAATTTGGAAACAAATTGGACCGCAGCCCCTACCCCAACCTCTGAGGCATCTACCTCCACAAAAAAGGGATAGGAGATGTCAACGTGTCTTAAAATGAGTGCAGTACAAAATAATTCCTTCAGGGTGGAGAAAGCAGCAAGGGCCTCGGAGGACCAGTGGTTATTATCTGCCCCTTTCTTTGTGAGACTGGTAAGGGGTGCGATGACTGTGGAGTACCCCTTTATGAACCTTCTATAGTAGTTAGCAAACCCTAAGAATCTCTGGAGAGCCTTCAGACCCACAGGCTGAGGCCACTCCAGAACAGCAGAGACCTTGGCAGGGTCCATAGAAAGGCCCGAGGTAGAAATAATGTACCCCAGAAAGGTGACAGATGTTGCCTCAAAAATGCATTTCTCCAATTTGGCGTATAACATGTTTTGTCTTAATTTGTGCAACACAAACCTGACATGATCCCTATGCCCTGAGAGGTTGGCTGAGAAGATTAGTATATCATCCAAATATACCAGGACAAATTTGCCCAAAACCTCTCTGAACACCTCATTAATGAGTTCCTGAAAGACGGCCGGGGCGTTACACAACCCGAAGGGCATCACCAGGTACTCGTAGTGCCCATCGGGTGTGTTAAAGGCCGTCTTCCACTCATCGCCCTCTCTGATCCGTACCAGGTTGTATGCACCCCGCAAATCCAATTTTGAGAAAATCTTAGCATTGGTGACCTGAGTAAATAAATCGTCTATCACAGGCAATGGATAGCGATTTTTTACTGTGATTTTATTCAGGCCCCGATAATCAATGCTCCGTCTTTTTTCTTAACAAAAAAGAAACCTGCACCAGCAGGCGACCACGAAGGGCGAATGAACCCTTTAGCTCTGTTTTCACGGATGTATTCCTGCATGGCCAACTTTTCGGGCCCAGATAAATTGTAGAGATGACCTCTAGGGGGCATACAACCAGACCGGAGATCAATCGGACAATCGAAAGGGCGGTGTGGAGGAAGTTTATCGGCCGATTTAGGACAAAACACGTCCGCAAACTCAGAATACTGATCTGGCAATCCTTCCACATGAATCTTGGTCTCACCCAAAGTTACCTTCACTAAACAATGATGAAAACACTGGGAAGACCAGCTCGTTAACTGACCAGTCGCCCAGTTAATCTGAGGTGAGTGAAGTTGTAACCAAGGCATGCCAAGAATGATTGTGGAGTTTGTCATACGTAACACAAAAAAAAACAAATTTTCCCTATGCAACACCCCGATAGCGACCCCTACTTCTGGAGTCCGTGACAGAGGACTGTTACTCTGCAGAGGGGAATCATCTACTGCAGTAACCTGTATCTGAGGTTCTACCGGGGTGACCGGAATACCCAATTTTTTCGCAAATTCAAAATTCATAAAATTTGCTGCTGAGCCTGAGTCAATGAAGACTTCAGTGACCTCAGACCTATCTTCCCATGAAATGGTACAGGGAAGAAGCAAACGTTTATCATCTAGGGGTAACAATTGCTTGCCTAGGGTATTACCCCCACTACTCCTAGGCAGTAGCGTTTCCCGGCTTCTTAGGGAAATTCTGTACTCTATGACCCCCCTCTGCACAATAAAGACAGAGACGCTCTGAGATTCTGCGTTTCCGCTCCACTTGAGACAACTTTGACCGACCAATCTGCATTGGTTCTGGTGGAGGTGAAGCGGGTGGAAGTGGAGTTACTGGGGGAGCAGCGTGGGACACCATTCTTACATTATTTTTACCCCGGGTCTGTCTCTGATATCGCAACCGGCGATCTATCCTGATGGCCGATGAAATAGCTTCATCGATGGACTTAGGTTCCGGCTGCCTTAACATAAGATCGGAGATCTCGTCTGATAACCCTGATAAAAAACAATCTAAAAGGGCAAATGTGTCCCACCTGGCCGATACTGACCATCTCCTAAATTCAGCAGCATAATCTTCAACCGGACTCTTGCCTTGACGTAAAAGTTTGAGTTTTCGTTCAGAAGTCGAGGCAATGTCTGGATCGTCATAAATTATAGCCATAGCTTTAAAAAATTCCTCTACAGAGGTCAGGGCCTGATGACTGGTGGGAAGGCTATATGCCCAGGTCTGAGAATCGCCAGATAACAAGGTTTTAATAAAGGTAACCCTTTGGGCCACAGTTCCTGAAGAATTAGGTCTTAACTCCAAGTATGATAACACTCTACTTCTAATATTTCGGAAGTCAGATCTGTGACCAGAAAATTTTTCAGGTACAGGCATACGTATGTCTGTGCTATGAGGAGATCACACTTCCTTCACAGCCGTCTGGAGGGTTTGTACAGTTCCAGACAAAGCGTCCATTAATGTCTGGTGGCTGCCCAACACTTGATTGATGTTTTCCACCGAAGTGGTAAGTGCGCCCAGACGGCTGATGAGTGCGTCCATTTGTATTTGGTCTGCCGTTCTGTAACGATCGGTGAAACACAGAGAGGGTCTGATTATTGGTGATCTGCAGTATCACCAAAAATACAGATATATACCCGATTATTGATGATCTGCAGTATCACCGATAATCAGATATATTACTAACCTCTGGACACCTGAGAGATATGAGTGTTTGGTGCAACAGTAATACTTTGAGAACAATACCATGAGGACAGGTACAAGGCAGTAAGGAATACTGCTGGAGTAGTATCCTTCCACAGCCTGAGACTTTCCCGCGGGGAGGAGTCAGACTGGAAGAGGGAAAGACCAGAGCGTGAGTGACACCAATAGAATGATGCCACTGACTGATCTGTGAACTATCTCTTAACTGGGGAGGTAGCTCTCAAGGTCGGACAAGCCAGGACGGCAACATACTGACATACAAGGTACAAAGACAGGAGGCTGATTTGGTAATCATTTGGCAAGCAGGAAAAGTGGGATCAGCGCATCACCAGGCCGCCTCTGAATGGCCTCAGCTCAGAGATGCGCTGAGCCCCCCCAGAGACTACAAACGCACCTTGAACCCAAACAGAGGCTCTGCATATACACCAAAGAAAAACTAACAAGTGGGAGCAGCTGACCTGAATTAAATCAAACATAGCAAAGAAATGAACAGCGCTACTTAAAAACAGATGAATGCTTACCTGTAAAAAAAGTGCAGACCCCACTCATGGGATACAAATACACAATGAGCACACATACAACCTGTCTACCACTTGAAGGATGTTAGTTTCCACTAACAGCTTGCATGCAATTTGTTAGGTACTCGTCCCTCCCACTGTCGAAGAAGTCTTTCCTCCATGGGAGGGGACCTAACACTAACTAAATCCTACCTATGCATATGCATAGCCTGGGCGCGCTACCAGTAAAATTAAGAATTGCGCAGAAAAAGTGGGATCAGCGCATCACCAGGCCGCCTCTGAATGGCCTCAGCTCAGAGATGCGCTGAGCCCCCCCAGAGACTACAAACGCACCTTGAACCCAAACAGAGGCTCTGCATATACACCAAAGAAAAACTAACAAGTGGGAGCAGCTGACCTGAATTAAATCAAACATAGCAAAGAAATGAACAGTGCTACTTAAAAACAGATGAATGCTTACCTGTAAAAAAAGTGCAGACCCCACTCATGGGATAAAAATACACAATGAGCACACATACAACCTGTCTACCACTTGGAGGATGTTAGTTTCCACTAACAGCTTGCATGCAATTTGTTAGGTACTCGTCCCTCCCACTGTCGAAGAAGTCTTTCCTCCATGGGAGGGGACCTAACACTAACTAAATCCTACCTATGCATATGCATAGCCTGGGCGCGCTACCAGTAAAATTAAGAATTGCACAGAAAAAGTGGGATCAGCGCATCACCAGGCCGCCTCTGAATGGCCTCAGCTCAGAGATGCGCTGAGCCCCCCCAGAGACTACAAACGCACCTTAAACCCAAACAGAGGCTCTGCATATACACCAAAGAAAAACTAACAAGTGGGAGCAGCTGACTTGAATTAAATCAAACATAGCAAAGAAATGAACAGCGCTACTTAAAAACAGATGAATGCTTACCTGCAAAAAAAGTGCAGACCCCACTCATTGGATACAAATACACAATGAGCACACATACAACCTGTCTACCACTTGGAGGATGTTAGTTTCCACTAACAGCTTGCATGCAATTTGTTAGGTACTCGTCCCTCCCACTGTCGAAGAAGTCTTTCCTCCATGGGAGGGGACCTAACACTAACTAAATCCTACCTATGCATATGCATAGCCTGGGCACGCTACCAGTAAAATTAAGAATTGCGCAGAAAAAGTGGGATCAGCGCATCACCAGGCCGCCTCTGAAAGGCCTCAGCTCAGAGATGCGCTGAGCCCCCCCAGAGACTACAAACGCACCTTGAACCCAAACAGAGGCTCTGCATATACACCAAAGAAAAACTAACAAGTGGGAGCAGCTGACCTGAATTAAATCAAACATAGCAAAGAAATGAACAGCGCTACTTAAAAACAGATGAATGCTTACCTGCAAAAAAAGTGCAGACCCCACTCATGGGATACAAATACACAATGAGCACACATGCAATCTGTCTACCACTTGGAGGATGTTAGTTTCCACTAACAGCTTGCATGCAATTTGTTAGGTACTCGTCCCTCCCACTGTCGAAGAAGTCTTTCCTCCATGGGAGGGGACCTAACACTAACTAAATCCTACCTATGCATATGCATAGCCTGGGCGCGCTACCAGTAAAATTAAGAATTGCGCAGAAAAAGTGGGATCAGCGCATCACCAGGCCGCCTCTGATATGCATATGCATATGCATAGGTAGGATTTAGT
The DNA here is from genome assembly GCF_040937935.1 of Hyperolius riggenbachi. Classification (NCBI taxonomy): domain Eukaryota; kingdom Metazoa; phylum Chordata; class Amphibia; order Anura; family Hyperoliidae; genus Hyperolius; species Hyperolius riggenbachi. The sequence goes on from NC_090649.1 coordinate 300,413,499, forward strand.
TAGTGTTAGGTCCCCTCCCATGGAGGAAAGACTTCTTCGACAGTGGGAGGGACGAGTACCTAACAAATTGCATGCAAGCTGTTAGTGGAATCTAACATCCTCCAAGTGGTAGACAGGTTGTATGTGTGCTCATTGTGTATTTGTATCCCATGAGTGGGGTCTGCACTTTTTTTGCAGGTAAGCATTCATCTGTTTTTAAGTAGCGCTGTTCATTTCTTTGCTATCTTTGGAAAGCAGGGTTTGGCAACAGAGTATCAGATATAGCGAAGTACCAAATCAGTGAACAGAAGAGTGGTCAGAAAAGCAGAAGGTCATAGCAGATAATAAACAATGCCTAGTCTTGGGTGTGAGCTCCGTGATCATCAACACCCTGGAACTAGTCTAAAGTATAACAGAATGGTAACACAAGTCCCTAATCTTTGGGTGTGAGGTCCGTGATCATCAACACCCTGGAACTAGTCTGAAGTATAACAGAATGATAACACAGATTCCTAATCTTTGGGTGTGAGGTCCTTGATCATCAACACCCTGGAACTAGTCTGAAGTATAACAGAATGATTACACAGATTCCTAATCTTTGGGTGTGAGGTCCTTGATCATCAACACCCTGGAACTAATCTGAAGTATAACAGAAAAATAACACAGATTCCTAATCTTTGGGTGTGAGGTCCTTGATCATCAACACCCTGGAACTAGTCTGAAGTATAACAGAAAGATAACACAGATTCTGACAATAAGGTCTGAGTGCTTCCACGTAGTGATCGCAACGGCAGACAACCAGAGAATGACCTGCACCCAGTATATATAGCAAAGCGCTCTCCAGCGCCTCCCCTAAGTGCTGGACCAATGGAAAGTGGTTGAACTCCCTTCTGGCTGTCATAAAAGTTCTGCCTCTCAGCGCGCGCGCGCGTCCTTCTGAACCTGTGTGGACTATCAGTCCCAGCCACACCAGACGTGTTGTAAAGCACCCGCCGCACTGGACGCGGAATCCGCCGCACCGCTATTAAGGCATGCGGCGGTTTCTCCGCGTTCGGCCATACTACTAGATGTAGGCCTACGCGTGCAAACAGCCGCGTTGGACGCGGAATCAGCCGCCTTGTTCTGAGTACACGCGGCGGCTTTTCCGCGTTTTCTCACAGTAGGGAAGCAACATTTATAACTCATGCCTGACCCTTATTAAATACTGGAGAACAGGTTATTTAATGTGCATTTACCCCTTTAAGGGGGAGCAAAGGGTGCCAATATCCTTAACAACCAAACAAGGGAACCAATTTCTCACAATGCTTCATAATTTATTGATTCAGTATACAAACCCCGCAATAAACAACCCCTACCCCCCTAAAACAATGCCTATATTGGATTGGAGCGCTCCCCATTCACACCAACACATGCACATGCAAAATTAAGGCCTGGTCAGCACAAACAATGCTCAGTTTCAATAGCAGTTCAAGATCTATCTAGTTTTCTTTGCAACATCACATTTATCAATGGAATTCTGTTTGAGATCTAGGCAGTTTAATTTCCGCATCACAGTTCCATATATTGCTTTAATCTTCCAAGGAAATACTAATGTCCATGGACTACACCTTCCTCTATAATGGGCTGCACTCACACAGCATGGTTAGGGCTCCCTTGAGCTTTCTTAATCATGCATAGTCCTTATATGATGCTTATTCCAATGCTGCTCAGCAGCACTCACCACCTCATGTCACGTCTTGTCTCTTATAAGATCATCTCAGCTCTTGTAGACGTGTGTCCGCGGCGTCCCGCGGCTTCCTCTGCCGTCACTGAATGATACTCCACGAGTTGAGGGGTAGTCTTCTCTGACCAGCCAGACTTGCTAAATCTATGTGCTGGTGGAGGGTTACATAGCGTCACACGCTCTCTTCCAGCGGCATGTACCACGCCTCGCATACGCGTTATGCCCACTAGTCGTCACGTGGGCTTCCTCAGTGCATCTGCTGTGGACCCTACACCCTCAGGCCCTACTCCATGCTTGGTGTAACAAACATGGAAGAGGCAGCAGCGGTGAACAGCGCTACCTCCACGGCTGCCTCCAGCTCCCTGTCTAGCAATATATCCGTGCCTCAGGCGTCTAGCGCGCCGAGGACGAGTCTGTCAGTTGCACATAGGGTTGCTTTGTCGCGTGCGCGCACGCACAGACAGGACCTTTATGTGGGGAGGAGGCGCGTCAGCTGACCGGCCGGTCAGCTGACGTCAGAGGGGCCGCTCGCCGCTCCTCATTGGCTGATAGGAGGGGGCGTGCCAGGAGGGTCTCCTCTGCTTCATAAGCCTAGCTGAATCACTCGCAACTTGTCTGCTGTTGCGAATACTTGGTGTTAGCGCTCAAACCCTTAGATAGTTCCGGTGTGCTTTGATCCGGGAAGAAACCAGGGATTTCACACAAGATAGGAATTGTTTGATAGCCTTAAAGATTATTTATTACTGTGTTATTATTTGTGCATGACTCTGGCTCGTTCTGACTACTCTTCTGCTTATTGAATCTGTACCGCTGCCCATCTGATCTTGCTGCCAACTCTGCCTGTTTATACCTTCCTGTCTCTGCCTTATGATTTTGTACTGCATCTGTCTGTCTGTTGCCAACTCAATTAGTCTGACCACTCTACTCTCACCAGAGGGCCCTTGACTCTGGTGAGGAGCTCTGTTCTGTTAGTACCCACCAGCTCCTCTGGTGAGGTATAGCTCGCTACTCTCACTGGAGGGCCCTTGACTCTGGTGAGGGGTTCTGTACCGTTAGTACCCACCAGCTCCTCTGGTGAGGTATAGCTCTCTACTCTCACCGGAGGGCCTTTGACTCTGGTGAGGGGTTCTGTACTGTTAGTACCCACCAGCTCCTCTGGTGAGGTATAGCTAAACCTATCAGTACTACTGTTGCACCAATCACTAATACTTGATATTAAGCTATCACATCAGCTTCTGTTATACCAGTATTATTGGTGATTCTGCAGATCACCATATAATCAGGTATACATCTGCATTATAGGTGATACTGCAGATCACCTAATAATCAGAATTCTGTTCCTTGCTGACACAAATCGTTACACTTGGACAATGGTCCACTTTAAAAGAAGATTCTACTAATTGCAATATATTACATCTGAATTCCAACAACTCCAAGTGCAGTCACTTGAAACACCTACGTGCTCTGCAACCAAACACTTTGTGTCCCTCACCTTGTTTATGAAGACTCTTTATAACTTACCAAGTTTGGAGAGACCCAAGTTATAAGATGTAATTCATCCTGGCATATGGTTTGCTATACACTCCTTATCCAAAAGTGGTAGTCCCAGAACTTCACCAATCCAATACCAGACCCAGTACTGACATATTACAAGTCAAGTCTCCATGTTGGGGCAAGTGTGCATAAAAGCAAATCTAAGTAAATATTGTAAATATTTTAACCCACATTTCATTGCACACATTAAACAATAAAAAAACACTGTGCATCCGTATGGCTAATAGACCCCAGTCTATCAACCAGTGCTTTCCCAAGCTTTATTTCAAGCTTTATTACAAGTTCCAAGCTTTATTAAACCAAAAGGAAAACAGTGTACAAAAAAAAATTGGACAAACATTACCATACAGTGGGGGCACAAGTCTGTGGCCTTACAGCTGTTTTGTGGACTTCCGCTTCATCAGAGACCCAAATGCAGAGTGACAGTTTTGTACAATAGTCAGATATTGACTACCTCCTCACCGCCCTACCAGTTTTGCTACATCAGAGGCACTTGGGGCTGTTGTTGGAATTCTTGAACAGTCCTCAGAGTAAACAGTACTCATATTTTGAGTGCCATAATTTTATATTTAGTTTTTCTTTTGAATCTGGCTTCTTCATTGAATGCGCAAGCTTGTTTGTATATATCAAATTTGCACAAATCTTTTTGTAACTTAAAGTGGAATAAAACTCTAACATAACATTTAATAAAAATGTGTTTTCCTACTTTTTACCTTTCAATAGTTTTTCATTGACAGAATAAAGATAAAGGAAGATGCAACAATTGTTTAGCTTACATTTAACAAACAAACGTGTTATGTAAAAGCGTATTTAATGGTTTTTAGCCCGTAAGAAATATAGGAATACAGTTAGTTTTCCTACTTTTTCTTAAACATACCGTTATCAAATTTGCTTTTGTAACAAGTAATATTGCCTGTTTACAAATTACAAGTTCCCAAAGTACAGTGTATCTGCTCTATTGCATTTTACAGTATTTATAGATTTTAATAATTAAAGATAATTTTTCATCTGTCTCTGCTTGTGAGCTCAATACAATTCGGGTTTCAGCACCTGGCTTGCTGTAACTAATTGTAGCAACTGTGGAATGTGAACAAAAGATAATGTTATCAACTTTTCGGATGTGGATCATAAGCTAAAGGAGCTTTTCACTGCAGAACAAAGTGCTGTGTTTAACTGTTTAAATGCTGTTCTGCAACACTTTTTTTCTGGTAGTAAGTTTAAGGCTGTAAATAATCTTTTAGCACAAAGAAGAAATGATGAGTTTCAGACCTCTTTAATGTTGTAAAAAGTTAACTTTCCATTTAAATTTGCAGTTTGCTATATGTCCAAAACTGAAATCAAGTGCATACTGTACTTTTTAACAACCATGGTAAGTGCGCTCTGCTTTGAGTACCAGCTGCCTTGAAACTTTGTCCTTGCTATATAAGTATTTAGCAACACAAAGCGGGAACCCTTGTAAATGATTCTCAGCACCCACATTAATCTTTTGACTGCCAACAAACTTTGGCACTCCCATTTGCCTTTATTTTCCATTATTATTTTTATACTGTACTTAGGTGCAGCACTGAGGAATAGATAACAGAGGGTGCAAAGTACAAACACACATAACAATCAGGTCTCGGTCATACTAAAGGAGAGCAGGTTAATGTGTATTGTACTGCTCTAACAATTCCCTTTTTCATCATTCTGAATGGGATAGGTCACCAAAATACTCCAGTGCACTCTCAGGGCCAGATTTATCAAAGCATTATTGACAGTTTTTTCTTCTTAAACAGTTCTAACCAGCAGTGGGACTGTCTACATGATAATAAGAAACTTCTTAAATCCTACTTAATAGCAGTGGTTTAGCATGAATTTCTAGAGCTGCAGTACAGTTATGAATAGGGCAAACCCATGCCTAAACTATCACAGATTAATAAGTGCTTAATATCAGTTCTACAGATTGTGCAGCAGTGAAGGATAGGCATGATTTGTGAAGGGCTCCTCCCCCTGCTGAATTTCTCCTCAGAGCCTGTCAGTATAAATACAGCAGATGTATTGGTTATTTCAGCAACAGCAATTTCCCTCACACACTGCACTGTCTGAGAGACCTTCTAACTCCTCCTATTTTACAACAGTTTTAGAAGGAAACTGCACTATCTAGTGATGTCTTAAGATGTCTGAGACAGTTCTGCATGGATTTCTTAAAACCAACCAATATTTTGTCTCAGACACTCTTGATAAATGTCCCCCTCAGAATGTACAGAATCACAACACACTAATACTGCCTATGTATCTGACACCATGTGCAGTGCTTTCTACCGCAACACTCCTAGTCAGGGTTGCCACTAGGCCTATGGCTGTTTGGGGTCTCACCCATAGCAGGGGCCTCCTATGCTATTAGGGCCCCTTGTCTGACACGTATTGCTATCACTGTCTTCCCCTCATTCACACTGACCTCAGATCAGCGACAACGTGAACAGAAAGGAGAGCGGCGCAGTGACCATGGAGTACACTACTAATGCAAAAGTGAGGTCATTGCTCACTTCCTGCATTTGAAATGTGCCACATGGTTACTGTGCGCTGATCTCTTCTCTGCAAGCCACCACTGATCTGCAGTTCTATGACTGTTGGGGATAAGGGGCAGCAGGAAACTGCATAGCCTCACTGACACCATTGCCCTATATGAGGGGGGGGGGCAGGGGTTCAGGAACACCTTTGGCAACCAACACTGGGGTGACTGCCTATACTGGGGATGCACCTTGGCTACTTACTGTATACAGGGAATGGATATCTATACTATGGGGACACCTTGGCTACCTATAATGAAGGTGGCTATATGTACTGAAGGAACATGAGAAGTGCACCTTTGAAAGACTACTGGGGGAGCATGATGGGGGGGGACCTTTGGCTACCTATTATTACGGGAGAAGGGGCCTCTGTCTGGAGGAAGGTCCACAAATTATGTGCGGCTTGGGGCTACGAAAACCTTAGCAGTACCACTGCGCCCAGTGCGAATGAGCCCTTTGATAACAAAGGAGAAAAGAAGGGTTCTGCCAATTAAGCCTGCAATATAATAATGGTGACTTCTACAAATCTGTGTTGTGGACCTATCTCAAGAACTGAACTTCGCATTACCTGATGGCAGTTGGTGAAGTTGCTAACCAGTTTTTATTCAGTTTTATTTATGTATTTATCAATATATATAATCCCCTGTGTCCTTGCGTCCTCCTTTTTCCCTGTATCCGTGCTTTTGGCTTACCGTGCAATCGCGCCATGTGGGCGGATGTTGGGACAGCAGGAGGATGGGGCCAAGGGAGCGGGCGTGTGCGCTCCCTGCGTCGGCGACAGGGGCAGGAGGGTAGTTGTGAGGGGAGAGGCCTAGCACCTGTTATTGTAATGGGCCTTAGGTCTAGTTGTATTTATAAAGCGCCAACATATTACGGTATGCAGCGCTGGACATTAAAGTTACAGGAAATATTTAGGGGTGACATACAGCAATAAGACAATGCAGGAATATTTGCAAACCAGATCACGCAGCACCGTATGAGTACAAGGTAATGCTTAGTTAGTTTCTGGATGGGAGAATGGTAAGTTTTATCCTTAACTTTACTTTGCTGTGGCATTGCATATCCTTGTTGTCCTGAAAGCTGACCCAATACCAATAAGATGTACACTAAATATGAAATATTCCAGCAGTTTTTGTTTTGTTTTTTTCACCAAATACATTTTTCACCATCAGAGATCCTCATCTAGCCAGTTCCACTACACATGAAATTGAATAATTGACCTTTTCTGCATTGGGGGAGTGAAGTTTGTTCTGCTACAATTTCCCAGGTCCTATCTGTAGCAAATTTACCCAATAGGACATCTGTCAAAAGAGTGTGTGGGTGACACATCTGTGTACAGTACCAGGAAGCATTCAAAGAGAAAATTACCAGAAGCCAAAGAGGAGGCCAAAAAGTCATGATCCAAATCAAAGAATGTTAGGAATGGTCTGTATCAGAGCAGACACTCACCTCCGCCATTGCCATCATAAATTATGAAGTAGAGATATTATTTAACTAACTGCATGGTTTTACAATGTGAAATTAAAAAAAAGTGTATACACTGATCTCTATTGTAACTATTACCATATATACACACACACACACACACACACACACACACACACACACACACACACACACACACACCTAATCCTACATAGCAATTGGCCTTTCTGGCTGATCAATAGTCAGCTGTTATCTTTTATTAAAATGTTACATATTCTTTGCCCTTACAGTGATTTTCAGCCAAGGAATTTGGATGCAAACCACACAGCTAGCAGACAAAGAAGCATTCTGTATATCTCATTTGTTGCACAATGGCATTTTATCCTGACATAATGCAGTATTCAGTTTGCCCCACAGTCTATATTTCACTGCAGTTATCTGTTATTTTGTTGTAGCATGCAGTGCTTTCAACGACTGTAAGACTATCTGGCCACTTATTAACATTTTGATCTTTTTTTATTAGAGACCTGTGTGTTAAATTTCAGCTCAGCCAGTGGCTAATAGGATGACTGTCATGGAGCCTAATAGACTACAGTTTTAGGAATTTTGTGACTGGCATTTAGATTATTTAAGGCATGATATGGTAACAGATGTTATATAAAACGTAAAAACTGTTTTATTACCATTTTAAAGAGGAGCTGTCAGCCATACTATCTCAGAAAAAAAAACCACATATATAAGTAGATAAATACTTGCTTTACTTACATAACATATGTATTGCACTGTCTATGTTTTGATTTTAGTGATTTTCTACAGTAAAAAAAAAGAGAAAATCCTTCTTAGCATTTCCCATTTTAACTGTCAGCAAAAACTCAGTATACAGAGGCGCCAGAGTAGAGTAAAACATTTTAAAAAACGCTTAAAAGCAGAGGGGGATGTTAAGGTGGACTCACCTCCCTCTTACAAAAAAAGAAAACTCACTTGAGTCTTGATAAAACAGAAATGACAAATAATTTATTCAACTCCACAAATGCGATGCGTTTCGCGGGCGTGCCCCCGCTTCTTCAGGCAAAAATGGGAGCACAACTCAGTGGGTCAAGCAATAGGTTTAAACGCCTCTGACAGAGGCTCAGCAATGATAGGAACCAAATCTAAACATCACAAGCAGAACTCAGAGGGGTTTTTGAGCAGAGCAGATTGTCCAAAAGTTAGTGCTATTATTGAAGAAATTTTATCGACAGAAGGGGAGGGGGAAGACGCAGGAGGGAGAGAAACACTTATCTTAGTAGTTTATTGCTGCAGACTAGAGCTTGTATTTTACAGACATAAAATAATCCTGATTTAAAACTTCATGTCTGTAAAATATGAGATCTAGTTTATTGGCTAATTTAAAAGAAAATCAGTAAGCTTTCAGCTAGTGAGCATTCTTTAGACTCTATTTCCGTTGACTGGCAATGTTAGAACATACAATCAGAAAGAAGTAGAGAGATTTTTCTGCAAATATAATTATCAACCAGATACATTAATAGGGATCTTGCAAGGATTGTGAGGTATACAGTGGGATGCGAAAGTTTGGGCAACCTTGTTAAACATCATGATTTTCCTGTATAAATAGTTGATTGTTACGATAAAAAATGCCAATTAAATATATCATATAGGAGACACACACAGTGATATTTGAGAAGTGGAACTATGTTTATTGGACTTACAGAAAGTGTGCAATAATTGATTAAATAAAATTAGGCAGGTGCATAAATTTGGGCACTGTTGTCATTTTATTGATTCCAAAACCTTTAAAACTAATTTTTGGAACTCAAATTGTCTTGGTAAGCTCAGTGACCCCTGACCTACATACACAGTTGAATCCAATTATGAAAAAGAGTATTTAAGGGGTCAATTGTAAGTTTCCCTCCTCTTTTTATTGTCTCTGAAGAGTAGCAACATGGGGGTCTCAAAACAACTCTCAAATGACCTGAAGACAAAGATTGTTTACCATCATGGTTTAGGGGAAGGATACAGAAAGCTGTCTCAGATATTTCAGCTGTCTATTTCCACAGTTAGGAACATATTGAGAAAATGAAAGACCACAGGCTCAGTTCAAGTTAAAGCTCAAAGTGGCAGACCAAGAAAAATCTCGGATAAACAGAAGCGATGAATGGTGAGAACAGTCAGAGTTAACCCACAGACCAGCACCAAAGACCTACAACATCATCTTGCTGCAGATGGAGTCACTGTGCATCGTTCAACCATTTGGCGCACTTTACACAAGGAGATGCTGTATGCAGAGGAAGCCTTTTCTCTGCCCACAGCACAAACAGAGCCAGTAGAGGTATGCTAAAGCACATTTGGACAAGACAGCTTCATTTTGGAATAAGGTGCTGTGGACTCCTGAAATTAAAATTGGGTTATTTGGGCATAACAAGGGGGAATTATGCATTGAGGAAAAAGAAAACAGCATTTCACGAAAAACACCTGCTACCTACAGTAAAATATGGTGGTGGTTCCCCCATGCTGTGGGGCTGTGCAGCCAGTGCAGGGACTAGGAATTTTGTCAATGTTGAGGGACGAATGGATTCCACTCAGTATCAGCAGATTCTGGAGACCACAGTCCAGGAATCAGTTACATTAGCTAAAGCTGCGCCGGGGCTGGATCTTTTAACAAGAAAACGACTCTAAACACTGCTCAAAATCCACTAAGGCATTAATGCAGAGGAACAAGTACAATGTTCTGGAATTACCATCTCAGTCCCCAGACCTTAATATAATTGAAAATCTGTGGTGTGAGTTAAAGAGCTGTTCATGCTGGGAAGCCATCAAACCTGAATGAACTAGAGATGTTTTGTAAAGAGGAATACCTTCAACCAGAACCCAGACTCTCATTGGAACCTACAGGAAGTGTTTAGAGGCTGTAATTTCTGCAAAAGGAGGATCTACTGAGTATTGAATTCATTTCTTTTTGTTTTGCCCAAATTTATGCACCTGCCTAATTTTGTTTAAACAATTATTGCACACTCTCTGTAAATCTAATAAACTTCATTTCACTTCTCAAATATCACTGTGTTTGTCTCTTATATAATATATTTAACTGACATTTTTTATCATAACAACCAATTATTTATACAGGAAAATCATGACAATTAACAACAGGTAAAACATAGCCTTTATTCCATGAAGTATAAAATTCCTTATACATCACCACCATGGAGAGAGGTACAGGCAGCGAGAGAAAGGTCAACAGCCGTTTCGCGCCTATGTGCTGTGACGCATCGTCAGGACAATTTGCCCCCAAAGTAAATCTCCTTAAGTACCCCTCTTACCTGTTGAGGCGGTCCGAGCAGGTCCCAATGAAATTGGCGGACATCCGCCGTATGGAACGCACGCCAGTCATTAGATGCTGTATACTTCCCCTCTACGGAGTTTTTCCAGAGTAGGGAATACAGCTTCCGGGTCGCGGCTGTGGGATGGAACGCAAACGTCGCACAGCATCATAAGGGCGACGGATCTATAGTCCATGCGTCCCATTGCCATCTAGTGGCTGCAAAAAATTATGCATATCTACCAAACGGCGATATCTACACATGCCCACGTCTGCTCCGCACTAGACTACCATCTAGTGGCCATTTAACAATTCACAATGAATTAACAATTGCATACTAGTGAAGAGAAAATTCCATTGGGATCAAAGACCCACCTCAACAGAGAGGGGGAACATAACTTATCCTAGACATAGAAGGTCATGGCGGGGTGTATGCAAAAAGGGAACAAAAAAAGCCAAAGCATAAATTGTACATCTGTTATAAATAACTCACCACCCCACATTATTCAACAGGACCCAATATGTCCAGGGATATGGTCCTTATCTATGAAAAAAATCACAAATATTAGAAAAATTAAGAAAGTCAAAGACATTTACAAAGTCAAAGAGATATTGAATCAAATCTTAAAAGTATTAAAAATTATTATAAACACCAGGGGCTTGATTCACAAAAGAGTACTAACTGTTAGCACGGCCGTTTTCGCGCGAATTTTCGCATTGCGCGCGATCGCGAATTTTCGCGCGAAACGATAACGTTTTCATGCGCAAACACGAATTTTACCACAAAATCGATATCGTTTTCGCGCGAAAATTCGCGTTAGCGCGCGAAAACGTTATCGTTTCGCGCGAAAATTCGCGATCACGCGCAATGCGAAAATTCGCGCGAAAACGGCCGTGCTAACAGCTAGCACTCTTTTGTGAATCAAGCCCCTAGACTATCGTGATCAAATGCTTAAATGAATACTGCAAGGTTATTCTTTTCATTCATGCCCAGTGGGCCAGTAGCCTCAAAAAATGATATCCAGTAGCTTTCTCGTTGCGAGAGCTTCTTGTGCCAGTCCCCACCTCTAATATCCTTCTTCACTTGTTCTAGACCTAGGAATCTCAACTTAGTGACATCCCCTCCATGAGTGTCCCGCATATGTTCAATTACTCGGGGTGAACCAACACCACTGTGGATGGACCTGCAGTGGGCCTGATAGCGATCCTTCAGCATGTTGGTTGTCTCCCCCACATAAACACGCTGACATGGACATATTAGGACATAAACAAGTCCCTTGGTTCTACAATTTATAAACTGCCTGATTCTGCACGTCTGCCCACAGTTGGTGAAGTGGCCACCTCCAACCATAAAGTTACAACAAGAGCACTGATGGCATCGAAAATTTCCCAAAGGTCTAGCTGCACCCAACCAAGAAGTTGTTGCAGGACTGATAAATTCACTATGGGACAATCTATCTTTAAGATTAGGTACTCTTTTGTAAGATACACAGGGTAGCAAGGTACTCTTACTTTGGAACAGTTTATCCTGTTGGATGATCCACCAGTTTTTAGCGATGGTTTTCTTTATTGTGTTGTACATGGGTGAATAGGAAAAGTGCATAAAAAAGCGATTCTGCTCTGGCTGTCGAGCCCGGGGGACTAGAAGGGAAGCCCTGTCTCTATTAGCTGCTTTATCAAAAGCCTGATTAATTAACTTTTCCCCATAACCCCTATGACTCAATCTCTCCTTCAATTCACCAGTTTGCTGTAGAAAATCTTCCCATGTACTAGCATTCCTCCGCAATCGGAGAAATTGACTGTAAGGGAGACTTCTGATTGTTGTCGAGGGGTGGTAGCTCGAGGCCTGTAACACAGAATTTACAGCCGTTTTCTTCCTGAAAGTTTTAGTAAGTAGGCCTCCACCTCTGACAACAATGTCCAAGTCCAAAAACTGTAATTGCTGATCTCCCCAATGATGGGTGAATGACATGTTAACATCATTTACATTCAGAAAACTCATAAACTGTTCAAATTCACCCTCCGAACCCTGCCAGACCAACAGGATATCATCTATGAAGCTGATCCAGAGCTTAATCCGCTCCAGGAATCCATTCCTCGATGAGTAAATGGTGTTAGCCTCCCAGTGGCCCATAAAGAGGCCGGCATAGGTGGGGGCCACCGGGCTCCCCATCGCCGTACCGACCTCCTGATGGTACCACTGGCAGTCAAAGAGGAACGAACTCCTGGCGAGGACAAACTCCAGATCCGCCCCAACAAACCACTCCAATGCATCCCCCAATCTTAGTTCTGGTAAAAAAGGACCCACAGCTAGCAACCCATCCTGATGACAGATCCTGCTATATAGGGAAACCACGTCTATAGAGACTAGATGGTATTCCACCTGCCATTCAAAACGATTCAAAATGTTGAGTACTTCAAGAGTATCTCCTACATAAGATGGTACAGAACGTAAAAGGGGCCGTAACTGATGATCAAGAAATTGGGCCAATGGTTCAGTCAGTGACCCAATAGCCGACACTATTGGACGGCCCGGTGGGCACTCCAAGGTTTTATGTATCTTTGGGATGCAGTACCACACCGGGCTCCGTGGGTGTTCTGGTAACAATTTATTGGCAACGGATCTATCCAGAGCCCCATCCATCATATATGTAGTAGTTTTTTCAATTCCCCTACATAAGTAGGGATGTGATTTGAAGGCAACTTAGAATATGTGGAACTGTCCTCAAGTTGACGAAGGCATTCTGTATGATAGTCCTCAGTCTTGAGGATCACAATCCCACCCCCTTTATCAGCTTCTCTGACAGTCAAGTCCGTTCTTCCTCGGAGCCACTGTAGGGCATCTCGTTCTGCTCTAGAGAGATTCGGGGCTGCTTTAGGGTAAATTAATGACTTACAATCACTCAAAACCTTCTGATAGAACAGTTCCACTGACCCCCCAGGAATGGTCGGAGGATTGAAATGAGACTTATTACCTATACTGTGGGGTAGTGGGCATTGAATTTCTACTTCATTAGAGGTATGGGTTCCTGAAAGTTCACAAAGGTCTCGCAGGGTTTGTTGGTCCCAGTAGTCATCCTGGGGTCCCACCAACAATGGCATAGTGAACCTGTCAATATTTGCTCTGTTAACAGTAGTTGTTACTTTTGTAGAAAAGAACCTGTGGAGGGCTAGTTTTCTTGTATTAATAAATAGTCCTTGTCCGAATTTCACGAAGTCAAATTCTACCGTGGGGCAAAAATTCAGCCCTTTTCCCAACAGAGAAAGGACAGCTTCACTCAGTAGGGTGTCAGACAGGTTGTATACTTTTTATTCCGCTTGTTCCTCTCCGACCGTCTCACTTGTGGTTTGGTCCAAGCCACCTGTTTCAAGATCCCTTTTTGGCCTCCTTTTGCCCCTCCTGTTTTTCTTTTTTCTAAAGGGACCTCCTCTTCTGACGAGGAGCCTCCATTCCCTGTTGTATTATAGGAGCTTCCAGGGGATGATTGAGGGGATCCCACTCCAGAGCTCCCACCTGAAGGGTTCCGTCTCCTCCTCTTTTTATTCTTACTTTTAGGACTACGAAAATAGTTGTCCTGTCTCCATGTAAAGACCTTGTGTTGTTCATAATCCAGACGGTCCCTAGTGAATTTCGCATTCTTATCCTTTTTGATTTGCTCCTGGACCGGGATCAGCTTTAGCTCAAATCTGGCTACACATAATAACTACTACATAAGGGTATGATGGATGGGGCTTTGGATAGATCCGTTGCCAATAAATTGTTACCAGAACACCCACGAAGCCCGGTGTGGTACTGCATCCCAAAGATACATAAAACCTTGGAGTGCCCACCGGGCCGTCCAATAGTGTCGGCTATTGGGTCACTGACTGAACCATTGACCCAATTTCTTGATCATCAGTTATGGCCCCTTTTACGTTCTGTACCATCTTATGTAGGAGATACTCTTGAAGTACTCAACATTTTGAATAGTTTTGAATGGCAGGCGGAATACCATCTAGCCTCTATAGACGTGGTTTCCCTATATAGCAGGATCTGTCATCAGGATGGGTTGCTAGCTGTGGGTGCTTTTTTACCGGAACTAAGATTGGGGGATGCATTGGAGTGGTTTGTTGGGGCGGATCTGGAGTTTGTCCTCGCCAGGAGTTCGTTCCTCTTTGACCGCCAGTGGTACTATCAGGAGCCCGGTGGCCTCCACCTATGCCGGCCTATTTATGGGCCACTGGGAGGCTAACACCATTTACTCATCGAGGAATGGATTCCTGGAGCGGATTAAGCTCTGGATCCGCTTCATAGATGATATCCTGTTGGTCTGGCAGGGTTCGGAGGGTGAATTTGAACAGTTTATGAGTTTTCTGAATGTAAATGATGTTAACATGTCATTCACCCATCATTGGGGAGATCAGCAATTACAGTTTTTGGACTTGGACATTGTTGTCAGAGGTGGAGGCCTACTTACTAAAACTTTCAGGAAGAAAACAGCTGTGAATTCTGTGTTACAGGCCTCGAGCTACCACCCCTCGACAACAATCAGAAGTCTCCCTTACAGTCAATTTCTCCGATTGCGGAGGAATGCTAGTACATGGGAAGATTTTCTTCAGCAAGCTGGTGAATTGAAGGAGAGATTGAGTCATAGGGGTTATGTGGAAAAGCTAATTAATCAGGCTTTTGATAAAGCAGCTAATAGAGACAGGGCTTCCTTCTAGTCCCCCGGGCTCGACAGCCAGAGCAGAATCGCTTTTTTATACACTTTTCCTATTCACCCATGTACAACACAATAAAGAAAACCATCGCTAAAAACTGGTGGATCATCCAACAGGATAAACTGTTCCAAAGTAAGAGTACCTTGCTACCCTGTGTATCTTACAAAAGAGTACCTAATCTTAAAGATAGATCGTCCCATAGTGAATTTATCAGTCCTGCAACAACTTCTTGGTTGGGTGCAGCTAGACCTTTGGGAAATTTTCGATGCCATCAGTGCTCTTGTTGTAACTTTATGGTTGGAGGTGGCCACTTCACCAACTGTGGGCGGACGTGCAGAATCAGGCAGTTTATAAATTGTAGAACCAAGGGACTTGTTTATGTCCTAATATGTCCATGTCAGCGTGTTTATGTGGGGGAGACAACCAACATGCTGAAGGATCGCTATCAGGCCCACTGCAGGTCCATCCACAGTGGTGTTGGTTCACCCCGAGTAATTGAACATATGCGGGACACTCATGGAGGGGATGTCACTAAGTTGAGATTCCTAGGTTTAGAACAAGTGAAGAAGGATATTAGAGGTGGGGACTGGCACAAGAAGCTCTCGCAACGAGAAAGCTACTGGATATCATTTTTTGAGGCTACTGGCCCACTGGGCATGAATGAAAAGAATAACCTTGCAGTATTCATTTAAGCATTTGATCACGATAGTCTAGGTGTTTATAATAATTTTTAATACTTTTAATATTTGATTCAATATCTCCTTGACTTTGTAAATGTCTTTGACTTTCTTAATTTTTCTAATATTTGTGATTTTTTTCATAGATAAGGACCATATCCCTGGACATATTGGGTCCTGTTGAATAATGTGGGGTGGTGAGTTATTTATAACAGATGTACAATTTATGCTTTGGCTTTTTTTGTTCCCTTTTTGCATACACCCCGCCATGACCTTCTATGTCTAGGATATGTTATGTTCCCCCTCTCTGTTGAGGTGGGTCTTTGATCCCAATGGAATTTTCTCTTCACTAGTATGCAATTGTTAATTAATTGTGAATTGTTAAATGGCCACTAGATGGTAGTCTAGTGCGGAGCAGGCGTGGGCATGCGTAGATATCGCCGTTTGGTAGATATGCATAATTTTTTGCAGCCACTAGATGGCAATGGGACGCATGGACTATAGATCCGTCGCCCTTATGATGCTGTGCGACGTTTGCCTTCCATCCCACAGCCGCGACCCGGAAGCTGTATTCCCTACTCCGGAAAAACTCCGTAGAGGGGAAGTATACAGCATCTAATGACTGGCGTGCGTTCCATACGGCGGATGTCCGCCAATTTCATTGGGACCTGCTCGGACCGCCTCAACAGGTAAGAGGGGTACTTAAGGAGATTTACTTTGGGGGCAAATTGTCCTGACGATGCGTCACAGCACATAGGCGCGAAACGGCTTTTGACCTTTCTCTCGCTGCCTGTACCTCTCTCCATGGTGGTGATGTATAAGGAATTTTAAACTTCATGGAATAAAGGCTATGTTTTACCTGATGTGCACAACCGCTTGTTCTTGGAATGGAGTCACTGTGATGTTTACTGGGAAGTAGCACTCAGGTTGTACCCTTCAGTCCTGTGCATATATCCACTTCTTTTCTGTAAATGACAATTAACAACGTTGGCCAAACTTTTGCATCCCACTGTATATAGCACATTGAGAAGACCCGTCCCTTGGTTTACTTATTGCCTACATAGACTCAGGCCGACATGCAGAGTTTTTTTACAGACCCTATCCTGAACACTGCATGCTGCTGGAGCCTGGAAGCAGTTAACTGTATGTTACTGAGCGGGGGTGGGGGGTTCAGATGGGGCACGGTGACTCAGTGATTCCCAGGGGGGGCCGGTGCACCAGCGTGCCCCAGTATTGTACCGCCCATGATGGCCAGTTAATGAGATGTAAATAATTCTAACTTGCATATAAATTTAATGCATATTGCATGCAGCTTGGAATTGTTCCAGTTTTAAGCTGAATGCAGTTTGCATAAAAAGTAGATGTATACTTGCCTGGGGCCTTCATGATCATGCTCCCATGGCCAGGAGCATTCTGCACAGTTATAAGCCTATACAAACTGCATGTGCGCAGAGAGCTCCCGGCTATGAGAGCATGATTGAGGAGGTTTGTGAATGGGACTGAGCATGTGCGGTAGACATGACTAGAGTTCCCGTCTCAGATCTTGCAGAGGGGGCAGCGACATAACACAGATTACCCGGACCAAGGGACTTGAAAGTCTACATGTACTGGAAGAAGCCCCAGGTAAGTAAAAAAGGATCCGTAGTTCATATATTTAGCTCTGGCATACTTCAATGAATGTGTCATTGAGCAAAAACAATAAAACAGTTAAAACTTAAAAAGTAGATTTAAACATAAAATAAAACTGTGGAATATTTCTGTGACTGTGGAAGTCATGTTTAGAAGAAGGAAGATAGATACAATTGTTTATTTCATTAGTTCATTTTCACCTTGGGTGTCCTTTAAGGTGATAGCAATATTCTGTCTTCTTCCTAAAATAATTTTTGTCAGTAGAGTTCAACATAAAATTTGACTTGAATTCAAACTGAGCCAGTGAAAGCCATTGGTACTTGTTAAATCGACAGTTGCCATCTAATTACTTAGCAGCTATGGGTTTGGTTGGGTCAGTTTCAAAACCATGTAAATTTGTACGAAAAGTTAAAATTGAAGCTCATCTCTCCTTGCCAGCACTGTTGTCCTCTGTATGTTGATTGAAGAGCCACTGTCCCAGTATCTTCTCTCTCCATTCAACTATATTTATAGACTCAATCGGGTGCTTTGTCAGAGTGGCCTACATCAGTGGCCATGGGCAATTCACATAAGCATAAAGGTAATATTTGATTAGGGGTAATTTTTGTTTAGCGACTATGTTTTATTCCTCTTCCTCATTTATTCCTCACATTCACACACTAACCAATTTCTGTCACCTCCAACTCAAAAACATACATTATCTCGCATCTCACCCTTTCTCACTCAGCACACTACTAAAATGTTAGTGCTCGCTCTTATCTCACCTGGACTATTGTAATATACTGCTTTGTGGCCTACCAACCAACTAACATGCTGGTACCCCTCCAATCTATACTGAACTAGGATGCTCAGCTTTCTTATTGCTCCTCCTCTCTGTCAAGCCCTTTACTGGCTGCCAAATAACCAGAGGATTCACTTCAAACTCTTATCCTAGGTACACTGTAATGGATTGCGGAGACACCGCCGCGCGGTCTGGCAGCGGGGCGGCTGTCTCCGCGTTCAGACCGGCAGTTTCCGCACAGCAGCATGCGTCTGGTTTGTCTGAGCCTAGTAGTGCACACAGATGGAGAGCTACGTGCGCGTGCTAGGAGGCAGGACCTTTATGCCAATAGGAGAGGGATCAGCTGATCAGGACGATCAGCTGATCCCAGCGCAGTGGGTGATTGGCTGAGTGGGACTGGGCGGCGCTGAGGAGCGCTGCACTATATATACTTCGTGCCTGTCAGTTGCTGGTTGTCTGCCGTTGCGAATACTAGCATGTGAGCACTCAGACCAGTCAGATCTCACAGTGTGTTAGAACCAGGAGGACCTGGGAATTCACGCATATCTGCCTACCTGTTGCCAGACCCTGCCTGTACCCGGTTACCGAATGAGTCTCTCTCTCTCTCTGAACCTGATCTGCTCGTGTGTTGCCGACCTGACCTGCCCGACCACCCAAGCTGTCACTCTCCCTGAGTGCCCAGTCTAACTGTACTAGCAGTAACACCATTCCACCAGGTGTCGGCTGCAGTATAATCTGATTCCCAGTATTGCAGGGAATCATTGGCTCCCAGGTTATCTCTATCCCCTCTCCTAGGAGATAGTTCCCACACAGCCAAAGGCCACCTGCTCCTCAGGTGGTCCATGCTCATAATTTCTGCGTCTCCCACCCTACGGGAGATAGCCTACTGTTGCACCAAAACACTTACTCATTACTAGGTGTCCAGAGGTTAGTCATACTTGTATTATTGGTGATTCTTCAATAATCAGGTATACATTTGTATTCTTGGTGATACTGCAGATCACCAATGATCAGATTCTCTCTGTGTGTTGACACCGATCGTTACATACACACAATACAATTTTCCGGCAGATTTTCCTGCCAGATTGATTTTTTTCAACATGTCCGATCTGAATTTCAATTGAAATATTGATTGATTTCCACAGAAGTGAACAGAAAATCGATTGGAAAATAAATCTAAATTCAGATCGGATATGTTGGAAAAAATCGATCTGGCAGGTAAATCTGCCAGAAAATTTTATTGTGTGTACCTAGCACTAAAGTGAATGGGAACCTGGTTAAAAGAAACAGCTAGATACTTACCTAAGGAGAGGGAAGGCTCTGGGTCCTATAAAGCCTTCCCGCTCCACTCCCGGTCCTTGTTCCAGGGCTGACTCCCCGTAGCAGTAATCAACCTATTTGATCAAATACTGCTCTATCTGCTGCCAAAGGTGGCTTCTGGAGCCCCAGTGATCCCTAAGTCGGCCAGCTCCATAGTGTGCCTGTGCAAGCACACTCTCTCGCACGCTCATGCAGGCACAGTACAGAACCGCCTGTCTTTGGGAAGACCCGGCTCCCAAAGACTTCTAAAGTCCCCCATGACGGAAGATTCAAACCGGGGAGCTGCCGCTGCAACGAGAGGACCGAGAGAGTAGAGGGAAGGCTCTATAGGACCCAGAGCTTTCCCTAGTTGTTTTTTTATTTTTTTTTTAAAGTTCCCAATGACTTTAACTCTAACCTACAAAGCTCTTCACAGTCTCTCTCCTCTATACATCTCCCCACAAGTAAGGATGGTCAATGAGATGCAAATAATTCCAAGTTGATGCAGGATTATGTACATTTTGCATACAAATATATATAGCATGAAAACAAACCAATTCAATACCATCTCAGCAGGATTCGATTGGTCCATTTTCAAACTGCATATATTTCCTTACAAAATGTGAATAATCCTGCATCAACTTGGAATTATTTGCATCTCACTGACCAGCCATACTCTCTGGTTTCTAGATACAAAGCCAACCACAATCTTTATTCAACCTCCTTTTGACCTCCTCTAAAATCACCTTGTCGCATTCACGTGTGCAAGATTTCACACAACCCTCACTCCTCTCTGGAATTCCCTTCTAAAACACATGCACCATTCTTCAACCTTTGAAATGTTTAATGGACTACTATCGCAAAATTGTAAAAAAAAAAACATGTAAACGCATACAAATAAAAAGTATGTTTCTTGCAGAGTAAAATGAGCCATAAATTACTTTTCTCCTAATTTGCAGTCACTTACAGTAAGCAGTAGAAATCTAACAGAACCAACAGGTTTTGGACCAGTCCATTTCTTCATAGGGGATTCTCTGCATGGCCTCAACCCCTGCATGGCCTCCACCCCATGCTCCTGATGAGTCTAATAGGACGAAACTAGTAGGGCGTGACGGCAGAAGCAGAAGTAAGTCGGCGTGGCGTGCGGGGAGATCAAGGAAGGGTCCTCTATGCAGACACGGAGAGCCAGCCAGGCGGCCAACGTGAAGGGGTAGAGCCCTATAAAACTCTATGCTCAACAAACAACCTACTGGAATGTGAGTGTGCATTTTTAATATAAATAAATTATCCTATATGGTTTTACGCTATGGAAAGGAATATGTGCTTTATTTGAGGTGAATGCTGTGGATACACTGTCGTATAAGATACCGTCCTAAGGAGCCAGTATAGGCAGGGGATTGCCTGAAAATATCCCAGAAGCGTTTGTGACCCATCTAGCCGGGGGTCATCTTCTAAGGGTGAGTGCCCACTTCTGAGGGTGAGGTGGTGGTGGTCATTCCATATGCTTCTGGAAGTCAAGTCTGGCCCGGACGTGGATATATAGGACATCTTACTTAACAGAATTTAGGACTGTGAACGCAGCAGGAGCGCTTATACTTTTATACATTTTTATCCTTTACAATTTTAAGGAGCGCACCACCGTGAATATAATAATAGAAATCTCATATTGGTCAGCGCAGTGTGTTAAAGTTGAAGTCTTATTTGTATGTGTTTATGTTATTTAAAATTTTTAGGATTTTCGCGATAGTGGTCCTTTAAAGAGACACTGAAGTGAAAAAAAATTATGATATAATGAATTGGTTGTGTAATACAGATAATTACTAGAATTTTAGTAGCAAAGAAAATATTCTAATAATTTTATTTTCAGTTATATAGTGTTTTTTATAACATTGCATCATTCTCTAATATTTGCAGTTTAGACACTACTCAGCATTCTAAATGGGTTCAAAAGTTCACTAGGCTGCTCTGCAAAATCTTCCCTGCCGAGGAAAAAAAGATTCATTGTATTTTAAAGCTTTTTATCTCAGGTGTCTGTCAGAGTTCTCTGTGACTTTGAAAGTCTTGGAGTTCACTGGCTAATTTGCATAGATAACAACTGGAGTTTCTTAACTCTCACTTTACTGGAAACAATATTAGACTTGTGTCTCTGCTGCTAATGTTTTTTTCTTAGCTGTAATACCAATACAAATCATTATATCATAGTTTTTTTCCGCTTCAGTGTCTCTTTAAGTGCTTTCTCTAAACTCGCATGGCTCAAAACTCACCTGCTGTAACGATTGGTGTCAGCACGCAGAGAGTATCTGATTATTGGTGATCTGCAGTATCTCCAAGAATGCAGATATATACACCTGATTACTGATGATCTGC
This sequence comes from Hyperolius riggenbachi, assembly GCF_040937935.1. Taxonomy (NCBI): domain Eukaryota; kingdom Metazoa; phylum Chordata; class Amphibia; order Anura; family Hyperoliidae; genus Hyperolius; species Hyperolius riggenbachi. Next base: position 300,435,499 of record NC_090649.1, read on the forward strand.
AGAATCACCGATAATACAGATATATTGCTAACCTCTGGACACCTCTTAGTATGTGAGTGTTTGGTGCAACGGTAGTACTTTGAGAATGCACCTGCTGAGCAGGTGATAATAGACAGTAAAGAGACACTGCTCTGAGAGCACAGGAACCTTCCAGCAGCCTGAGACTCCTCAAGGGGTGGAGTTAGGCTGAAGATAGGGAAGGCCAGAGAGTGAGTGACACCTGAAGGTGGATGTCACTATCTGGTCTGGAGACTATCTCTTAATAGGAGAGATAGCTCTCGAGGTCGGGCTCACCAAGTCGGCAACACACTGACAGATAAGTACAAAGACAGAAGGCTGATTCGGTATCCAAGGCAAGCAGGGTCTGGCAACGGAATATCAGATATGCGAGGTACCGAATCAGAAGACAGAGGAGTAGTCAGAAAAGCAATAAGTCATAACAGATATCAAACAATGCCTAGTCTGGGTGCGAGGTCCGTAGTCTCAGCACCCTGGAACTAGTCTGAAGAATAACACAGATGGTAATAAAGTTCCCTAGTCTGGGTACGAGGTCCGTGGTCTCAGCACCCTGGAACTAGTCTGAAGAATAACACAGATGGTAATACAGTTCCCTAATCTGGTTGTGAGGTCCTTGGTCTCTACACCCTGGAACTAGTCTGGAGTATAACACAAATGATAGTACAGTTCCCTAAGCTGGGTGAGAGGTCCTTGGTCTCTACACCCTGGAACTAGTCTGAGCATAAACAGAATAACAGTTCAAGTAATCTGGCTAAGTGTGAATTCCCAGGTCCACCTGGTTCAAACACACTGTAGGATCTGACTGAGGTCTGAGTGCTTCCACGTAGTGATCGCAACGGCAGACAACTTGCAACTGGCCAGCAGAAACTATATATGGAGTAGTTCTCTCCAGCACCACCCCTAATTGCTCAACCAATAGTATCCTGCTCCGGAGTCAGCTGATCGGCGTGGTCAGCTGACTCTCCCTGCCTAGTATAAGAATTCTGCCTCTCAGCTTGCGCGCGTGTATTCCTAAGCCTGTGTGCACTAACAGACCCAGCCACACCAGACACACGCTGCCGCATGCAAACCGCCGCGCTGGACGCGGAACCAGCCGCCTGACTGTTGTTGCATGCGGCGGCTTTTCCGCGTTCCGCCCTGCCACTAGACACACGCTTCCGTGTGCAAACCGCCGCGCTGGACGCGGAATCAGCCGCCTGCTCAGTAGCACACGCGGCGGCTTTTCCGCGATCTCTCACAGTACCCCACCCCCCCGAGGAGTGGACTCCGGACATCTCCTGCCCGGCTTCTCAGGATGTAAGTCATGAAACTCCTTTTTCAACTCCTCTGCGTGCATGCGACATTCTGGCACCCAAGTTCTCTCCTTAATGCCATACCCCTTCCAATGCACTAAATACTGCATGGAATTCTGCACAAGCCGGGAGTCTAGAATCTTCTCAATTTCATATTCAGGTTGGTCATCAATCAACACAGGGGGGCGGAGGAGCGGAATCCACGTGCACTGCTGGCTTGAGCAAGGACACATGGAACGATCTCACACCTCGCATGCTGGTGGGGAGATCAATGGCATAAGTGACATCATTGATTTTCCTGCTCACACGTAACGGACCCGCAAATCTGGGACCTAACTTGGGAGACAGTTGCTTCAGAGCCAAATGTCGTGTGGACACCCAGACCAAGTCGCCTGGAAAGAATTCCCATTCTATGGAACGTCTTTTATCAGCTTGTTTCTTCTGACTCTGGAAAGCCCTCCTCAGATTTCTTTCTACCATTCCCCAAGTCTGCTTCAAGGACCTCTGCCAATCTTCCAGGGCTGGAAACGGAGTGGCAGCCACTGGTAATGGGGTGAACTTAGGTGACCTTCCTGTTACCACCTGGAATGGAGAAAAACCTGAGGAGGAGCTCTTCAAGTTGTTGTGTGCAAATTCTGCAAATGGCAGGAATTTGACCCAGTCAGTTTGAACATCTGCCACATAAAATCTCAGAAATTGTTCCAGAGACTGATTGGTTCTCTCGGTCTGGCCATTGGTCTGTGGGTGGTAGCCTGATGAAAAAGACAACTCCATGTCTAACTGATGGCAAAATGCCCTCCAAAATTTTTAAACAAATTGGACTCCCCGATCTGACACTATATTTTCCGGGATACCATGCAGCCGGAAAATATGTTGGATGAAGAGATCAGCCAATTCCTGGGCCGAGGGGAGTCCTTTCAGGGGGACAAAATGGGCCATCTTGCTGAAACGATCGACTACCACCCAAATGACCGTCATGCCCTCAGACCTGGGGAGTTCGCCCACAAAATCCATGGACAGATGGGTCCATGGTTCACTCGGGACTGGTAATGATTGCAATGTCCCAACAGGTGCCTGACGGGAGGGTTTGCTCCTAGCACACACTGCACATTCTCTTACATACTCTTTGCAGTCAGTTGCCAATGATGGCCACCAGGCACATCTTGCTATGAGGTCCTGAGTTCTGGTGGCCCCAGGATGCCCAGCATTTTTGTGGGAATGAAACAACTGCAGTATTTGTAGATGAAAAGGCAGTGGTACAAACATGACCCCTTCAGGCTTTCCCTCAGGTACATCCTGTTGGAACGGACTCAATGTTTTTGTCCAGTCCCTCCAGGTCTCAGTGGCGGCCAGAACCACTTTCTGCGGCAGAATGGTTTCTGGGTCTGGGGGCTGTGCTGTCTCGGGCTCAAAACATCTGGACAAAGCATCAGCTTTGATGTTTTTACTACCCGGGGTATACGTGATTACAAATCGGAATCTCGAGAAGAACAATGACCACCGAGCCTGTCGGGGGCTAAGTCTCTTAGCGCCCTCAATGTACTCCAAATTCTTGTGGTCAGTATAGACAGTAATGGTATGTTCTGCACCCTCTAGCCAATGTCGCCATTCCTCAAAGGCCAACTTAATGGCTAGAAGTTCCCTATTGCCTATATCGTAGTTCTTCTCTGCAGGTGAAAACCTACGTGAAAAATAGGCACAAGGGTGTAACCTTCCCTGCAACCCAGAACGCTGAGACAGCACAGCCACCTACCCCTACCTCTGAGGCATCTACCTCCACGATAAAAGGGAAGTTGGTGTCGACATGTCTCAAAATGGGTGCAGTACAGAACAATTTCTTTAGTGTGGAGAAAGCAGCATGGGCCTCCTCAGGGGACCAGTGGTGAGTATCTGCCCCTTTCTTTGTGAGACTGGTGAGAGGTGAGATCACCGTAGAGTACCCCTTTATGAACCTTCTAGAGTAGTTAGCGAACCCCAGAAACCTCTGGAGAGCCTTCAGTCCCACAGGTCGAGGCCACTCTAAAACAGCTGAAACCTTTCCGGGGTCCATGGAGAGGCCAGAGGTTCAAATTATGTACCCCAGAAAGGCAACCGAGGTCGCCTCGAAAATGCATTTCTCCAGCTTGGCGTACAGCATGTTTTGTCTCAACTTCCGTAACACAAACTTAACATGATCTCTGTGCTCTGAGAGGTTGGACGAGAAAATTAGTATGTCGTCTAAGTATACCAGGACGAATTTGCCCAACACCTCTCTAAAGACCTCGTTAATCAGCTCTTGAAAGACGGCCGGGGCATTACACAACCCGAAGGGCATCACCAGGTACTCATAATGCCCGTCGGGTGTGTTAAAGGCCTTCTTCCATTCATCACCGTCCCTAATCCGCACAAGGTTGTAAGCACCCCTCAAATCCAGTTTTGAAAAAATCTTAGCATTGGTGACTTGAGTAAACAAATCGTCTATTAACGGCAAAGGATAGCGATTCTTTACTGTAATTTTATTTAAGCCCCGATAATCAATGCAAGGCCGGAGGCCTCCATCTTTCTTTTTCGCAAAAAAGAACCCTGCCCCGGCCGGGGATCGAGAAGGGCGAATAAAACCTTTAGCTACGTTTTCTCGGATGTATTCCTGCATGGCCAATTTCTCTGGCCCAGATAAATTATAGAGATGACCTCTAGGGGGCATACAACCAGACCTGAGATCAATGGGGCAATCAAAGGGACGATGTGGAGGAAGTTTATCTGATGACTTGGGACAGAACACGTCTGCAAATTCTGAATATTGATCTGGCAATCCCTTCATGTGAATCTTGGTTTTACCAAAGGATACTTTCGCAAGACAATGATGATAGCAATGGGCAGACCAGCTTGTTAGCTGACCCGTAGCCCAATTGATCTGAGGCGAGTGGATTTGTAACCATGGCATGCCAAGAATGATCGTGGAGGTTGCCATTCGTAACACAAAAAATGATAAACTTTCTTTATGCAACACCCCTATTGTGACCCCCAAGTCTGGGGTCTGGGAAAGAGGGTGATTACTTTGCAGAGGGCAATCATCCACCGCAGTGACCCGAATCTGTTGCTTTAGTGGGGAGATCGGAATCCCCAATCTCTTGGCAAATTCATAATCCATAAAATTAGCTGCTGAGCCAGAATCTATGAAGGCCTCAGTAGTCTCTGTCTTATCTTGCCAGGATATAGTGCAAGGGAGAAGAAAACGTTTGTCATCGAGAGGTAATGACTGTGCGCCTAGGGTATTACCTCCGACTACACCTAGGTGGCAGCGTTTCCCGACTTCTTGGGACAATTCTGTACCTTATGACCCCCCTCTGCACAGTAAAGACAGAGCTGCTCTGTTTCCCTGCGTCTCCGTTCCACCTGAGACAATCTCGACCGACCAATCTGCATTGGTTCCGGTGAGGGTGAATCAGGTGGAGATGGAGCAGAAGGAGACGCTGTGTAGGACAAGTATCTCACATTGTTCCTACCCCGGGTCTGTCTCTGGTATCGTACACGACGATCAATTCTGATGGCCAATGAAATGGCCTCATCAATGGATTTGGGCTCAGGATGACTCAACATTAACTCTGAGACTGCGTCTGACAGCCCTGATAAAAAACAGTCTAATAAAGCAAATGAGCCCCATCTGGCTGAAACTGCGCATTTTCTGAACTCAGCTGCGTAATTTTCAACCAGATCTCTGCCCTGCCGTAACGTCTTGAGCTTCCGCTCTGCGGTAGAGGCAATATCCAGGTCATCATAAATTATGGCCATAGCTTCAAAAAATGCGTCAACCGAGGCTAACGCACTATCGCCTGGCTGGAGACTATATGCCCAAGTCTGGCAATCTCCTGACAATAGTGTCTTGATAAACGTAATTCTTTGTGCTACTGTTCCTGAAGAACTAGGTCTCAACTCAAAGTATGACAACACTCGATTTTTAAAGTTTCGGAAGTCAGATCTGTGGCCAAAAAACCTTTCAGGTACAGACATACGTATGTCTGTGCTAGGAGGAGATCGCACTGTGTCTACAGCCGTCTGTAGGGCTTGTGCAGACCCAGACAAGGCATTAATCTGGGTCTGATGATCGTCCAGCACTGAGATGAAATTTTCCACCGAGGTGGAAAGTGCATCGAGACGGCTGCGGAGTGCGTCCATTTGGGTTTGGTCTGCCGTTCTGTAACGATTGGTGTCAGCACGCAGAGAGTATCTGATTATTGGTGATCTGCAGTATCTCCAAGAATGCAGATATATACCTGATTATTGATGATCTGCAGAATCACCGATAATACAGATATATTGCTAACCTCTGGACACCTCTTAGTATGTGAGTGTTTGGTGCAACAGTAGTACTTTGAGAATGCACCTGCTGAGCAGGTGATAATAGACAGTAAAGAGACACTGCTCTGAGAGCACAGGAACCTTCCAGCAGCCTGAGACTCCTCAAGGGGTGGAGTTAGGCTGAAGATAGGGAAGGCCAGAGAGTGAGTGACACCTGAAGGTGGATGTCACTATCTGGTCTGGAGACTATCTCTTAATAGGAGAGATAGCGCTCGAGGTCGGGCTCGCCAGGTCGGCAACACACTGACAGATAAGTATAAAGACAGAAGGCTGATTCGGTATCCAAGGCAAGCAGGGTCTGGCAACGGAATATCAGATATGCGAGGTACCGAATCAGAAGACAGAGGAGTAGTCAGAAAAGCAATAAGTCATAACAGATATCAAACAATGCCTAGTCTGGGTGCGAGGTCCGTAGTCTCAGCACCCTGGAACTAGTCTGAAGAATAACACAGATGGTAATAAAGTTCCCTAGTCTGGGTACGAGGTCCGTGGTCTCAGCACCCTGGAACTAGTCTGAAGAATATCACAGATGGTAATACAGTTCCCTAATCTGGGTGTGAGGTCCTTGGTCTCTACACCCTGGAACTAGTCTGGAGTATAACACAAATGATAGTACAGTTCCCTAAGCTGGGTGTGAGGTCCTTGGTCTCTACACCCTGGAACTAGTCTGAGCATAAACAGAATAACAGTTCAAGTAATCTGGCTAAGTGTGAATTCCCAGGTCCACCTGGTTCAAACACACTGTAGGATCTGACTGAGGTCTGAGTGCTTCCACGTAGTGATCGCAACGGCAGACAACTTGCAACTGGCCAGCAGAAACTATATATGGAGTAGTGCTCTCCAGCACCACCCCTAATTGCTCAACCAATAGTATCCTGCTCCAGAGTCAGCTGATCGGCGTGGTCAGCTGACTCTCCCTGCCTAGTATAAGAATTCTGCCTCTCAGCTTGCACGCGTGTATTCCTAAGCCTGTGTGCACTAACAGACCCAGCCACACCAGACACACGCTACCGCGTGCAAACCGCTGCGCTGGACGCGGAATCAGCCGCCTGCTCAGTAGCACACGCAGCGGCTTTTCCGCGATCTCTCACACCTGCCCCTTAAAAAAATACAGAGGTTTTCAACTACAAACAATGGCAACCCCCTCTCCCCAACAAGTGCAGCAACTTCCATGCCTCCTTATAACAAAGGTGGTCTGTAAAATTACTTCCTACTACACACAGCAATTGTAGCTGCAAAGCTTATCTACATCCCACCCTCATCTACATCCCACCCCAGAGACTCTATCTCTGTGAAATGCCTGAAACTCTGTACCGATCAATTAGCTCCTGTATTCACAGACATATTCAAAGTATCTCTCGAACTCTCAATTGTTCCGGCCTGTTTTAAAAGCTCAACTATTGTACCAATCCCAAAAAATTCAAAACCTACATGTTTAAATGATTACAGGCCTGTTGCCCTGACATCATTGGTCATGAAAGCATTCGAAAAACTGTTAATGGCTTATCTGAAATCAATCACAGATCCCCTGCTGGACTCTCTGCAATTTGCCTACAGGCCTAATAGATCCGCAGATGATGCCGTGAACATGTGTCTGCATTATGTACTACAGCATCTAGACACCCCAGGAACCTACATGTAATGATTTGCTCAGCTGCCTGTGCAGACAGGCAGCTTTTTGACCATTGTTTAGGTTTGCATGCTGCAGGACTCTGGAAAGGAGACCTTCTGTCAGTTTTGCAGCTTGTGCTTGCTGAGGAATTTGCATACGTTGTCATGCAAATTGCCTGGCCACATTCATTGGAGGCGTGTACTATAAGTACTATGTGTTTCCCACAATGCTTGGCTGGTCATAAGGATTCCTTCCTGTGAAACACTCCTGGAGGAGTGTCAGCCTTACTCTTTGTTTGAAGATCAGCTTAGAGTAATTCCTGAAACTGCGCTAGGCAGGTTTCTCTAGTGCAGTTAGGATTGCTTATCTGTTTTGTTTGTTCTGTTGCGATTGTCCTGTCCCAGCGGTGGTCAACAGGAAATCGTTCTGATCTCTGTTCTTGGAGTATAGCTGGTGCAGCGGTTGCTACCAGCTATCTCTTCTGATCTGTCTCACTTGGATCGCACTAGCATCTTGCGCTAGCGCTGTGGATCCTTCTGTTCTGTCTCACTGGATCGCACTAGCATCCTGTGCTAGTGCTGTGGATCCTTCTGTTCTGCCTCCCTGGATCGCACTAGCATCCTGCGATAGGGCTGTGGATCCTTCTGTTCTGCTACTCTGTACCTGGATCGCACTAGCATCCTGCGCTAGTGCTGTGGATCCGTCTGTTCTGTCTCCCTGGATTGCACTGGCCTCTTTTCACTAGTGCTGTGGATCCTGTCTCTCACTTGTTCCTGTTTTCGTGTGTCTGTCTTGTCTGCTACGAACGCTTGCTGGAGGCTTGGTGAGGTAACCGTTAAGCAAGCGCTCGCGTCCTCTGTTTCATGTTTGTCTGTCGATGGTTAGTTAGGCGTGCTTGTCTCTATTGTGCTTATCACATGGAGACCGCGCATGAACGCGTGCACTGTTGCGAATGAGTGCGGTGTTCGCGTTCAGTTAGCGTTTGTTATTTTCCGTATTTCCTCATTGTATGATTTGCTGTGCCTTTGCTATCCTCGTATTCTGTTCTGATCTGCCTTGTGTCACTTCTGGCAATCGCCTTTCTTGCGGTTGCATTTCTGTTTCGTATCTGCTGTTGTGTGTGCGCTGTCGTGGGGTGGCGACTAGATTGGCGCACACACATACAACCTGTCCCTTTGCTCGTTCTCATTCGCAATCGCTTCTCTTGCGATTGCGTTCTGCGCTTCGTACAATTCCTGTTTGGCATTTTAGGAGGTACAGAGGATTGGTTCCTCTGCACTCCCCAGCGCCATCTGCCGACAGGAACTTCCCTCTACGGGTGCGTAGCACCATTTGCTGGGTTCCTGCAATTATACGCTTGTGGAGGATTTCCGCCGTATCAGCGCACGCGTTGTGCGCTGATCACGGAGAAAGTTCCACAATCGTTACAGTATGACCAGCCCAACCAAAATTCCCAGTGTAGAGGGAATTTCCGATTTGTACGATTTTGTCGAATATGGCTCTTGTACCTTTAAGAGATTTAAAAATCTTGAACCTGAATCAGCAGACGAGTTTTTGTCTGAGTGCACTAAACCTTTAGCGAACCCTGAATTCCAATGCACCCCAGTGTCTACCTGGGCCCCCCAAATGGTCTACATTCTGTTGGGGGGCGAAATGTCAATGTGGGCTTATGATGTGTTAGATCATACCACCCTGAGTCAAAGACCCCTGGAATTCTTGGCCTTTTTAATTCACAATTGGCTGAGATTACCTCAATTACCATACCCCCTTAAAGTGGTCTAACACCCAGCATTTCAACTTTGCTTTAAAAGATTGCTTACAGCTTAGAAACGATTATGCCAGATTTTTTTTTTTAGCAGAAATTCACTGAATGGATTAAACATGACATTTTAGTGCTGCATTTAGCTAGAAATGCTCCTCCTGCTTGCTTGTTTAGTTACAAATGTATCTATCTACAATGTAACAAACAAACACTGCTCTGAGAGAACAAAGAGGGCTTCCCCGGCAGGCTTTTCAAAGGTCTATTTGTATTACAAATAAAGATACATTTGTAACTACAGATAACGGATGCGGATTCCTAGTTAAATCCAACACTAAAATGTCATGTTTAACCCATTCAGTAAATTTCTGCTTAAAAAAAAATCTGGCATAATAGTTTGTAAGCTGTAAGCAATCTTTTAAAGCAAAGTTGTAATGCTGGGTGTTAAACCGCTTTAATGAGTTGTTGTCAGCAGCTCAATCAGCTGTTCCATCTACTCTTTCATCCAAAAAGCAGCCATCCAGAGCTGCTAAGTCTAAACGTAAAAGATCTAGGAAGACTTCCCAGCGGAAAAATCCGTTGCCCATAGCAACTACAAATAAAGAAATTAGTTCTGTAAACTCTGAAGTAGGGAAAGCACTTGAATGTGATGATTTCAGAGAGACTTCTCAGTCTCAGGTTTTGTTGCCCCAATCCAAAGCTTATGTGGATCCTATTATAGGTAGGATCGCACACTATACTAAAGCAGTTAAAAAATCTGTTCTTGTTCCTGAACTCCACCCATATGGAGATTATCTGGATACTGGCCTGTTTGAACCCCCATTTGCTTCCTGGGATGTTGGGGCCTTGCTGGAGGAATTCGATTTTGATTGGAAAGCCTTTTGCGATTTTTACATCGCAAAAAGCGAGGATGTCTTGAATGATTGTCTCGATTCTATGTACCTTTTGATTGAGTCCGATGAATGTGACGAGGGTGATGTGGATCTGGTGATTTATGTGTGGCAGACGATTTTGGATGAGTTGCACACACACCAACCAATTGATTCCAATAAAGAGACATCGTTGTCGGATGATTGATCCTGCCTTTCTGGGGTAAAGCATGTGAGTCTTGATTTTGTGCAATCTGAAATGAATGAGTGTGCCGCTGTGGTTGATTCCTGTGCGAATCTTGAAGGATTCGCTCCTGATAGTGTGCAGTTTGAATCTGTGCGATCTGATGCCTGTTTCTCGGATGTTCCTGCAGATTGTGATTGGCATGAGTCTGCCGGTTTCCTCAAGGATGTGTGGGATCCTTTGCCATTTAGAAACAGATCCTTGAGATCTTCCGTCTGTGACCCTGCTATGGGGAAAATTTCTTGACTATGCAGCGTCAAAAGTAAAATTAATATGCCTAATAAAGTTTATCCTGTTGATGTCGCTATTTCTTCTGCAGATGAGTCTCTGTCTCACCCTGTTCACACCTGTAAGGGCCAGTTGCCTGGTGACAGTTGCCCCAGTGTTTCTGTCCTGAACACCTTACAGTCTGCCCCGCAGATCGCGGAGGATTGCGCTATGGAAGCATCAGTTTCACAACCTAAAGTGACTTGTGGTTCGCAGGTTTTGCGTTCTGACTCCTCGGATTCGACATTGTTAGCCGAATCTAAGAGTGAGACAGCGCTTCGGTTTTGCGAATCTGATGCTGAACCTTCTTTGCCTTGTTCAGAGACGCTTTCTCTGAACCTGCCCTGTACCATGAATGAAAACATGTTTTCCTTTCACACTGACGTTTGTGAGCCCCTTTCTTGCTTTGAGGGAAGTGCTGATTCTGCACCCTGTACTCTGGATGAGTCAATGTGGCCTTGCTTAGAATCCCCTGCAGTGTCCCTAGAGGCTCGTCTAGGTATTGCCACTATACTCACCTGTTTTTCTGCAGTTTTGGAGTTACAAGCTAGTTTGACTGCCACACAGAATTCTGGGTACAGTGAAAATGAAGTTAGGGAGTCAGTGTGTGTTCCAGTAAATATTCCTGTACATCCCGCTAATTATGATGAAGTTCAGTCTCAGGTTATGGTGGAACCATTCCTGGGACATCTGCCCTGCCTGCAGGAGGTATTTAATGTTCAGCCCTGTAACATGGATAGTTCAGAATCCTTCTTAGAAAACCTGGAAAATGATGTTCCTGAGGTCTTGTTTGATGTTCTGGAGGTCTCCGAGTTCCTCCCAAAGGGTGCAGAACTTGTAGGAGATGTCTCCTGCCCCCCAAGTCCTTCTGAGGTGTTGCCCTCTTCCGTAGGCATTGCTGCCTTGCTGGCTACCTTTTCAGCTCTGGTGGAGCTTCAGTCATGGGTAATCAATGATGAATTTCTGTCAGATACCATTACAGTCATTGAGATCTCTAAGCCTGAGACCGAGTCTTCTTTTGAAATACCAGTACCTGTGACCTCTACTCGTGATGATTTTCTGCCCGGTCCTGGTTTTGGTCTGGTCGTGCCGGACTCTGAGGTTGGCAGTTCCCCGACGTGTCCTGAGGTTTCTCCTGTGCTGGTGTACCCCAGTGTGCTCTGTGACCCAGAAAGCCCAAGTGTGCCTCGGTTACCAGCGTACTCAGATGCTTCCTCAGTGGAGAGATGTTCTAATTTAGCCTGCCTGCTTGCATGCCCAGAAGTGGTCCCTGAAAGTCCTGATCTTGATGGGTGTCCTGCTAATTCTGAATCTGGAACTGTCATAGGTTCCATGGGGGTGCTTGGTAGCTCTCCATGTGGGCCTGGTGAGCGGTCTGGCTTCTTGGAATCTCTGCGGAGCTTCAAGGCATTCTGGGAGATTCCGAGAGAAGTTTTGCTTGGTATCCTGAATACGATCAACAGCGGCTTTTGTTTTGAAAGAGACACTTCGAACAGGTTTTGTGGCAGATTTGGTATTTTTGGACGCTCCTTGGAAGGTGGTGGGTATTGTCTGGAGGGTGTCGATGGCTTCTTCTCTGGTATCCACAGTCCTGATGGGTGTTACGCTGAGACTTGTAGTGTTGATGGGCATGCTTCGGTGGCTTCTGTTTCCGATGAGGTCGGTTTCGGGTGGACTGACTCTGGAATTGGACGTTGTCGGGCTGTCCCGACCTTCATGAGTCTTCGGTTGGAGTCTTTTGCTAATAGCAGTTTTAAGGGTCATCTGGAATTCGACCCTGGAGGGGGGGGGGGGGACTGTAATGATTTGCTCAGCTGCCTGTGCAGGCAGGCAGCTTTTTGACCATTGTTTAGGTTTGCATGCTGCAGGACTCTGGAAAGGAGACCTTCTGTCAGTTTTGCAGCTTGTGCTTGCTGAGGAATTTGCATACGTTGTCATGCAAATTGCCTGGCCACATTCATTGGAGGCGTGTACTATAAGTCCTATGTGTTTCCCACAATGCTTGGCTGGTCATAAGGATTCCTTCCTGTGAAACACTCCTGGAGGAGTGTCAGCCTTACTCTTTGTTTGAAGATCAGCTTAGAGTAATTCCTGAAACGGCGCTAGGCAGGTTTCTCTAGTGCAGTTAGAATTGCTTATCTGTTTTGTTTGTTCTGTTGCGATTGTCCTGTCCCAGCGGTGGTCGACAGGAAATCGTTCTGATCTCTGTTCTTGGAGTATAGCTGGTGCAGCAGTTGCTACCAGCTATCTCTTCTGATCTGTCTCACTTGGATCGCACTAGCATCTTGCGCTAGCGCTGTGGATCCTTCTGTTCTGTCTCCCTGGATCGCACTAGCATCCTGCGCTAGTGCTGTGGATCCTTCTGTTCTGCCTCCCTGGATCGCACTAGCATCCTGCGATAGTGCTGTGGATCCTTCTGTTCTGCTAATCTGTACCTGGATCGCACTAGCATCCTGCGCTAGTGCTGTGGATCTGTCTGTTCTGTCTCCCTGGATCGCACTGGCCTCTTTTCGCTAGTGCTGTGGATCCTGTCTCTCGCTTGTTCCTGTTTTCGTGTGTCTGTCTTGTCTGCTACGAACGCTTGCTGGAGGCTCAGTGAGGTAACCGTTAAGCAAGCGCTCGCGTCCTCTGTTTCATGTTTGTCTGTCGATGGTTAGTTAGGCGTGCTTGTCTCTATTGTGCTTATCACATGGAGACCGCGCATGAACGCGTGCACTGTTGCGAATGAGTGCGGTGTTCGCGTTCAGTTAGCGTTTGTTATTTTCCGTATCTCCTCATTGTATGATTTGCTGTGCCTTTGCTATCCTCGTATTCTGTTCTGATCTGCCTTGTGTCACTTCTGGCAATCGCCTTTCTTGCGGTTGCGTTTCTGTTTCGTATCTGCTGTTGTGTGTGCGCTGTCGCGGGGTGGCGACTAGATTGGCACACATACAACCTGTCCCTTTGCTCGTTCTCATTCGCAATCGCTTCTCTTGCGATTGCGTTCTGCGCTTCGTACAATTCCTGTTTGGCATTTGTGGAGGTACAGAGGATTGGTTCCTCTGCACTCCCCAGCGCCATCTGCCGACAGGAATTTCCCTCTACGGGTGCGTAGCACCTTTTGCTGGGTTCCTGCAATTATACGCTTGTGGAGGATTTCCACCGTATCAGCGCACGCGTTGTGCGCTGATCACGGAGAAAGTTCCACAATCGTTACACTACACCAGGATTTTATTTATAGATTACAGCTCTGCATTTAATACCATAATGCCATCTCTGCTATACAGCAAGCTCTCCCAGCTACACATACCTGAATCCATCTGCAAATGGATAACCGATTTCCTAACCAATAGGAGACAGCGTGTTAGACTTGGTAAACACACATCAAGCTCTCTGACCGTCAGTACTGGTGCACCCCAGGGCTGTGTGCTTTCCCCACTGCTCTACTCACTGTACACCAATGACTGCATCTCCACAGATCCATCTGTTAAGGTTCTGAAGTTTGCAGATGACACAACAGTAGTTGGTCTCATACAAAACGGGAGTGAATCTGCATACAGGCATGTGGTGGGACAGCTTTCCTCCTGGTGCAGCAGCAACAACTTGGAACTAAACGCTCTCAAAACCATGGAGATGATAATAGACTTTAGGAGATCTCCCCCCAAGCACCTCCCCTTAACCATACATGGATCCACAATAACCCAGGTAGAGTCATTCAAGTTTCTTGGGTCCACAATCTCACAAAACCTAAAATGGGATAACAATACGGCCACTATTGTCAAGAAAGCGCAACAGAGGATGTACCATCTACGGCAGCTGAAAAAGTTTGGCCTACCTAAAAATTTAATGGTGCAGTTCTACACTGCAATTATTGAATCCACCATAACATCATCTATGACTGTATGGATCAGCTCCTGCTCAGCATTAGAAAAGGGGAGGCTGCAGCGCATCATCCGAACAGCGGAAAGGATAATTGGCTGTAGCTTACCTTCCCAGCTCACTCCATCTTCCAGCGCATGCCTTCAGGAGTAAGATTCCGGTCAATTGCTACCAAAACCTCCAGACACAGGAACAGCTTTTTTTCCACAAGCGGTAGCCATACTTAATGCTGAACCACGTTAGAGCTGCTAGGACTTGATAGTAATCAGCACAGAACTGTAAATGAACAATTCTCACATTGCTTACTGCCACTATACTTATAATGTCCTTGACTTGTAATATACACACTGTCTGCCCTTGTATTGTTTTTGTTTGTGTTTGTGTTTGTTAAGCAACTGCCAAGACAAAAACCTTGTAGGTGCAAACTTACTTGGCGAAATAAAATTGATTCTGATAACAAGCATAGGCTATAACCCCCATCCATGTGTAGTGTAACCTCTCTCACCTCCCCCCCCCCCCCTTTGCACAGGGGTGGACAGTATAAACATCTCCCTCTCCATAAAGGTGTGGCCAGCATAGCATGCCACTCTCCCCCTCCCCCCTCACAATTGCAGCCAACATGGCACCTCTTGCCAGGACATGCCAGATCATTCCATCTGAACGTAGCCGACTCCTTTTTTCCCTCCACAGTGATAGAGACATGTCTGTACAGCCTAAGCCACAAATTGTCACTCAAGGGATCGTGTCCTGATTCCTGCCAGGCAACAGCGGTCTCTTGATGCCGCAGGAGCTCCCAGGAGCAAACATAAGACAACTACCAATCAGGTGTTCCAAGGATTCCAAGTTGGTGCTCTTTGCATCAGTTTTCTTTGCATCCACCTGTTAATCTCAATAAGTGTTAATCCATTAATATATATATATATATATATATATATATATATATATATATATATATATATATATACTAAATTGCCAGCAAAGCAAAAGTAGGCACATTCTCGCATCACCATCCTTTTCCCAGGGAACATGAAGCCAGGTTGTCATCTTGGAATTGATTTGCTAACATTTGCGTTGCGCTGATTGTTATCACTTGCTACGCAAATTGCATAACGTGCATTATGCAGGTAGCATAAGCACAACTATGCAAACAGTGTATGAATTGCCCATATTGCATGCATTTTAGGCTAACTTAATAAACAAAGTATGGGTAATGTATACATTGGTTACATAACACGCTTATGTTATATGCATAACATGCATTACGCAATTAGTGCAACATGTGCAAACAGGGTAACATAAAGTATAAGAAGTTGAAATAATGGCAGCTCTATACAATCCACTCAACACTACTGTAATCTGTGGCAAACTATAGTGACCAAATGTAATATAATAAAAATATATATTACAATAATAAAAAATAGTTTAGTGATATAAACAAGAAGGGTAGGAAGTAGGCCTATAAATAGAAGGAAGGAAAACCCCTGATTGACTAGCACTATTAAGGGTGCTCTCAATATAATTTAAGGTGGAGTTTTATTCCATCCAGCTGTTAAATGGCAGAAATACTGTTGCTATAGTGCTGCACAGCATCCACCATTACATCAGGTACACAATGTCCCCTGGGGGCTTCCATCCTTGGATATGTGTGCATATGAGGAGTTACAGCATGTAAATGTGTCTTGGGATAAGCATACTCCTGAGAATTATGCACAAATAGCAAGGTGGCAAAAAACAAAACAAAAAAACACATGATTATTCCTGGATGAGATACCTGGGATTACATCACCAGAACAGTTTTTTCCCTGGCCCTTGATAATGCACCTATTGCACAGGAGGAGCTTTCTGCATCTGGTGTTTCACGGGTAGCTTAGTCAGGCAATGCAATTAACTATACAGAATGTGTCCCATAAGGATTCTGTCTTTTTTCAGAAGTATTGCATAATTACATGAAAGTGTTTAAAGCAACAACTGCAATATCAAAGAAAGGTTTCACAGGCAGCAGGCCAACAGCAGGGCCAGGAAAGCACTGGTCCTCACAAGGAATGTAAACTAGCTAAGGCTTTAAAGGTGTTCTTTCACGAATGAGGAAAAAAATAAAAAGTGGTTTATGCATACACTATTAAACATCCTTCTAAAATAGTGTAAAACGTTTTTTTTTTTTAAATGAATGGTTTCATCAATACAACATGCAATGTAAATAGTGACGGATGACGGCTGGGAGGCTAATCCATTTGTTAGGGGTGTTTTGTTTTTTTACTTTCTTTTCACAAACATAACTCCTGGCTAAGTAGTTTTCAGTGGTATAACCCACTTCTAACAGGAAACGCTGTTATAGCCCTAACGGCTGAGCTCCGCTGAGCTGCTGAATATGTGTTTACATTGTTGCTAGGCAACCAGACCCCGGGTGCAGAGATTCGTTTGTTAAGAGTCATAAGCTTCTGGGAGAATCAGTCCCATCTACACCATATGATTCTTTGTCAGATTGGATTTGATTCATTGATTTGATTCAATCTGACATGTCTGATTCATGATTCGATTTAATTTGAATCAAATTGAATCGAATCATGAATTGGACATGTCAGATTTAATCAAATCAAATTGAATCGAATCTGGCAAAGAATCATATGGTGTAGATGGGACTGATTCATTCTCCCAGCAGCTTATGACTCTTTTTCACAAACGAGTCTCTGCACGGCCTCTGGTTGCCTAGCAACAATGTAAACACATATTCAGCAGCTCAGCAGAGCTGTTAGGGCTATAACGGAGATTCCTGCTAGAAGTGGTTTATACCACTGAAAACTACTTAGGCAGGAGTTATGGTTGTGAAAAGAAAGTAAAAACAAAAACAAATGGATTACCCTCCCAGTCCTTCATATGTCACTGTTTACATTACATGTTGTATTGATGAAATCATTCATTAAAAAAAAAAAACTCTGTAGACTATTTTAGAAGGATGTTTAATAGTTTATGCATAAACCACTTTTTATTTTTTTCCTCATTCGCGGAAGAACCCCTTTAAAGAGACACTGAAGCAGAAAAAAAAAACATAATAAAATGATTTGTATGTGTAGTTGTAATGGATTGCGGAGATGCCGCCGCGCGGTCTGGCAGCTGTCTCCACGTTTAGACCGGCGGTTTCCGCACAGCAGCATGCGTCTGGTTTGCCTGGGCTTTCTAGTGCACACAGATGGAGAGCTACGCGCGCGCGCTAGAAGGCAAGCCCTTTATGCCAGTAGGAGAGAGACCAGCTGATCAGGTCGATCAGCTGATCCCAGCGCGCTTACTGATTGGCTGAGTGGCGCAGGGCGGCACGGAGGAGCGCTGCAGTATATATAGATCTTGCTGGTCAGTCTCTGGTTGTCTGCCGTTGCGAATACTTACGTGTGAGCACTCAGACCTCAGTCAGATCCCACAGTGTGTTAGAACCAGGTGGACCTGGTAATTCACACTTAGCCAGATTACTGCTGTGTTATACTTTAGACCAGTCCCGGGGTGTTGAGACCAAGGCCCTCACACCCAAGCTTAGGATCACTGTGTCATTGCTGTGTTATACTTTAGACCAGTTCCGGGGTGTTGAGACCAAGGACCTCACACTCAAGCTTAGGATCACTGTGTCATTACTGTGTTATACTTTAGACCAGTTCCGGGGTGTTGTGACCAAGGACCTCACACCCAAGCTTAGGATCACTGTGTCATTGCTGAGTTATTCTCTAGACTAGTTCCTGGGTGTCAAGACCAAGGACCTCACACCTCAGACTAGGACTGTGCTTTATATCTGTTATGACTATTTGCTCTGTCGACCTCTCTCTTGCTTTCTGATTCGGTACCTCTGCATATCTGCCTACCCGTTGCCAAACCCTGCCTGTACCCGGTTACCGAATCAGCCTTCTGTCTCTGTACCTTATCTGCTCGTGTGTTGCCGACCTGGCCTGCCCGACCCTCCAGGCTGTCACTCATCCCTTGAGTGCTCAGTCTATCTGTACTAGCTGTGACACTATTACACCAAGTGTCAGTTAGCTGTTAGGACTCCTGCTCCTCAGAGAGTCCAGCCTGCTAGCAGCCAGTGGCCTCTACTCCTCTGGAGTCCCCTGGCTGCAGTAGAGTGTATTATCTGATCACCAAGTATCACTGGTTGCCAGGTTCTCTCTATTCCCTCTCTCAAGGAGATAGTCCCTGCACAGCCGAGGGCCACCTGCCCCTCAGGTGGTTCTTGGCCGAGCTGCCTGTGTCTCCCGCCTCACGGGAGATAGCCTACAGTTACACCAAACACTTACACTTCATTAGGTGTCCAGAGGTTAGTCATACTTGCATTATTGGTGATTCTGCAGATCATCCATAATCAAGTATACATCTGTATTATTAATGATTCTGCAGATCATCAATAATCAGATTCTCTCTGTGTGCTGACACCAATCGTTACAGTAGTACAGCAAAGAAATAAAACAGAGACATAAGTATAATATTGTTTCCAGTACAGGAAGAGTTAAGAAACTCCAGTTGTTATCTATGCAAAAGAGCCTTTAAGCTCCACGACTTTCAAAGTCATTCACTGTATTTTCTTTTTCTCTGCAGAGGACAGGTCAATAGGTCACTGGCCTGCTCTGTAAAATCATTTAGAATGCTGAGTAGTATGTAAACTGCAAATATTAGAGAATTATGCAATGTTATAAAAACAAACACTATATAACTGAAAATAAAAATATGAGAATATTTTCTTTGCTACTAATGTTCTAGTAATTATCCATACTACACATACAATTCATTATATCATAATTCGTTTTTTTTCGCTTCAGTGTCTCTTTAAGTCGTATAATGAATATAATATTATAGTAGTGGACAGCACTCTCGACTTGCAGTACAAATGTGCCAGGTTGGAATCTCAGCTAGGACACGCATGGATTTTCATGTTCTACGCTATGGGTTTCTACCAGGCACTCCATATTCCTCCTACATGCTAAAATCATACTGATAAATTAACTAGTTCTTTCTAAAAGTAGCCTTAAGTTGGGCACACATGATACAATAAAATGATCCGATTTTACGTTAATTCGATAAAAACGATCGGATCTCCTGAAAGAATTGAAAGCTTTTTTTTCATTCGACTAAAAATCCGATTGGATTTCCCGTTTTCTTTGATTTTAATCGATCCGGAATGCCAGATATTTTTCTTCAATCTTTCTAAAGATTGTATGGTGTGTGTTGGGTTGTCAATTTATTAATATACATACCCTAGCAATTTTGTCAGAGTTTCCAATCATTGTTATCATAATTGGGGAAAAATTGAACGTACGTGTGTGGTACATTGGTAATATTTTTGAAATGTTACAATCAGTCAGAAAAATGTATTGCAATTCTTAAATTGAACAGATATTTAAAAAATTGTATGGTGTGTGGCCACCTTAAGGCATACGTTCACAGTGGGCATTGCGTTGTACAATATAATTGCATTAGTAATGCAATGCAATTATATAGTAATGGCATGTTCACACCACTGCGTTAGAAGTGAACCTAGGCCAACAATCTAGAAACCCCTTCCAGCATTGCACACCTACCTGTAGAAGGTAGGTGCAGGGCCACAAAGATTCCATCCATTATCTACGAAGGTCCTCACACTATAACGTCCAGGGCCGAGCCTGGGCGGGTGCTGCGGGTGCATTGAACCCAGGCGCCTGTCTCCGACAGGCGCTGCTCACCCTCTCTGGCCGCCGCTCCCTCCCTTCCTCTAGCCGCCGCGTCAGACCTCGATCAGGTGGCGACCATTAGTGTGGGCGCTAGGACCTAGCACACCGCACTGATATGCGGAAGTGACATGGTCTTACTGGTCGGGTCGCCGCTGATCCTGAGGTCTGACTACAATGCAAGGTGAGGGGGGAGCGGCGGCGGCTAGAGGGGGGCTCCCTGTCACTCACTGCCTAAAGGGGTCCCTGTCACTTTCTACCTAAAGGGGTCCCTGTCACTCGCTACCTAAAGGGGTCCCTGTCACTCACTGCCTTAAAGGCTCCCTGTCACTCACTGCCTAAAGGGGTCCCTGTCACTGCCTAAAGGGCTCCCTGTCACTCACTGCCTAAAGGGGTCCCTGTCACTCACTGCCTAAAGGGGTCCCTGTCACTCGCTACCTAAAGGGGTCCCTATCACTCGCTACCTAAAGGGCTCCCTGTCACTCACTGCCTAAAGGGCTCCCTGTCACTCACTGCCTAAAGGGCTCCCTGTCAATCACTGCCTAAAGGGGTCCCTGTCACTCACTGCCTAAAGGGCTCCCTGTCACTCACTGCCTAAAGGGCTCCCTGTCACTCACTACCTAAAGGGCTCCCTGTCACTCACTACCTAAAGGGGTCCCTGTCACTCACTACCTAAAGGGGTCCCTGTCACTCACTACCTAAAGGAGTTCCTGTCACTCACTGCCTAAAGGGGTTCCTGTCACTCACTACCTAAAGGGCTCCCTGTCACTCACTGCCTAAAGGGCTCCCTGTCACTCACTGCCTAAAGGGGTCCCTGTCACTCACTAGCTATACGGTCCCTGTCACTCACTGCCTAAAGAGGTCCTTGTCACTTACTACCTAAAGGGGCTCCCTGTCACTCACTACCTAAAGGGGTCCCTGTCACTCACTACCTAAACGGGGCTCCCTGTCACTCACTACCTAAAGGGGGTCCAGGCTGGCTACATATACTGGGGACACTGGCTGTTTGTCTTTATGTGCATTTGCTGGTGAAAAGCTGTCTCTTATGTGCATTTGCTGGTGAAAAGCTGTCTCTTATTATGTGCATTTGCTGGTTAAAAGCTGTCTCTTATTATGTGCATTTACTGGTGAAAAGCGGTTTCTTATTATGTGCATTTACTGGTGAAAAGCGGTTTCTTATTATGTGCATTTACTGGTGAAAAGCGGTTTCTTATTATGTGCATTTACTGGTGAAAAGCGGTCTCTTATTATGTGCATTTACTGGTGAAAAGCGGTCTCTTATTATGTGCATTTACTGGTGAAAAACGGTCTCTTATTATGTGCATTTACTGGGGAAAAGCTGTCTCTTATTATGTGCATTTACTGGGGAAAAGCTGTCTCTTATTATGTGCATTTACTGGGGAAAAGCTGTCTCTCATTATGTGCATTTACTGATGAAAGGCTGTCATATTACGTGCATTTACTGGTGAAACGCTGTCTCTTACGTGCATTTAGTGGGGACATTTTGTCAGTAAAAATAATCTTTTGTCAGTTAATTTTTAGGTATTTGTCAGTAAAAAATAACGTGAAAGGTTGGCAACACTGGCAGGCTGCGCGGCACAACGGGGAGGATACAGGCAGCCCACCTCACGCTTGGGCTTGGCGGGGGGGGAGGAGCCAACAACAGCGAGCGAGAGTAGGGTGGCCGCAGGCAGCCATAAATACGCAGTGTGTGACTGCGTCGCACTCGCAGAGCCTCTCAGCCTGAGTCAGTCCAGAGACTAGCAGACTCGCAGGCAGCCAAAGCCAGCCAGGAGCAAGCCCATGGAAAAGGGGTAGGAATGGGGTATCACATGCATGCTTAAAGAGGTGGAAGGTGTGGGTGTGATTAGGCAGGACATGGGTGTGGTTATGTGGTGGGGCGCAGTTAATTTAACCACTCCCATAGGCGCCAGAGAAAATCTTGCACCCAGGTGCCAGGCACCCCAGGCTCACCCCTGATAATGTCTATTTATTCTTAGATGAGTAAAGACAACTGTGACCGTTCACGTGTTTTTACTTTTAACACTTGCAATAAAAAAATTAAAAAGTCACAGGAAGTTCTAACTAGGCTAGTTACTATATGAATGCACGTTTCTCTCATTGGGCCTTATACACTAACTAGCGTTAATATTACCGTGCGGAGACATCCCACGACAATATTACTGGTACTACTGCAACAGTTCCTAGTGGTTTGGGTCACCCTGAGCTGCTTGGTTACTCTGTCATATTTGCTTATAAACCAGCACTAGCCCTCAGCACTAGTGGTTGTTGTAACTAAATCAGACCCACCACAGCCTGGATTTGATCAGTGGCCTTCTGTGCGGTCTGTAAGCAATGTGTCCTCCTCTACTTATCCTTTTCCAGTATTGTGTTACCTCTCGGTCAGTAATGCAAACACCTGATAATAGAACACTGCATTATGATACTTGGGGGTAATTTATTACAAAAAAAATGTGCAAGGAAGAGCTATGAAGTACAGATTCATTACAAACAGTGAGTTGTGCAGACACATTGTAAAAAAAAAAAAAAACACAAAAAAAACTGCATCTCCTCCACATAATTTAGTGTTTGAAGAGAACACAACTTCACCTCACAGCTTTTCCCTGAACATCTCTTTTAATAAATCATGATCTGAACATTTCTAGCTTGGAAAATGCTACAAGACCTATGACTCACCATATGAGAGAACCAACAGATCTCAGAAAAAAATGGCAAAGGGTCAGAAAAGGAGAAAAGGATTATGTATAACAGAGTTAAAAGATAAGGTTTCCTTTAACCGTATTGATTCTGCACGTTTATAGTTTCCTTTTTATTTTTTTCCCCAAGTACTTCATACACAGCAGCTTGAGTTTAAAAGAAGATGGAAGTGCTAGCAGAATAACCCCTTAGGTCATTCTAAAGTAAAAAAAAAAAGTTCTGTTAGCTTATATGTGTTTTCATTTTCTCAGGAACAGGGAATTATGAATTGAAGTAATCCGGAAGTGAGAAAACCTCGATACCTCGTTAGTGAGAAGCTTCTGATTAGTCCAGAGGTTTCCCATATCGTCAAACACCATACTATTTCAGCACCAAGTCCCTTCAAATATTTTTAACCCAGCGGGTCAAAAATGATTCTTCCTAGTGCTGGCGCGGCTGTGAACTAGCTTGTTCTACGCATGCGCAAGTATGGTTCATGCAGGCCCAGTAAAACAAAGGTGTTTTTGCACATCCTTATTTCTCCAAGATCAATGCTCCTTCGTTCTACTGGGCCTGTGCGTGTCTTCCACCGCAACACTCGCACGCACAAGACACCGAGGCACCCAGTGCTGGAACAGTACGTTGTGTGAAAATAAAGGAAGCCTTTTGTCTATCCAGATGCTTTGCCCTAATAAAGTAAGCATCCATTTTTTTTTAAACAGAATTGCTTTAAAATACTTGATATTTTGATATTGATGGTATTTATATGACTCTTTCAACCAGCAGCAAACAACAACAACAATTATTTTGTGACAAAAAGGAGCATTTTTTCCTGGAACGGAAACACAAACAAATGAAGAAACAGAATTTCTACTTCTTGGCCGGGGATCAGTGCTTTGCTGTAGGCTACAGTTTTTACATGCAGACATTCATGGCTGGATGACTGCCAGAGTGTTTAGGTAAGGTGTGACAAGAATGAATTGCAGCCAATCTGTAAAAGATATGCAAAGTGATACTTGGCATTCCATTTAGAAATATCTGCAGCCGTGCATAATAAAATCATTACAGATACTCTGGTGAAAGAAATGGCAAAGCAAACTTGTAAAGACCAGCAGATCCACCACCGTAAAGATATGGGTTATTAGGGTGGTAAGCAGGCATTCTGGAGAAAAAAAAAACCACAGAGACAACGGGAGCCCCACTGGTGTAGTACGATCATATAATGTGAAATGGAGCAGGTGAATGATGGTGCTCAGAAAGGAAGGTTGCAGGCAGGTGGAGATGCACAAACCCGACACTCCACTTGGCTGTCCAGTGCACTGGACTCGGTCGCTCTTGTGGTAGAAGAGGAGGCTAGATGGCTATGAGGTGTATAATACAAAGGGGTGGATTGAGGTGCCCAGAATAGGATAAAACTGCGTTAATTTGAATATTTAATTATAACGAATTTTAAAATTCGTTATTGATAAATATTAAAATTTGACTTCCTTGAGGTAAGCCACCTCGCCTTTATACTATTTTAGTTGATTTTATCACAGTTGTATCCTATTATGGGTGCCTCTTTTCTCTCTTCCTTTACCACCTTAAAGAGAATCTGTAACAAAAAAGAACCCCTGGGGAGTACTTACCTTGGTAGGGGGAAGCCTCTGGATCCTAAAGAGGCCACCCCCTTCCTCCTCAGAAGTGGTGATCCAGTACTGGGAACCTCTTCTTGTCGGTAACTTGTCAAAGTGCACACACGCACAGTAACGACTCTCCACTCAGGCTCCGGCAGAAATAGCTGAGCCCGATCAGGTGTGCCCTACTGCGCCGGCGCAAGCCGTATGCTCTTGCTCTGTAAAGCAGATGCGATCAAGCTCAGCTATTTGAACCAGAGTCCGAGTGGAGAGCCACAATTGTAAATATTATTGCCGCTCTGTGTCTGGGGGAGGCAGCGCTGGATACAGATGGCCGAACAGGATGGGGGAGCCTCTTTAGGATCCAGAGGCATCCTTCTCCTGAGGTAAGTACCCCGCCAGGGGCACTTTTTTATTATAGGTTTACTTTAAAGAGAATCTGTACTCTAAAATTCTTACAATAAAAAGCACACCATTCTCTTCATTATGTTCTCATGGGCCCCTCTGTGCTGTTTCTGCCACTCCCTGCTGCAATCCTGGCTTGTAATTTTAGGCAGTGTTTACAAACAGCTTACTGTGTGACTCATGCAGAGCTTGGAGAGGGTGTGTACAGCTTCTGCCAATGACAAGCAGTGCTGCACATTCCACACATTCCAGCCTCAGCCGACAGAGCCGACAGAGGAAAGAAGATAAGATTTATTACATTGACAGTGCAACTAGAAAATGCTGCAGTAAGACAGACCACATTAGAACAGGCATAGGAACTTATAGGATAGAAGAAATAAGGCTCAAAGTTTTGTTACAGAGTCTCTTTAATATTAAACAATGCACACAGTGTTGCGCCTATTAATGAAACAGCAGCTGTTACTAGAAAAGGGTTTCCCTAGTTTGCAAATCAGTAATATATAATATCTAGTCAGTGCTCCTATATCTGCTGAATGCTGACTAGATATTATATTACTGATTTACTTTAATATTAGTCCCTATGCCCTACTCTACCTCCTCTAAGGCAATGGTACTACCAGTTCCCACAAAGCTACAGGCAAGTAGCAGGTGTCAGATCACAATTGTATACAATCTTGTAGTCAGGAATCCAAGGGTACATGTGTCAGATGACAGTCAATCCTAATTGTGAACAATCTCATAGTCAGCAAGCCAAAGGTCATACAGGTACAGGAATAAGACAGAAGTGTAGCCAGGGAAGCAAGTGTCAGTCCAGGAAGCAGGCAATAAAATAGTTGCGATACAGGCAAAGGTTCAGACAAAGTATCAGGTAAGTAAAAGAAGGCAACAACAAGGGAAGCCTAGCAGCTAGCTCTAGGGACTTAAAGCGGACCCAAACCAAACATTGTTTTTTAATTCAAAATATTTAGTTGCACCACTGATACATACAAAGATCAATAAAAACACTCCTTCAAGCATATTAGCATTTCAGTGCATACGTTTCACCCTTCTCTTTTCATAACTAGGGTTATTCAGGTGGCAGCCATTAGCAATTCCTCCTTTGCTGGACACCATCTATGCCACCAGTTTGCCGGATTCTGTCCCGGCAGTATGAGAGGAAGAGAGGGATCCCTCCAATAAATGTAAAATATTTTATATTTGTTATCATGCAGCTGAAAAAAGGCTGCTATTTATTATTATAATTTAGAAAATAGATTTTATTTCTGAAATCTTGTATTTTTAATTTGGGTCCACTTTAAAGCTATCACAGACAATTACCAAGTGCGCCATCCTAGCTTAAATTCTAGCAACAGCCAATCAGAAAGTCTAACAACTGCAGCCAGCCAATGTGAACCTGGACCTGTAAAACCTAGTGTTTTACTCTGCATGAGTCAACCACTTCCTGGTTAAGAGACAGCGCTGGAGAGCGTATGCGAAACGACCCTGTCGCCCTCGGGACCTACTGAGACCCCAAACTCACGTGGAGAGCTGCACACCCATCCATGCCAACCCCCAGAGACCCGCTCTGCCTCCAGACCCAGACTGGGGTGAGATCGTGACACTGGTACTTGTCATCGGAACAGCATACAGGTAACAACAAGGGTTCAAATCCTAGCTCAAGCCAGTACATAGTCAAAAGTAAGGAGTCTTTGGGCACAGATCCTTAATTATTCTGGTCACCTGTGGAGCACGCCTTAAGTGGCTGCAGACCTGAAGCGCAATATTCTGTGTCTTGTCTTTTACCTAACAGACATACAGTATTTACCACACAAGCTTTCTCTATTACTGAAAGTGTTTTCTACAGCCTGGTTTTTAGCCTACATGGAAGATTACATCTTGCTGATTCTACTATGGAAAACCCAATTGCTGCTTGTAAAAATGTGGTACATTTTCTCTGTCACAGTTGTCTGGTCACATTATCTGGAACATTTGTTAGTGTTTTCTTATACATTCACAGCTCCTGAATGACTATAGGGAGCCATACACTTACAGATTTTTAGCAGATTCGACCATCAGATAGATTTCTGTCAGGTGCCTGTCAAGTCGAATCTGACAGAAATCTATCTGATTTGTGCCACACACTAGGAACTGATTTCCAATAGATTTCAGAATTAAATCTATTGGAAATAGATCTAAATGCATTATTGGACAATTAGATCCAATGCAACTCTATGGGCCATCGATCTGCTGCCAGCACCAGATCGACCTAGATTTTACATCCAGTCAGATAGATCAAATCGATCGAAATCGATCAAATTCGGACGCAAATCGATCGATTGATGGCTGAAATCGACCAGTGTATGGATCCCTTTAGTTTGCTTGTAATTTCCTTCTGTCACTTAGAATAGGTAATGTTCTGGGTCACCATGAATAGGTAATGTTCTGGATCACCATGAATAGGTAATGTTCTGGGTCACCATGAATTACCTGGGTATTCTGTAGTACTGGTCCACGTTCTATCCCATAGAGCCATGCCATGCAATGGTGAGGACCAGATAGGTGTGGTTCTGCAAAGCTATAGGTTTGCTATACACCAGCTCTTCTGGATGTGAGCCTGGTTTCAGGAACATAAAGAAATGATTTGCATATCCGGGAGTGATGTATCATGGAGGACCACAAGTACTCACTTAACCACTAAAAGACCGCTCCACGCCAATTGGTGTAGACACAGCGGCAGCGCCAGGACCGCCTAACGGGGATCGGCGTGCAGTCCTGGGGGCGTGTTTTGCAGATCGCGCATCTCCACTCCGTCATCAGTCTCCCAGCGGTGATTGCTGCTAGGAGACTGTTAGATGGCGAAACCACAGTCTAATAACACTGCACAGGGGACTGCCGTGTGACACGGCTGTCCCCCTGGGAGGCGCTAAAGCCTATCGCAGCGGATCGCTGTAATTGGCTGACGGGGGGAGGGAGCGAGGGAGAATATAATAAATAAAAAAAAATTACACATTTATTTTTTTAAGAAAAGGAAATAAATATTGATAAAAAAATAAACAAACATCCCAGCAGGGATGAGAGCCCACCAACAGAGAGCTCTGTTGGTGGGCAGAAAAGGGGGGGGGGGAAATCACTTGTGTGTTGAGTTGTACGGCCCTGCAGCGGGGCCTTAAAGCTGCAGTGGCCTAATTAGCAAAAAATGGCCTGGTCTTTGGGGGGGGGGGGGGGGGGGGATAAGTCAGTGGTCCTTAATGAATTATTGCAAATACCTTTCGTTTTAAGAAGGCAAATCATATTCATTTTCAAATAATCCTATCTGTGCTGTGATATGAAGCAACATGCTACTTGCATGTACATGTATAATAGCACTACTGTATCTCATGCCACATGATCTTTTGCCAGAGAATGCTGATCAAATGATACATCAGAGAGATCAAAGACTAAATCCAGCTAATAGCAGAGGCCGGGAAGAAAAACAAGTGCATCCAATGATGGAGTACAATCATAACTTAGAACTTGCCAGCCATTACCCCATTTATGTGAAGCCAGGCGACTCAGTGTCAACCAGACCACCCTCGGATGAGCATCTGCATGGAAAGAACATGGCCTGCCTAGTGATGTTGCCACTTATGCAATTTGAGTAGGTGGAGAGTTATGGTACTGAGCTGACCTTATCCTATGCGAGAGGCAAGACTCTGCCAAATATTAAGGGGGGGGGGGGGGGGCATGGTGCTTTCTACGTTATTTGCATATTGCAAAATTGGGAGACTAGTGCTGTCTACAGTTTTTGGGGGGCATGGTGCTGCTGCTTATGTTACTTGAGGGATGTGATGCTGCCCATAAGTACATATGCACGCGGTCTACTCTGGTCTAGACTAGACCAGAGTAGTGGCGCACAGATCTCTGTCCCACGCTGGGAAGAGAGGAACTGTTCTGCTGCTGCCAGCTGCTCATATCTGGAGGGGGGAACGAGCGAGGAGGAGCCCCTAGTTGAGGGAAGGGGGGAGACGTCCAAGTGTGAAAGAGCCTTTAAGTAAACACAAGATAACATAATCTACAACTTCAGATGCATCCACATTTCTCTGCACTGAACTTTCCAGCCCTGTGTGTAACCCTTTGAATGCTGGTATAGTAATAAAAAATGCTGGTTGTATATAATATGCTGTAAATATTTTTTTTTTTAGAGCAAAGAAGAAATGCTGGGTTATATTCCGCTTTAAACATATTGTCACTCTACCAGAAAATTAATGAAAAAAGATAAAATGGTACACGTGCACAAGCCCATAAAATTATGTGTGCATACTTGCATCTGCAATGGCCTGCCATCTCCATGGAAGTTTCTAAGACCGCTGGCACAAACAGAAATATACAGCATAGATTAATTTCCTCCTTTCTTTTACTGCTTACAATGATGCAGATGTGAAACCCGTGAGGCCCACATAAAATGGTGTGATGGGCTGGATATTGCCCATGGCCCTTGTGTTTGACACGTGTGGCGTAGAGTAATGCATGTTATGTGAGATAGATGTGCAGCAATAAACATGCACCACTCTACCCTATGGCTCATAGTTTAAAGATTGGTGTTGCAGGAGCCCAGAATGCACACTCTGAAGTAAAATGGAAAAGAGTTTACAACCCATTGACCTTGGTAAAATTAATTCCTTACCACATTTCCAGGGGATACAGCAACATATGAAGGTCACCGAGTTGCAATGCAGAGTTTTATCTTTTTCATTTCAGAAGGAAATGTGGCTGTAAACAAAGACCAACCAACGGGGGAGAGCCCATGAAAAAACCTCAGACGCTTTGAAACATGGTTTTAAATGTGAGCGCGCAATGTTTTATTTGTTTTAAATATATAAGTACTGTTTTACACTATGCTATACTATTATGCTTTTTTGAGGCGAATGTTCGTGAAAATTTATGAATGGAGGGAGTGACGCTGACAAGGAGCTGACTCAGGGCCAGTGCACACCAAAAACCGCTAGTGGATCCGCACACGCTAGCGGTTTTTGAAGTGGTTTTTCAAAGCGATTCTAGGCATGTTTAGAGAGATTTTCTAAACATGCCTAGCGTTTTTGGAGCTTTTTTGTGTAGCAGATTTTATATTTTGTTACAGTAAAGCTGTAACTGAGCAGCTACTGTAACAAAAACGCTTAGAAAACCGCTCTGATCTAGAGTTTTTCAGAGAGGTTTTCCACTTTCCTATACTTAACATTGAGGCAGAAACACTTCAGAGAACTGCAAAAATGCTGCAGGACCTAAGTTTGCATTTGGGGGAAAAAACAAACTGCTCTGGTGTGTGCCATCCCATTCACATTCACATTCATTAACCAAGTGGTTTTCCCCTCACAAGCGTTTTAAAAAACGCTCAGACCGCTCTTGGGGTTTGATTCACAAAAGCGTGAAAACTGCTAGCACAGCAGTTATCACGCGATCTGCTGCACGCTAAGGTTTGCGCATGTAAAGGATTACGTTCGCGTGTAAACGAAGGTTTGCGCACAATCACGTGTGCAAATGCACACGTGATAACCTTCGTTTACACGCGACCGTAATCCTTTACGCGCGTAAACTGCGAGCGTAACCTTCGTTTACACGCGAACGTAATCCTTTAGGCAGATCGCGTGAAAACTGCTGTGCTAGTAGTTATCACACTTTGTGAATCAATCCCTTGCTTTGCAACAGCCCTAAGGCAGAGTGAGGCCTATATAACACCCTGCAAGAGCTGTCTGACCCATATCTTTCAGGGTCTTTTATAACAGTAAGTTCCCTGCAAAGGGGTGTAGTGGAGGTCTCACAGTGTGTAGTATAGGGATCTACGAGGTGTTTACATTGAAGAATAAACTTGTGCAATTTAGTTGCTGAAAGGGACTGTTTTACAGTGGTTTGCAAAAGTATTCAGCCCCCTTGAAGTTGTATCAGAGCACAGATGTATGAATCACTCTGAGCAAGTAAACAAAATGTACTCTAAAATCCTTTCATTACGAGTGCCGGGCTCGGAAACTAAGTCAGAGCTACAAATAGCACTTGGTTGTGCTTACATCACGTTATCCAAACCTCCAATACAGGTTTAAATGTAAACACAAAATTGTGCTCACATATGACAGTGGGCTGATGCTTCACTATAACATGAATTACAACCACTTAGAAAAAATACAAAAAACACTGCGCATAACAAGCTCACAGTCCTGGGGTTTTGTATGGTGGTGCGCTTTTAACGTAAAATACCATAAAATCCAAAACTGAAACAAATATAAAAGTGCTTCGCTGTTCGTGCATACATTTGAACCAGTCACAAAGTACAGTGGTTTACAAAAGTATTCGGCCCCCTTGAAGTTTTCCACATTTTGTCACATTACTGCCACAAACATGAATCAATTTTATTGGAATTCCACGTGAAAGACAAATATAAAGTGGTGTACACGTGAGAAGTGGAATAAAAATCATACATGATTCCAAACATTTTTTACAAATAAATAACTGCAAAGACGTGTGTGCATAATTATTCGGCCCCCTTTGATCTGAGTGCAGTCAGTTGCCTATAGACATTGCCTGATGAGTGCTAATGACTAAATAGAGTGCACATGTGTGTATTCTAATGTCAGTACAAATACAGCTGCTCTGTGAGGGCCTCAAAGGTTGTCTAAGAGAATATTGGGAGCAACAACACCATATAATGCAAAGAACACACCAGACAGGTCAGGGATAAAGTTATTGAGAAATTTAAAGCAGGTTTAGGCTACAAAAAGATTTCCAAAGCCTTGAACATCCCACAGAGCACTGTTCAAGCGATCATTCAGAAATGGAAGGAGTATGGCACAACTGTAAACCTACCAAGACAAGGCCATCCACCTAAACTCACAGGCCGAACAAGGAGAGCTCTGATCAGAAATGCAGTCAAGAGGCCCATGGTGACTCTGGACGAGCTGCAGAGATCTACAGCTCATGTGTGGGAATCTGTCCATAGGACAACTGTTAGTCATGCACTGCACAAAGTTGGCCTTTATGGAAGAGTGGCAAGAAGAAAGCCATTGTTAGCAGAAAAGCATAAGAAGTCCTGTTTGCAGTTTGCCACAAGCCATGTGGGGGACACAGCAAACATGTGGAAGAAGGTGCTCTGGTCAACAACGGAATGGTTTAAAACAAAACATATCCATGTGTTAGAATGGCCCAGTCAAAGTCCAGATTTAAATCCAATCGAGAATCTGTGGCAAGATCTGACAACTGCTGTTCACAAACGCTGTTCATCTAATCTGACTGAGCTGGAGCGGTTTTGCAAAGACCAATGGGCAAGAATTTCAGTCTCTAGATGTGCAAAGCTGGTAGAGACATACTTTAAAAGACTGGCAGCTGTAATTGCAGCAAAAGGTGGTTCTACACAGTATTGACTCAGGGGGCTGAATAATTACGCACACCCCACTTTGCAGTTTGTTTGTTTTTTAAAGTGTGTACACCACTTTGTATTGGTCTTTCATGTGGAATTCCAAATAGATTCTTGTTTGTGGCAGTAATATGACAACATGTGGAAAACTTCAAGGGGGCCGGATACTTTTGCAAACGACTGTACTTTGTGACTGGTTCAAATTTATGCATGAACAGTGAAGCACTTTTATATTCGTTTCAGTTTTGGATTTTATGGTATTTTATGTTAAAAGCGCACCACCATACAAAACCCCAGGACTGTGAGCTTGTTATGCGCAGTGTTTTTTGTATTTTTTCTAAGTGGCTGTAATTCATGTTATAGTGAAGCATCAGCCCACTGTCATATGTGAGCACAATTTTGTGTTTACATTTAAACCTGTATTGGAGGTTTGGATAACGTGATGTAAGCACAACCAAGTGCTATTTGTAGCTCTGACTTAGTTTCCGAGCCCGGCACTCGCAATGAAAGGATTTTAGAGTACGTTTTGTTTACTTGCTCAGAGTGATTCATACATCTGTGCTCTGATTAGCCGTGTATTAGGCTCATCTAAGGACACAGGACACAGTAGCAGTGTACTGTCTGATTATAGCAGAACTGCTAGCATGCCTTACAGCATTGCTTCTCAACACAATCACAGTACATACCTCTCACATAAACTTTGACACAAAGTTGTTAGTACTCCAGTTATAAATAAAAGGTTTTTAAACATTCCTTTACAGTTTTAATTAACGTAATGTATTTATTGATATATATATTCATACTGTACATATATACATATGTGTGTGTGTGTGATTTATCATTTTTAATTGCCAAACTCACTATAATAGCCTGAATACGACAAGTTCAATTACCACACATCCCAAGCATCCCCAGGGGGTATGTGTGCAATACATTGCAAAACTAGGCCTTAAAGGACAATCTGGGCGATTTTACTAGTACTGTAAGCAAGCATTAAAGGAAACCTAAACTGAGAGGCATATGGATGTTTCCTTTTAAACAATACCAGTTGCCTGGCAGTCCTGCTGATCTCTTTGGCTGCAGTGGTGGCTGAATCACACACCTGAAACAAGCATGCAGCTAATCCAGTCTGACTTCAGTCAGAGCACCTGATCTGCATGCTTGTTCAGGGGCTGTGGCTGAAAGTATTAGATACACAGGATCAGCAGGAGAGTTAGGAAACTAGTATTATTTTAAAAGGAAAAATCCATATCCTTCTCAGTTTAGGTTCCCTTTAAGACTACGTACAGACACAAACAATGCATGTTGCCTGTCGGGGATCAGGATCTGATCCCCTTGGGCGACATCGCTGGGCCGGGCTGCACACATGCGTGTCAGCTGTGTAGTTGCTATGCGGGGGGGGGGGGGGGGGGGAGGAGAGGAGAAGACAATGACAAGCAGTGCGTGCGTGATGTCATGCCACGGGTGCTGGAGAATTGTGCACAATGGGATTGGCAAGGGATCGGTGTCGCAGGGAGTGAGTAGATCAGCACCACCTAGTGGATCGCTCACAGGTTGAGGGTTGCCAAATGCCGAACACATGCCTGTTGGCTGAGGTGGTCGTTATCAGCTGCCTTAGCCGACTTAAAGAGAAACTCCGACCAAGAATTGAACTTTATCCCAATCAGTAGCTGATACCCCCTTTTACATGAGAAATCTATTCCTTTTCACGAACAGACCATCAGGAGGCACTGTATGGCTGATATTGTGGTGAAACCCCTCCCACAAAGAAATTCTGAGTACGTACTCCTGTCTGTGAACCCTGTTGCATTGTGGGAAATAGCTGTTTACAGCTGTTTCCAACTGCCAAAACAGCAAGCAGCAGCTACATCACTTACCAGCAGTAAAAATGCCACCATGTGATAAATGTCAGAATATAAATGAGGGATTTAAAATATTTTACAATGGGCAAACACTGACTAAATCATTTATACATAATTATTGTAAAAATGAAGCACTTTTTTATTACATTATTTTCACTGGAGTTCCTCTTTAAGTCAGGCATATGTTCGAGGTTTAAGGGTAAGTCTATACTATGTGCATTGTTGCATGCTGTGTTGCTGTATGTTAAAGCGAGTCTGAAGCCAAAAATAAAACACAAACAGATGCTTAGGCCCCGTTCACACTTGCGTTTTGGCATGCAAACGGACCGGATCCGGATCGTATCAGGACCTGATCCGGATTGGAACCGTATATTTCCGATCCGGATACGGTCCGTTTGCATCAGGACTGCTTCAGGCTGCCATCCGGATGCGTGGGGAAAAAAAAATACCTTAAAATTTGTTGGGGTCTGCAGAAGGTGCACCTGTAGAATCAGGTCCTCCGCTGTAGGCCTCACCTCCACCTCCGACATACTGCCAAAACAGCTCCAGCACGTGTGTCACTGCTGCTCCACTCCAGATATGCTGGGCCCATGTGTCCCCATCCAAAATGGCCGCTATGATACGCATAGGAAGTGGGGTAGAACGTCCGGTGTTTGTCTCCAGTGTGTTCTGTGCTTCCGTTTCCCATTGGTTTTCTATATCCGGATAGTGCAGTCAGGCTCCGGTCCGTGTGCGTGGGCCGGATGAGCCGGACCAAAAAATAGCGCATGTTGGAAAAGTGTCCGGAGTCCGGGTCCGTACTGTACGGAACGTACATATGTGAACGTCCGCAAAGCCTTTGCATTGCTATGCGAAACGTACGTTCCGTTTGTACAGTATACGGTCCGGATCCGGTCAGGCGGATCCAGACAGGGAACGCTAATGTGAACCAGGCCTAACCCAAGGAGAGGCAATTTTTACCCAGCAGCTGCATGACACTTTGGACTTTTTATAAATGTGGCACAATGGGAAGTAGAGATGAACTACAACAATTTGTAATCAGAAATCACCTGTTTTGGCTGCAGTAAAATCAAATTTACTTGGATATTTACTGTCCTTTGCATATTATATTATATTATTTATTATTATTAGTGCCTCACCACTGAATAATATTGTTGTTGAATATGTACTAAATATGAAGAAATTGTACTATCATAAAGTGTTGGTGTGTTTGTACATCAGTTTTTTTGTTTTCTGATTTCATGTCTGCTATCTTGTTCTGTGTTCTTGAAGTGTAAAAGATTTTGCCCATTCCAAAGTCCTAGTGGTGATGTGCTTGACACAGTGAGCAGATTCTATTTTGAAAAAGGGTTAAAGGATTTCAGGCTTCCAATCACAGCATTGTTACTGGGAGCTGGGTGACTAATTCTCCAAGCAGTGCTTCTGTAGACTTCCTAAGTGATTAGAAGGGAGTAATCTGTGGCGGCCATCTGTCTGTCTGATATAAAAAGGATATTGAAGTACTGTCTTAGCATTATCGCTATCAAGCGTTACAACCATTAATACAATAGATATCAATGTTAGCCAAAATTACTTGAGAGACATAGAAAAAACAAACAAACTGAATCTCAAAGTTATATCGTCCTCTGCTAAAGTATGTGATATAGTATTCTGAAATGTTAACTGCCCAAGATGTATATAAAGTGCAGCAATGATAAGTATGCATGTACACATGCAGAAGCAAACCATTCTTCAGGGTTTCGTTCTTCCCTGTGTTTAATATAACTTGTGTTGCAAAGAAGTGACATGTAAAATTGCTTGCTGGCACCTTAATAAATCATACCTGGCTGCAAAGTGAAACAGAAAGGTAACTTTTAATAACAAAACTGACAACTGGGCTTCTGCGTCACTGCGGTGCTTATGCGGAATACAACCTCTGGTGAAAGCTCAGCAGGGTAGTTGGGCCAGCATAGGAGAGCTGTGGACTGTCAGCAGGGCCAGGGAAGGCAGGCTTCATGCAGACAGACAAATCAGGATTGGTCTTGATACTGGTAGGATTGGTTTTACAGAAAAAAGTAAGCAGCATAGGGACTGGTAGTGTACAAAATTCATGAACAAACAGGCTTCAGGATATAGACATGGGCCTGAAAAGAGAAACAGTGCATCTCTACCTGTTGCTCAAACTCTTAAGTCAACTTTCGTAGTTACCCCGTAGGCAAGAGAGAAGGATACGATGGCTGCCTGGCTGTTCTGCTGCTACCAATTCTTAATCATCAATGCAGGAGTAGAAAGCAAGGCACCGCTTCTTTAACCTCCTTGGCGGTAACCCCGTGTGTGACACGGGGTAAGCCGCTGGAGGGTGCCGCTCAGGCCCTGCTGGGCCGATTTACATAATTTTTTTTTCAAACACGCAGCTAGCATGCTCTGATCGCCACCGCCCGCCGCGCCGCTACCCGCCGCGGAAACAGCCCCCCCCCCCGCATACCCCTTGCGCAGCCTGGCCAATCGCCTCCAGGCTGCGCTATGGGGTGGATGGGGACTCCCTGTGACGTCACGACGTCCGTGACGTCGATGGCGTCACTCCATTCGTCGCCATGGCGACGAGGGAAGCCCTCAAGGAAATCCCGCTCAGAACGGCATTTCCTTATGGGCGAGCGGCGCCGGCGGCGATCGGAGGGGACGGGCGGACGCCGCGGGGAGGGGGGAAGCATGTAGCTAGCGCTAGGCTAGCTACATGCTAAAAAAAAAATGGCGAAAAAAACCCTCCCGCGGCTGCGCAGCCGTGGGAATTATACCTCCAGGGGGGTTAAAGTGATCTAAGCAGCTCCTGGCTTCAAATAGCTGAAAGGGCTGCCATGTTTCAGGAGTTCAAAACTCCTGCTGCTTTTACAATGTCTTATCCAGGCTAGATGTGAAATTCTTCAAGTGCGTCTTATGTTTTCTGTTTGAAGTACAATGGGGAAGGCTCAGGGTTTGTTTGTGGTCAATTAAGTCTAATGAGGTGATTTCTTATCAGCCTTCCATCATCTGTTGATCTCCGTCCGCAGGTCCTTTCAGGGACCCAAGAAGTGTGTAGTTTAACAATAATACAATACAATACAATAACATTTCTATAGCGCTTTTCTCCCATAGGACTTAAAGCGCTTAGGCTCTCTCAGATTCAGTAATTAGTAGGATGAAGTATTCACTCAACAAAAGTTATATTTCCCCTTAAATGTAAAAAGATGAGGTAAAACAAAAGATTTTTTTTAATAATAAACCACATTTTTAGAATCCATTTTTAATTTGCTATAGAGCTGCACTGGGTGTTAAAAATGATGTTCACTTTTAAAAGCCTTTTATTGCACTATGGGTAGATCCAGTGGTGGTGGTGGGGGGGAAGTGCACCTGCCACTGTAACTACCCATACTATAGCAAGGCAGTGCCTTGCTTTCCTTCTACTTCATTGATGTCTGGACTTCAATAAGAGCATGCATCCTGCGTCTCTTGCTGGCATCATCTTATTCCTGCTGCATGCTGGTACCAGTATATTTGCTGCTCCTCCACTCTACCTGAAGCAACATGTGACAATTCATGTAGGCAGGCAGCAAACCGAAATTTTTACGTTACGCAAAATTGATATCTAAGACATGTTATGCACACAGAATGAAAGTTACTTATGTAACATGCACTACACATGATGCACATTATGCAAGTAACGCATGCAATTATAAGGGTTATGCAAAGTGAGTCACATAGCATTCCTTATGCCCTGTAAAATCTATGGGGTTGATTCACTATAACAAATAGCGTGCCTTATCAGAGTTAACATGCCTTATCAAAGTTAACATGCCCTATCAGGGTTATCACGCCTTATCAGAGTAGCATAGCGAGCACTACGAATGTATGCCTGCTAATTGGCAACGACGAGCGCTCCACTCATCCTGCCCTGAGCCCTTGCGGGTCCAATCACTTTAAAGGACATTATCCCAGCACTGATTGGCCCAATAGGCTGCCTGTCAAATAAGAAGTAATCACAAGTGTATTTTAAGTTTAGGTTTGCTTTAGGCTAGGTTCACAGTGGGACGTTATTGTCCTGCGTTAATATTCTTATAATGCAGGTTACTGCACTGCAATGTTAACCCTATGTGACGGTCACAGTGCGACATTAAAGTTGCGTTGTAAATGTTGCGTTTATATTAAAGCACTGCTGCAGTGCGTTACCTCTAAACGCAGACATTAACAGATACAGAGAGACATACTTTTCATTGCCTGTATGCTCTACTGTATCTACTGTATGTGACAGTAACGCAGCGTTAAGGTGCGTTGCGTTGTAATGTTGCGTTGCGACTTTAACGTCGCATCACAACCCACTGTCCCACTATGAACCTAGCCTTAAAGCCACAGACCATGACCTGTTTCTGGTGTATGATAAAGGGCTTTTTCTTAATCGATTTTATTCACCAAGTACAGGATATCATACAAGGAATAGTTGTTGGCACATAAAGCACTGCAGACCTTCATGAGCAAAGAACATACACACATGGGTATACATAATACAGGGGGATGGGGTAAGCACTTATTACAGTTTACATTACTCAGTGTGGATAGCTAATAGTAGATTTGATATTTCACAAGGGAATTTCTGAATGGGAGAGGAGGGAGGGGCGCGGAGTTGAGGGCAGGTCATGGTGGAGATAGTCCTGGAGAGGCAACCCAATGGGAGTAGTGAAATTCCCACTGCTAAACACAAGTGCAGATAGAAGAACACAATCATTTTCCCTCTGCATGTGCCCTGGGGTTTCTTGTCCGATATCTGCTGTGATTAAAAGTCCCATTGAAATGCACTGAAGGGCATCCACACCAAAAATTCGTCAGACAGTGAATGAGATGCGATTCAGCTTGGATTGAATCTCATTTTGTAACACCAGCAGTGGGAAGGAAGCACCAGAGGTGAGGGGTGGTTAGTGTTAGGCATAGATAGAAGAGGGTAAGTGTAAGAATTAGGGCAGAGGCATAATAGAATCCATATTCTACTAACCTGGCATACCGGCAGACCATAAGGAACTATTCTTCATAAGTATTTACAACTATCTATACCTCTGCTATTAGTACACAATTGTCCTAAGGCTCCAAGCTCAATCTCCCCAAGACCACACACATCGCAGCTCTCATGTGCATTGTAAGCAGTGACAGTAATATCGGAATGATAAACGGGGTGTGAACAGTGGAGTAGCAATAGGGGTTGCAGAGGTAGCGACCGCATCAGGGCCCTTGTGCTAGAGGGGCCCCATGGGGCCCATTGTCAACCACACTATTAACTTTTTTTGGTCCTGTGCTTGTAATGATCCTTTCTATAGATGCTTTGAATAATAGTTATCATTGACACACTGTTTCCCATCCCCTTCTTGCACATCTGACGCAGTGGTTGTCCTTGATAGGTTTTGGTGCGCTGTATCTATTATGCATGGCATACTTGGGGGGCACCAATGCAAAATTTGCACTGGGGCCCACAGCTTCTTAGCTACGCCACTGGGTGTGAAAGGGGCGTTCCTAGGATGGACTGAGATGAGGAGAATTACCACTTCCTCCTTGGCTATCAATGTTCCACTCAGTCAAATATTACGATAGTGTAGTGTGGACTGTGAGGATGGTGCTGTGACATACGTCACAGCACCGCACATAAAACATTATTAAAAGCATGTAAACCGAGCACTCAGTTCAGGGGTATTTTAAGGGCAAGTGTTTTACACTGCAAGTGCTTTTTCAGTGATTTGCTGACCGCTAGCAATTTACAAACTGCAATGACTATGTAATCCTATGACAGTTATCTCACAAAATTCATTTTTCTTAACATTCGCAAAAGCGATGCGTGTAGCATTTTTACAACAATTGCGATTGTGTAAAGAATATGCTGCAAAAGCAAAATCACTGTGAAGAAATTCTGCAAAAGCAAAATCACTTGCTAAAAAATCACGTAGCGATTGCAAATGAAATAAGTGTGTGTTTTTGTCACTTTCCAAATAATAAAGTGTATATAGATGCTTTGAAAAATGTGTGTAGACATTTTTGTTTTAGCTACAATGTAAATAAATGAATTGGCCACAGCAAAGAATGTAGGAATGCCATTTGAATAGACACGTTTGAAAGAAGCTAAGGCAACACATACACACAGTACTAATAGTGAATATTACATCAGACATCAGCAAGGGAAACTTGGCTTTGAATGTGAGTGATTATTGTAGTTATTAATGCATGCGACTGAGGACAGGGTACCAATTGACCAGCATGCAGCTGTGTTATGTTAATATAGAAGAGTAGAAAGTCTGACTCTCTGGCATTCCATGTATTCAGCATGTTGCTTGGTAATACATCCCCCATCAGTCCCAGACTAATAGGGGATGTATTTCAACACTGAACTTTTGAAGATATTCAGTCAATGGAAGAAGACAAAAATCATTCTGTTGCACACTGTTGACTAGTAAAATATGAATACAGATTTTTTTCTTATCTGCAATAAAATATATAGTCAATCATTTTGACTTTAAGTACACTTATGACTTATATTTTAAATCTTCCAACATTACTCCCATTACATATGTTGTTGGCTGACCGCAATGCATGTATGAGGGTCATCTTGAAAGTAACAGCCATTTTAAATGAATTCATTAGGAAACATTTTATTTATTTCATTTTAGACATACTGGAGTTATCTCCTAGGAGATGATTTTCATCTTCTCAGTAAACTAAATTTTCAGCATTTTACAATTGAAAAAGAACCCAAAAGTTGGTGAAAAGGTACTATTAAATTTATTTTGAGTGTTTTCTTACTTGCTAGTGACTTAAAATGCATTTTATGACAAGTTGTAAAAATATCACTTAGGAGAAAACTCAGGAAAAAAAGTGAATTGCATATGGCCCACTATCTTCTGATTATTTCTCCACATAATCACTTGCTTTATTTAAGCACTTATATCTTTTTTACAAGGTTTTCAATCCCTTTTGTTGTAGTAGCATCACACTCCTCACCTATTGTTTGAAGGAATTGTGGAAGTGGCGCTTCAAGTTAATGGTGCTGAACAAACAGCTATCAGCATTCTGCAGGCACATGACAAGCGGTGCATGGAGTGAAGAGACCTGACAGATGCAAGTTAAACTGCATAAAGATAAAAGCAAAAGCTGTTACTCTGTGGAGGAACTTACTGAAGAGGGGGAGAGGGAGTGTTGTGGTTCATGTTAATGCTGCTGAACAAACAGCTACTAGCATTCCACAGCCACATGGCTAGCGGTGCTGGGAGAGACGAGGTTAACCAGACAGATGCAAGTTAAATTACAAGGAAAGAATACATTGTGGGGCAGAGAAAAGCAAACAGCTGTTACTGGATAACCCTCATAAAAGAAGCAACATATGTGTTATATGCATAAAGCAGTTACACTATGTAAAGCATGTTACAAAACATGTTATGTCTGCAGTCAGTGCACAAGAATAACATTAGTGAATCTGGGCCATCATCAGAGAGTTATGTAACCTTTATACTATGCATGCACAGGCAAGGAACATAGACACATGCATGGTGTTCATCACCAGGAGTAAGATGTCAGTTCAATCTCCAGTATAGCCAGTATGGCTGCACCCATCAGCACCAAGTCATAAAAATAAGCAGTTTATTTTTATAACAGATCTCATCTTATTCCATGAATAGTTAACCTTCATCTAGTTCAGTCATTGTAAAGTGTGGTTCTTAAATTCAGCTCTAGCAACTGCATACAATACATTCAAATAGTGCCACCTATTGGTATGTATGGTAACAGCATCACAGTGTGCGTAAAATCCCCTAAAATGCAGGCATTCATAACTGAGTTATTTGTTAGTCAATAAGTATTGATCAAATGGAATTTCACATACTGTATTTCCAAGTTTCATTTTTAAAGACAGGTACTGGCTTTTATCTGTACTAGTTCTGTAGCAGCCTGTATCCTTTTTATTAAGGTACTTTGACAAACCAGTTGCTACATTGTAGTCCTACAATTTTTTGAACAATACGGCCCTAATTTATGCTCTGGTACGTTGGGTTACAATGGTACAAAGTTCCACAATGTAAATAGAGCTATGTGTGGGAACCAAAATGGCACATAGGGAATTACCGTAACTGTGATTTCTGGCTATCACTAAGCTGTAGACAATAACTGCGGTGATCAGCAGTTAAAAATAGCTGACCATGCTGCTTTTTTAACTTTTTTTTTGCATTGGCAACAAGTTTATAAAACATTCCTGAAACCTCAAATAAGTAGTAAATTAATATATATATATATATATATATATATATATATATATACACAAATACACACACACACAAGCCCTCTCCCTCTCAAGCACTATTCACACGGTTTTATATATATATATATATATATATATATATATATATATATATATATATATATATATATATATATATATATATATATATATATATATATATATACAATCCGGGGGGGGATCAGCAGCTCACACAGGTAGTCCTTATATGTGTATGCCCGCAACTGAGGGAGCCCAATCCCTCTGGATCATAGAGAAAGAAACGAGGATTTGCAGCACACGGCTCTTTATTGAGCAAAAATAAATCATATACAGGCAAACGTTTCGGTCGTTCCACAACCTTCCTCAATGCCTTTTTATCTCATCTAGTTATAGTCCAAAATCCAATTCATTATGTCTGTGTCCAATCCGTGTCGTCCAATTCACGTTTTAATCCCATAGTTTGTCACCTATAATGTTAAAAAAAATGTATCATAAAAATAAATGGAGGTCGAAGTCCCTATTCAAACCATGTGGGTGTAGGGACCCCAATTTGTGGATCCACATGACCTCCCTCTTTTTAAGGAGCAGAACCCGATCGCCCCCTCTTTTAGGTTTGGGAATATGATCTATAATCATAAATTTGAGATCCACATCTCTATGTCCCATTGAGCGAAAATGTCTCGCTACCGGGAGATCAGAAGTACCTCCCCTGACAGAGCTCCTATGCTGACAGATGCGATCACGCACCTTCTGTGTAGTCTCTCCAATATATTTCAAGCCGCAAGGGCAAGTCAGCAAGTAAACGACAAAGGAGCTCTGGCAGGTGAGGAAATGTCTGATCTGATAGTTCGCCCCAAAAACAGATCCCTTAATCATGTGTTGGCACTCGCTACACGAAAGGCATGGATATGATCCTTTGCGTTTTGGACCCAAAAAGTTAATGGTCTCTGATGCAGGAGGAGGATTGTAAGCCCTAACCAATCTACTGCCTATAGTTTCATTGCGTCTATAGGCAGGTAGTGGAGGGGAGTTAAACTCAGGAACCTCGGGGTATGCACTGCCGAGTATGTGCCAGTGTCTCTTAATACTGGAAAAAACTTTGTTGGAATGACTGTGAAACTGGCACACAAACGGCAGACGTGCACCCCGAGGAGTTCTGGTCCCGATGTTTCCATCGGAACTTGAGATTTCATCACGTACTTCCTGGATAAGATCGGAAGGGTATCCCCGCTCTGAGAGTTTATCAGCCATCTGCTGTCTTCGGCTGTCAAGTACCCCACGGTCAGTAACAATTCTATCCACCCGGAGCAATTGGCTCCTAGCCACCGAACGGAAGACAGCAGGGGGGTGAAAACTCTCAAATCGGAGCAACTAGTTGCGATCAGTTGGTTTCCAATAAAAATCTGAAACCAGCGTCTCTCCACATCGTCTGATTGTGGTGTCGAGAAAATTGGCATTGAGAAAGGTTGTGGAACGACCGAAACGTTTGCCTGTATATGATTTATTTTTGCTCAATAAAGAGCCGTGTGCTGCAACTCCTCGTTTCTTTCTATATATATATATATTATATATATATATATATATATATATATAAGCCTTCTCCCACTCAAGCACTATTTACACGGTTATCACCCATGCCAGTTGGGGAGAAGGAAGGTGGCACTAGCGGACATGGGAGTTCCAATGCCTTGCCAATACCACCCCACAAGGCTTCTTCTTTTTTTTTTTTTTTTTTTCTTAACACGTCAGGTTTATTGAGG
Source organism: Hyperolius riggenbachi (assembly GCF_040937935.1). NCBI lineage: Eukaryota > Metazoa > Chordata > Amphibia > Anura > Hyperoliidae > Hyperolius > Hyperolius riggenbachi. The sequence continues at coordinate 300,479,388 of NC_090649.1, forward strand.
AATCACAAAAAGAATAAAACCAGTACAATATTGCACAATGAGGACATGCAGTTGGAATGCATAAAACAAAGAATAATAGAAAGGTAGTCAGTACCGCTGTATGTAAAAAGCTCTTTTTTTGTGCTTTAAACCACAATAAAATAAAATTCCACAGGTGTATAGAGTAATGTAGATGCCAGACACTAAGAGTAATGCGTCCCGAAATCCAATAGAGAACGTTAAATGCACACAACAGAGAAGGCTTCCACTCCGCCCAAATTGTATTACATTTATTAAGGGCTTGTTCCCACTAAGGCGCTTTCACACTAGAGGCTGCGGTAGAAAAGGCTGAAACTCAGCCTTTTGCTTAACGCCAATACATAGCGTTTTCAAAGCGTTCTACAGCTCATATGAAAACGTCCTTTTTTTTTCTATAAAAATAAGTGAACAAGTCAGCTGTAAAACGCTTTGAAAACGCTGAAGTTGGCGTTTTCCATTGTTTATCATTGAAACGCCAACAGCCAACTTCGGCTGTAAACAGCCCTGAAAAAGCTCCAGGGAGCTTCAAAACGCAACGCCCAAAAAAGCTGCTTTAGGTGTGAAAGGTAAAATGAAAGTCTATGGACTTTTATTTTACCTTGGAAACCGCCAACTATGGTCTTGGCTGTAAAACGCCGAAACTAGCCTCTGGTGTGAAAGGGCCCTAAGGGTGTTTTTCACCTTTTTTTTAAGCGCCCAAGCGCTTGTGCAATGATTCCCTATGAGAGTGTTCACATCTGAGCGGTTCGATTCCGATCCGCTCACCAAAGCGCTGCTTGTAACATTTTTGGGGCGATTTGCCTCAATGGAGGGTATAGGGAAATCGCAACAAAACACTTGAAAAATGACTTGGAGGGGAATAATGGTTAACGCCTCCAGGAATTTGAGTGGCAGCCATTATTCGGCTCACCCTGCGCCCAGCTCACCCGCAGCAGTATTATTATTATTGATTTATAAAGCCCCAACATATTCCGTGCTGATGTATAAAGTAAGAAAACATACAAGGGGTACATAATGATACAAACAATAATATACATTGAATATGGACCCTAGTACAAAATACAGAAGTGGTGATTACAATGACAAATGTAACATGATGAATAAAATGTATGACAAAGTACAAATTCCAAAACACAAAAGGGTGATAGAGTATTTCATTTACGCTTTGAGAAAACAATGCACAGTGATCAAATTCTGGAGGCGCTCCTTACTAGGGATGATCAATGAGATGCAAATTATTCTGAAATTATGCAAATTGTTATGCAAATGTATGCAGCTTGAAAAAGGACCTTTTTGAAAACTCAGGTTTAAATGGATTGGTCCATTTTCAAGCTGCATATATTTGCTTTAAAAAAATTGGATACATTTGCATTAACCCGGAAAAATGTGCATATCTGTGATCATCCCTACTCCTTACCATCTCTCACATTATAAGTTAGACAGTTCTGTAATGAGAGGGCTCTCTAACATCAGAAATAAGAGCTGGTGGCGTTTATTATTCTAAATAAACTCGGAGAAGATTGAGTTAATATTGATTTAATAATTTTAAGGGGAAAAGGAGTGCCAGACAATGTGTAGAACTTTTAGGAGTAGGATTATTTTGAAAATATTAGAGCGGCCAATTACATTCAGTGGAAGTTCAGGTCATGCATGTAATTTAGCTGTACAGAAATCCAGGAGATCAGGGATCAAATTCAGAAGGGAGACCAGATACCTTAACCCCTAAGTCGATAAACTCACTGACCCAGTTCAAAGGGACTGAAGCCTAGAGCTGGATGGGGGAAAAATATCTATAGGCACAATGTAGAATTTAAACTAATTGATACGGAGTCCCGCAAAGGTACCATAGGTGTTCAAAACCTCAAGGGCCGTGACTAGAGAGGGGCCCAGCTCAGAGAGACACAGGAGCACTTTGTTTGCATATAGACTTACCTTGTCTGTACACTATGACATGTGAGACCAGAAATAGAATCATTAGCATACAGTGGTTCTACAGCTAAGGCAAATAGGAGGGGGATGATGGGCACCTTTACTTAGTGCCTCTACCCAATGTAAAGGGGCTGGAAACACACTCATTCACTGTAATTTTGTAATTTGTGAAGTAGGGTTACAGTACAATAACTTTTACCCATCTAATGGAGTTTGTACCAAAACCATGCAATATCCCCTACAAGTCTTTTAACATTTCTTGCATAGAACATGGCAAAACCTCCCTAATTTCAAAAGTACCTTCATCCTGATGTTCCTACCTACATATCTGCCAAGAGATGGGATAATCCAATGGTGAGGGTACATGGTGCTATCTAATTACTCCCTTAATGAGGAAGCAATCAAATACCCCTCACTCAGGCAAACAGGTAAAATTGTTCATTTAAAATCTCTAACCTATTTATGATAAAAGGTTAAAAAAATAAAATTTCTGATGAAATAAACATGCATGTTTTAAAAGTAATATACTGAAATTCAGCATTCTAGTTCATGACTATTTTCCAATATTCTTTTACATAGTTACATAGCTATCTATGTTGAAGAAAATATATAAGTCTAACATTTTTAAGTCTCACTGCACCTCAGACCAGAGGAAATAAATATCACAAGGGCCAAATCTATCTCCCTGACCATATCAGGGTATCACCATACCAAGCAATTATAGCTGTGGATTCCCATCAAAGACAGGAAAGCATCCAAGCCTCTTTTAAATGCAAGATATTTTACATCTTAACCATACTTACTAATTTGTCTAAAGTGTATTGGTGAGATCTACCATCTCTTGAATAATGTAGTTGGCCGTCTTTGTACCTTTTTTAAACTTCAATATCCTTCCTGTATTGTGATGCCCAAAACTGTATGCCATACACCAGATGTGTCCTCACAGATGATTTATACAGAGGGAGTAGTATACTAGCATCTTGTTTTTTTATTTTCCATTTTATGCATCACAGATTTTTATCTGAGAGGAATACCTTCCTGTTAGGCAATTCATGTTGAATATGATAGAGTGGGGACAACCCACAACTGCATTGTGAGACAAGGGCACCACCTTGGTAAACACAAAGTGCGCAGTTAAAATCCCAAATTTATTTCGATCATTGACAGGTCCCTTCCAACAACAAACAACATTTCTAAAGCGCTTTTCTCCCATAGGACTCAAAGCACATAAGCATGGTTCAGACCAGTATTTAGTTGATTGGTAAATTTTAGTACAGGGGAAGAATTCTACAAATCTGCAAATGACAGGCAAACCAAGTGGCTTTACAGTCTGGATTTGAATAACTTCAGGGATGGGGTTGATTTTACAGAGTGTGGTAGGGAATTCCAAAGGGTAGGGGCAACATGACAAAGCTGGGTTTTGTGGTGCACTCTGGAAGTGACCAAGTTTATGAATCCTGCTGATCTGAGGTTGTGAGAGTTGTGGTGCAATTTCAGTAAGTCCTTCATGTATCTAGGGCCCAAATAGTGTAGGGTTTTGAATGTCAACAGTCCAATCTTAGAGAGTATTCTCCATTTTACAGGTAGCCAGTGCAGTGAGCGAAGAATCAATGTAAAGTGACAGTGGCGAGGCTGGTTTGTTAGCAATCTGACAGCAGCATTCTGTACTAATTGCAGTCGGTACAAGTCCTTGTTTGGGAGGCCTGCATAGAGGTTGTCCAGCTGTGATGTGATGAAGGCGTAAAGTAGGTTTGGAAGATCCTCCGAGGAAATGAGATGTTTAATTTTTGCAATGTTCCTTAGATGAAAGTAGAAATATTTTATCACAGCCGAGATTTGGCTTCTGAAGCTCAATTACCCATTGATTAGCACACCAAGGCTGCGTACAAGGTCAGAGCTATTTACCAGTTTGTCGTAATTCCCTATCCTGATTGGTGTTGCTTTACAATAGAACTGTTTTGATGCCAAGCATTGGCCAATAAGGATATTTTAGAAGTCCTATATTGTTAGTACACTCCCTTCATGCTTTATTACATTTCTTCTACAAGTAATCATGCCAAAACATTATAATGTTGAGAACCTAAGAGCTACATCATGGAAAGGTTTTTGGTTACACTAAAGGACCTGATTTCAATTACGCTTACACTATATGCCCTTCAAGTAATCCTGTAAGGGGGGAAAGTGCCCCTTGGGGGTACCTACCTCGGGAAGGGGAAATGAGGCTTCCCCGTCCTCTTCAGCCTTGGGGATCCACTGCTGGTAGCTCCCGAACAGAAATAGTGAGTCGCCTGCGCTGTAGAGCGGACCCGATCGGGCTCAGCTATTTCCGCTGGAGCCCAATTGGGCTCCAAATATTGCCATGCTCTGAAGTCCCTACTGCACCTGCTGAAGATTTTGGGGGGCTGTCAGTGCTGGATCCCTGAGGCTGAAGGGGGCCGAGGAAGCCTCATTGGGTTACAGAGGCTTCCCGCTCCCAAGGTAAGTACCCCATAGAGGCACTTTTTTCCCTTACGGGTTTATTTAATATAATTACGGCTATATTTTTGCAACTACATTTTGGCCTCATTATTTGTTTCATTGTATTTGCGGCTACTACAATCCACACAAAATTATTATTATTTGTATTATTTAGTATTTACAGTATATAGCGCCGACATCTTCCGCAGTGCTGTACAGAGTATATTGTCTTGTCACTAACTATCCCTCAGAGGGGCTCAGTCTAATCCCTACCATAGTCTTATGTCTATGTATGTATTGTTTTAGTGTATGTATCGTAGTCTAGAGCCAATTTGGGGGGGAAGCCAATAAACCTATCTGTATATTTTTTAGGATGTGGGAGGAAACAGGAGTACCCAGAGTAAATCCACGCAGACATGGGGAGAACATACAAACTTTTTGCATGATGACCTGGCTGGGATTCGAACCTGGAACCCAGCATTGCAAGGCTGGGTCCCTTTATCAAAATACCAGGTATTTTGATCAAGCCAAATACTGGTTATATCTTTGATATTGCACCTACAAATATCATCTTAAATACCGTTTATATCTTTGTCATTAAATGTGGCTACAATGATCACAGAAAATAGGCAATTTTTTTTTCAAAAATTTCTGCTACAAAGATCTCACAGAGCACTCTTTATATCTGAGATGAAAAATTAACTATAGCATCTATATATCTTACCAAAATTTTAGATGTTTTACACAGTAAATCTAGCTGAAAACAGATTCAACAGTATATGATTATTTCTTTCTGTGATACGAGAGCAGCCATATTCTACTTGTCATCATTACACAGGCAAGCTGCTCTACATCTCCACCATCAGCCTGCGAGAACTCCACTCCTCTCTACTTCTTCCTCCTCACCTCTCCACCCCCTTGCCTCTGAAATCTCAGCAGCTCCCGGCTGGTAATGCCTCCTCCTTCTTCAGGAAAAGCCTCCTCCTTCTCCCCAGACAGAGCTCCCATAAGCACTTGCTACATGGGACTCAGAATGCCTAGGCGCTGGTGGAGCTGTGGGCATGGCTTGATTCGTTTATAGGGAATGAGGGCAACAAAACATAAAAAATAAAGAAGTATTTGGCTTGAGTAATACTCTATAATATATATATAAGAGGCACAATTATGAAATGTGTAAAAGTTTATATCGGATCCACTTTTAGGTTAATGTTAGGTGCCAGGGGGTTAAGGTCAGGCACCACCATGGGGGTTTAACGTTAAGCACCACCATGAGGGGGTTGTTGTTAGGCACCACCATGGGGGGGGGGGGGGGGGGGGGGATTAAAGTTAGGCCGCCAGGGGGATGAAGGTTAGGGTTAGAATAGCAGTTACATCCAGTGCCTTTTAAAAACAAAATCACCCTCATTGGATACAAACAGGCGCCCTTTTATAAATAAAATCACGTTTATCGGCTACATTATGCACCCTTTATAAACAAAATCACTTTTATTGGCTATATCTGACACCCTTTTATAACAGAAATCACATTTATCAGCTACATCTGTAGTCCTTTTTCCAGGAGCCCTTTTACATGTACACCCCTAAAACTTAGTTGCTTTAAAATTCATACTTTTAGGGCTGGTGCACACCGAGCGGCTTTTTGGGCGTTTTCAGATCCGCTTGCGGCTGCGGATCTGCTTGGTCAATGTATCTCAATGGGGTGGTGCACACCAGAGCGGCAGGCGTTTTGCAGAAACGAAAAATGCCTGGGTGAGGCATTTTTTGGATTGCGGATGCGTTTCTGCCTCAATGTTAAGTATAGGAAAAACGCAAACCGCTCTGAAAAACGGCACTTCAGAGCGGTTTTGCAGGCGTTTTTGTTACAGAAGCTGTCCAGTAACAGCTTTACTGTAACAATATATGAAATCTACTATACTGAAAACCGCAGCAGCAATCCGCAAAACGCTAGCAAAACGCCTCATAAAAATTAAAAAAAGCGTTTAAAAATCTGCTAGCATTTTGCGGATCTGCTAGCGGGTTTTGGTGTGCACCAGCCCAAAGTAATCCCCTTGCTGACAGCTCTGTTAAAGAGAGTCTGAAGCGAGAATAAATCTCGCTTCAGACCTCATAGATAGCAGGGGCACGTGTGCCCCTGCTAAACCGCCGCTATCCCGCGGCTTAACGGGGGTCCCTGATCGCCCAAATCCCCTTGCTTCAGCGGGGGAGCGCTTCCTGGTTGGGGCAGGGCTAACCGCCGCAGCCCTGCCCCACACGCGTCTGTCAGCGCGTATCTCCGCCTCTCCCCCGCCCCTCTCAGGCTTCCTTCACTGAGAGGGGCGGGGGAGAGGCGGCGATGCGCCGCTGATAGACGCGACTGGAGGCAGGGCTGCAGCCGTTAGCCCTGCCTCCAGGAGCGACCAAGTCTGTGACCAAGTGTCGCAGTGGGGAGTTTGGGGGTCAAGGGACCCCCGTTTAGCAGCGCTATTGCGGCGGTTTAGCAGGGGCACACGTGCCCCTGCTAACTATGAGCTCTGAAGCGAGATTTATTCTCGCTTCAGAGTCTCTTTAAATGCCATGAGAATCTGCAATTTCCACACATTGGCCTCGATTCATAAAGCATTACCACATGAGGTTAAACAATTCCTCTGCACACTTTCCATGGGATAAAACCAGAAATCCTTTTATTAGGTCATCATAGAAAAGTAGCAAAATAGTCAGCATGCAAGCTGACGCGTTTCTGACCCTACCGGGTCCTTAGTCGTAACTATTGTGACATGCTTTGATCAGTAATACCCGGAGAACACACTCCCTATCCACCACACCTACACAGGTGATCTAACATTCTTAAAGGGGAATGCCCATGGTGGATGGAGAGTGGACTCCAGTGTATTGCACAATTATTTGCATAAACACATATAAAATCACATTAAAAGACAACAATAAAGTAGAGCCAACCTACTAGAAATATTATTACAACTCCCAAACATAAAATCGCAGAAGGTGGGGGAAGGAGGGGGGGGGGGAGAGGAGAAGGGGGACGGGGGTTATTCAGAAGATATGGATTAACCCACACTATGCACTAGAACTTCCCAACTAAAGCTGTCCCATATATTGAGGGAATATGAGGAATGTGAGGGCATACTGACTCCCAAACATCACCACTTAAATACCAATATTATGTGGGAAAGCAGAGCAACCCATTAGCATCATATTAAGTACCAGAGAGACCCTTCCTTAGACCTCACACTAAGTCCAGATGTGAAATTCAGACAAATAAATTAACATCCAATCTGTGGTTCAACCCCTTGGGTTCCCTAGTGCCCAAGTTAAAGATCCACCGTACTTCATGTTCCAATAGATTTTCTAGGTCTCCACCCCTACTGTCCAAATAAACCCTCTCCAGACCCTGGAAAGAGAAATGATTTAATTCCCCATCATGACAGGAACGGAAGTGCTGAGCAACATTGGAAGGGTTTAAGCAATTGACATTGACCACACCACAATAATGTTCCGCAATCCTAGCCCTTAAGGGTCAAATCGTGTGCATTGCTAATTAATGCAAATGATTTGTAACATTCATTATCAATGGGAGGCTGAATTAGGTCTTTCATATGCAAATATACAATCTTTTTGGAGTCACTATATATGCATCAGCACTAGGCACCCACATGACAAAGTATAGGCCCTGCACTGGTCACGTTGCTGTGTTACGTGAGGGCAGAAGATGTAACTAAGCTTACGCAACCAAAAAGCTCATATCTGCAGTTAGGTCTTGGTCACACTATAAATCGCCAGCACTATCACCAGTGCTGAGCGATTTATACTGAGATTTTTACAGCGCTTGTGCTTTTGCTCAGCGATTATTTTTTTCACTTCCTGATGTCAGTCAGAAAGTGAACTCTTTAAGCCGGAAATGAATAAATACAATGTATTTCTTCATAAAAGCCCTCAGGAAACCGCTATACAAAGCGCCTTTTCAAGCGCTTTGCGATTTCACTACAGTTTACATTGAGCCAAAGCGCTCAGAAAATGGTATATGTAGCGCGTTTGGGATTTCAATAAAGTTGAAACGCTAATGCTGAGTACACACGATACGTTTTTCCGCTTGATTTTCCACCCGATCGTTTTTCTGCTCAATTCTCTTATCTTCTGCTCGTTTTTCTCATCTTTTTCCCTTCACTTCTATGAGAAATCCAGCCAAAAAATTATCAGAAGGAATATCGGACATGTTGGAAATTATCTATCGAACCCATCTATCGGGGGTAAAAACGTATGGTGTATTCCCAGCATTACATGTGAACACTGTCATAGGAAATTATTACACAAGCGCTTTTGGGGCAATTTGCAAAATTTTCAGTGCTTAAAAAATCAGCAAACATCTCGAAGACACTGTGGTGAAAGTACAGAAGCAGGCTGATCTTTCTGACAAGAAACATCTTATTATGGCAGATCGTTTAGAGGATCTGGAAAATAGATCTCGTCGAAATAATCTAAAGTTTGTAGGCATTCCGGAATCGTTTAAACCTGACACTTTATTGGAGCTGTGTGCGAACATTATCCCTGACGGTCTAGGTATTACTGGCCCTTTGAAAGTCGAACGTGCACATCGTCTGGGCCCTCTAAAACCAGAATTCAAAAGACCAAGAGTGGTAATTGCTCGATACCTAGACTATAATGACAGAAACAAGATATTGCAGGCTTTCAGGTCACAGAAATCTTTGGATATTGAAGGGAATAAAGTACTGATCTTTGCTGACTTCTCAGCTGAAGTTTCCAAGGCCCGCAAGGAATTTTCCCCAACATGTCAGATGTTAATATCTAAGAAATACCGCTTTGCTTTGGTCTATCCAGCAGTACTTAAGATCTATCACCCTGACTCATCTATTAAAACATTTTCTGAAGCGTCTGAGGCATACACTTATGCCCAGAATCTACAAGAAAAACAATCACCTGCAAACTCACCTAACGTGAGAAGGAGCATTATGCCAAGTTTTGATAACTCTGTGGAGGGCTCTCTACCTAAATCTCCCCGTCTCCATGATGCTCCAAAACAAGGCGATGACTCTGGGGATGATACGTTACCATGTGTAACACCCTGAAATGGAAATATAAGGTTATCTGACTGGCTATTAGTGGGCACTTTAAATGTTTATCTTTCTGTGACTATGTCACTTTAAAGGTGTTTTCGGATATATGGTCGGGGGGCAATGGGAGATGGAAGGGGGACGGGAGTGTGATGCGGTATATGACTCAATCTGATTGTTATGATTTACTATTAAGTTGGCTAGAAGGAGTCGACATGCCATATCTGCATAATAATAATTATTCTGTTTGTGCAAGGGTATGCCGCTCTCTGTTGATATACAATTATTTTAACGCGTGGAGGCTAATGTTATTTTAAAAAACAACTGGCATTTTATATCTAATGTCAGTTTTTTCACGGACTGAAGAGCAGTCGCACAAGCACTGAGATGACGGAAACCACCTGTACAAGTAAGATAGACGGCGGTGGTGCCGGTTGCTCTCCTCTGGCGATTTATGCCTGGGGGGAGCGCTCGATACCATTCGTCATGGTGTTTTTTGTCGTCTTTCTGCTTCTGCTATACAGGAGGAAAAAAGGAAGTCATCTGAGGAATAGTAACTTGTTGAGCCTGTATATAGTTTTCCTTGAGATAAATGTTGTTTCTTGGAATGTAAAGGGCCTTCGGACTGGTGAGAAAAGGATAAAGGTATTAAGGCATCTACATAGACTAAAACCAGATATTGCATTACTCCAGGAAACCCATCTGGGAATAGACGAGTACAAGTTTATGCATAAATTATGGGTGGGCAACGTAATTGGAGCACCGGCTAAAGGGAGAAAATCGGGGACCCTAATACTGATTAATAAATCTTTACAATGCAAAATTCTTCAACAAAAAATAGATGAAGTAGAAGGGAGATGGATACAACTTGACCTAGAAATTAGGGGTACACAGTTATCCATCTTTAATCTATATGGTCCTAACTCAGGTAGTGGGCCTTTTCTATCAGAGATTTCATCTCTTTTATCCACTGTTAGCCCATCCACACTATGTATACTTGGAGGAGACTGGAATGCTGTCCTTGACCCATCAGAAGATAGGAGACATCCAGTACAGGGACCATCTGCCAAAAACATTAATCACAACGATAAGAAAATTGCCACATTCATAGACTCTCACAATTTGATAGATGCCTGGCGTTTCCTAAATCCCTCTCAGTACGATTTCTCCTTCTACTCACCAGTCCATGACTCTTTCTCACGAATCGATATGTTTCTGGTAACTCCAATCACAATGCGATCAATTTCTAAAGCTAAAATCGCTGAAATCACTATATCAGATCATTCCCCAATATCATTACAAATAAATTTAGCCGGTAAAAGCCAATCGCTGTTTAGACAATGGAGATTTCCCACTTGTTTGATCAGCGACGAGGATTTTCTAAATCAACTTCAAATGTGGTGGCTTGATTATGCACGTAACAATGCTAAACACGAAAAGGACTCTATATTATTTTGGGAGGCTGGTAAATCGGTGATGCATGGGGAGATCATGGCATATGTCAGCAGGAGGAAAAAAAAAACGTTTGACGAATATACTCAAGCTGCTAAAACAGCCAGAACTACTTACCATGAGTATATCAACTCTATGTCTGAACTCACTAAACAGAAATGGTTAGACGCCAAACAAGCCTTAGATTTACTATACAATAGATACGCTATGTTTTGGAGGTCTCAGAGTGACTGGACCTTCTTCAAATTTGGCAATAAAGCAGGAAAACTTCTTGCAAATATAGCACGAGGTAAACGCAAAATGCAACATATTACTCACATTAAGGATAAAAAAGGCCAGGTCCTACTGATCCTGCTGACATTGCTAGGGTGTTCCACGAATACTACCAAAAATTATACGAAAGCCCTCCAGACACCAAACCTGGTGCAGCTGATTTTCTTGATAAACTGCACTTGCCACGCCTGTCAGAGGAAGACATAGACATGCTCAATGCCCCAGTGTCTGAAGTAGAGATAGTAACAACATTGAAGGAAAGCCCTTATGGCAAGGCACCGGGACCTGATGGGTTCTCTTTTGAGTTTTTTAGAAGTCTCAAGAAAGATATAGCTCCATACTTGACTAAGCTATATAATCATATTTTAAAAAAGGAACAACTTCCGGCCACGGCTCAAGAAGCATTTATCAAGATTCTACCGAAAAAAAACAAGGATCTACTTGATCCTGGCTCATACCGCCCCATATCCTTGCTTAACTGCGATATCAAGTTACTCTCTAAGATACTGGCACAACGTCTTGCTCTTCTTCTTCCAGGCCTGGTAAAAGATTCTCAGGTGGGATTTGTACAGGAAAGATCAGCAGTTTTAAAAATAAGACGGGTTATGGCCATCTTAGAGAATGCACGTCTTGGGGGGCCTTCTCGGCGTCTGGCGGCTGTTTTGTCCCTGGACGCGGAGGAGGCCTTCGACAGCATCAGATGGGATTGGCTAGATCGAGTCATGACAAAGATGGGATTTGATGGTCTATTTTTGAACTATATTCACTCAATATACAGTCCCCGACAGCTAAAGTAATAGTGGAAGGAGTCGCATCATCAGCTATACATCTCAATAAAGGTACACGACAGGGTTGCCCTCTCTCCCCTCTCCTATTCAACTTAGCCATAGAACCACTGGCGGAACTATTCAGAACAGGAGATATTTTCCAAGGTCTAACACTAGGGGCAAAAACTATCCATTGCTCGCTATTCGCTGATGATATACTACTATATATAGAAAATCCCAAAAGAGACCTACACACGATTTTTCAATCATTAGACTGTTTTGGAGTATTTTCTGGCCTTCATATAAACAAGTCAAAGTCAGAAATCCTGTTTCTAACTCTCATACTCCCATATCAGTCACTAGATACCTGAAAGAAAATGTGGGAATAAAGATAGCTAAAGACTACATATACTATCTGGGAATTAAAATACCTAGAGACGCAACCAAACTCTATTATTTAAATTTTACCCCTATTATCACAAAAGTAACCATGGAATTAGAACAGTGGAAAAATCTACCTCTATCCCTGTTGGGCAGGTGTCATCTTGTTAAGATGATTAGTTTTGGTAGGCTCCTCTACCCGCTTCAAACTTTGCCACTTCTGTTAAAGCACAAAGATGTCCAGACCCTAACCCGCGCCTTTAAAATATTTTTATGGAGAGGAAAAAGATCAAGGATACCATTGAGGCTTCTACAGAATCCGAGAGAGAAGATTGGAGTAAACTTCCCAAACATTAGGGCATATAATTTGGTATCTATTCTCAGACATGTAAGAGACTGGCTGGGTCAAACAAGTTTCTTTACAAACACTACTTTCGAGCAGGAACTGTGCTCCCCCTGGTCTCTAGCTGGAATTCTACATTCTAAAATATCTACACTCCCAGATAAAATAAAAAATAACATTTTATTACGCGACACATGCTTAGCATACAGAGAATTCCGAAAATGTCTGTCCCTTCCAGGGAACATCTCCCCAATGATGCCCTTATGGTCCTCCCCAGGTGGGCAGGGTACAATATTCTCTGGAATGTGGGAAAAAAAAGGGATAAAAGTTCTTGCTGATGTGTTGGACCCAAATGCATGCCTATTACCTTTCCCTCTACTACAAAACAATATAAACTTTCAGCTAATTCAATCTTGGTTTATTACCAAATAAAGCATTATCTAAAATTCTCTATAGGCCCAAAAACCTCCCTCCCCCCTCATGACAAATTTCATAAAATTTTAGACCCAATACAAGAAAAAAAATCTATCTCTGATCTGTACACTGAGCTGAGGGCTTACAAGCTTAAAACGACCCCCTCGAGCCATCTTTCTGCCTGGGCAAAAGCCTTACATTCTACTATAGAGACAGTTGGTCCATTAATGGAAAAAGGGTGGGGGGAGGTCTGTTCGACCATTACTGCAGAAACATGGAGGGAGATGCAGATGAAAATCATACATAGAGGCTACTATGCTTTCAATTTTAAACAGCCTACAGGTAGATTAAATTACCTAACAGCCTGCCCAAAATGTACATATCCCTACCCAGACTTGTTTCACCTATTGTGGTCTTGTCCAACCATTCAGAAATTTTGGCTCAAGGCGCATGATATGTGTCTTAATTTAACGGCAGTAAAGAGAAGTAATACTCCTTGGGATGCCCTCTTCCACGTCATAGACCCCACTGTAAATGATAATGAGTTACCATTAAAACCTTTAGAGCATATGGTCTTTTTAGCAGCCAAAAAATGTATTCTATCCCAATGGGTCTACTCCTCTCCTCCAACATTCAGAAATGTAATTGAAATTATGAGTAAACTAATGTACATCAATAAGTTTGATGCGGAACAATGTAAATCTAAAAACACAGCTACATTTTTTAAGTTATGGACTCCATTTATTAGAAAATATGTTCCCAAAACCGATCTGATGTCCCTTATGGAACCATTCAAATATACAAAATGGTATCTCACTAGACATATTGCGGGTACACTGGGATCTCTGAATGTGGGACTATAAGATCTTTTTCATTTCCCCTCTCCCATATATTAAAATGAAGAGCAATATCAAAACCCTTTGAGACACCCTCCAGATGCTACCTCTGAAGACTGCTTTACCTCTATTCTCTTAAAACTCGATAATTGTTTCGTGTGGATTGGACGGATGGATTGGAATAGATAATACATAAATGATTAGTTTTTTATAAAAAACAAGATGCGATGAGTAATTTTATGTTTTATGTTGTTGTTTATTAGGATTAGTATATTATAAAGTCGTTGCTAAACTTACAAGTTTAGGCATATTCCCTCCGGGGAGGGAAATGTCAGTTATTTAAATGGCTCATATATATACTTGAATGTGGACCCCCTGCAGATCAAAACCATAACAAAATGGCAACGACTATTTTTGCTACTGTTTAGCTCAAGTAAAAAAAAAAAAAAAAAAAGAAAGGAGAGAGAAAACCAAATTATACATGGGGTAACTAGTTTACTAAAGTCTGAGACGTAAAATATCCTATGTATTATAATGTTCCTTATGCTATGTGGCAAATCTTATTATATGTATAATGTCTTATATTCATAATGTAACTTTGTATTTTAAAGCTCTCTCTCAATAAAAATTATTTTAAAAAAAAAAAAATCAGCAAACGCTGATAGTGTGAACAAGCCTTTACTGTTGCAGTGTTCTCCCCAGGCTCTTTTAGCCGGGTGCTCCACTCGGCTAGTTTTGGTGAGCACCCGGCTGCCATCAGTTCACCTCTCCTCCTATACAATAAGCAGGGTTGCACACAGAAGCACCGGCCCTGCATTCTCTCATCTTGTCCCACCCGGCTACTTTTTTATGCCACCCGGCTACATTTTCATGCCACCTGGCTGGAAAAAAAATTCTGGGGAGAACACTGTGCTGCTTCATTGCATTATGTGGTTACAGGTTTGCTTTCTGCTATATAAAAAAAAGACATCAGTCATTCACAGCTTCAACAGCCATGTAACGGTGTATGATGTTCAAACTGTAAACTATGACAATGGACAGCAGCATTATCATTTAATTTAATATGTTTCCATTTTCTGTTCTGACAGGTAGCTTGTTACCAAAGTGGCACTTCATGTCATTGTTATTAAGCTAAAGATCTCATTTGTTCTCGTCAGGATCCAAGCATTTCACCAAGAGAGTGCTCTGCAGTTTCCATGGAGATGGCTGAAATCTTCATTAATAAAAAAGTTGTCAGAAATGTAACATGTAGAGCATAGGTTCTCAACGTGTGGTACACGTACCCCAGGGGGTACTTCTGATGGTTCCAGGGGGTACTCAGGCTTGATATAATTACCCAAGAATAACAAATTTAGAGTTTTAGAAAATTATAAATCTTATTTAAACAACACCAAATTAGTGTTTTAGCTAATTAAAAGCAATAGTAAATGCTTGGAAATTGTTTAGAACCAAATATCATGTACTACGGTTAAATATCTATTTGTCAAGGGGTACTTGTAATAATGTTTACTATGCTAGGGGGTACTTGTTGAGTACAGGATTTTAAAAGGGGTACATCCCAATAAAATGTTGAGAAACACTGATGTAGAGTATGCTGCAATAACAAACAAGAAGCAACAAGTGGCACTGCGACTTGTCATTTTGTGGTAACAAATAATTATTTAAAAGCTGTCATGATTGGTCTGTGTGTCTTTGCAAATAAAACTGAAAATACATGGCATACATCAGAAACAGCCAAAAAGATCACTCCACCCAATACTATATTTAACAGTCAGCAGACTGAGTGTATAATTTAGAGAGGAAAGAGTGCCACTTAGCACAATTAGCACTAGCAATGAGCTCATCAACAGAAAAGTGTTATTTCTGCAGAAAAGCACACTTTAAAAATTCCCATATTTAGAAAAATTACAGATCAAATTACTACTGTGCCCACTCACCCGTCAGATCCTCTTCCCCTGGCTCCGAGTCCTGCATCCTCCGCGATACACTGATCTTCTCCTCCTGGCAGTGCCCTCCCCTTCTGTTGCAGCAGTAGGCAGGGACATGACCGCCTACCGCTGTGCAAAACCGCCAGGTCCACCATACGAGTACATGGCATCTCGGGCCCAGGCAGTTCAGCGCAGGGCGAGCCAAATGACGGCTCTCCCTGCTGCCACTAAACTCGAGGGTGATGTTAAATACTATTCCCCCTCCGAGTTGTATCGTAGATTACATCTTTTACAGGGACACATCTCCCACACGGTCCCCTCCCTAACCACTCACCTGTCAACCGCATCCTGGAAGCTGCAAAAAATAAATTTAAAATCACAAACACTGGTTTGCATGACAACCGGGGGCCCCAGTCTCTAATCTACAATTACGTCCAACCAAAGCCTCCCACCTAAATGCTAATTTATGCAATTCCAGCTAGATTTGGCAAAGGGTGTATGACAGTATACCTGACTGGCTGACTGGCGCCTGCTGACCAGATAAAGGTAGGAAAGTACTTTAGCTGGGAGTGAGCAAATTGTGTGTTTTGCAGTTAGCATTCAGTTCAAAGGCAGTGGGGGTGAATTCCCTGGTGGTGAGAGGTCCAGGGCCCATCCGCACTTCCCTCTGGGTATCGCATGGTGGTTTGGGGGCCCCAGCCAGTGAGAGAGACTGGGGCCCCCGGCTGTCGTGCAAACCAGTGTCTGTGATTTTAAATTTCTTTTTTGCAGCTTCCATGATGCGGTTGACAGGTGAGTGGTTAGGGAGGGGACTGTGTGGGAGATGTGCCTACACGGGGCGTACCTGTAAAAGATGTAATGTACGATTACGTCCAACCGAAGCCTCCCACCTGAATGCTAATTTATGCAATTCCTGCTAGATTTGGTACAGCAGGCAAAGGGTGTATGACAGTATACCTGATTGACTGACTGGCGCCTGCTGACCAGATAAAGGTAGGAAAGTGCTTTAGCTGGAAGTAAGCAAATTGTGTTTTTTGCAGTTAGCATTCAGTTCAGAGGCAGTGGGGGTGAATTCCCTGGTGGTGAGAGGTCCAGGGCTTGCCCGCACTTCCCTCTGGGTATCGCAGCCAGTGAAAGAGACTGGGGCCCCCAGCTGTCATGCAAACCAGTGTTTGTGATTTTACATTATATACTGTTTTCTGCTTTAGGCCTCTTGCACACTGCAAGCGATTCAGATTCAGATTCCGCTTTTTAATCAGTTTTTACATCCGATTCCGATTTGTAGTGTGCAGGGAGCAAACTGCAAATCAGAATCTGAATCGGATGTAAAAACTGATTAAAAAGCGGAATCTGAATCGGAATCGCTTGCAGTGTGCAAGAGGCCTAACTCTGAGGTATACTTCAAGGAGAAGAAGGTTTTACATTGTGAATCTTGGAACTTGATGGAATCGATTATACAATGATTGTTGACTGTTGAGCACTGCAGGACAATCAGGTTTAACTTAATTGAGAATGTAGAGTGTGTACAGGTGTCCTCACAGTTGCTTAAAGGAATACTATCAATACCCAAGTGTTCTAAAATGACAATGGCCTCAATTCACTAAGCTTATCTCCTGTTTTTAATAACTCTTCTAGAGTTGTTACCATGGTGATAAGGCATGTAGTATTCAGGAAACATTTTACCTCAGGCAAACCTAAAGTTAACTCTTCTGTCTTTAAGTTAACTCTTCAATCCTTAAAATAAATCCAGAGTTAAAGACAGGCTGTTTATTAACTGCATGTGAAAATAACTACAGAGGAGGTAAAATAACTACAGAGGAGGTAACTTAAGGAATGAAGAGATAAGATAACTCTCTCTTATGTGGAGGTAAGTTTTCTCTTGCCTTATTATCTCCAGCATGATCTTAGTAAATTGAGGCCAATGTCTAAGTAGCTGTGTAAACATTTTCCTACTTTTCATGTTCAATATCAGAGGCAAAAGCTTTAATTTATTGAGTATAGGATTTAGCTATATTGGGACAAATCAATTGCATAAGGGGGGGGGGGGGGGCTGCTTTAATACACAATCAGTGTTGCATATCAGACTACAGAGTATTTTTCTCTGAAAGCAAAAACAGTATGAAAAGCTGTGACAGTTACAAATGTTCATAACATGTTTCCTCTGCTCACTTCAGTCAGAAACACAGGACACAGAAGCTGCAGCTGTTGGGAGCTTTCTCTCTCTCTTACACAGTTACATACAGGATTAACTGATCAAGTGTGAGGGGAATTTCCCCTCCCCCCATGGTTGATTTTGCCGTCAGTTTTGGTGTCAGTAAAGTTTGAAAGTATTTTTATAACAGTAAACAAAGAGTTTGCTAGTGAAATGTATACACCAGTACTTAGCAGCACTTCCCAAACAATTCCTATCTCAATTGAAAAAATATGTAAATCGATAGCATTCCTTTAAATATTTGACACAATTAATCTTTTTAAAAGGAGTCATCAGGGATAATTAAATAGCTACTTACCGGGGGCTTACTCCAGCCCCAAGCTCCCAGCATGTCCTTAGCCGCAGCTCTCCCCGCAGCGCCGTACAGGGCGACTTTCAGGTCGGCCTGTACGGCGCCTGTGCGAGCGGCGCTGTCAATCACCGCCACGTGAGCCAGAGCGGACTGCGCAGGCGCAGTAGTTCTGCGCCTGCGCAGCCCACGCAGTCGCAGAACAGGCCGACCTGGAGGTCGCCCTGATGTCATCGCCGGAGACCGGGACGGAGCTGCAGGGAGAGCTGTGGCGAGGGACATGCTGGGAGCTTGGGGCTGGAGGAAGCCCCTAGTAAGTAGCACTTATTTTATTTAATTATCCCTGATGATTCCTGTAAAGAGAAACCGTAACCAAGAATTGAACTTCATCTCAATCAGTAGCTGATACCCCCTTTCCCATGAGAAATCTTTTCCTTTTCTGAAACGGATAATAAGGGGGGTCTGTATGACTAATATTGTGGTGAGTGAATAAATAAAAGAAGGATTGACTGTTGGGTGCATAGGAAAAAAGTAGAAAACTTAATATAGCTTATACAAAACATACAATAACTATTGCTTAAAATGTGTCATTAAGGTATAGCAGCATTAGCACAATCAAGGTTGGAGCAAAAATTAAGCTGGAGATCACATATAGCAGGAGGTGTATGGGGCTGCAGTCCCCCACACCTCAAGTCCCAATAAACTGACCCTTCAAAGTTGCATGCAAAGTCTCTGGGTAATCCAGGCATATTGTGTATCAAAATAAGGCCAAAAGCAAAGTACTTGAAGAAGTTCCACAATGTTGTCCTGTCATGTGAGGATAATTCCCCACAGTTCAAATACAGATATATCCCAAACGCGGATACGCCATAGACAAACCAATAGCTTCCAATATGGCTGACATAATGCTTTCATATATATGTCAAAAGTTCATAGTGAATCCCAGTAGTCCCAGACTCAAGACAAGTGCCAAACACCCGGACTGACCCTGCATTCTGGATATGGCCATTAAAGCATGAGGACCTTTTGATCCCCAACGGACTTAATCTGGATGGGTAACTAACATACATGTATAAGCCTGCTTTGCTTCCTGCTGGCTGCTCCACCCAAGTTTCACTCTGCTTATGCGAATGCCATCTTGCTCTGTCCATGATTGTGGTTTGAACTTGGTTCACACTTGTCTTGAGTCTGCGACCAGTACCAGTTGCCTGATGGTGGCCATACATGGTACAATTTTTTCATACAATCTTACCATTTCTATGTAGTATAAGGGTAAATTAAGTGAATATAATGAAAGAATAATTTAGGCAGTTCCCTTATACTACATAGAATTGCTAAGATTGGATGAAAAAATTGTACCATGTATGGCCACCTTGACTCTCCTGCTGATCCTGTGTCTCTTAGGGCTCGTTTCCACTTGTGCGGCGTGCGTCTCGCAGACGCACGCCGCACTGAGCGAGTGGGCGGGATCGCAGGCGAATCCCATGAGCCGTGCCATGCACGGCTATGGGATTCGCAGCCTCGGCAGCGAAAACTGCGGGGTATTCCGGGCGAATCGCTCCCGCGAGCGATTCCGCAGCGGCGCCGTCATCCCCTATGGCAGAGTTTCCCCGTGCGAATCATGTGCGGGGAAACTCTGCAGAATCGGCGGCGAAATCGCCGTAGTGGAAACGGGCCCTAATACTTTCAGCCACAGCTCTTTAACAAGCATGCAGTTCAGGTGCTCTGACTGAAATCAGACTGGATTAGCTGAAAGCTAGTTTCAGGTGTGTGGTTCAGCCACTACTGCACTTAAAGGGAACCTAAACTGAGACGTATATGGAATTTTTCTTTAAAAATACCAGTTGCCTGCTCCCCTGCTGATCCTGTGTCTCTAATACTTTTAGCCACAGCCCCTGAACAGGCATGTAGATCAGGCGCTCTGACTGAAGTCAGACTGGATTAGCTGCATGCTAGTTTCAGGTGTGTGATTCAGGCACTACTGCAGCAAAAGTGATCAGGAGTGCCAAGCAACTGGTATCGTTTAAAAGGAAACATCAATATCCCTCTCAGTTAAGGTTCCCTCTAAAGAGATCAGCAGGGCTGCCAGGCAGCTGGTATTGTTTAAAAGGAAAAATCATATCCCTCTCAGTTATGTTCCCTTGGCGGTATTGACGAGCTCAGCTCGTCAATGACCGCCGGAGGGCACCGCTCAGGCCCCGCTGGGCCGATTTTGATAATTTTTTGTTTAAAACACGCAGCAAGCACTTTGCTTGCTGAGTGTTTCTAACGATCGCCGCCGATGCACCGCTACCCGATGCGAAATAGGCCCCCCCCCGCGCAGGCCCCGTGCGCAGCCTGGCCAATCAGTGCCAGGCAGCGCTGAGGGGTGGATTGGGACTCCCGATGACGTCATGACGTCATCACGGGAAGCCCTAAAGGAAATCCCGTTCCGAACGGGATTTCCGGACGAGCTTGATCGCCGGCGGCGATCGGAAGGGTGGGAGGGAAGGAGCAGGGAGGGGGGAATCATGTAGCTAGCACTAGGCTAGCTACATGATTTTAAAAAAAATATTTTTTAAACAGCTGCGCAGCCACCCTGGCGAAATAAATAGACCGCCAGGGTGGTTAAAGAAGCTGACAGAATAGGGAAGCTGGAAGAAGTCCCAGGTAAGTAAAAATTCTTCTCGTTTTTTCCCCCCTTCATCTTAGGCTGCATTTCCACTTGTGCGGTGCGAATCGCCGCGGTAAAAATTCGCATGCGGATGCGAAATTCGCATGCGGGCCCATGCGAATTCGCACGCGAATTCGCATGGATGACGATGTATGCGAATTTAACCATGGCAGTGCTGGTGTGCATTTCCATTGTTTCTATGCGAATTCGCATGAAAATTCGCATGAAAATTCGCATACCCAAACCTCATGCGAATTTCCTATTAAATACATTGTATGCGATTCGCATAGCGGTATGCGGTATGCGAATTCTGATGGCTCTGCCATGCGAATTTTTTCTGCACAGAAAAACGCAAAGGAATCCTGACAAGTGGAAACAGTCCCATTCACTTGTATTGCTATGCGAATTTGCATGCGAAAAACGCATGCGAATTCGCGATAGTGGAAATGAGCCCTTAAAGTGGATCCGAGATAAACTTTTACTCATTGCATAATTGTGTTCCTTTCATATAGTTTATAGGGCATTCCTCAAGCCAAATACTTTTTTTGTTTTGTTTTAATACTCTAATTCCCTATAAACAAAACAAGCCTTGCCCACAGCTTTTCACAGTGCCTTGGCACTGTAGCAAGGGCTTATGGGAGCTCAATCTGGGCAGGAGAAGGTTACTAGCCAAAGATTTCAGGGGCAGAGGGGAGGAGAGGGGACTGAATTTACACACAGGCAAACTGATAGCATCTCCAGCCCTCAGACTGTGACAATCTGACAAACAGAACATGGCTGCCCTCATTGTATCACAGGAATAAATTATCATAAAATGTTGAAGCTGTTTGCAGCTAGATATGCTGTGTAAACAATCTAAACTTTAGATATATAGACAAGTTACTTGTTATGGTTAGATTTTTATCTCGGATCCGCTTTAAAGGAAAACCTGGAAGTACTTTAAAAAAAAGTTTCACTTACCTGGGGCTTCTGCAGACGTCCTTTGCCCTCACTGGGACAAAACGATCCTGTGTCTGCGCGGTCCAGGCCGCACGCGTTCTTGTTTGTGCTCCCACCACTGGGAGGGTCCTGTGCAAGCGCAGTACGAGAAAACCCTCATACTGTGCCTGCGCAGGACGCTCCTGGCGACAGGCGCCCAAACCAGGAATGCAGTGGCTGAGACAGGCTCAGTCACGGAAAACTAAACTGAGCTGCGGCAGAGGACAGGAGGATCATTTTGTCCAGGCGCGGGCACAGGACGTCTCCAGGGGGCCGGTAGAAGCACCAGGTACAGTAAGTTGAACTTTTTTTTTTAAAGCACTTTAGGGTTTCCTTTAAGTATTTATTCCTTTGAAAAAATGCCAATCAACGAGCTTTACAGATTAGAATGTGCATGATGACAGACAATTATACCGGTATAACTTCTCAAGGCTTTGATTGCAACACCCCAGAAACAGTGGCTTCCTTATATGTAACTTCGCAATTGGGCTAAGTTTGTCCTGCGCAAGGCTCCGTCCCTGTCCATGTTCGCCATGTGGGCTTCTTGCCGTGTGTTTACCTCTGCAGTAAACATCACGTTTCGTGTTGTGAGCCGCCCGCATCGACCTGACGTCACTCGAGCTGCAGTTCTCGGTGTACGAATCCCGCTCCGGGTCCCTCCTTCGATGGAGCAGCCCGCTCTTTCCGCTCCGCCCCCTCCGGGGATTGAAGAAAGTGGGGTGATCCGAGGAGAGGAGACGTGCGCCCAGCGGGAGGAGGAGACAGGTGTGAGCGCGGCCTCTAGCGGCACAAGTGCTGTAATGTAGTAATAATAAACACTGTACGCAATAAACACTGTACTGGGCGCAGTATATTCGGCTTCCCTGCCACAGGCTCTGTGCCTGGATATAGCATAGTTATCAGCACTTTTAAACATTTAGTCCCCTCCAACCAGTGCTAAGTTTGGTTTGGAGACCCTGTAAAACTAAAAGAGAAGGAAATGCTAACCTTCAGGGTTCAGGGCGTAGCTAGAAATGACTGGGCCCCATAGCAAAAGAAAATTATTCCCCCACACACACGCACACAACCTTCCAACCCCACAGGACCTCGGACCTCCCACCCAAACACAGGGATGGATCTGGGGGGGGCAGGCAGGTATCTTGCCCCAGGCGCAGTTTGTTGAATTCTTAAAAATGCGGGGCAAAATTTGGATGGGTAATGGCAGTTTAGGCGCCAAAACCTGATCTTTAGGCACCAAAACCTGACCTTTAGGTGCTAAAACTGGATGGGGAATGGCAGTTTAGGCGCCAAAACCTGACCTTTAGGCGCCAAAACTGGATGGGGAATGGCAGTTTAGGCGCCAAAACCTGACCTTTAGGCGCCAAAACCTGACCTTGCCCCAGGCGCAACTTGGTCTAGATCCGTCCCTGCCCAAACATTTTGTGGGGAAATCTGATTTCCCACAAAATGCAACCAGATTGTCGACAGGTTTCCCTACAACATGCAACCAGATTGTCGGCAGATTTCCCCGCAAAATGCAACCAGATTATCGGCAAATTTTCACACAATATGCAACCAGATTTTTGGCAGATTTCCCCACAAAATGCAACCAGATTTTTGGCAGATTTCCCCACAAAATGCAACCAGATTGTCGGCAGATTTTCCTACAATATGCAACCAGATTGTCGGCAGATTTCCCAACAAAATGCAACCAGATTGGTGGCAGATTTCCCTACAAATTGCAACCAGATTGTCGGCAGATTTCCCCACAAAATGCAACCAGATTTTTGGCAGATTTCCCCACAAAATGCAACCAGATTGTCGGTAGTTTTCCCTACAATATGCAACCAGATTGTCAGCAGATTTCCCAACAAAATGCAACCAGATTGGCGGCAGATTTCCCCACAAATTGCAACCAGATTGTTGGCAGATTTCCCCACAAATTGCAACCAGATTGTCAGCAGATTTCCCCACAAATTGCAACCAGATTGTCGGCAGATTTGCCCACAAATTGCAACCAGATTGTTGGCAGATTTCCCCAAAAAATGCAACCAGATTGTTGGCAGATTTCCCCACAAATTGCAATCAGATTGTCACCAAATTTCCCCACAAAATGCAATCAGATTGTCGCCAGATTTCCCCACAAAATGCAGTATATGTAGCCAGGTCTATAGTGGGCTAACATTAATTACCTGGAAGGAGGGTGGTTGGGCAGGCTGGCACACTATTTGCGGTGCAGACACTGCACTGGGTAGGCAATTAGGTAGCCAGGTGGGAGGGTAGGCAGATAGGTAGACGGGTGGGCAGTTAGGTAGCTGGGTGGCAGGGTAGGCAGATAGGTAGACGGGTGGGAGGGTAGGCAGATAGGTAGCCAGGTGGGCAGTTAGGTAGCTGGGTGGCAGGGGTAGGCAGATAGGTAGACGGGTGGGAGGGTAGGCAGATAGGTACCCAGGTGGGCAGCTGGGTGGCAGGGTAGGCAGATGGGTAGACGGGTGGGTGGGTAGGCAGTTAGGTAGCAGGGTAGGCAGATAGGTAATTTTCAAGACACAAAAGGGGGAGAGAGCCCTGTCCTTGCGAGCTTACAATCTAAAAGGAATGGGGGGGGGGGGGACTAGAGGAGGGGGTATTTGAAATGTTCATAAAGGTTATGCTTGTCACAAGGCTGGGATGTATAATTACCAGACTATTGCTAATTTGCTAGTTTATGGAGCCCTCTATCAGGTTCCAGCACCCTCATACCGCCCAACTTTTTGAGATAAGAAAGAGGGACACTTAAAGAGGAACTTAGTGAAAATGATGTAATAAAAAAAGTGCTTCATTTTTACAATAATTATGTATAAATGATTTAGTCAGCGTTTGCCGATTGTAAAATCTTTCCTTTCCCTGATTTACATTCTAACATTTATCACATGGTGACATTTTTACTGTTGGCAGGTGATGTAGCTGCTGCTTGCTTTTTTGGCAGTTGGAAACAGCTGTAAACAGCTATTTCCCACAATGCAGCAAGGTTCACAGACAGGAAACTGCCAGGAGTAGGTACTCAGCGTTTCTTGTGGGAGGGGTTTTACCACAATATCAGTCATACAGCGCCCCCTGATGGTCTGTTTGTGAAAAGGAATACATTTCTCATGTAAAAGGGGGTATCAGCTACTGATTGGGATAAAGTTCAATTCTTGGCTGGAGTTTTTTTTAAGCAACGCCCCTAAACACGCCCCTGGCACACCCCTAGGCATGCATACCACAAAGATTTCATAAGAGAAATATTTTATAATTCAAACCACACTGGTCCATTGTATCCTGGGTCATTTTTCTTTGTTGTAACATTTGAAAATAAGAAATATATCAATATAAAAGGATGTAAATCACGTTTACAGTCAAACACATTTTTCAGTAGAAAATTACATATATTTACATAGATCTGTACATTAGTCCTGAAAGACGGACAAATGAGGAAGAATGAGGGACTAGGTCCCCAAAGAGGAACTGTCTCTCCAAAAGAGGGACAGTTGGGAGCTATGCCTAAGGTGAACATAGTAATTAGTGGGGAACTTACATGTAACTTGTGGGCTACCTTTGATAAGGTGTTTGCAGCTACTCTTGCTCCCTCTCCCTGCATTTACCTGCAGAGTTTAGCTTGTGGAAAATTCAGCAGTAGTCTACAGTCCTGGCCAAAAGTTTTGAGACTGTCAAAAAAAATGAGTTTTCACAAAGTTTGCTGCTAAACTGCTTTTAGATATTTGTTTCAGTTGTTTATGTGATATACTGGAATATAATTATAAGCACTTCATACGTTTCAAAAGCTTTTATTGACAATTACATGAGATTTATGCAAAGAGTCAGTATTTGCAGTGTTGGCCCTTCTTTTTCATGACCTCTGCAATTCAACTGGGCATGCTCTCAATCAACTTCTGGGCCAAATCCTGACTGATAGCAACTCATTCTTTCATAATTACTTCTTTGAGTTTCTCAGAATTAGTTGGTTTTTGTTTGTCCACCCACCTCTTGAGGAATGACCACAAGTTCTCTATGAGATTAAGATCTGGGGAGTTTCCAGGCCATGGACCCAAAATGTCAACGTTTTGGTCTCCGAGCCACTTAGTTATCACTTTTGCCTTATGACACGGTGCTCCATCATGCTGGAGAATGCATAGTTCTTCACCAAACTGTTGTTGGATGGTTGGAAGAAGTTGCTGTTGGAGGGTGTTTTGGTACCATTCTTTATTCATGGCTGTGTTTTTTGGCAAAGTTGTAAATGAGCCCACTTATGTAATCCTTTACAGGGCCGTATCTATTAAGAGGCACCCGTGGGCCGGTGCCATGGGCGGGTCCTCGGGGGGGGGGGGGGGGGGGCGCCACCTATAGTAAATTTAGTAAATTTATTTATTTATTTATTTATTTTTTTTAATTCTTTTACATTTTTTATAATTTTTTTTTTTTGCGGGGGGGGGGGGGGGGCGAGAGCTTGGGGTGCGGCGAAGAGCACACACACACACGGAGGGTCCCCCCGCCCTACAGCAGAGTGGCAGCGGCCGGCAGGGACGTCATCCTGATCTCTGCATGCCGCTGGTGTGGTCTAGTTAGTGACGTCACTAGACCACGCGGCGGCGCCGGCATGCAGAGTTTCCCTCTTGACTTGCGGTGGACGAGGGACGAGGACACGAGGTAATGTATTTCTAGTTAAGTCTACTCTGCTGACATGATTATTGCTCTTATTTCTGGACAAATCTGCTGTCATTATTGCTCTTATTTCTAGACAAATCTGCTGTCATTATTGCTCGTATTTGTGGTCAAATCTGCTGTCATTATTGCTCGTATTTGTGGTCAAATCTGCTGACATTATTGCACGTATTTCTGATCAAATCTGCTGACATTATGGCTCGTATTTCTGATCAAATCTGCTGACATTATTGCTCGTATTTCTGATCAAATCTGCTGTCATTATTGCTCGTATTTCTGATCAAATCTGCTGTCATTATTGCTCGTATTTCTGATCAAATCTGCTGTCATTATTGCTCGTATTTCTGATCAAATCTGTGCTGACATTATGGCACGTATTTCTGATCAAATCTGCTGACATTATTGCACGTATTTCTGATCAAATCTGTGCTGACATTATGGCACGTATTTCTGATCAAATCTGCTGACATTATTGCTCGTATTTCTTATCAAATCTGCTGACATTATTGCACGTATTTCTGATCAAGTCTGACATTATTGCTCGTATTTCTGATCAAGTCTGACATTATTGCTCGTATTTCTGATCAAATCTGCTGACATTATTGCACGTATTTCTTATCAAATCTGCTGTCATTATTGCTCCTATTTCTGATCAAATCTGCTGACATTATTGCTCGTATTTCTGATCAAATCTGCTGACATTATTGCTCGTATTTCTGATCAAATCTGCTGTCATTATTGCTCGTATTTCTGATCAAATCTGTGCTGACATTATGGCACGTATTTCTGATCAAATCTGCTGACATTATTGCACGTATTTCTGATCAAATCTGTGCTGACATTATGGCACGTATTTCTGATCAAATCTGCTGACATTATTGCTCGTATTTCTTATCAAATCTGCTGACATTATTGCACGTATTTCTGATCAAGTCTGACATTATTGCTCGTATTTCTGATCAAGTCTGACATTATTGCTCGTATTTCTGATCAAATCTGCTGACATTATTGCACGTATTTCTTATCAAATCTGCTGACATTATTGCACGTATTTCTGATCAAATCTGCTGACATTATTGCTCGTATTTCTGATCAAATCTGTGCTGACATTATGGCACGTATTTCTGATCAAATCTGCTGACATTATTGCTCGTATTTCTTATCAAATCTGCTGACATTATTGCACGTATTTCTGATCAAATCTGTGCTGACATTATTGCACGTATTTCTGATCAAATCTGCTGACATTATTGCACGTATTTCTGATCAAATCTGTGCTGACATTATTGCACGTATTTCTGATCAAATCTGCTGTCATTATTGCTCGTATTTCTTATCAAATCTGCTGACATTATTGCTCGTATTTCTGATCAAGTCTGACATTATTGCTCGTATTTCTGATCAAATCTGCTGACATTATTGCACGTATTTCTTATCAAATCTGCTGACATTATTGCTCGTATTTCTTATCAAATCTGCTGACATTATTGCACGTATTTCTGATTAAGTCTGACATTATTGCTCGTATTTCTGATCAAGTCTGACATTATTGCTCGTATTTCTGATCAAATCTGCTGACATTATTGCACGTATTTCTGATCAAATCTGCTGACATTATTGCACGTATTTCTTATCAAATCTGCTGACATTATTGCACGTATATTTCTGATCAAATCTGCTGACATTATTGCACGTATTTCTGATCAAATCTGCTGACATTATTGCACGTATTTCTGATCAAATCTGCTGACATTATTGCTCGTATTTCTGATCAAATCTGCTGACATTATTGCACGTATTTCTGATCAAATCTGTGCTGACATTATTGCTCGTATTTCTGATCAAATCTGTTCACATCACGTGTATTTTCTTGAGAAAACCTGCACAATTATGTGAATTTTCTGGGGAAAGGGTGACCAAAACTTGGGCCCACTGTCTTTGCGTTGCACTTTTAAAGGGAACCCGAGGTGAGAGTAATATTTTAAGCAATACCAGTTGCCTGGCTGCCGTGCTGGTCCTCTGCCTCTAATTCTTTCAACCACAGACCCTGAACAAGCATGCAGCAGGTCGGGGGTTTCTGACAATATTGTCAGAACTGACAAGATTAGCTGCGTGCTTGTTTCTGGCGTAATTCAGTTCACTACTGCAGCCAAATAGATCAGCAGGGCTGCCAGGCAACTAGTATTGTTTAAAGGGTCACTTAAGCCAAATAAAAAAAATGAGTTTTACTCACCTGGAGCTTCTACCAGCCCCATGAAGCTGTCCGGTGCCCATGTAGACTCGCTCTGATGCTCCTGGCCCTGCCGGCAGCCACTTAAGGTTTCGGCGACAGGAGCCGACAGGCCGGGAACGCGAGTGATTCTTCGCATTCCTGGACGTAATAGCGTCTTCTATGCTGTTATATGATATATGCTATATGCTATAACAGCATAGAGGGTGCTATTATGGCCAGGATCGCGAAGAATCACTCGCGTTCCCGGCCTGTCGGCTCCTGTCGCCAAAACCGGAAGTGGCTGCCGGCAGGGCCAGGAGCATCGGAGCGAGTCTATGTAGGCACCGGACAGCTTCAGAGGGCTGGTAGAAGCCCCAGGTAAGTAAAACTATTTTTTTTATTTGGCTTAAGTGTCCCTTTAAAAGGAAATAAATATGGCAGTCTCCATATCACTCTCACCTCGGGTTCACTTTAAATTACAGTTAGCTCCGCCCTCATCTGGTCATGGCTATGCCCATTTTTTTCGCGCGCTGCAGGTTATAGCCACAAAAATTGGTCCAGCCCCTGCATAGCACCCCCCCAAAAAACCCTGGAGCCGCCACTGACTGTACTTATACTAGTTATTTATATAGCGCCAACATATTACGCAGCGCTGTACAAAGTATATATTGTCTTGTCACTAACTGTCCTACAGTGGGGCTCACAATCTAATCCCTACCATAGTCATATGTGTATGTATGTATCGTAGTCTAGGGCCAATTTTTAGGGGGAAGTCAATTAACTTATCTGTATTGTATGTTGTTGGGATGTGGGAGGAAACCAGAGTGTCTTAAGGAAACCCACACAGACACAGGGAGAACATACAAACTCCTTGCAGATGTTCACCTGGCTGGGATTTGAACCGGGGACCCAGTGCTGCAAGGCGAGAGCACTAACCACTACGCCACCGTGCTGCCATACTACTGTACTATATTGTACTGCCATCTTCAGCAGTACTTCAGAGTACGTAGTCATGTCACTGACTATCCTCTGAGGAGCTTACAATCTAATCCTACCATAGTCTAATGTCCTACCATATTCTTATGTATTTATATAGCACTGGCATCTTCTGCAGCACTTTGCAGAGAACGTAGTCATGTTACTGACTTTTCTCAGGGGAGCTCACAATCTAATACCTACCACTATTTTGTGCGAGAGAACACTGGCTAATGTGTGTGTGTGTGTGTGTGTGTGTGTGTGGGGGGGGGGGGGGGGGGGGGGGTCACTTTACTCATACCTGGGGAGAAAACATGGCCCCACCGACTTTGGGCTGCACTCTTACTAGGAAATTTTAATTGACCACACCCACTGTGTTATGGACACGCCCACTGCATTCTGTGGCCACGCCCAATTTTTGCCTTCCTCCTCCTGGGGGGGGGGGGGGGGGCGTCATAGGTTTGGGGTACCTAGGGGAGCCCAAACCCTAAATACAGCCCTGATCCTTTATAATAAAACCCCTGTGTCCCTGCGTCACGCTGTCCCTGTGTAGCTTTGTCCGTGCTTTTTGCTACTGCACATGTGTGCAGCACGGACCCAGCCGAGCGGGCGGAGTGTGAGCGGGAGGCCGGGTGTGCGGTGGGTGAGCGGGCGGCCGGGTGTGCGCGTGGCAAAAGACACAGACCTAGGGCCCGTTTTTTGAACGGGCTTAGGTCTGCTAGTTGTCAATAAAAGCCTTTGAAACGTATGAAGTGCTTATAATTATATTTCAGTACATTACATAAACAACTGAAACAAAGAAAGATCTAAAAGCAGTTTAGCAGCAAACTTTGTAAAAACTCCTATTTTTGATAGGTTGTAGTAAGCTACGCCCACACTATTTGGCCAATCACAAAGCTTAATGCTGTAGAGGGTGCTGTGAATGGAGAACTAATCCCTATGATGTTTTCTGCTGGGTACCCTAACTAGATTAGCTCTGAAAACTCCAAAGATACTGCCTTTCGTTCTCTCGTTTGGGCTTTACTGTCATTGAACCAATATCTTGTTTGCCTACCTTGGCTATGATGGTTGACAGTGACACGCTGCTGTACCTTACTTCGGACAATATAATCACATATTGTAATAGTACTTTCACATTTGAGTGTTAGCAGTGCGGTGTAATTGGTCGACATAACACGATGCATGCAGTCTGGTACTGTATAATGCACGTGTGAACAGGGGCGTGCAATGGGGCATACTTTGTATGTACTGTAAGGGTCGCACAGTATGCATAATGCATGGTGCGACTTTTCCCCTCTGTTGCCATCCTGTTTTTACAGGCTACAGACCGTAACATTTCACTGTGAACGTTGTCTTATTGCATTACGGCTTGGTTCACACTACATCCTACATTAGATGCTGGCACAGTGCTGCTCCAGTGGCTTTCACACTCCATCTGAAGCAAATGCATTTCATAGATTATGGTCTATGGATCACGCATCCTGGTAAAAGAGAAATGTGAATCGATCCCATGTTTCACATATGGTCCGATAACATCTCCAATGTGCATTGGCTCTGATTCGACAAAACAACAAAACATGTATATTTTGGGTTGCATTGTGAACAGAGCCGTGGATTCCAATAGGTTGTAGTAAACTAAGCCCAGACTGTTTGGGAAACCACAACGCTATAAGAGGGTGGTGTGTTTGGAGAACTGCTCCCTATGAGGTTTCCTGCTGGGTTCCCTAAACTAGACTAGCTGCGGCAGCCCTGGCACTGGAGCATGGACTGCGGTGTTGGACAGAGGAGGAATGAAAAATGGTAGGCTATATTTTACCTGCACTAGTATGCCAAACTCTGCGAGGGAGAAGGTGAAAATGGCACTATCATGGTTGGCAGTATGACAGGGCACTGCAGTTGGGCGAACTATAACTGGGGGCTCTATAGTTGAAGGCAATTGTACCAGAGGGCAAAGTAACTTGCGAAGACTATTTACAAGGAGAATGTTAAACACAGTCATGTAATTTACTATTATGGTAAGGACACTAATGGGGCTCATTGAAATAAAAGGAGGTCTAATGTCCATGGCCAGTACCTGGAGTCGGTGGTTTCATAAAATGAGGAGTCGGATTTGGAATCGGATGATTTTTGTACCGACTCCACAGCCCTGGCTGGAACTATACCATTGCTTGCACAATTTTCATATTTGGCGAAGCCACTCCAAAGAAAATCCCTTTGTAAAGTAATTCTGGTGACCAAGGGATCCCGTCATAAAAAAGGCAGCTGTCAATGGAGTAGTTATACCCAAGCTAGTTAACAATGCTCACCCCCTACCACAGAGCAGATCACCTGACCATGCCTGCCTCTTCCAGCAGACCCCCCCCAACCCCCAACCGAGTGTGTTTGCAAAAGACATGCGTACCTCTTATAATCATGCCTTGACTGCAGTATTAGTAAGTTAGCAGAGACAGATTAAAGTTAATCTGGGCTCTAGGCAAGATAGCAAGTGAGGCTCCTTTTGCTTGCCCCCCCCCCCCTTTTTTAAGGTGAGATATTAAATGGGGTCATAGCAGGTGCTAGCCAGGCCCTTGGATACCTACCTTTCTCTAGCCACCTGCCTAGGGTGCCTTGTGGATAATCCACCTCAGCTGAGGAGGTTGAGAAGGGTTAAAGAAAACCTGAGCCGACAAATGTAAAAAATCTGATACTTAGCCAGGGCTTCCTCCAGCCCCATATGCATCACTGAGTCTCTCGCCATCCTCCCGAGTGCCTCCATTCTCCTGCTAGAGCTTCCAGTGGTCTGGCGCAGTAGGTTTCTTCTGGGCATGCACGGAGGGGCCACGGATGCGCAGAAGAGACCGGTTGGCGCGACTGAGCTAGATTTCCAGGTCCACTAGCAAGAGAACGGAGACAATCTGGAGGACAGCAAGGGATTCAGTGATGCATATGGGGCTGGAGGAAGACCCATGTAAGTATCAAATCTTTTACAGTTGTTGTCTCAGGTACACTTTAAATGAAGATGATGAGACTTTACGCATCTGTCTCTTAGCAGCAGGGAGAGGATGTTGGTGTGGTCACACGGTCTGCTCTGTTCTCACAGGGAAAGATTAGCTAGTAATATATTAATAAGAGGTTTTTATTTCACTCAATTGATTCACAGGCTTTGGTCCTTATGTGACAAGTTCCTATAGTGCTACCAAATGCATATATGCAGTGCCTTGTGAAAGTATTCATCCCCCTTCTGTGGTTGCACTGTTTTGTCTTGTTGCGACTTGAAATTAAAGAGTACCTAAGCTAAAAATGACAGAGCCTGCCATGACAGGCTCTGTCCTAATGAGGACGGATGGGAAGGTCACAGGTATGGCCGACTCTAGGGTAACCTGGGCAGCATTGAAGGAGACAGGAAGGTGCACCGGGCACCCATAGCAGCAATGTTTTTCTCCGGCCTAGTGTCCTGTCTCACATGTAATTGCACTAGAGGCGGAGATAGAAAAAGTGCCCCCCCCCCCTCCCATGCCCAATCCAAGTATAGGTAATATTTGGGAGTTAAATACTTACCTGTTCTGGCATCCTACCTCCAGGGATGGTATCACTCCACCTCCTTCAGAGAGTGGGCCCTAGTGATTCTTCAAAATTGCAGCCGAGGCTCTGGCCACGCCCATCTGTCTTGCCTCGGCCCACCCCTAGCTCGGCTGCCGCTGCCTAATTAGTGGGTGGGGTTGAGCCCCGACCACGCAGGCGGAGATTTCGGAAGAGCTTCGCCAGTCTTCAGAAACATGGCAGCAACTGTACTGCTGAAAAGGGGGTGGAGCGTCACCTGTGACCCAAAGTCGTCAGGACAGGTAGGTATTTAACCCTGTGACCCCCGCATCTGTCCTCATTGACAGGCTCTGCCATTTTTAACTTAGGTACTCTTTAAATAGACTTTCATTCGGATTAGATGTAATGGACTTAAAGGAAACCTGATACAACAATAAAAATAGTTTCACTTACCTGGGGCTTCTGCCAGCCCCTTGCAGCCGCCCTTTGCCTGCAATGTTCCTGAACGATCCCCCGCCATGGCTCAGTTTTGATTCTAGCAGTCAATGGCCACTGTTCCTGCATCGTCGTTCACGCACCTGTAGCCAGAAGCATTCTGCGCAGGCTCAGTAGAGATTTTCTCGTACTGCACCTGTGCAGGACACTCCCGACGACAGGAGCATGAACAAGGACGCACCCAGGGCCGCGCAGGCACAGTGACCTTTGACTTGCAAGATGGTGGTAATGAAACTTAGCTGCAACGTGGGACCAGAGGATTGTTCCAGGATGGCACGGGCACAGGGTGGCTGCAGGAGGCTGGCAGAAGCCCCAGGTAAGTAAAACTTTTTTTTTTAAGTTATTTCAGGTTCCCTTTAATAATGTAGTCAAAATTGTTGAAGTGGAAAAAAATAAAATGCTGTGTGCATCCACATATGTGTTTCATAAACATGACATGCAAGCTGTATCTTTCAAGTCCTGGGCTAAACTTTATACCAAGAGACTATAATAGCACAAAACATCTAGAAGGGACAGCGGTAAACTTTTGAAAAAGTCCACTGGCAGCAGAGTACAGGATTCTTCTTAGAAATACATTACAGATAGTCTAATGCAGGGCTTTTCAACCCTGTCCTCAAGTACCACCAACAGTGCATGTTTTGTGGAAATCCACTGAGGTAGTTAAAGAGACTCTGAAGCGAGTCTAAATCCCCTTTTTTAACTTGTATTTATGTTAAGCAGTATAATCCCTGCTAAACCGCTGCTATCCCGCGGCAAAACAAGGGGTTTATACTCCCCAAATCCCCTCTGATGAGTCCGGGGAGCGCTTCCTCATTGAGGCAGAGCTTATTGGCTGTAGCTCTGCCTCTTAGCACGTCAATCCCAGCTGATCGCCACCTCTCCCTGCCCCTCTCAATCTTCCTTCACAGAGAGAGGCGGAGATCCGCACGGCGATTGACGCGCATGGAGGCAGAGCTGCAGCTAATAGCTCTGCCTCCATGAGCAGCAAAGTCCACGACCAAGAAAGTCGTGGATTTTGCAGGGGGGGGGGGGGGGGATTTGGGGGTATAAACCCCTCGTTTTGCCGCGGGATAGCGGCGTTTTAGCAGTGATTATAGTGCTTAAAAAGAACCCGAGGTGGGGTTCTAAGAATGATATCTGCACACAGAGGATAGGTCTGCCTATACTGCCCAGCCTCTGTTGCTATCTCAATCCCCCTAAGTTCCCCCTGCGCTCTGCTGTCCCCCATAAATCACAGCCGCGCTGTCGACACGCAGCGGGCTGTGTTTACCTATGTAGTGTCACTCTCGCCACTCCCCCCGCCTCCTGCATAGCTCCGGTCCCCGCCCACGTCCCTTCCCTCCCCGCTGATTGGAGGGAAGGGACGCGGGCGGGGACAGGAGCTATGCAGGGGGCGGAGGGAGCGGCGAGAGTGACACTACATAGGTAAACACAGCCCGCTGTATGTCGGCAGCGCGGCTGTGATTTATGGGGGACAGCAGAGCACACGGGGAACTTAGGGGGGATTGAGATGGCAACAGAGGCTGGGCCAGTATAGGCAGACCCAGCCTCTGTGTGCAGATATCATTCTTAGAACCCCACCTTGGGTTCTCTTTGACATAAATACAAGTTCAAAAAGGGGATTTAGACTCGCTTCAGAGTCTCTTTAACCACTTGCCGACCGCCCACAGCCGATGGGCGGCGACAAGGGCTGGGCCCAAATAACCGCAAAACGCCCATCGGGGGCGGCGGGCGTGGTTATGCGGCAATCGCGTCATGCGTGACGAGATCAGCCGCCGGCGACAGGCTCCGCCCCCCTTGCGCAGTAACCCGCCGGCCGTTCGGAACCGCCGGCGGGTTACTAGCTGCCCGATCGCAGCATACAAAGTATATAATATGCTTTGTAATGAATACAAAGCGTATTATACAGGCTGCCTCCTGCCCTGGTGGTCCCAGTGATCGAGGGACCACCAGGGCAGGCTGCAGCCACCAAGGTAAGCACCCAAGCACACTGATCTGCCCCCCCTTCCCTCTGATCGCCCACAGCACCCCTCAGACCCCCCTTTGCCCACACCTCAGACCCCTGTTTACACCCAATCACCCATCAATCACTCCCTGTCACTATCTGTCAGCACTATTTTTTATTAGGTCCTAAACTGCCCCCTGGGGGCTCCTGATCAACCCCCCACACTTTTAGATCCTCCCCAGACCCCCCCCCTGTACTGTATACATCTATCCTCCCCTGTAATCACCTGTCAATCACCCGTCAATCACCACCTGTCACTGCCACCTATCAGATCAGACCCTAACCTGCCTCTTACGGGCATCTGATCACCCACCCACACCATCATCAGATCGCCCGCAGACCCACCCTCAGATCACCTCCAAAGTGCATTGTTTACATCTGTTCTGCCATCTAATCACCCACTGATTACCCACTGATCACCCATCAATCACCCCCTGTCACCACCTGTCACTGCTACCCATCAGATCAGACCCCTATCTGCCCCTAGGGCACCCACTCACCCGCCCACACCCTTAGAATGACCTCAGACCCCCCCCCCCTGTGTACTGTATACATCTATTCTCCCCTGTAATCACCTGTCAATCACCCGTCAATCACCCCGTAACCACCTGTCACTGCCTCCCATCTGATCAGACCCTAACCTGCCTCTTACGGGCATCTGATCACCCACCCACACCATCAGATCACCCGCAGACCCACCCTCAGATCACCTCCAAAGTGCATTGTTTACATCTGTTCTGCCATCTAATCACCCACCAATCACCCATCAATCACCCCCTGTCACCACCTGTCACTGCTACCCACCAGATCAGACCCCTATCTGCCCCTAGGGCACCCAATCACCCGCCCACACCGTCAGAATGACCTCAGACCCCCCCAGACCTCCCCCCGTTTACTGTATACATCTATTCTCCCCTGTAATCACCTTTCAATCACCCGTCAATCACCCCGTCACCACCTGTTACTGCCACCCATCAGATCAGACCCTAACCTGCCTCTTACGGGCATCTGATCACCCACCCACACCATCAGATCGCCCGCAGACCCACCCTCAGATGACCTCCAAAGTGCATTGTTTACACCTGTTCTGCCATCACCCACTGATCACCCATCAATCACCCCCTGTCACCACCTGTCACTGCTACCCATTAGATCAGACCCTAATCTGCCCCTTGGGCACCCAATCACCCGCCCACACCCTCAGAACGCCCTCAGACCCCAGCCCTGATCACCTCGCTAGTACATTGCTTGCATCTATTTTCCCCTCTAATCACCCCCTGAGATACCCATCAATCACATGCCCATGTTCTCTGCTGCCATGTCCAGGTCACGATTTGAGAACATCCTGCGCTTCCTGCACTTCAGTGCCAATACAACCTGTCATCTAAGAGGCCACCCTGCTTATGACTGGTTCCTCAAAATTTGCCCCCTCATAGACCACCTGTCATCAAAATTTGCAGATGCTTATACCCCTGAACAGTCATTTTGAGGCATTTGGTTTCCAGACTACTCACTGTTTTGGTCCCTAAAATGCCAGGGCAGTATAGGAACCCAACAAGTGACCCCATTTTAGAAAAAAGACACCCCAAGGTATTCCGTTAGGTGTATGACGAGTTCATATAAGATGTTATTTTTTGTCAAAAGTTAGCGGAAATTGATTGTTATTGTTTTTTTCACAGTGTCATTTTCCACTAACTTGTGACAAAAAATAAGATCTTCTATGAACTCACCATACACCTAACAGAATACCTTGGGTTGTCTTCTTTCTAAAATGGGGTCACTTGTGGGGGGTTCCTATACTGCCCTGGCATTTTAGGGGCCCTAAACCGTGAGGAGTAGTCTAGAAACCAAATGCTTCAAAATGACCGGTGAATAGGACGTTGGGCCCCTTAGCGCACCTAGGCTGCAAAAAAAGTGTCACATGTGGTATCGCCGTACTCAGGAGAAGTAATATAATGTGTTTTGGGGTGTATTTTTACACATACCCATGCTGGGTGAGAGAAATCTCTCTGTAAGTGGACAATTGTGTGTAAAAAAAAAATCAAAAAATAGTCATTTACAGAGATATTTCTCCCACCCAGCATGGGTATATGTAAAAATACACCACAAAACAAATTATACTACTTCTCCTGAGTACGGCGGTACCACATGTGTGGCACTTTTTTGCATCCTAACTGCGCTAAGGGGCCCAAAGTCCAATGAGTACCTTTAGGATTTCACAGGTCATTTTGAGACATTTGGTTTCAAGACTACTCCTCACGGTTTAGGGCCCCTAAAATGCTAGGGCAGTATAGGAACCCCACAAGTGACTTCATTTTAGAAAGAAGACACCCCAAGGTATTCCGTTAGGTGTATAACGAGTTCATAGAAGATTTTATTTTTTGTCACAAGTTAGCGGAAATTGATTTTTATTGTTTTTCTTTTCACAAAGTGTCAATTTCCGCTAACTCGTGACAAAAAAAATCTTCTATGAACTCACCATACTCCTAACAGAATACCTTGTGGTGTTGTCTTTAAAAAATGGGGTCTCTTGTGGGGTTCCTAAACTGCCCTGGCATTTTAGGGGCCCCAAACCGTGAGGAGTAGTCTTGAAACCAAATGTCTCAAAATGACCTGTGAAATCCTAAAGGTACTCATTGGACTCTGGGCCCCATAGCGCAGTTAGGGTGCAAAAAAGTGCCACACATGTGGCATCGCTGTACTTAGGAGTAGTAGTATAATGTGTTTTGGGGTGTATTTTTACACATACCCATGCTGGGTGGGAGAAATCTCTCTGTAAATGGACAATTGTATGTAAAAAAAATCAAAACATTGTCATTTACAGAGATATTTCTCCCACCCAGCATGGGTATGTGTAAAAATACACCCCAAAACACATTATACTACTTCTGAGTACGGCAATACCACATGTGTGGCACTTTTTTGCAGCCTAATTGCGCTAAGGGGCCCAAAGTCCAATGAGCACCTTTAGGCTTTACAGGGGTGCTTACAATTTAGCACCCCCCAAAATGCCAGGACAGTAAACACACCCCACAAATGACCCCATTTTGGAAAGTAGTCACTTCAAGGTATTCAGAGAGGGGCATGGTGAGTCCGTGACAGATTTCATTTTTTTGTCACAAGTTAGCAGAAATGGAAACTTTTTCTTTTTTTTTTGTCTCTAAGTGTCATTTTCCGCTAACTTGTGACAAAAAATAAAATCTTATATGAACTCACCATGCATCTCATTGAATACTTTGGGATGTCTTCTTTCCAAAATGGGGTCATTTGGGGGGTATTTATACTATCCTGGAATTTTAACACCTCATGAACCCTGACAGGTGCTCAGAAAAGTCAGAGATGCTTCAAAATGGGAAAATTCACTTTTGGCACCATAGTTTGTAAACGCTATAACTTTTACCCAAGCCAATAAATATACACTGAATGTTTTTTTTTTATCAAAGACATGTAGCACAATAAATTTGGACAAAAATTATTACAGAAATTTTACTTTATTTGACAAATTTTATCACAGAAAGTAAAAAAAAACTTTTTTGACAAAATTCATGTCTTTTTTGATGAATATAATAAAAACTAAAACTCACAGCAGCAATCAAATAGCACCAAAAAAAAAGCTGTATTAGTGACAAGAAAAGGAGGTAAAATTAATTTAGATAGTAGGTTGTATCACCGAGCAATAAACCGTGAAATCTGCAGTGGTCTGAATGGAAAAAAAGGCTCTGGTCCTTAAAGAGAATCTGTACTCTAATATTCTTACAATAAAAAGCATACCATTCTATTCATTATTTTCTCCTGTGCCCCTCTGTGCTGTTTCTGCCACTCTCTGCTGCAATCCTGGCTTGTAATTAACAGTTTTAGGCAGTGTTTACAAACAAACTAACCAGCTTCTAATAGGCTCAGCTAAGCATAGTGTATGAGTCATTCAGAGTATGCAGGGGGCCTGCAGAGGGTGTGTATCGCTTCTACCAATCACAAGCAGCCCTGCACATTCCACACAATCAAGCTTTAGCCCGACAAACAGGACAGAGGAAAGATACATTGATTTATTACAGAGACAGTGCAGTTAGGAAAGACTGCAGTAAGCCAGAGCAGATTAGAACAGGCATAGGAACTTATAGGATAGAAGAACTAAGGCTGAAAAAATTGTTACAGAGTCTCTTTAAGGGGTGAAAAGACTGTGGTCCTTAAGTGGTTAATCAGCTCTGCTGAGACACTAATTACCTCACCTGTGCATGTTTGTGGTTTTCTGCAAAACGTGTACTGTTGGTGGTACTTGAGGACAGGCTTGGGAAGCCCAACCCTGAAATGCTAGCCAAGGCTTCCTCATTAACCACTTAACGACCGCCTAACGCCGATAGGCGTCGGCAGGTCGAAGTGGTGTTACCATGGTGTTCCATGTCAGTTCACGGAGGGTGTCTCCGTGAACAGTCTACGAGCCGCCGATCGTGGCTCGCAGGCTAAATGTAACCACGCGGGGAAGAAATCCCCTGTGTTTACATCATACGGCGCTGCTGCACAGGAGCGCCGTAAAGAAGATCGGCGATCCCCGGCCTCTGATTGCCCGGGGATCACCGGCATCTGATAGGCTGAAGCCTATCCTAGGCGGCGCAGGACGGATATCCGTCCTGTGCAGCCCATAGCCTGCGGGAGAGGGAGGTAAGGGCAGAGAGGGCGGAAATCGCTGCGGAGGGGGGCTTTGAAGAGCCCCTCCCACTAAGCAGAAATCAGACCCCCCCAGCAGGACATCCCCCTAGTGGGGAAAAAAGGGGGGAAGTCTGGTCGCCCTGGCTCAATCCTGATCGGTGCTGCGGGCTGGAGAGCCCACGCAACACCGATCATAGGAAAATCTCCTGGTCCTTAAGTGGTTAATAACATTGAAGAGTCTAGTTTATAATACACATGAGCATTAAAGAACGATGGACTCCAGATCCAGCAAGACTTCCTCATCAGAAATGTAAATGATTCTTGCAATAACGACTGCAGGTTATTAAGTGTACATTTAGGAAACATCTTAGATCCAAATCACAGTTCATTGCAGAGGGAATCAATGTCTGTAATGTATTCCCCTCTTATTGGAAAGAGAATTATTATTGATATACTCTCTTGAATTAATTATAATACCCTGATAATAGCAAGCATAATTTTCTATCCATGGAGTTATAGCCCTGAAATGTTGAAGAACACAGACTTCCTTACATTGAATTGTCTCTCCTGCGTAGTTTACTCTACAATGATACTTTAGTACATATATCATCCCAGTGTTATACAGTTAATACATTATATATAATGTAATACTTCAGAAATG
This sequence comes from Hyperolius riggenbachi, assembly GCF_040937935.1. Taxonomy (NCBI): domain Eukaryota; kingdom Metazoa; phylum Chordata; class Amphibia; order Anura; family Hyperoliidae; genus Hyperolius; species Hyperolius riggenbachi. Next base: position 300,520,548 of record NC_090649.1, read on the forward strand.
TTTGTAACATCCATTCATCACTTTCTGCACATAGAGGTTTTGTTTTTTTAATCATTTCAAAGGTGGAGCCAGCATGTCCTGTAGCCTTTCCTTATTCAGTTTCCTCATTGCTTAATGGAATTCTACCATAGATACATCATTTTCATTTCCATTCTTCTTCTGTTTCCTCAAGTAGATTCATTATACGGTATATACCCACAAGCTCTGCTTGATTTCAATTGTATTCTTGCGGATTGTCCCTTCCTTGTTCTTGGTATGTCTTTGGAGGGCATGTTCTGTCCATCACTGACTTAAAAAAACGTAATAACTTAGTTCTGATTTTCTCTGTCATTTCTTCTATGCTGTTGCCAAAATTCAGCAGATGATAAGTCCTCGTTGATTTGCCTTTAAATTTGTTGAGAAGCATCCCTTCCTGTCAGCTTGATGCTGACAATTACATATGGGGAAAAGAACTGGCTCAGAGATAAAATCATCCAAGCAAGTTCTGTTTCGCCCCGCCAAGTGAAAACTCCTCAACAGGAATGGATATGCCCCCTGATTTCAGAACTCGCCAGTTGCATAGGGCCAATTGTTTCTTTCTAATCTGATATTCTGCCTATCCCACACTTCCAGTTCAGGATGAATTTAAAGAGAAACTTCGAAGAATTGAACTTTATCCCAATCGGTAGCTGATACCCCCTTTTACATGGGAAATCTATTCCTTTTTACAAACCGACCATCAGGGGGGCGCTGTATGACTGATATTGTGGTGAAACCCCTCCCACAAGTAACCCCTCCCACAAGAAAAGTTCAAACTTTTGAGGGAAATGGCTGTTTACAGCTTTTTCTAACTGCCAAAAACCATGCAGCAGCTACTTCACCTGCCAACAGTAAAATGTTCATTGGAGTTCCTCTTTAAGTGAATGGAGCTCTAGATCAACACTTTAGGGTAATTATGATCAGAACACTGCCTGTCACCATAAGTAATCAGATCAGCACTTTGTAAAAATAGTCACTTTAAAAGGCATGATCTTTGGTCAAACAAAGATGTCCCCTGTATGCCCTTATGTGCAGTGTGTTTTATAGCATTGCATGAAATATATACCGTAGGGTGAGCAGTTTAGCTCACTTCCTGTAACAGTGTGTGTCTCTCTCCCTGATCATGGCAGATTGATGGAAGTTGGGAGCAGTAGTAAGCACCTGCACAGGCCACAAAGAGAGGAAAATGCTATCCAAACCAGTTGTGATTCATTGCTAATATACTGTATATATAAGTTCTCAAGTGATATTTGGTTGGATAGTTGGAAATAGTAGGCCACACTTAAGGTGCATACACACATCAGACTATAGTCTTTGGAAAATGAAAGATCACAGACCAATTTTACCCCCTTCCATGTAGTATGAGAGCCATACCTTCAGAGTCTTTTCTATGGAGCTGAACTCCCCATCAGAAAAAAAATCTTTGCAAGATGCTGCACACACAGATGCTGTACACACTCAAAAGATCGGTAGCTGCAAAAGATCTGTTCTTGCCAAAAATCCATTCCTGCAAATTGCAATGATAGTCTATGAGATCTGCAGATCATCATACACACATGATTTAACTGACATTCATCTGCAGATCAGATCCACCAGGATGGATTTTCAGATCTGCGGATGATTGCTTGATCTGCAGATGAATGTCAGTTAAATCATGTGTGTATGATGATCTGCAGATCTCATAGAATATCATTGCAATTTGCAGGAATGGATTTTTGGCAGGAACAGATCTTTTGCAGATACTGATCTTTTGTGTCTGTACAGCATCTGTGTGTGCAGCATCTTGCAAAGATTTTTTTCTGATGTGAAGTTCAGCTCCATAGAAAAGACTGTGTAGAGTATGGCTCTCATACTACATGAAGGGTGGTAAGATTGGTCTGTGATCTTTCATTTTCCAAAGACTATAGTCTGATGTGTGTATGCACCTTTAGTGCATACTCCTTTGCGGTATCATATATTTTCCTGTTTAGGTGAGATATGCGGACACATATGCACCTCCTGCAAGGGTCTATTTTCCTTCAGGTCCGCCATTGTCTCTTTCTGCCTTTAGCGTGTCTTACTTCACGTTCAATAGTAACTAATACTCTGCACAATTACTTATTGTAGGGATTATGTGGATGCTTGGCAGGATTGGTCATTAACCAGATCCCCTTCAGCGGGTCGAGTATCCACGCCCCTGAAAATATAACCTGAGCTCCCAGCGGCGTAGATACTCGTCCCTCTATATGTGCAATCGCACGGGCACGCCCACCCCCCATTCCCCTGCGGTTGGGCACAGATTGGTGATTAGGAACATATGTTCCTAAACCCAATCTTAGTGTTAAAATTGAAATGATTGCTGTAGCAACGAGCAACAGAAATCATTTCCTTGAAAAAATGACAGTCACTGTCATTTCCTGTTGGGGGAACACAGCTTGAGCTGCGTTTTAACCAAACTGGGAAATGTGTGGGGACATCTAGTGGCTATAAAGAATATTACAATAAAAAAAATAAATGTACATTTCCTACTAATATAACAAGCCCCTTAATTTATTATGCTCCCTAACTGCCCCATATAACAAAATAGTAAAAAAAAAAAAAAAAAAAAGTTACTGAATTTCAAAGACAAAACATAAATTGTTACATTAGGGGCTTAGCTTTTAAAATATGTATGCTATGAGGGTGTATTACATAATGGAAAAAACACCTCTATTTCCAAATCCAATATTGTCACCATACATTGTAGTAGGGACATAATTTAAATAGTGTAATAACTGGGACAAATGGGTAAATAAAAATTGTGGGTTTTAATTACAGTAGTGTTTTAAAACTATAATGGCCAAAAAACTGAGAAATAACTGAGAAAAACTGAGAAATAATTAATTTTCTTATTATTACTGTTAACATGCATTTAGAATAAAATAATTTTTAACAAAAAGTACCACCCAAAGAAAGCCGAATTTGTAGCAAAAAAAAAAAAATAGATTATTTTGGTGTGATGAGTAGTGATAAAGTTAATGGGGAATAAATGGACGCAGCGCTGAAATGTGAAAATTGCTCTGGTGTTTAAAGGGAATATTACATACTAACCTCTCCGTCAGTTCCTCTCAGAAGCTCACCATTTACTTCTTACAGTGATCCCTTCCAGTTCTGACAAGATTTTGTCAGAACTAAAATATACCAGTTGCTGTCAGTTATATATCAGTTACATCTGAATGTGCAAGGTAATGTCCATGTTTCCCTATGGCTCAAGTGGGTGATATTACAGCTTAACAGTGTGCTGAGCAGGAAGCTGTTATGGGGTAATGGCCATTTTTAAAATGGAGGACGGAGAATTCCATTGATCACAGTGGACAAATGGGATGCAGGAGAGAAGAAAGAGATTGAGTAGTAGACTACACAGGAGGTAAGTATGACCTGTATATGGATATTCTGACTTTTTATTTTCAGTTCAGGTTCTCTTTAAGGGGAAAACCCCATAGAGGTAAAGTGGTTAAACGGCAAATGCACACAAAAGCCAATACTCCAAATGTAGTTGGTGATAAAGTTTAATTCATATAACTAGAAGCCAAGATATTGGGGTCACCAGGACCCTTTTATCAAGGCAGTCATAGGATTAATAAACAACATCAGTTGACATGTCATTGGTGGCTCAGAAAAGTTGACTTTGTTTGTATTTCACTTTATCACAGTCTGCTTTTGCATTGCTGGCTTTTGTGTACTTTCGCCTCTCCTCTGGGTTCTGGGTGTTCTGTCTTCTGGATACTTCTTTGCTTCTAGATCGCCATTGCCAAATAGAAGCTTCATATTAGCAGTGGAGATCAGGACCAAAGTAAGACTGGAGGCTTCAGCAGTAGGCGAGCATCTAGAAGACACAGTAGGAGAAGGAAAGCACACAAGCCAGTGTCAAACAGAGGGACCTGGCAGATGGGATGCAGGAGAACAATGAGCTCCAAATCTTTCAGGTTGGAGGGTCTTCTTTCCATCACCCTGATCTTTAGCTCCCTCCACACATTCTCACTTGGATTCAAGTCAGGACTCACTCCAAAATGAAAACCTGTAACGTAGAAAACCTCCCCTGGGGGGTTCTCACCTTGGGTGGGGGAAGCCTCCGGATCCTATTGAGGCTTCCCCCGTCCTCCTCGGTCCCACGGTGACGGTGAAAATCCTCCCAGAACGGCGGCAATGTAAATATTTACCTCCCCAGCTCCAGCACAGGCGCAGTATCGGCTCTCCGCCTCGGAGATAGGCGGAAATAGCCAATCGATGTCTGGCCGCTCTACTGCGCAGGCGCAAGTCTTCTGCGCCTGCGCAGTAAATCGGACCAGACGGATATCGGCTATTTTCGCCTATCTCCGTGCGGAGAGCTGCAACATTGGCCCCCACTGGAGCCAGGAGAGGTAAATAAATCAGCGCTTATCAGCGCTTGTCAGGCTTGTCGAGGGAGGATTCCGGGACACTTCAGGGGAGCCAGCGCTGGATTGCCTGCAGCTACAGGGGAGGGGGAAGCCCTATTAGGACCATGAGGCTTCCCCCTCCCGAGGTGAGTACCCCCCAGGGGAACTTTTTTTTGATGCAGAGTCTCTTGAATGTTGTTGTCTGCTAACCATTTCTTCATCACTTTTGCTGTGTTTTGGGTCATTTCATGTCCACTGGTGCCCAAGGCCAAGTTTCTCTGCAGGCTACCTGATTTTGTCATTGAGAATCCTCATGTATTGCTCTTTTTTCATGGTGTTGTTTACTGTGATTAGGTTCCCTGGTCCATAGGCTGAAAAACACCCCCAAAGCATTAAGTTCTCACCACCATGTTTGACAGTGGGGATGGTGTTCTTTGGGTTACATAGTTACATAGTTATTTTGGTTGAAAAAAGACATACGTCCATCGAGTTCAACCAGAGAACAAAGTACAACACCAGCCTACTCCCTCACATATCCCTGTTGATCCAGAGGAAGGCGAAAAAACCCTTACAAGGCATGGTCCAATTAGCCCCAAAAGGGGAAAAAAATTCCTTCCTGACTCCAGATGGCAATCAGATAAAATCTCTGGATCAACATCATTAGGCATAACCTAGTAATTGTAGCCATGGATGTCTTTCAACGCAAGGAAAGCATCTAAGCCCCCTTTAAATGCAGGTATAGAGTTTGCCATAACGACTTCCTGTGGCAATGCATTCCACATCTTAATCACTCTTACTGTAAAGAACCCTTTCCTAAATAAATGGCTAAAACGTTTTTCCTCCATGCACAGATCATGTCCTCTAGTCCTTTGAGAAGGCCTAGGGACAAAAAGCTCATCCGCCAAGCTATTATATATTATTGAAGGCCTCTCCTTTTTTACACCAAATGAAGGAAACATCATTGTGACCAAGCAACTCAATTTTTGTTTCATCTGACCATAACACAGAAGACCAGAAGTCTTCTTTGTCCATATGAGCATTTGCAAAGGCCAAGACAGCTTTTGTGTGCCTTATCTGGAGAAGTGGCGTCCTCCTTGGTCTGCATCCATGGAATCTAGCAGTGTGCAGTGTCTGTTGGATTGTCTGCCTTGAGACATTGCTACCAGCAGAGCCCAGATTCACCAGGTTGGCCTTGGTGGTGATCCTTGTTTTTTTTTTCACCTCTCTCACTACCCTGGCCAGCACAGATGTCACTTTTGGCTTCTGACCACGTCCTTTGAGATTTTCCACATTGCGGAACATCTTGTATTTTTTAATAATACTTTGCACTGTAGCCACTGGAACTTGAAAACATTTAGAAATGGTCTTGTAGCCCTTTCCTGACGTGTGAGCAGCCACAATGCGCATCCACAGGTCCTCCTCATTGAGCTCCTTTGTGTTAGCCATGACTGTCCACAAACCAACTGCAGAGAGTTGCTGTTTTTCACATGAGTTAAATAAAACAGCTGTTCCCAATTAATCAAGGTGATTAGGATTCTTTAGAACAGCTTAGACTATTTGGAATGGAATAGAACTTTGGATGTTCCCACAGACTGTGACAGTTTGTGAAGGGTATGAATAATTTTGGTCTGGACACTTTTTACTCAAATGTAAATAAAAGCTGAAAAATGTTTTTTTTCCACAATAATGCCTCGTCTTATTATCTTTTGGAGGAGGACCTCAGCCCTAAAAGGATAGCACTACACCAAATATATATGCAAAATTACAAAATATTTATTAGTTAATCTGCAACACTACAATTCATATAAAACCACACATGGATCCCCCCGCTCTTGGAAAAAGCAGCGTGACGGCTGCGATACCGGTGGAGCTTCGGGGGCTCCTTTTGGCACCACAACATAGCCGCTTCAGTATCTTTGACCTGGCTAAGTATCACTGCTATCTTATTTCTATAGTGTTTCACCATAGGTCACGTCTGTTCTCACTCAAAACTCTTTGGCTAAATTTAGTCACTATTGTTCATGTGTGTAGGGTTTATAAAGAATTTTCAATATTTTCTACTTATGTGGCTTTTGTTTACCTCCTATATATAACTGTTATGCACTTTAATTAGCCTTAAAACATGAAACCGGGTTCTTAGCCCAGTATAGCTCAATCTTGAGCGTCTTGGCGGCTAATATAGTTACATAGATTCCTATGATATGGTTATGAGCGCCTCTCTCTCTCTCTCTCTCTCTCTCTCTCTCTCTCTCTCTCCATTTTTCCATTTTTAATTGGTTTTATATGAATTGTAGTGTTGCAGATTAACTAATACATATTTTGTAATTTAGCATATATATTTGGTGTAGTGCTATCATTTTAGGGCTGAACTCTTCCTCTTGTTTAGTTAATTATTGCAGCCCCAGCACACACTGGTGAGGCATGAGTGCAGATATATCCTCTTTTTCTTATTATCTTTTGGGAGACACCTATGTCATTTCCCGTCAAAAAATTACTGGCAGGTTGAATAAAAGTATCTTTTAAGGCAAAATTTGCCAGGGGTGTGAATAATTATGTGCAGCACTGTACATATATATATATATATATATATATACAGTATATGTACATATACATATACACACACACACACACACACACACACACACACACACACACACACACACACACACACACACACACACAAAATCTCAATCAAGTGACTTTGATTATTTGAAAAAAATCAACAAAATGATTTATTCAATTCTTGTAAAATTTTAGAAAACAGAAAAATGACCCAATCTAGTTGTCAGAAGAAGAGAACCAAGACCAAGAGAAAGAGGACTGATAGTAATAAATCAGGGAAGGACCTGCTAACCGAGTTGCCCTTTGCAAATGCGGATATTAGCGCTGTGTTTGAAAGTGAGTATATGTCTTTGCTTTTACTTATAGAAAAATATTTAGAAACCTGACAGCAGACTCTGTTGTTAGAAGAACTTACTGATATTTGAAGCTGTGGGGAGAGATGGTATGGGAGAGGGGGGCAGGACCTTTACCTCAGAAAACAGGAGGTACCAATCATGAATTATTATTATGGATATTATTATATAATGCAGAAACTTGACCAAATAGGACTTTAAATAGGGAACATACCTTTGTTATGTAATAATAGCAATGAAAATTAAAAATACATTTTCATGGTTAAATAGCGTAAAATCCATATAATCAACATAGGGAAAGTAATTATAGCAAAACAGGAATGCTATATATCCATCGATTGCCATTAATAGATATACAGCTTTCCTGCATTGGAAGGATTAGTAGATAGTATATAATAAAACACCTGTATATTCATCTTAAAGTCAGTCTCAGGTCAACCTCATAACTTTTAACCCCTTAAATATGTAAAATGTGTACCCATAGCTAATACCAGGGCGGTTTCTAGGCTTAATAGCTATAAGCATGTTTTTTTTCGTTGTGATAGTGAGTTAGCCCTCAAGTATAGATAGCCAGAGGACCCTCTCAGTATAGGAAACCATATGTAGCAATCCCCCATAGAATAGGCAGCTAGATGATCACTGCAGTATAGGTAGCTAGATGCTGGGGGGATTACACTGCACACTCACCTCCTCTGGCCTCCAGGCTGTAGAGGTCCAGGTCCTGTCCGTCTTCTCTTAAGTGTTGCTTACACTCTAGAATCAGGAAAAAGTGCATGAGCATCAGATGGGACTGAGGAGACGGACGTGACCTGGAGACTGGTGGAGTTGAGTATGTGCTGTAATCCTGGCCTGGAGGATAGAATTTGGGCCCTACACCCTTCTAGCTCTGCACCCACTTCTTCCTGGGTATTCTCTCCTCAGCCACTGTTCCTTCCTCCTGCACTGCACCCCGGGCAGCTGCCCACCTCCCTTGCCCCAAGAATTGGGCTGACTATTGCCATATCTCCAACAAGCAGAGCTGCGGAGTTGGTCATCCAACTCCTCCTTTTTACGGAACTACTGACTCCGATTCCATGTACCCAAAAATTGCTCTGACTCCACATTTCTGCTAACAAGTCTTGCCTTTTTCCCCCATAAGTATTACCATGTCTCCTTACAAAAATGTTCTCCACCTTGGCTATTTCTCCTCACCAGAATTTCAAGCAGCCTGGCCATGGTCACTCTACAAATATCCTAGCCTGACTATGTCTCCCAACAAGTATTGCCTGCAGTCTAGTCATGTTCACTCCACAAATATTGTTCCCACTCTGGCCATGTCTCCTTACAAATATTGCCCGCAGCCTGGTCATGGTCACTCCACAAATATTATGGCAAAAGTAGTGAGTGTAAGTGGAGTGCCACAGCAAACAGACCAGCCACAGCAAGAGCTTTCTAGGGCCGGACAATTTGGACAGCCCTGATTTAGAGTACATACAGTAAATATGATGGTCCAATAACACCAGTACAACAGGACAATCACAGTATGGGTCATTTTCTTACTGTAGTATTTAAAAGGCAAAGCTCACTTCCTCAGATGATCATAGCAGTTTCTGCTGCTTTCCATAGTAATAAAGATGGCCAAACACAGGTCAATATTTGATTGATCAAATTTGCAAGCGATCTGTTGACCTCAGCATATCTGAACAACAAACATCTGTTTATCAATCAAAAGGATGATCAGGTAGAGCAGAAACTTTACGTGGTTGTTAGAGGAGAGCAGCTGTGGACCAGTGTCTGCATAGTGTAATAATTTATGCCAGGCATAGTGCCACAATTTATTCTTGATCTGATTTCAGCTCATGAGCTCACGTGAAACAAGGTTGTACATCAGTCACTACCACCTGATCAATTTCTTATTGGTTAATTATCGGTTAATATTCTGGCTATTGTCAAGTTTTGTTGGCTGCCCCAGATTCAGATTTCTGTTATCTCCTGCACACTCTTATGTTCTGTAAGCATTTTTCTATAATACCTTTTAATAAATCTTCCTGGTGATTTTGTAATAGGAGTGATTTAAAAGAACACAACAAATAGTGGATACAGTGAAATCTGGTGTAGCAAAGAGAACTAGGCCACTTAGCTCTTCTTTGCTTAGCTCTTCTGAGGACACATCACAATGATTTTTGATCAACAAGTAAAGGTATTTGTAACGTGCTTTCCCATATCTCTTTGTATTGTATTTAGTTGGTAGAGGAACAGGGGTGAATAAACAGTGTGAAATGGTTTATACATTTCAACGCTAATAGAAAAACCTGTTTCTTCTATGCTCTGTATTGATTTACAGCAATCCTGTTAAAAAGATGTTATATACCTAATGTTATATATTGATGGGGTTCCTTTCAGTCTCAAGATCAGTGCACAAAAAGGAGAAAAAGAAAAGGAAAATACACCAATTAGAAAGTCCAGAGGATGAAAAAAGTAAAAAGCAAAAGAGGCCCAATTATTTTGTGTCTCTGCCCATTACCAATGAAAAGGTATCGTAATTGTATTCATTTTCTCTCTCTCTCTCTCTCTCTCTCTCTCTGTGTGTGTGTGTGTATAGAAATCGGTTTATTAACTGTTTTGTGCTAGCTTGTAATGAAAAGTTAATGTGACCCTGCTGTTCTCTTATCTGCTTTGTACCCAAGGTAAATTGGTGATATTTGAAAAAGCAGGGAAGTATTTAACAATTGCCTCTTTTAAGTGAATGTCACATAAAGATGAAAACAGTCTCCAGCTTTGACAATAGTCACTAAAATGTTTTATCCCAATCTAATTATAAGCGGTTGAAGAAAGGACCTAACCGTTTATATTACGCATCTATAAGTATATAGTGCATCACCAACCAATATGAAAAGGATTCCCACAAGTAATCTGTTTTATCAGCCATGGAGTTTAGTCACAGGTAAAGTCAAGTGCTGCCACTAAAATGCCTGTTTGACTATGGAAATATTTGTGCCTGGAGTTGCTATTTGAGTAAATGAAATGGTAAAAGAATAAAGCATAATCTTGTCATGTTATGTGATTGACTTTACATCACACATGCTGTAGGCTACATGCTCATTTATTCACTTTTCCCTTTGCTAGATTCATGATGACATCCAAACTATACAGGATTCAATACTACAGAAGGATAATCGACTTTCCAAAGCTATGATCCCAAAAGGTTCTTACCACATCACCCTCTTTGTGATGCATTTAGCCAGTGAAGAGGATGTTTCATTGTAAGTATTATATTACGAGACTTGTACTGTGCTCCCAGATTTTGGTTGTTAGACAGCTTGATGCAAGTCTACTTATGGTCTATAACATGGCTGCCGCTTGGATCGCCATCGTCAACAAGCTCTGCAATATGAACAGGAGCCCCAGCAAAAGCCTATAAAACTGCTGGGGCCCCCAGTTAGACATAAAACAGAATAATGAAAGTCCTCGAGGACTGGCATTGGTCTGTTTCGTGTCCAATCGGGGACCCCGGAAATTTAATAGGCTTTTGCTGGGGCTCCTGATCATATTGTGAAGTTTATCGGTGATAACGACCCGAGTGGTTGTGATAACTATGAAGGCAGAAGGTGACAGATGAAGACAGATGGTGACAGAAGATGCGGTAAGGGGCCAAGCAGGTACGGACACTGTCCTATCCCATAGACTTTCATTGTTTCTGTTGGCATCCGCAGCGCATTCCTTGTCTGGAGAAATGCAGCAGGTTGGGACCCTGCCTTACGTTTACTGCAATGCAGCAAATGGATCCATTAAAAATAGCAAATGAAACCACAAGCTGTTTTTAACATTAGATCTGTTTGCATGCCTGTTGCTGCATTGCAAAAAACGTATGTGTTTTCTTTACAAGTAGAAACTGTCCCTTAAACAGGTGTAGAAAGACAGTCTGGGAGTAAACTCTTTTTGAAATGATCTCACTCAAGCTGCAGAATTTCACTGTGGTGGTGGGACTGGCCTGTCGTCTCAGTGTTCCCAGATATTGGTCGCAAAGTTCTTGTTGCAGCTTGACACTTGACTGTGTTTTTGCCTCGAAATTGGATTGCCATGTATACAGCAACATTTGAAATAACAAGTCAGTTTTGATTTATGCCTGGAGCCGCGTTGTCCTTTGTTCTGTGATGGTGTAGAATGGCTTAGGATTGGGTGCCAATTACCGGATAAAACCCCCAATTCAGAGTTCAAACACATATGCAGCCTGTGTGTTTACAACCATATTGGCTCCAGTTTTCACTCCCCAGGCCACAGGTCACTTCAGGTACTGTTAAGTCTCTAATAGCTACTATACATTTTGTCTAAAAATAGTATTACACGCATCTATAATATTCAGCCCCATTTCACTTGACACGTTACATATGAAAACTGCTTCAAAAGTTGACTTGCTTGTTATTGAGTTAATGCAACATGTGCTATGTGCTGCTCAGCCATACAATTCTATGTATGTTATTCAGTAGGCAATGAAGGTAATGGACAGCACAAAGTGTTATAAATAATGTAAAATAAGATACTTTTTACACTTTTCTATATATGTCTTTTTTCAGATGAGTATATGAATTAAATGCATCTAGGATAGGCATGGGCAAACTCGGCCCTCCAGCTGTTAGGGAACTACAAGTCCCACTATGCATTGCAGGAGTCTGACAGCCACAGTCATGACTCATAAAGGCAAATGCGTTGTGGCCTTGTAGTTCCGTAACAGCTGGAGGGCCGAGTTTGCCCATGCCTGTTCTAGGAGGACAATCTGCTATGCCTTGTAATGTTAACATGTGGTGAAGATGATCCAAAATAAATGGATGTTTAACTTTGGAAATTAAAAGCAGTGCAGAGTAGAGAACATTAAAACCTTCTCTGCCCATGTTTAAAAGGGCTAGTTTGCTTTCATTTTTGCTATAAAAAGGCACCAGATACTTCACATTGTGAAAGCTTCTTTAGTCTGCCACTTCACCCAGCAGGCATGTTTTTCAGATAGTTTGTTCCTTGTGTCATTTCGTCAGCTGCAGCTCTTACAGGTAGGTCTTCTATTCAGCACTAAAGGGCACAGATGGGAACATTGTGGAGTGGAGTTGTAGAAACGTGGTCAGCGTTTCAATAAATGGCCTCTAGTAGAGGGGAGGAGAATAGCTTATGAAATAAAAAGTCTTTGATTATACTGTCTAAATACCTCAGAGTAACTCCTTTTATAGTTCACCATAACACTTTAATTTTCCACAATGTGATATGTGACTTAAAAATAACTGAATTAACGAGGAAAAATGAAAAATAACTATTAAATTCAGCTATGTTTTTAGCAAGAAGTCAATAAAACCTACTTATGGATTTGTGGTGTCTGGGTAACTCCTCATTGCCTTCCAATTGCTTGTCATTATTTCAGTTTTAAAAATAACCTCAGAGTACTGTTTTTTAGTCATACAGATGTAGTAGTGTTTGTCACTGAGATGAAGATAATTCCCAGTTGATGCAGGATTAACCCCCCCCCCCCCCCGGGGGGTATGATTAAAAGGTTTCAGACCCTAAAATCAGGAAAAAATCATGCCGCCAGAACACCAGCAGCAGCAGCCCCTGCTCTCACTCACCTCCCTGGGCTCCAGCGCTGCAATTTTACCTCCGTCCTCCGGATTGCGCTGTAACGCTTTGGTGAGATCAATAAAGGCGATCTCACCATAGTGATTCACAGCCTCCGAGGACAGGAGGGAGAATGGCTACCGACGTCAGGATCCCCGGGAGGTGAGTAAAAACACCCGCATGTACAGCGCTGTGATCTACAGCAGCGCTGTACTGGGGACAGCCGTGTGAGACGGCTGTCTCCCTGGGGGACACAGGAGCCATCCGCTATGATAGGCTGAAGTCTATCACAGCCGATCGCTATGATTGGCTGACTGGGGGAGGGAGGGACCAGTAAAAAATAAACACAAAAATAGAAAATGTATTATAAAAATAAACAAATACATATTGACAAAAAAATAAACATTGGGGAAGCTATCAGACCCCACCAACAGAGAGCTCTGTTGGTGGGGAGAAAAGGGGGAGGGGGGAACACTTGTGTGCTGTGTTGTGCAGCCCTGCAGCTTGGCCTTAAAGCTGCAGTGACCTATTTTACAAAAAGTGGCCTGGTCTTTGGGGGGGGGGGGGGGGGTGTAGCCTGTGGTCCTGAAGTGGTTAAGGGGTTTAATTAAAAACCTGAAGTTTAAACATCAGTCATGTCAGTGTGAGCTAAAATCTGTTTCAGCTCAAACATAGTGAAATAATGACCCTTTACATTTTCAACACTATCCTGGTATTAGCGTTTGCTCAGCCAGATACAAATAGGGCAACTGTGATTGATGAGGCACTCTTTCTTAAGCGTAAGAACCTCGATGATCCTCAATGAAGAATGCACATTGTGTGAGGTAAACACGTTTTTGCTTAACACTTTAAGAGACAATACATTTAGCAGGCCTTGGCCCGCTTCATCAGGTCAATGCTCAGCAACAGCTAGGAGCGTGAGTAGAGGCATCAGGTTGCCAGAAATTACAGAAATTGATGGCAAGTGAGATCACTGTGAATCTGTGATTGCCAACTGAACACAGACTGTGGTTGTGCAACTTGTACAGCAAACCTGTATCAAAATCAACTTAGTAAGCTAAATGTATTTACAGACATAATGAGTGATAATAAGGACATAACTATTACTGGACATAACTATTATCTGCTTTCTTATTATCAATCTGTTGGTATTTTGGTTTTCAATCTCACGGGGAAACGAGAGGTTTGTGGTTTTGTGGCCTGCACTTTTCTTCTTCAGTGTATGCGAGGGTGACTGGTTGTTCCCCTGACACATTTGTCCTGCATCCAACTGTCCCTTTTACAGTGCTGATGTGCATCTGAAACAAGAAAGATGACTGGATGCTATTGCCACTTCCCACACAGGTGGCACTGGGATACAGTTTATCCCTCACAAGAAAAGCTGTGCTTGGTAATTGAAAACTGGCGCCTGCTATTTCTGTAATTAATATTGCATGATTACAGGCAATGATAGTTGGCCAATGGAAGCAGCTTAGTAAGGTAGGAAAGGGTGGGCACAATTTTTGATTCAGTCTCACTCCATACACATAAAAAAATTAATTTTAGAGACCTGAAATATAGCATTTGTTATCCCTTTTTACTTATTATAACTGCTATAGAATGGTTTAGTTATGTCTTTGTTCCATACTCCAAGTTACATTTGTAATATGCAGTTTAGTGGTGTTTTATTTTTAGTTTTACCAAATTATTGTTTATTTTTCCCCTCTGGTTGATAGAGCCATAAGTGCGCTATTGGAGTGTAAGAAGCCTGTTGAAGAAATACTGAAGGAATTGGTTTTAGTTCTGTCATTTTGTGGATTAGCTGATTTTAAGCGTGAAGTTTTGTATGCACAGATGACACAGGGAGAGCCGCAGACTACACTGAAGAAAATAGCTGGTAAGATTCCCTCTCACACTGCTCAATACTTAATGCTTTTATGTAAGGGCTTATTCTTATTGTCAACTATGTGTTATCACAACTTGGGCCATATCCTATTTTCTTTTCTCCTGAGTTTTCTCCAAGTAGATATTTTTAAAATGTACCAATAACATACTTTTTAAGCTCCCTCCAAACATGACATTTCTCAAAATAAGTTTGATATTACTTTTGTACCTACATGTTAGTACTTTTTCTATTGCTGAGAACTGAAAAAATATTTTTAGATAAGATGAAAAAGAAACTCCTTGAAAAAGTTAATAGGATTTTGCCCATTGTACCACATTCTGTTGCATTATGTGGTTTGTTACCAACATTGTAAACCAGTAGTATTGACGGTGTATCGTAAAGCAATTCTAACTCTTCACCACTCTACAAAATATTTTATTTGTGAATATTTCTATCACTCTTGGAGATATTTCCCTACCGTGCACCGTACACACTAGACTACAGGAGGGAAACTCTTCAAAGCAGAGTTACAGTAACAACTTCTCTGCTGTTTCAATACATTTTGTACACCATTATAAAGTTTAATACATCCCTAGAATGATTAAAACTTTGCTTTTGCTCTCCCCCAGACACTCCTTTTGTGTGATTACACTGCAGATGCCAGTCAATGGTATAATCTTGTTTGTAGAGTCTTATCAAATCTATATAGTAGAGGAGTAAACTGAGTAAATATACTTTGAATGGATACTTTAGGTAAACCCTCACGTTACAAAGAAGCGGTAATACTGTACAATCTAGATTGTATTATTGAGGGACAACTTAAGGGAGTTTCCTGCTCACAGTTCTCAGACTTTTCAGGCAGAGAGGACAGGACAGCTAAGTAGGAAAATGACTTATCTTACATTGCAAGCAGGGTTGCCAACCCAATTTCTCATTTTTCCTGGACAAAATGGTCAAAAAATCTGGACGCCACAAGTTTTGGACGGACAGGGGGCGGAGTTAGGGGAGGAGTCAGTAGCGGGCTTTTTGGGGAACTTCTTGTGAATTTCGGGAGAAAAGACACATAGCTGAAGCAAGGGATTATTGCATATGGCTCATGCAAAACAGCCTTCCTGAACTGGGAAGAATTGTTTCCCCATAAAAGAAACGCTATGACTATGGTAGGATTAGAGTGTGAGCACCTCTGAGGGCAGTCAGTGACATGACTATGTACTCTGTAAAGTGCTGCAGGGGATGTCAGTGCTATATATATACATAATAATTATATGGTAGGACATATGACTATGGTAGGATTAGATTGTGAGCTCCTCTGAGGACAGTCAGTGACATGACTATGTACTCTAAAGTGCTGCAGACAACAACAGTGCAAAAGCCCCAGGTAGGTAAAAGACAGCTAAGGTTTTAACCCCCTCCTGGGGCTTCATTTAAAGTGTACCTGAGACAAGAAAAAGAAATATATACACACCTGGGGCTTCCTCCAGGCTGATCGCCCCCTCGCTGTCCTCTGCCACCTGGAACATCCACAATTGTCCCCCGGAAAGTCCTCTTGTCAGAACAGGTGCAGTCCGGCTGTGCATGTGCAGAATGCCCTGGACTGGAGGCCCTCCGGGGGCAATTGCAGACACTCCAAGGTGGCGATGACAGCAAGGGAGCAATCAGCCTGGAGGGGACTAGAGGAAGCTCCAAGTATATATATATATATATATATATATATATATATATATTTTGGTACTTATCCGTTAGCCGGGCGCATCCGGCAGGTGGCGCTGTTGTTGCTAATTTCAATCACAAAACTGAATGTAAACGCCGGATGCGCCCGGGTAAACTGTATGTAATGCGCCCGGCTAACTGAATGTAAACGCCGTAGGTGGTAACAATATGTATATTAAAGAAGAGAGTTAATTAAATGACAAATAAGCCGGCGGCGATGTGACAGATCAAGCTGCCGGCTTGCTTCGTGTCTCGCTCTTCTCCCCCCTTGCCCTCTCTCGTATAGAGCCCGGGGGGGGGGGGGGGGGACATGCATGTCCCCCCAGAGTCGTTCGTCGCGGCAGGGAATCCTGCTTGTTTTATTGCGATGAACGACTCTGGGGGGACACGAGTCCCCTCCCCAGGGCTCTATACGAAAGAGGGCAAGGGGTAGGAGAGCGAGAAACGAAGCAAGCCGGCAGCTTGATCTGTCACATCGCCGCCGGCTTATTTGTCATTTAATTAACTCTCTTCTTTAATATACATATTGTTACCACCTACGGCGTTTACATTCAGTTAGCCGGGCGCATTACATACAGTTTACCCGGGCGCATCCGGCGTTTACATTCACAGTTTTGTGATTGAAATTAGCAACAACAGCACCACCTGCCGGATGCGCCCGGCTTACGGATAAGTACCTATTTTTTTTTAAATCCCATCTTAGGTTTACTATAAGCCACCAGCAAACAAGAAAGTGCTTACTCAATTGCCAAGTGCTGAGAAGCCAGCAATTCAGAGTAGCAAACACAGGGTTAATGACTGCATTCAAGTAAAAATCCACAAGCAGGCTGTGCTGTGAGTGATGTAATGGCCCATACTCACGGGCTACAATTGTCGCCGCAACACGCGGCGCACGCGTGTTGCGGCGACAGGTCACCCGTGAGTATGGGCCGTTGAACGGGCGCGCACCCCGAACTGTCGCCCGTTGCTGTTGTCGCCAGGCGATTGAAATGTTCAATCGCCTGGCGACAGTCGCCGCCGCAACTCCGCCGCAGCTGTCGCTAGTCTGCGTGAGTACGCGGACTAGCGACAGCAACCTCCATTGAGGTATGCAGAGCTTCCGGCGGGGGGAGGAGGAACGTCGGCGACAGCTTCTGTCGCGCCGCTGGTCCCTCTTCCGTGTGTGTACGTGGAGGGACCTGGCGAGGAGCTGACGCCGGCCTGTCGCCCACACGCTCACGTGTGCTGGCGACAGGCCACTTTTGCCGCCCGTGAGTATGGGCCATTAAAAGCAGCTGCAAGATTATCTGTGCTTCACAAGAACAAGATAAGGATCAAAGCTAGAAGGTAATGGGGTGATAACAAATCACTCTGCTACAGCTTAGTAGGTTTTCCCCTCTCACCATTCTCTGTAATCCTGAAGCCTGAGGTACATCTGTTGCGTTGTTTGTCCTCACCACAGGCAGGGTCTGGCTGAGGCTCTGAGCCTGAGGGTCGTGAGCACTTGAGCAGGAAGGTGCTGATATTCCCAAAGGAAAGGTGGTAGCTAGAAGCAGCAACAAAATTCATCCTCACCAGAAAGTAGGCATATTTTTTGAAAACCGCGGGCTGCGTAGCCGGTTCTCCCCCCCACAGTGACGTGTGCACTGTTGACTCTCCCACACCCACTCAATGGTGATTGGCTCAATCTCGTCCCAGGGAGTCTAGTGTGTTCCTTGCCAGGCAACTGCAGTCCTGTAGCGAATCTTCACATGTGACTGCAGTGCCCGGAGAGAAAAAGAGTCCCTGGCGGCTGGCGGAGGAACACTCCTGCAAAACTAAATACCCGATGCGGCCGAGCTGCTCCTGCTGCCCAACCTGACAGTAGCGCCGCCTCGATTGCTCTTTGGACGGACGCTTCACAGAAAGTACGGACAGGAACGGACACATGTTTTTGGGGGGCATTTGCACGGACTGTCCGTATTTATACGGACGCTTGGCAACCCTGATTGCAAGGTCCCTCCATAAATTTAAAGTAAACCTGAAGCCAAACAGAAAAAAAAAGTTAGATACTTACCACTGTAGAAGGAAACCTCTGTATCCTCCAAAGGCTTCCTGATCCCCCATCACCCCTCCGCTGCAGGCCAGGATCCTCTTCATCTACGTGGCTATGCTCCCTTCCTTATACAGTTTAGCTTAAAGTTTTCCTGATAACCTTCTGAGAAACGTCTGTGAGTTGACAGACACATTTGAGAACCCGCTGTCTGCCAAAACCTCTCAAAGTTGATGTTACCGAGGGCATCCAGTAAGGCTTTTTAATTGAATCCTGAAGAAAAAAGGGCATGGCAAAACTGCTGACTCAAAATGAAAAAGTACAACCAGTATAACTCCACAGCTATCTAAGAAAATACTTTTTATTTAGAATTGCAAGGTTTAACCACATCAATGAACATTTCCTGCAGTGAATGAATCATATTATCATTTTGCTTAGACATTTTTATTGTTTAGTTTGCCATTGGACATAAGCTAATAACAAATGCATTACGTTGTAACCCTTTGGAGAGAGCAAATGGAGAAATGACAAAAATGCAGCTTGTGTCACTGGTTACTGGAAGCACAGTACTTCACATGTGCCCTCAAGAATTGTATTTTAGGTAGGTAGAGTGAAGCTGTAGCTGGGTGATCGAAAAGTAAGTGTGGCCCTTCATACTTTGATATAGATTTCTAGAACTCTTCAAAGTCTTTTTAGTACCCCTTTATTTTAAATCAGTCCCAGCAAGTCAAAATCTCTAACAGCCCCCCACCACCACCACCACCACCACCACCACCAGCACCACCATGTGTTTCAGCCTCATTGGACCCCCTGCAGTGTGCACCCAGATTAATAGTACTCAATAATCATAGAGTTTGAGACCACTTGTGACTGCTGAAAGATTGGGGGACTGTATTGTGACAGCCGGTCAGTTAGGAAAATCAGCTTAGGGAAGCACCAAGCAACACAGGAGCTGGGGATAACACTAAGTGATTGTGACAGGGTTTCTAATCAGTCAGAATGAACATTCTCCCTAGAGCAGTTGTTGGTCTACTATGCCCTTGGATGGGAAATCAATATCTCTTTTGGGATTTGGTCAAATAGTTAATTGGCTGTGTTTTTTGCTTTGTTATTAGTGATAGCAGGTTCTCAATAAATACCAATAAGTTTGTATTGCTTCAGAAACCGTGGGGAAGATATTTGAAGAGAAAGGAATTTCTCTTACTGGAAGTAAAGATTTTATACCTCATTTAACTTTGATGAAGTTATCCCGAGCTCCAAAGCTGCGAAAGCAGGTAAGAAGCTGTAATGTAAAAAAAAAAAAAAAAAAGCAATATTAAAAATTATTATACCTGGTTTTGGTTTTTCCTTAAACAAAATATGAAACAACAATTACTTGTTTATAAGGCCTGTATAAAAAAGATTTTTATTGAATGGCTACATTTCCAAAATGTTGTTTGTTGCAAATTTACTGGTAATTAGTAATTGTTTTGTCTTCCAAATAAGGAAATGTTTGTGTCTTCGTGAGGCTTCAATAATGTACACTTCCAAACAGGACTCACCCTTGTCAGGATAAATATCCAAACTTCTCATTTATTATATCAGATGCGGTTATAAGCCATGCAGCCCAGCACAACGTTTCGGGCAGTGCGCCCTTTGTCAAGTGGCTGGGTAATCTTCTAGAGGCTTCCCATGTCCTCCTGAGAGGCCCTTTTGAAGATTGCTTCTGCGCTCCACTTCATAACTGAGCGTGCTTCTGCGCTCCACTTTATGACTGAGCGTGGCTGTGCTGCACCTCACACAGGTGCAATGAAGTGGCGCTCGTGTCTGAAGTGATTTTGTTGGATATGCTGCAGGTCATAGCATGTGGTAATGATGGGGAAAGCCTCTGCAGGATCCAGAGGGTTCTATCTTCTAAGTATCTCATATGTTTTACTTTACCTTGCCTCAGGTACACATTAAGAGATCAGCTCTAAGATAAAAAAAGGACATCTTCCTTATGCTGTTTTCACACTAGACCACAACCACAACATGGATGGTTTTCAGATTTGATGTGTGGTTTGCTGTGTCTATCTACTTCTGTTCTGGTCTCTGTGGCTGGTAGACCTGCCAGGTTTGTAAGGTGTTTTCCTGAGCAATAAATAAATAATAAAAGTATATACTCAGGTGAGTTGATGGCTGCTGGGTTCTGTTCATGAGTAACTTGTGGAAGAGACCAGTTCTGAAAACAGATTGGTATACTGGGATAACAATTTCCACTATGCCCCGAACTGGATTGTGGTGGGCAAAGCAATCAGCAAACGCATTGGGTGGAGAGGGAATTTCCACTCTTCTCCCTTTTTTCTACTTCTCTCTAGCAGTCTTGGGATCTCTGACATCCATACAGGAGATAAAGCATTAGTGAGAACAGATGTAGTCCATCGCTATAAGCTTTCTTTGTTTCCATTGGCATGCATAGCTTATGCGGTGTCCAGGAATCAATCAGGTTGGCACTTTGCATTCCACTACTGCAACAGAGGCATCAGATGTGTTGAGAATAGTAGACATCTGAACAGGTCTTATGGTTAACATTGGATCCGTTGATATTTGCGTTTGGCCAGAGTTAGAGCCAGTTACCTATTCAGTAAGGAGTCCTTGGGTAAAAAGTCCCTACACTCCAGGGGGGGCCTATCGAGTGCGCCCTTGAGTGGCTGCAGCTCACAAGTGCTTTAAGTCCGACAGAGCAATGACCTAGTTCTGTGTAAAAAGGATCTTTTGTTTTCTAGGGTATTAAAAAGATTGACACAAGTATGTACCAGGGTTTCCAAAGCCATTACTTTGGAGAAGAGTTTTTACAGCGACTGGACCTTTGCTCCATGTTGAAGAAAAGGCAACCCAGTGGTTACTATCACACAGAAGCATCTATCATTTTTGGTAAGTCTAAATTAAGTTTGTTATCTTGCTTTTTGAAAAAAATGTTTTGTCATTGTTTAAATATTAATATACAGTAAAATAAGAAGTGTGTAAATTAAACACAAGTAAAAGCACACATTTTGCAAGGTCATGTATAAAGTCTTGTAAACTCATAACCTTTGGACCTATACATATCATAAAACATGTCTGGGTTACTGGGTATTAGATTTCTGAATTGTTTAATACAGTATATATGCAAGCTATATATTTTCGTGACATGGTTACACTAATAATTCTAAAAAGAAACACGCTGATATCTATGTACTCAGTGATAAATAATGAACAGTGACAAGATCAAGGCCATGGGATCCCTGAGCTTCCAAGATTACAGTTAAATTCCATCAAATGCAGTCATATTGCAGTAGCTAGATTATTGATTACTATTTGCAATGTGAACTATGGCACTTTTGCTTGATAGGTGGCATATATTTTGTTGAAATAGTCTATTAAATTAAGTAAGCATGACCATCCCCTAAAATTATGATCATACCTTATGGAAAAGTTTAGTCAAAGATCTATTTTGTCTACTACATGCTCATGAAATAATTTGGTCTCTAAATTCTTATCTAGTGGGCACTAATTGAGTGCATTTGTCTTGTTAAAATGGCTTTTAGTTCTTTTTAAGATATTTTTCTTTTCAATGGGATGTTTGGTGGGATGCCTTTAAATGCCCAAGTCTTTCCTGTTATGGGATTATTAAGATTCCCAGTTTCTGATACAAGTTATCCAAATGTTGAGAATAATCCAGTGTCCCTGTACATTGTCATGCCAAACATATAGCTTAAAGTGAACCCAAGGTAGGGATTACAGCTAAAAAAACAAACAAACATGCTACCTAATCCAAGGCACTGGCTGGATCAGGTAGCCGCAATCCCCGCCGCACCTGTGTCCAGCAATGGCTTGGTTTTGTTTTTTGTGACCCCTGGGGTCACAACGCTAGGAGCTCTGCTATGTGTGTCTTACACAGAGCGGAGTGCAGGGGGAGTAAATGGGGTAAATAAGAAGAGGGTAAACTCATAGGAATCCGTGACTACATCTCATAACAGTAATAAATAAAGCATATGGGCTTGATTCAGCAGCACTCATTTAAAAACAATTAGGGACTGCTATGCACGCTACACTCGCTTCTTGCAGCGTATCGTGCCTTACTTAGTTAGTACGTTGCTTCTATAGCAACACGTGCTCAATTAACCACTTAAGGGCCGCGGTGTTGAACCCCCCTAGTGACCAGGCCTTTTTTTAATAATTAGGCCACTGCAGCTTTAAGGGCTCGCTGCAGGGCCGCACAACTCAGCACACAAGTGATTCCCCCCCCTTTTCTGCCTACCAACAGAGCATTTTTTTTTACAAATATTTATTTCTCTGTTTTAATAATAAATACAGCTATTTTTTTCCTTATCCCTTCCCCCGCCAGCCAATCAGTGCGATCAGCTGTCAAAGGCTTCAGTCTATGACAACGGATCGCCTCCTTGCCGACCCAGGTGGACAGCCGTGTCACACACGATCTACAGCAGCGCTGTACACAATAAATAGATGGCGGTTTCGCCATCTAACAGTCTCCTAGCGGGGATCGCCGCTCGGGGACTGATGACGGAGCAGAGATGCACGCGCGATCTCCTGCAAATCCCCGCCCCAGAACTTGATGCGAATTGGAGTTAGGCGGAGGTTAAGAAGTTAAATACCGGCCACTGCTGTGAAGTATTTCGACTGTGATACTTCACTAACGTGGCCGCTACTATTAATTAACTAGTTAATTAACAAAGATACTAGTACAGGGTCATATTAATAAACCTCTTATTCAGGAATCATTTGAATTTCTCCATGTTAATCTGCTGAGAGATAATAGGATTTTTTAAATTGCCACTTGGCCCCAGGCTTTACCTCACCTGGTCATACCAATTTACATCTGTTAAAGGCAAGCAGGCAAGCAGTTCTTTTTTTGCACCTTAAAAATGGAAAAGTCACTAAAACTACATACAGTGGATTGCAAAAGTATTCGTCCCCCTTAAAGTTTTCCACATTTTGTCACATTACTGCCACAAACACGCATCAATTTTATTGGAATTCCACGTGAAAGACCAATACAAAGTGGTGTACATGTGAGAAGTGGATCGAAAATCATACATCATTCCAAATATTTTTTACAAATAAATAACTGCAAAGTGGGGTGTGCGTAATTATTCGAGCCCCCTGAGTCAGTACTTTGTAGAACCACCTTTTGCTGCAATTACAGCTGCCAGTCTTTTAGGGTATGTCTCTACCAGCTTTGCACATCTACAGACTGAAATCCTTGCCCATTCTTCTTTGGAAAACAGCTCCAGTTCAGTCAGATTAGATGGACAGAGTTTGTGAACAGCAGTTTTCAGATCTTGCCACAGATTCTTGATTGGATTTAGATCTGGACTTTGACTGGGCCATTCTAACACATAGATATGTTTTGTTTTAAACCATTCAATTGTTGCCCTGGCTTTATGTTAAGGGCCATTGTCCTGCTGGAAGGTGAACCTCCGCCCCAGTCTCACGTCTTTTGCAGTCTCCAAGAGGTTTTCGTCCAAGTTTGCCCTGTATTTGGCTCCATCCATCTTCCCATCAACTCTGACCAGCTTCCCTGTCCCTGCTGAAGAGATGCACCCCCCGAGCATGATGCCGCCACCACCATATTTGACAGTGGGGATGGTGTGTTCAGAGTGATGTGCAGTGTTAGTTTTCCGCCACACATAGCGTTTTGCATTTTGGGCAAAATGTTTTATTTTGGTCTCATCTGACCAGAGCACCTTCTTCCACATGGTTGCTGTGTCCCCCACATGGCTTGTGGCAAACTGCAAATGGGACTTCTTATGCTTTCTGTTAACAATTAGAGTTGGGCCGAACGGTTCGCCTGCGAACGGTTCCATGCGAACTTCCGTGGTTCGCGTTCGCGTCCCGCAGGCGAACCTTTGCGGAAGTTCGGTTCGCCCCA
Source organism: Hyperolius riggenbachi (assembly GCF_040937935.1). Classification (NCBI taxonomy): domain Eukaryota; kingdom Metazoa; phylum Chordata; class Amphibia; order Anura; family Hyperoliidae; genus Hyperolius; species Hyperolius riggenbachi. Next base: position 300,544,906 of record NC_090649.1, read on the forward strand.
TAATGCACATGGAGGGTCAACTTTTACCCTCTACATCACAGTCAGCAGGCCCAGTGTAGCCAATTAGGCTACACTAGCCCCTGGAGCCCCACCCCCCTTATATAAGGCAGGCAGCGGCGGCCATTACGGTCACTCGTGTGCCTGCATTAGTGAGAGTAGGGCGAGCTGCTGCAGACTGTCTCTCATAGGGAAAGATTAGTTAGGCTTAGCTTGTTCCTGGCTGCATACCTGTTCTGTGAACCCACCACTGCATACCTGTACTGTGAACCCACCACTGCATACCTGTTCAGTGAACCCACCACTGCATACCTGTACTGTGAACCCACCACTGCATACCTGTTCAGTGAACCCACCACTGCATACCTGTTCAGTGAACCCACCACTGCATACCTGTTCAGTGAACCTGCCACTGCATACCTGTTCTGTGAACCCACCACTGCATACCTGTTCTGTGAACCCACCACTGCATACCTGTTCTGTGAACCCACCACTGCATACCTGTTCTGTGAACCCACCACTGCATACCTGTTGTGTTCAGTGAACCTGCCACTGCATACCTGTTCTGTTCAGTGGACCCGCCACTGTATACCTGTTCAGTGAACCCGCCACTGCATACCTGTTGTGTTCAGTGAACCTGCCACTGCATACCTGTTCTGTGAACCCGCCACTGCATACCTGTTCTGTTCAGTGGACCCGCCACTGTATACCTGTTCTGTTCAGTGAACACGCCACTGTATACCTGTTCAGTGAACCCGCCACTGCATACCTGTTCTGTTCAGTGAACCTGCCACTGCATACCTGTTCTGCGAACCCGCCACTGTATACCTGTACTGTTCAGTGAACCCGCCACTGCATACCTGTTCTGTTCAGTGGACCCGCTACTGTATACCTGTTCTGTTCAGTGAACCCGCCACTGTATACCTGTACTGTTCAGTGAACCCGCCACTGCATACCTGTTCTGTTCAGTGGAGCCGCTACTGTATACCGGTTCTGTTCAGTGAACCCGCCACTGCATACCTGTTGTGTTCAGTGAACCCGCCACTGTATACCTGTACTGTTCAGTGAACCCGCCACTGCATACCTGTACTGTTCAGTGAACCCGCCACTGCATACCTGTTGTGTTCAGTGAACCCGCCACTGCATACCTGTTCTGTTCAGTGAACCTGCCACTGCATACCTGTTCTGTGAACCCGCCACTGTATACCTGTACTGTGCAGTGAACCCGCCACTGCATACCTGTTCTGTTCAGTGAACCTGCCACTGCATACCTGTTCTGTGAACCCGCCACTGTATACCTGTACTGTTCAGTGAACCCGCCACTGCATACCTGTTGTGTTCAGTGAACCTGCCACTGTATACCTGTTCTGTTCAGTGAACCCGCCACTGTATACCTGTTCAGTGAACCCGCCACTGCATACCTGTTCTGTTCAGTGAACCTGCCACTGCATACCTGTTCTGTGAACCCGCCACTGTATACCTGTACTGTTCAGTGAACCCGCCACTGCATACCTGTTCTGTTCAGTGAACCTGCCACTGCATACCTGTTCTGTGAACCCGCCACTGTATACCTGTACTGTTCAGTGAACCCGCCACTGCATACCTGTTCTGTTCAGTGAACCTGCCACTGCATACCTGTTCTGTGAACCCGCCACTGTATACCTGTACTGTTCAGTGAACCCGCCACTGCATACCTGTTGTGTTCAGTGAACCTGCCACTGTATACCTGTTCTGTTCAGTGAACCCGCCACTGTATACCTGTTCAGTGAACCCGCCACTGCATACCTGTTCTGTTCAGTGAACCTGCCACTGCATACCTGTTCTGTGAACCCGCCACTGTATACCTGTACTGTTCAGTGAACCCGCCACTGCATACCTGTTCTGTTCAGTGAACCTGCCACTGCATACCTGTTCTGTGAACCCGCCACTGTATACCTGTACTGTTCAGTGAACCCGCCACTGCATACCTGTTCTGTTCAGTGAACCTGCCACTGCATACCTGTTTTGTGAACCCGCCACTGTATACCTGTACTGTTCAGTGAACCCGCCACTGCATACCTGTTGTGTTCAGTGAACCTGCCACTGTATACCTGTACTGTTCAGTGAACCCGCCACTGCATACCTGTACTGTTCAGTGAACCCGCCACTGCATACCTGTTGTGTTCAGTGAACCCGCCACTGCATACCTGTTCTGTTCAGTGAACCTGCCACTGCATACCTGTTCTGTGAACCCGCCACTGTATACCTGTACTGTTCAGTGAACCCGCCACTGCATACCTGTTCTGTTCAGTGAACCTGCCACTGCATACCTGTTCTGTGAACCCGCCACTGTATACCTGTACTGTTCAGTGAACCCGCCACTGCATACCTGTTGTGTTCAGTGAACCTGCCACTGTATACCTGTTCTGTTCAGTGAAACCGCCACTGTATACCTGTTCAGTGAACCCGCCACTGCATACCTGTTCTGTTCAGTGAACCTGCCACTGCATACCTGTTCTGTGAACCCGCCACTGCATACCTGTACTGTTCAGTGAACCCGCCACTGCATACCTGTTCTGTTCAGTGAACCTGCCACTGCATACTTGTTCTGTGAACCCGCCACTGTATACCTGTACTGTTCAGTGAACCCGCCACTGCATACCTGTTGTGTTCAGTGAACCTGCCACTGTATACCTGTACTGTTCAGTGAACCCGCCACTGCATACCTGTACTGTTCAGTGAACCCGCCACTGCATACCTGTTGTGTTCAGTGAACCCGCCACTGCATACCTGTTCTGTTCAGTGGACCCGCTACTGTATACCTGTTCTGTTCTGTGAACCCGCCACTGTATACCTGTTCTGTTCAGTGAACCCGCCACTGCATACCTGTTGTGTTCAGTGAACCCGCCACTGTATACCTGTTCTGTTCAGTGAACCCGCCACTGTATACCGGTTCTGTTCAGTGGAGCCGCTACTGTATACCGGTTCTGTTCAGTGAACCCGCCACTGCATACCTGTTGTGTTCAGTGAACCCGCCACTGTATACCTGTACTGTTCAGTGAACCCGCCACTGCATACCTGTACTGTTCAGTGAACCCGCCACTGCATACCTGTTGTGTTCAGTGAACCCGCCACTGCATACCTGTTCTGTTCAGTGAACCTGCCACTGCATACCTGTTCTGTGAACCCGCCACTGTATACCTGTACTGTTCAGTGAACCCGCCACTGCATACCTGTTCTGTTCAGTGAACCTGCCACTGCATACCTGTTCTGTGAACCCGCCACTGTATACCTGTTCTGTTCAGTGAACCCACCGCATCAGTGCGCATACCTGTGCAGTTAAGTGAACCCACCTACCTACGTGAGTGCACGCAGTGTGATATACCACTCCGTGCATACCCGATATGGACAAAACAGGTAGAGGAAGAGGTAGTGCCAGAGCCAGAGGAAGGCCACCCGGCAGGTCTGCGTGAGGTCGTGTAAATGTAATTTCGTGTGGACCTGGCCCACAGTACAGTGCTTGGAAGAAGGCACGTCCCATCACCTCCCAAGATTGTCAGGACGTGGTTGAGTATTTAGCGACACAGAACACCTTATCTTGCTCAGCCACCAGCGCTACTACTAGCACCACTTCCGCTGCATTTGACACTTCGCAAGAATTATTTAGTGTTGAAATCACTGATGCACAGCCATTGTTGTTACAGCCAGATGAATTTTCACCAGCTCATATGTCTGAGTTACGCGGCAACACTATGGATGTAACGTGTAAGGAGGATGAAGGACCTACTGATGGTGCATGTTTGGATTTGTCTGAGGCAAGCGAAGCTGGGCAGGATGATTACGATGATGACGATGATAGGGATCCTCTGTATGTTCCCAATAGAGGAGATGAAGAGGGGGACAGTTCAGAGGGGGAGTCAGAGAGTAGTAGGAGGAGAGAAGTTGCTGAAAGAAGCTGGGGCAGCTCTTCATCAGAAACAGCTGGTGGCAGTGTCCGGCACCATGTATCGCCACCTATGTACAGCCAGCCAACTTGCCCTTCAGCATCAGCTGCTGAGGTCCCCATAGTGCCCACATCCCAGGGTGGCTCAGCGGTGCGGACATTTTTTAATGTGTGTGCCTCAGATCGGAGCAAAGCCATCTGTTCGCTCTGCCAACAAAAATTGAGCCGTGGAAAGGCCAACACTCACGTAGGGACAAGTGCCTTACGAAGGCACCTGGAGAAAAGGCACAAACAGCAATGGGATGGCCACCTGAGCAAAAGCAGCAGCAGCACACAAAAAAGAAAAGTCACCCTCCTTCTCCTCTTCCTCCTTCAGGTGCATCATCTGCTTCTGCCGCTTTCTCCCTTCCACCTTCACAGGCACCCTCCTCCACTCCGCCTCTGGCCTTGAGCGGTTCCTGCTCCTCTGCCCACAGCAGCAGTCAGGTGTCCGTGAAGGAAATGTTTGAGCGGAAGAAGCCAATTTCGGCCAGTCACCCCCTTGCCCGGCGTCTGACAGCTGGCGTGGCGGAACTGTTAGCTCGCCAGCTGTTACCATACCGGCTGGTGGACTCTGAGGCCTTCCGTAAATTTGTGGCCATCGGAACACCGCAGTGGAAGATGCCAGGCCGCACTTATTTTTCGAGAAAGGCCATACCCCAACTGCACCGTGAAGTTGAGAGGCAAGTGGTGTCATCTCTTGCGAAGAGCGTTGGGTCAAGGATACACCTGACCACGGATGCCTGGTCTGCCAAGCACGGGCAGGGCCGCTACATTTTGTACACAGCCCATTGGGTCAACCTGGTGGTGAACGATGGCAAGCAGGGCACAGCGGACCAAATTGTGACACCTCCACGGCTTGCAGGCAGGCCTCCTGCCACCTCCTCTCCTCCTGCTACATGCTCTTCGCTGTCCTCCTCCTCCTTGGCTGAGTGGCAGTTCTCCTCTCCAGCTACACAGCCCCAGCTCCGCAGGGCCTATGCTGCATGCCAGGTACGACGGTGTCACGCCATCTTAGACATGTCTTGTCTCAAAGCGGAGAGTCACACTGGAGCAGCTCTCCTGGCTGCTCTTAAGAAACAGGTGGATGAGTGGCTGACCCCGCACCACCTGGAGATAGGCAACGTGGTGTGCGACAACGGCAGCAATCTGCTTGCCGCTTTGCATATGGGGAAGCTGACACACATACCCTGCATGGCACATGTCATGAATCTAGTTGTTCAAAGATTTGTGGCAAAGTACCCTGGCTTAGCGGCTGTCCTGAAGCAGGCCAGGAAGTTCTGTGGGCAATTGAGGCGGTCTTACACAGCCATGGCACGCTTTGCGGAAATTCAGCGGAAAAACAACATGCCGGTGAGACGCCTCATTTGCGATAGCCCGACTCGCTGGAATTCGACCCTGCTCATGTTATCCCGCCTGCTAGAACAGAAGAAAGCAGTCACCCACTACCTCTACAACTACAGTAGAATGAAACAGTCTGGGAAGATGGGGATGTTCTGGCCCGACAACTGGACACTGATGAAAAATGCATGCAGGCTCATGCGGCCGTTTGAGGAGGTGACCAACCTGGTGAGCCGCAGTGAGGGCACCATCAGCGACTTAATTCCCTACTCTTACTTCTTGGAGCGTGCTGTGCGTAGAGTGGCGGATGAAGCTGCGAATGAGCGTGACCAGGAACCGTTACGGCAGGAACAGGCATGGGACCAATTTTCATCAGACCCAGCTGTTTCCTCAACACCTGCGGCAGCAAAGAGGGGGGAGGAGGAGGAAGAAGAGAAGTCATGTGCAGAAGATGAGTCAGACTCAGAGGATGATGAGCAAGGTGTTTCTTTGGGGGAGGAGGAGGAGGAGGGGACGGCGGCAGGAGAACACCCGCAGCAGGCGTCGCCGGGGGCTTGTGCTGCTTAACCTTCCCGTGGTATTGTTCGCGGCTGGGGGGAGGAGGTTGACTTACGTGACGTCACTGAGGAAGAGCAAGAGGAGATGGAGGGTACTGGATCCGACTTTGTGCAGATGTCGTCATTTATGCTGTCCTGCCTGTTGAGGGACCCTCGTATAAAAAACCTCAAGGGGAATGAGCTGTACTGGGTGGCCACACTACTAGACCCTCGGTACAGGCACAAAGTGGCGGACCTGTTACCAACTCACCTGAAGGTGGAAAGGATGCAGCACATGCAGAACCAGCTGTCAACTATGCTTTACAATGCCTTTAAGGGTGATGTGACAGCACAACGCCAGCAAGGTACCACTGCCACTAATCCTCCTCCCGTGACCACGCAGTCAAAGACAGGACGCTCCAGCGATCTCATGGTGATGTCGGACATGCGGACGTTCTTTAGTCCAACGCCTCGCTGTAGCCCTTCCGGATCCACCCTCCACCAACGCCTGGAACGGCAGGTAGCCAACTACCTGGCCTTAAGTGTGGATGTAGACACTGCTGTGAACAGCGATGAGGAACCCTTGAACTACTGGGTGCGCAGGCTTGACCATTGGCCAGAGCTGTCCCAATTTGCCATCCAACTTCTCTCCTGCCCTGCCGCAAGCGTCCTGTCAGAAAGGACCTTCAGCGCAGCTGGAGGCATTGTCACTGAGAAGAGAAGTCGCCTAAGTCACAAAAGTGTTAAGTACCTCACCTTTATCAAAATGAATGAGGCATGGATCCCGGAGGGCTGCTGCTCGCCCCAAGACTAAGTCAGTCCCCGCACACACAGCATCTCTGCCTGCACGCCGTGTGACTGGCTGCCTGGCCTGCCCCAAGAAGACTAAGTCGCTCCCAGTCCCTCCACACAGCATGTCTGCCTGCAGGCCGCTTGACTACCTTCTCCGCCACCACCAACAGGGTCCGGGACTCCAGGCGGATTGCTGAATTTTTTAGGCCGCTGCTAGCAGCGGCTGCTGTGATAATTTTTCTGGTGCGTGTACATGACTGCCTAATTTTTCTGGCTGCACTGCGGGCAGCTGCAACAACAAAAGAAAAGGCATGTACATGCGCCCATTCCCCTTCGTGATCATTACCTTGCCGTGGTGAAGGGGCTTGCGTATCACAATGAAGCAATGACCGGCGCCTAGATGAGTGTCTCGGGGGGCACACAAAAGATAATAAGGTCGTTGCTTCATTGTGGTCAGACCAAATTTGATCAGCTGGACAGTCACTGTTCTGTCATTCAGCTACATCAGCCAGGCGACCATATGGGCTGTAAAGCCACCAAAACCTGCACTCTCGCCATGGTGCTCACCAGTCCATGGTGCTCACCAGTCACGGCCGTCACTACACAAACAGCTGTTTGCGGTGCGTTACACGGTGAGTTTGGTGTGTCAGTGTGAAGCAGTACCTTAATTACACTACCTGATTGATGTATACACATGCAAGATGTTTTAAAGCACTTTAGGCCTGTCATTTAGCATTCAATGTGATTTCTGCCCTTAAAACGCTGCTTTGCGTCAAATCCAGATTTTTCCCGGGGACTTTTGGCGTGTATCCCACTCCGCCATGCCCCCCTCCAGGTGTTAGACCCCTTGAAACATCTTTTCCATCGCTTTTGTGGCCAGCATAATTTTTTTTTTTTTTCAAAGTTCGCATCCCTAAAATCGGAGGTTCGGCCCAACTCTATTAACAATGCCTCTCTTCTTGCCACTCTTCAATAAAGGCCAACTTTGTACAGTGCATGACTAATAGTTGTCCTATGGACAGAGTCTCCCACCTGAGCTGTAGATCTCTGCAGCTCATCCAGAGTCACCATGGGCCTCTTGACTGCATTTCTGATCAGCGCTCTCCTTGTTCGGCCTGTGAGTTTAGGTGGATGGCCTTGTCTTGGTAGGTTTACAGTTGTGCCATACTCCTTCCATTTCTGAATGATCGCTTGAACAGTGCTCCGTGGGATGTTCAAGGCTTTGGAAATCTTTTTGTAGCCTAAGCCTGCTTTAAATTTCTCAATAACTTGATCCCTGACCTGTCTTGTGTGTTCTTTGGACTTCACGGTATTGTTGCTCCCAATATTCTCTCAGACAACCTCTGAGGCCCTCACAGAGCAGCTGTATTTGTACTGACATTACATTACACACAGTTGCACTCTATTAAGTCATTAGCACTCATCAGGCAATGTCTATAGGCAACTGACTGCACTCAGATCAAAGGGGGCCGAATAATTATGCACACACCACTTTGCAGTTATTTATTTGTAAAAAATGTTTGGAATCATGTATGATTTTAGTTCCACTTCTCATGTGTACACCACTTTGTGTTGGTCTTTCATGTGGAATTCCAATAAAATTGATTCATGTTTGTGGCAGTTATCTGACAAAATGTGGAAAACTTCAAGGGGCCGAATACTTTTGCAACCCACTGTATAAGGGCAGAATCTGTGTCTCCCAGTGAGCTTGTTGTGAAAAAGATTTTTTTCTGTAAATACAAAAATTCTCTATTCGGTTTTAATTTATTGCTGGACAGAACAGTCCCAAAAATGCATGGAAAAAATAGAAAATCGCAATAGGAAAACCTGCTCAACATGAAAATATGAATTCAGTGGCAACCAGTCTAAAATGACACTGCGGACTGCAGAGCTGAATCAGCAAAAATATCTCCAGTTGAAGAATTTACAATGAATTTAAAAACTAGGAAAAATTTAAAGTGACTACTACATCCCACCTAGCCCCAACAGCACTGGTGGAATAAGCTGCAGCATGAAAAGAAGGATGCTGACCTGGGACAAAATGTTCCTTATGAATTACCTGCCTAATATTCCACCTTCTGATGGTGGGTGGAGTTAGAAGCATGAAGACCCTTGCATTGACCTTCTGAAACTACAAATAAGGACCTTTAGTAGAAAGTTCCAGATATATGTAAAGCACTTGATCACATCAAGCTTTTGAAAGGCCACTGCAGATGTGAAGTAGGAGGACATAAGGAAAGTAGAACAATATCCTTTATGAAATGAAAGAACACCAGCTTGGGAAGAAATTCTTTATGAGGATGTAACACCACTATATCTTGGTGAAGAACTATTTATGGTGACTGTGTTAAACATCTAGTATAGTACAAAAAATGCTGATCCTGTAGACCAGATGTGTTTCTAAATGTTTATATCTTCCATACCAGTCCAGCTTTTAATGTCCCACGTTACCCACAATACCTAGGTAACACAAGTGTTACCAGGGTGCAACTCTTAATGCTACAAATGTAACATATGTAACGCAGAGTGAGGGATCAGTTTCAAATGGTGAGCATTTAGAGGGAAAAGAGCAGCTCACAGCAGGTTTGTAGCCAGAATGAGTGAAGATTTATTGAGCAGCAGTTTCACAAACAACTGCAGTCCAATCATAAAGAAAAACAAACAAAATAAAGGTAAGGCCAACGCCAGCCAGGTGCTTGCTTTCAAAAATTGTATAAAAACCTTCAGCGCTAATCCCATATATCCACCACCACGAACACCATAGAAAATGGGTGTGCTTGCTGAATTACGACAGACCTTAATTACAGGGTCTGCAACACAGCATATCAAGGTCAGCGGCCGACAACCTCCCCAGCTGGCCTCCTCTCCACAACCGAGTATCAGCAATGTTTCAGGATTTCACATGCAGTGTTCACAGTATGCATGAAAAAACAATAGTACACCCATCTAAGCGTATCTATCTTCAGTTTAATGTATATTCAATTTAAAACAGTCGATAAAAAGTATTAAAAGCACTCACATCTGGGTCCTTGTTACAGGGACCCACAGCAGATAACAGCATATAAAAGTCACACAGGACGCCGTCCAGCCACACGTCCGACTCACCCGACCGGTTTCACTGTTATAGTTTCATCAGGGGCTAAGAGACAAAGGCCTCGATTCATCAAGACTTATCGAATTGGTTAACGACAGTTTGGTAAAATACCGAATTCGTTAAGTTGATTTCAGGATTCATCAAATTTATCTACAGCTGTTAGCGAGCATTCGGTAATAATTCGGTAATCATTCGTTAGTGATGCGTTAAAACGGAAGAAAGTGCAATTCATGAAAATTAAAGTGGGCGTGGTTTAGCGTTACATTTAGGATTAGTTATCTCCTTCACTGCTCTGTCGTTATTCCTGTCAGATCATTGCTGACAGAGAAAATGGAGCCATTTGAAGTGATTATGTATCAGCTGAGAGTGATTCAAAGGTGCAGAAGGGCTAGAATAAGGTCTAGAACCGTATCAATTTGCAAGAGAATAGATTTATTTGCTATACCAGGACATCTGCATTTCTCTTGAATTATCTTGTAAGAGAACACAGGCAGTGCCAGGGTTAACTAATTTGCTAGCTGCACTATATTTTTTTAGAAAAAGGCTCCTATCAAATTGTGGGATTGTCCCAAGCCACTTCCAGAATCCTGGTCCAGGTGTTAAGCCCTATTCAGTATGTTGCTACGTAGTGTTCAAAGGACTGCCCTTTACCCACAATTCCATGGGAATCTTATGGCCTTGTGTTAAATTACCGCTGTAAAATGGAAATATCGACACGTTACCGAATTGTTATCGAATTCACACCGAATGCGGAAAAACCTTGATGAATGCAAATAGAAATCGATAAACTTCGAATTCGGAAATTTAACAAACTGGAAAATGTTATCTCAAAGACAATGATGAATCAAGGCCCATGTGGCTGGAACGACCTTTTTATAAGTAATCACCTTTTAGGAGGAGGTGTTCTCCGGTAGCCTTGCGCCGCGTTGTCCGGCGGCTCTTCCTGGATCATGGCACTTCCGCCTCCACCCTAGCAACGGTGGCTCAGAGAAATAATAACACTGGAGATGTTCGCATCCCTGAGACAGGGCTGTGGAGTCGGAGTCGGAGTCGTGGAGTCGGGCAATTTTGGGTGCCTGGAGTCGGAGTCGGGAAAAAATGCACCGACTCCGACTCCTAATGAATTTGTAACTGTAATTAAAATAGAAAATATGATAAAATGTTCTATTTCTCAGATAATAGTCATTAAAAATAATGTATATATACAGTATATATACAGTAAAAGCTGTGCTTTGTCCACAAAAATGAAATAAACCAATCAAAATTAGTTACTTGTGCTGCTTCAATAAAGCAGTCCCCGTATTTTTAAGGTCAGATATACATATCTGATTGTGACTGTATATATGATGTGTACACAGGAATCTCTTATATATACTAAATAACATCTATGCTGTAAGAATAAAGCCTGATGTGTAGCCATGTCACTAATAGAGATGGTCAACGGGATGGAAATAATTCCGCATTGATGCTGATTTATGCAAATGTACGCACTCCCTTTGCTGATGAAATCAAATAATTTGATATGTTATTAAAATTTGGTTTGGTGACTACAAATTAAAGGGTAACTGAGACGGATGAAAAGTAAAGTTTTATACATACCTGGGGCTTCCTCCAGCCCCCTTCAGGCTAATCAGTCCCTCGCTGTCCTCCACCACCCGAATCTTCTGCTATGAGTCCTGGTAATTCAGCCAGTCAGCGCAGTCCGGCCGCATGCCGCTCCCACAGCCAGGAACATTCTGCACCTGTGCAATAGTGCTGCACAGGTGTAGTATGCTCCTGGCGGCGGAGTGTGTGCATGCGCACTACGCCTGACTGGCTCAAGTACCTGGACTCATAGCAGAAGATCCAGGTGGTGGAGGAGTACAACGAGGGACTGATTATCCTGAAGGCGGCTGGAGGAAGCCCCAGGTATGTATAAAACTTTAATTTCATCTGTCCCAGGTTTACTTTGTTACACAGTAGTACTATACTCTACATATGCACTCCCCACAGAGCTGCAGGTAATCCACTGAGAATGCTGTGCACATTGAACACAGAGGTGTTGTCTGTTTACAATCTCCTCATTCCCCTGCAGAGTACCTGCACATCATTCTTACATGTACCCACACTTACATTGCCTAGGGCCTGATAGATGTTCTTTGTTCCGGTTTGTACCTTTTACAAGTACTCTTACCAAGGACTAGTTTTAGTCTAAAGGGAATAAATATAGTAGTCTACATATCCTTCTCACTTCAGTTGTCTTGTAAAATTCCTAAGCGTTGGCAGTTAAGAGACGAATTTCATGTTACATACTTTTAATCAACAAAATTGTAATATGCAAATTAGAGGAGTCGGAGTCGGTGGAATCCTAAACTGAGGAGTCGGAGTCGGTGGATTTTTGGACCGACTCCACAGCCCTGCCCTGAGAGACCAATGCGCACCTCCGTGCGCATCATCTCCCTAACTCCCCGAAGGAGTAAAATTGCAATTTGTAAATTAAAATCAATTGTAAATTTAACAGTGACCTTACATAAAACTAATCAAATAAAACTTTTAAGCGGTGTTACCCGCACGAACGTGGATATGGACGGCGTCCTGTTCACATTATATCATTCAAAATTAATCCTGTACTGCCATCTGCATTAGCTTTTTAGTTTTATTTGATTAGTTTTATGTAAGGTCATTATTAAATTTACAATTGATTTTAATTTACAAATTGCAATTTTACTCCTTCGGGGAGTTAGGGAGATGATGCACACGGAGGTGCGCATTGGTCTCTCAGGGATGCGAACATCTCTAGTGTTTTATTATTTCTCTGAGCCATCGTTGCTTGGGTGGAGGCGGAAGTGCCATGATCCAGGAAGAGCCGCCGGACAGCGCGGCGCAAGGCTACCGGAGAACACCTCCTCCTAAAAGGTGATTACTTATAAAAAGGCCGTTCCAGCCACTTTGTCTCTTAGCCCCTGATGAAACTATAACAGTGAAACTGGTCGGGTGAGGCGGACGTGTGGCTGGACGGCGTCCTGTGTGACTTTTATATGCTGTTATCTGTTTATATGCTGTTAGCCTTTTAGGCGTCGATTCATCAAGACTTATCGAATTGGTTAACGACAGTTCGGTAAAATACCAAATTCGTTAAGTTGATTTCAGGATTCATCAAATTTATCTACAGCTGTTAGCGAGCATTCGATAATAATTCGGTAATCATTCGTTAGTGATGCGTTAAAACGGAAGAAAGTGCAATTCATGAAAATTAAAGTGGGCGTGGTTTAGCGTTAAATTTAGGATTAGTTATCTCCTTCACTGCTCTGTCATTATTCCTGTCAGATCATTGCTGACAGAGAAGATGGAGCCATTTGAAGTGGTTATGTATCAGCTGAGAGTGATTCAAAGACGCAGAAGGGCAAGAATAAGGTCTAGAACCATATCAATTTGCAAGAGAATGGTTTTATTTGCTATAACAGGACATCTGCATTTCTCTTGAACCATCTTGTAAGAGAACACAGGCAGTGCGAGGGTTAACTAATTTGCTAGCTGCACTACATTTTTTCTGAAAATGCTCCTATCAAGCCGCGGCTGTCGAAATTGTGGAATTGTCCCAAGCCACTTCTAGAATTCTGGTCCAGGTGTTAAGCCCTATTCAGAATGTTGCTGCGTAGTGTTCAAAGGACTGCCTTTTACCCTCAATTCCACGGGAATCTTATGGCCTTGTGTTAAATTACCGCTGCAAAATCGAAATATCGACATGTTACCGAATGGTTACCGAATTGTTATCGAATTCACACCGAATGCGGAAAAACCTTGATGAATACAACTAGAAATCGATAAACTTCGAATTCGGTAATTTAACAAACTGGAAAAAGTTATCTCAAAGACTATGATGAATCGAGGCCATAATCTGCACATCCTTCTATAGGTTTAGAAGCTGACCGACTTCTATTCAGGTTACCATCATCATTAGCCCTGTTTTCTAGAAGGGCATATGCTGACATTTTTTTTGATCTGGTAGCCAAGTATTTTCAGCATTACAGGGGCTTTATTATACACCAGTTTATTGGCTTGAGTTATCGAAGTATGGATTGTCTTGCAGGTTTTATCACCATCTTCCAGCATGCTGTATGATGGTATGTCTGTTCTGAACCTTTAGTTTAATGAGTTGACTGTTATTCAGTTTCAAAGATTTTTATAGATAGATTGCCAGGATATTTAGGAGTGCATTATCATAAGCATTTCTATTTTTGGGTATTGTAAGAGACGAGGCAGCTGCGGCGAACAGCACCGCCGCCGCAGCTGCCTCCATGCGGCCATCCTTCGTCCGGCGTCCAGGACACCGAGGACGGAACGTTCTTCCGTGCAGGGGGTCGCCTTAGCGCGCGGGCGCGCGCACAAGCGGGACCTTTATGCGGGGAGGAAGCCCGTCAGCTGACCTGCTGGTCGGCTGACGTCAGAGGAGTTCCACGGCGCACCGGATTGGCTGATCCAGGAGGGGCATGCCGGTGGGGTCTCCTCTGCTTCTTAAGCCTTCGGGCTTCATTCTGCTGGTGTCTGTTGTCGTGAATACTTGCGTGTTAGCGCTCAGACCTTAGACTAGATCCGAGGTGTTGATGCTAAGGATTTCACACCTAGTCTAGGATATTGCTACCTTGCTATTGTTATTTGTTAGACTAGTTCCCGGGTGTTGATGCCAAGGACTTCACACCTAGACTAGGATATTGCTTATTGTATTGATCTCCTGTGTATGACTCTTAGCGATTTCTCTGACTCTCATCCTGCTTTCTGATCCTGTACTTTTGCCTATCTGCCTACCTGTTGCTGAACCTCTGCCTGATTACCGATTACTCTTTTGTTTCACGATTCTGTACCAATACATACCTTCCTGTTGCTGAACCTCTGCCTGATTACCGTTTACTCTCTTGTCTCACGATTCTGTACCGATACTTACCTCTCTGTTGCCGAACCTTGCCTGTCAGACCATTCTACTCACCAGTGGGCCCTCGCCACTGGTGAGGTGCTAGCTCCACCAGCTCCGCTGGTGAAGTTGTTCTTTAGTACAGTACTGTTTGCGGTTTCTACGCCTAGGCTGCAGTACAGTCTAAATCACCTACTCCACAGGTGATCATTAGTGCAGTACTGTTTGTATCTCAGGCCTGCAGTATTGTCTGAATCACCCGCTCCTCGGGAGATTCTCTCTCTTCAGTTGCTGCATCTCCAGCTTGCTGGGGTAGTACTCTATTATACGGTCAGTGAACTGATAGTACTTCACCAGCCCCTCTGGTGAGGTCTTGCCAAACTATTAAAGTTGCTGTACTTAAGTATACAGTCAGTGTCCTGATAGTACCTTACCAGGCCCTCTGGTGAGGTCTCGCTAAACGATTAAAGTTACGGTTGCACCAAACACCACACACTCAGCTCTTTGTCTTACTATACTGGCATTATTGGTGATTCTGCAGATCACACATAAACTGGTATAGCGTCTGAATTATTGGTGATTCTGCAGATCACCACATAATCAGACATCTGAGCTATGACACGACCGTTACAGGTATCCATTACAAAGAGTAAATATTTATTATTTATTATTTATTTATTATTATTTATTTATTGTATTTATAAAGCGCCAACATATTACGCAGCGCTGAAAAAATATGAAATATACAAGAAATATCAACATTGGGGGAAGTGGATGAACAGGGTGAAAACCATTGTCAGAATTATTGTACAAATTCTTATCAAATACCACTAAGTATGTTTGAGTTGGGATAGTTTCTCATCATAGAACCATGTAAGGTAGGTGCGAAGACATGGGATAAAAGGGATACAATCGAGGTTCCCTTTAACTCTGTGAGTCTTCTGGGATGAGCTTGGAGCTTCAATTTGAATCTAAACTTTCTCCATAGAGTTAGGGTCAGGAATGACCATGGAGCGAGCCATGAGTAAGCAGCTATTTTTGAGATCAGACCAAATTAAAGAGGGAACTGTGCATGGGGACACCAAGTCTGTACCCACAGAGGGGAACATTAGTCATTACAGCATAGGACCACTGTTGCTAATTGCATTCATACCTAAACTATTTTTTATTTACTCATTAAAATTTTCAGGTCAGACTTAAGCCAGATATTTTTGCTGAATTATGTTTTTTTTTTTTTATTATTTATTAGCCATGGCAACAGTTCACTTGTGGGTTTATGTACTTGTATTTTAGTGTCATTCTTTACAAGAGAGTGCTTCATTCATATAAACCACCAGGCTCAATGATGCAGGGAAATCATTGTTCCATCAAGCTGCCCAAGCCCATGTGAAGACACTTCCTGTTCAGTGTGTCTGGGGTTGTGGGAAGATATAGAGAATGTAAAGTAAATAAAAAAGATAAGTATAGTGTAGAAATGTCAGAAAACTTTGCAATACAAAGAAAAAGGAAATTGTCTTTATTTTTTTAAATGAAAGTGGAGCCACAATTCAAGAATTAAAGGCTTGAAAGCAAGGCAGCTTAGAGTCCGCTACATTTGGAAGACAACGTACCTGCATGCCACAATTTATGATTTTGATAACATGTTAATAATTTGTTAGATGGTTCAATTCTGATGGTTAATTTAGAGTTGTGTACCTAAATGTACGTAATTTTATACAGCGTGTATAACAGTTTTTCTCAAAACCTGTCCTCGTGACTCCCCAACGCTGCATGTTTTGCAACCAACCTCACCTTTGCACAGGTGGGGTAATTAGTGTCTCAGCAACATTGACTCCACCTAGCTGAGATAATAATTACCCCACCTGTGTATAGGTGAGGTTGCCAGAAAAAGATGCAGCGTTGGGGAGTCACAAGGACAGGTTTGAGAAACTCTGGTTTAACACATGACTGTTTTCAGATGAACAGGTCTCTCTCTAGAATGAGCTTTAAAAGCTCTAATAGATAGAGGAGGGGTAATGACCATATACAGCACCACAAACAATGGTATACAGGTAAATCAAAATTTATTGAATATCAAAACACTATATAGTCATAAAAGCAATTAAAAACAAAACCTGCTGGTTGGTCATCCTCAATCATGAATAATAAACTCCAATATATAGTAGTTAATCAAGTGTGATATACATATATATATAATCATATAATCATATGTGGTGCTCAATATATATTTGAGCAACCACAATCAGGGCCGGATTTGGACTTCCCAGTGCCCTAGGCCCGGTACCACCAACCGCCCCCCCCCCCCCCCCCCCCCCCACACACACACACACACACACTCAGGGTGCATACACACATCAGACCATAGTCTTTGGAAAATGAAGGATCACAGATCAATTTTACCCCCTTCCATGTAGTATGAGGGCCATACCTACAAAGTCTATTCTATTGAGCTGAACTCCCCATCAGATAGAAATCTTTGCAAGATGCTGCACACAAAGATGCTGTACACATGCAACAGATCAGTATCTGCAAAAGATCTGTTCCTGCAAAAGATCCGTTTCTGCAAAATGCATTCATAGTCTATGATATCTGCAAATCCTCATACACACCTTGTTTAACAAACATTCATCTGCAGATCAGAACCCCCACAGGATGGATCTTCAGATCTGCAGATGATTGTCTGATCTGCAGATAATGGTCTGTTAAACAAGGTGTGTATGAGGATCTGCAGATATCATAGACTATGAATGCATTTTGCAGGAACGGATCTTTTGCAGGAACAGATCTTTTGCAGATATTGATCTTTTGAACGTGTTCAGCATCTTGCAAAGATTTTTATCTGATGGGGAGTTCAGCTCCATAGAATAGACTGTGTAGGTATGGCTCTCGGACTCCATGGAAGGGGGTAAAATTGGTCTGTGATCTTTCATTTTCCAAAGACTGTGGTCTGATGTGTGTATGAGCCTTTAGGAAAATGAAAGATCACAGACCAATTTTACCCCCTTCCATGTAGTATGAGAGCCATACCTACACAGTCTATTCTATGGAGCTGAACTCCCCATCAGACAGAAATCTTTGCAAGATGCTGCACACAAAGATGCTGTACACATTCAAAAGATCAGTATCTGCAAAAGATATGTTCCTGCAAAATGCATTCATAGTCTATGATATCTGCAGATCGTCATACACACCTTGTTTAACAGACATTCATCTGCAGATCCGATCCACCAGGATGGATTTTCAGATCTGCAGATGATTGTCTGATCTGCAGATGAATGTCAGTTAAACAAGGTGTGTATGATGATCTGCAGATCTCATAGACTATGAATGCAATTTACAGGAACGGATCTGTGGCAGGAACAGATCTTTAGCAGATACTGATCTTTTGTGTCTGTACAGCATCTGTGTGTGCAGAATCTTGCAAAGATTTTTTCTGATGGGGAGTTCAGCTCCATAGAAAAGACTGTGAAGGTATGGCTCTCATACTACATGAAGGGTGGTAAGATTGGACTGTGATCTTTCTTTTTCCAAAGACTATAGTCTGATATGTGTATGAGCCTTAACGATCACTTGTTTGCAGGATACCTATGAATGTTTTCTCTCTTAAAAATGATGAATGATTGTTTTTCCTGTTAGAGCAGTGAGTCCCTAATGCCTGGTACGCACCAGATAGATGGGTTGAATCGATTTTCCGATCACTTATACAAAGTCGATTAGAAAAATGATCAGAAATCAGATTAGACCTGTCAGAAATAATCAATTTGAACCCATCTCTCTGATGGCAAATTGCATGGTGTGTACCAGGCATGAAGTAGCAGAGCGGCATTCATCTCCCTCTCTGCTCTTCTGTAATCACAGATCTGTTGCATTTATTTTATAGTGGCTGGATGGTGTAATGGTTAAGGGCTCTGCCTCTGACGCAGGAGACCTGGGTTCGAATCTCGGCTCTGCCTGTTCAGTAAGCCAGCACCTATTCAGTAGGAGACCTTAGGCAAGTCTCCCTAACACTGCTACTGCCTATAGAGCGCGTCCTAGTGGCTGCTGCTCTGGCGCTTTGAGTCTGCCAGGAGAAAAGCGCGATATAAATGTTATTTGTCTTGTCTTGTCTCTCTTGTCATAGTATTTATTGTACTGATTCTTTTGTTTTTTTTACTGTTTGCCAACACGGTACAAATATATATTTTTTTAATTTTTAGTGTATGTTATTACTTTTGGTATACAAAACAGAATGTAACAATACAAAAGTATACAACAGTACATTTGTAATTATAATTATAGAGAAGTTGTCTATCTCATACTAGACTACTGCTGCCTTTAAAATGAGCCAGCAAGGGGTTAAGATTTAGCTTAGAAGGGGCTGCCATAAATCTCTCTAAGGAAAAAAACCCCTTATCTGTTTAAGATTTACAATCCAGGGGGAGAGAGGAGAAGGAATGGCTCAAGTCATTAACAGAATCTGACCAGCAATACATTGTATAGCCCAGCTTGAGTTGTAAAGTGGAAATAATTCTGTTAAAAATGTTTACTTTTACTGGATCAGAAATTGTCTACATTGTGATCCATGTTTCTCTCACCCCTGGCAATAAACTGAAGCGTGTATGTTCAGTAGATAGCACTGTCTCATCGCACACCACGAAGTAAGGAAAATACACGGAGCTCTGGAATTCTGACTGTGTGTGTGCAGAAAAGCCGGGGCGCTTTGGAGCAGGAGAAATGATTTATTTTGACATGCAGCCTCTTATCTCTCTCAGGTCCTGCCGCCCTTTTATCCTTCTGATTTTTTTCCGCCCTAGGCCGTGACCTTTGTGGCCTTTGCAGAAATCCGGCCCTGACCACAATGATAGAACCCGGGTTCAATTGGCTCAAACTACATGCCCTTGTAGTTCCAGCATCATACTCAGCACTTTCTGCATCTTACATTGTTTTCCTTGTCATGCACCATGCACTTTGTCTATTATTGTGTTTAACCATTCATGTTGTTTGCATGGTATAATCCTTGCCATATCCACTGTTATTGCACATTGCACTTTTATGTTATTTGAGTCAATTGAACCCGGGTTCTATCATTGTGGTTGCTCAAATATTGAGCACCACATATGATTATATATATATGTATATCACACTTGATTAACTACTATATATTGGAGTTTATTATTCATGATTGAGGATGACCAACCAGCAGGTTTTGTTTTTAATTGCTTTTATGACTATATAGTGTTTTGATATTCAATAAATTTTGATTTACCTGTATACCATTGCTTGTGGTGCTGCATATGGTCATTACCCCTCCTCTATCTATTGAGTAGTTTCCTGTGACCTAGCACACATTGCTTACACGGTTGTGCAAAAACATTCCTGTTGTTGCTATTGCATTTAGGCTCTTGCCTACTTTTCATGTTTTTGCACCTGTGTCAAACAACCTAATTTGTATCGTGGAGAGTTTGTTGGATTCAATGGAGGCTAGCTGGAATACTAAGTTTAAAAAGGCGTTTTCCATCCAAATAAATTCAGAGCATCAGGTGCCTGATGAGACCAGAGCCATTCTAAGACAATACAAGGAGTTACATAAAAATCATATTAAATTGTGGTGGAATATACACAGTCTGGAACAATATAAAATAGAACACATATATCCCAGGGGTCTATGTGTACAAATTTTTCCCACCTGGGAATTACAGGGTAATTCTAAAAAAATATGGGAAGAAGGGCTTGGAAAATGCTCCGTAATCATTATTGATATGTTACTTGATCATGACAAAATTTTACTGGCTCAGGTCAAATCTAGCATTGCTGCTCTTGAAATAGAAATATCTAAACTTGATAAGCGGACGATTGTTGAACCATTTTTGACACTGTTTAAAAAGGATATGGAACAACTTGAGAAAGCTATAATTGATGGTAAAAAGAAAAAATTGGAGAGAGATAGACATGACTATGATGCTGGCACTGCTTATAGATGGTCCCATAGGGGCAATGGCAGACAAGGTGGACGCAGACCCAGGGGTAGACCACAAGGCCCCAAACCACCCCCAAAAAATCCCCCCACCAAGCCTAAACCTAGTAGACCAGTGGGTTCGGGAAGAGGTGGTAACAATACTGAGGTTTCTGACTCACAGAGTGATTTTTTGTCAAGCGACACAGAAGGAGAACTAGAAGGGGCGGTAGGAAACATAGAAAGACTCAAAGACTTGTTGAACTCACCCCTACATCAGAGACGCAAACGATTGAGGGGACATCAAGCAGAAATCGACTAAATGTAATTAATTTGTCAACTTATGAACTAACAGAGACCGAGAAGTCAATCTTACAAAAGGGCTTATCTTTTTCACCTACTAAAACTTTGGACAAGTTTGAATTAATTAAAGACATTCATCTGTTTTGTAGAAGGCTTGCTTTCAAGAAACATTTCTCATCCACCGATTCAATCGATTCCAATCTCAATGAGAGAGACAGACAGGCACTCAGTGATCTTATGGATCTATTAAGAGAGAATCAGGATGGTCAAGACTTGACTTTTTTCTGCATCATCATGTGACAGCTTTGGACTCATATTTACGTGACAGTATGGACTTACTTCGCACTATTGAGGACATCCGAGTACCACCTGGATCACTTCTTGTCACCTGTGACGTAGAATCTCTTTATACAAATATCTCTCATCGCTTTTACAGTTCGTATTGGATCATAACTACTTCATTTTTAACGGAAGATTCTACAAACAGATATCCCCTTGTCAAGTTGACTTTTTGGACGTTACGGTCAGCATACAAGAAGATGGAACACTTACCACTGACTTATACCGCAGATAAGTTACAGCAAAGATTTTTGGATCGCGGCTACCCCAAAAAGGTGATTAAGAAAGCATTCTACACAGCATGTCAAAAAAAACGGACTGATCTTATCAATAGCAGACCTCGATCTTCCACGAATTTGATTTATCTGTTACGTTCTTGATGCCTAAATGACTGCTGTATAATATTACTAATATGTGCTCATCATTTATGTGGACATTGCATTGGACTTCCTTTGGATTACCCTGAACAATTTATGGATTTCGCATATATGAACAATATGTGCTGACTGCTTTGCGTCGTTTCGCGTCGGTCACGCGTTTGGACTATGCTCATACTATGGAGAATTGACTTTGCTTCTGCTCCTTCATCGATGGTCTTATGGACATTTGATGTTAGCATTTCTATTATACCTGTTTGTTTATTCTTCTGTATGTTCATATGGGGGTTGATAGATGTATTAGCCATATATTTATAACTATGTAATATGTGTGTACAACAATGCATTATACTGCCCTTTTTTTACATGTAATTTCTATGTCTACACACACGCATAGAGTATTGTCCCTCTCCTCCCTCCATACTTACACTTCCATGCGCTCCAGCGTTCGCTTCCTGCATCCAGCTCACTCGCTCGCACTTCCTCTATGGGTGACGTCAGCGGTAACACGTGATGCGCGTCTGGCGGTCACGTGACCGCTCTCCCCATACGCTATATAACCTGGCGTCTTCCGCCTGTTACATGCCGGATCCCCCTCTCTTGATAAAGCGGCGTGACTGCCGCGATACCGGTTGAGTCGTCTGCCGGGGGCGTCCCTCCTCGCTGGTCACCTCTTATTCATCCTCCTGGGTCACATAAGCGCTCTCCTCCCTGCACATGCCCTTGTAGTTCCAGCATCATACTCAGCACTTTCTGCATCTTACATTGTTTTCTTTGTCATGCACCATGCACTTTGTCTATTATTGTGTTTAACCATTCATGTTGTTTGCATGGTATAATCCTTGCCATATCCACTGTTATTGCACATTGCACTTTTATGTTATTTGAGCCAATTGAACCCGGGTTCTATCATTGTGGTTGCTCAAATATTGAGCACCACATATGATTATATATATATATGTATATCACACTTGATTAACTACTATATATTGGAGTTTATTATTCATGATTGAGGATGACCAACCAGCAGGTTTTGTTTTTAATTGCTTTTATGACTATATAGTGTTTTGATATTCAATAAATTTTGATTTACCTGTATACCATTGCTTGTGGTGCTGCATATGGTCATTACCCCTCCTCTATCTATTGAGTAGTTTCCTGTGACCTAGCACACATTGCTTACACGGTTGTGCAAAAACATTCCTGTTGTTGTTTCTAAAAGCTGTAAAATGTTCACTTCCTATTGCCCCCAGAAATGTCAACTCAAATTAGATTATGTACAAAATAATTAATATTCCACGCAGGGTAGAGGATGGCATTCCTAATAATGGATTAATTGAAAAGTCCATCCACCAGTTTCATAATATCAACCCTCTTTATTAAATATCATGTAGCGCTGGGGCACACTAGAGCGATTTTGGGCGTGTTTTTGAAGCTCCGACAATCGCCGGCACATTCAAAAATGCTTTGCTAGTGTAAGTAAGAAGTGTTGATTGCTTGTGATTTTGGAAATCACAAATGCAGGACATGCAGCCTTTTGTGAGTGTTTTGGCTGAAATACATAGTATATGAGTTAACATAATTGCCAGAAACGCTGCTGAAATCATTTACAAAGTGCTTGCACAAAGGCTATCATTCATAAAAGTGTGTCCGGTAAAAAAATCCAGCCGGCAAAATACAGCATTCGGTATTTTAGACTTCTGTGTGCTCATTCATAAAAGTGTACAGTTGCGATAGCAGTGCGGTGATTTCCCGAACTAGGCTCTAGGCTGGCGGTAGCCGGTAACATGAGAAGCTGCCTGAGTTGATACATGTTCTCCGTGCAGAGACAGCTTTACAATAAAAGAGCACCCCAGCTTCCCTTTAGATGTGCATTTTTTTTAAATTGCCTCCGTTTGCCCTGAATCTGCGCTGAATCTGTCTATTAGTCTTTCTAAACAATCTATTTAATTGCCACAGCTTAGAAGAACTTCAAAAAATGTTACACATGCAGACTTTCTGATGTAAAACATATGAAAACAGGTACCCAAGTTAAAAAACACAGCTTGAGGTGTTCGGGAAAGCCTTTATTGCTCTGCTCTCACTGCTGCTGCCTGGGAGGTCTGTCTCCATTAACTTTGCTCTTATCCGCATGCTTATCGCCTCTTCCACGGGAGCGGTATTCTCCATCCTGATACCACCTGCTCTAATCTTTATGAATTGACATTTAGTGACATGTGTTGAGATCATCACAGCACAAGGGGGTAATTTATCGCTCTGCTCGGGAATGTCAGCTTTTCATGCAGTAACAGCTTTTATGAATGGACATTTTGCTAAGTGGTCGGTAAAGTCAGCTGTTTTCAGCATTACCGCATGCGGGAATGCTTTATGAATGATAGCCAAAGTGTTTGTGATTGCGATAGCTCTTTATAATTTCTAGTGTATCTCTAGACTTAAAAAGGACCCTTAAAGACTCATAACAGAACATACACAATCATTTATGGTACCCATATGATATCTTTATGTTAATTACCATGGATTCACATCAGAAGTGCTTCTTATATCTATATTGGTATGTAAACCCACTCTCCCGGCGATGTTTAGCCTAGGCTATTCAGTTATGCATCCTTCTGCATTAGAGATCAGTTGATGTTCCTACTGACTACTAAAAAGTAAAAAAAAATTCCACAATGATTAATCTTGTGTACAATCCCCTTCCTGTCCTGTCCAACGATGGTTCCCCCAAAAGTCCGCTTTTTGGGGCATGCCGCTGATTCTGTGCAGGCGCACTAGCGGCTTTCCCTCAGTGTAATTAGCTGAGTACTGTGCTAATCTGAGCTGTCTGTGTAGTAGACCCGATCAGGCTTGACTATTCCCATCAGAGCACGAGCGGAAATCCGCTAGTGTGCCTATGCAGGCAGGCAAAGTTAAATATTAATGTGCCAGCTCATTCAGGGCTGCCAGTGCTGATTCTGGCTGGCGGAGGGAGATGGGGGAAGCCTCGTTAGGATCCAGAGACACTAAGGCCCTCATTTCATTCACTTTTTCTCCTCAGTTTTCTACTAGGTTATATTTTCACGTCTTACCAATTAAAATACTTTTGAACCCACTTGCAAGTAAGAAAATACTTAAAATTATTTTGGTGGAACTTTTTCACCTACTTTTTAATACTTTTTTAATTACAGGGTGCTGAAATGTTATTCTAAACAGAAAAATTCTCTGCTAAGAGAAAACTTAGGAAAAAAAAGTGAATTGAATAAGGGCCTAAAAGTGCAAAAGTAGAATCAAATCATGTACGAAGACACTAAATGTGTCAAAAGTAGAATCAAGTCTGTGGTGAAGTAAATAATAGCTTACTTTCATGCATATACGGTGTCCTTAATTATAGCTCACCCTATGCTGTAAATCTTGCACATATAATAATCAATTATATCCCAGAAAGTGCCCTTGCAGTGGCAACAGACCACTGTTTCAGACATGGGTGCATCTTCAGGTCAAGAGAGTGCAACTACAGTATGTGTGCCAGCTCTGTGGACTTGATTCTACCTTTTCCACTTAGGCCTCTTTCAGATGGAAGGCTGAACTGTGCTTATTGGGCAGTCCATCCTTCCATGTGCTGGCCCCTGAATGGCTTTTGTGTACAATTTATTGCAGCCGAATGTCAGCGTTTGAAACCCAGTCCATGTCAGCGTTTGACACAAAGTGCGTTTACCTGACAGCAAAAAAATTGTGGCCACCTCTCCACTGTCCATGCTGAGCTCTAGAAAGTGCCCACCCAGTGCAGGGATGACAGACAGCGATTTCACTGCCTCGAGCCTCCCATGTGAAAGAGGCCTTTTGTCTTTGTACAAATGAAGATTTTAAGTGATATTTAACCTCCTGGGCGTTACGGACGAGCTCAGCTCGTCCAGTAACGCCGCAGGGCACCGCTCAGGCCCTAGTGGGCCGATTTGAATAATTTTTTTTTGAAACACGCAGCTAGCACTTTGCTAGCTGTGTGTTTCTCCGATCGCCGCCACTCACCGCCGCTACCCACCACGAAAGAGGCCCCCCCGCAGACCCCGTGCGCAGCCTGGCCAATTGCCGCCAGGCTGCGCTATGGGGTGGATCGGGATGACGTTGATGACGTCATTCCGTTTGTCGCCACGGCGACGGGGGAAGCCCTGAAGGAAATCCTGTTCCGAACGGGATTTCCTGATGGGCTTGATCGCCGGCGGCGATCGGAGGGGTGGGACGGATGCCGCAGGGAGGGGGGAATCATGTAGCTAGCGCTAGGCTAGCTACATTATATAAGAAAAAATTAGGTTAAAAAAAACCCTTCCACGGCCTTCAAAACGCCAGGGAGGTTAATAAAGCAGCGTGATTTTATGAAACTGCTGGTGCTGGTTGGAATTTTAATTATTGTCTGGAAACCTCTTTTTTAATATATATTATTAATATATTTTAAATCCATCACATCCTACAAACTTACACAATGGATTAATTCTAATTTAGAGAATTATCCTTAAATGTGTGCTACGTGATTAGGTGTGAGCAACAGTTAAGGCTTTAAACTATGCTGTTTTTGCTTTAAAATGGGTGTTAAAAAGTTGAATCAATACCATAACCTTTTTCTAACAGAAAATGCATTTCTTTGAAGCAAGACAGTGCTCTGCCCTTTACAAGAATTGCCAGCATATCTTTTGAATCCAGAATATCTTGCCACTTTCTTTAATAAAAAGAGGTCAAAGCATACTGTGATCCTTCCTCTTGCAAGAATAGATAACTAGAGAGATAAAGATATAGAACATTAGTTACGGTAAGTCCATCCATCTTTCATCCATCTGACATTTTTAGGATATTTTATATTTTACTTTAAATGAGCACAAAGTTTGGTAAATACTGTATTAACTTGTTTAATTCAGCTGTTGAATTTTAGAGCTCTTGTTACTGTGTGTGACCATTCTTGTTCTGTGATGGTTTGTCCCATGTAAGATCTGTGCTAGCATTAGGCAGAGATGTATTAATTGGTTTTTAGCTGTTTAATAAAATTTTAAATTTCACGAAACGTGGGGTTTGCCTTGTAGTTTGCTGTAGGGCAGTTTAGATGTATAATTAAAAATAATTAATACTATGTTTATGTAGTTGCTGACCCCATATCTGTTGCACAAGGTTTAGAAACCTTGGATGCCAGTAATGCAGATATTGCCTACATACAGTATGTGTGTCCATAGTAGAGAAAGAAGATTGTACAGTCTTACCATTGCAACGAAACGGGTTCATCAAACCTGTGCTGGACCTCCCAGTGAGTAGACATTTCCAGCTCTATACACACTTTGAATCTTTGTCATCTGGAACAATCGTAACAAATTATTAATTTGTTTTGAAATGGAAGCTGTACAAATGTGCTGTTCATAAAATGTCTGAATACCTATTTGAGTATTTTAGATGAAACCTGCAAAATATCCTAGCTGATCACACCCTCTCTAAAAGGGTATCCATGTTTGCAGGATAGGCTTTCTCCAATTGGGTAGTCTGACACAGCATTAGTCAATACTGACCCTCCTATGTTTAGGCACTATATGTGAGAATCTGCATTTTATTCTTCCCAGTAACTCACAACTGTACTATGCAGATCGCAGCTTTATGTAGAGGTGACCCGAATTTTCCTGGAGCCCACTTTCCAGATGCTAGATTATGGCAAGTGTGACAATTATGGACATTATAGTAAATTCATATAGGGACATATGTTTATAGCTTTTTCATAAGATGCTTAGTGATCAGTAGCAGTTGTGCTCTTTGAGTTTTATGCTATAAGTCTTCCAGCTTTCAACACAGGCACTTTTGCTACATTGCTGCATAATGAATCGGAGCTGCGGAGGAAATGTAGACAGTGCTTGTCTAAATTTCTTCTTTCTTACTGACACTTGGATATTTGGCTAGGAAGGAGGATATACTGACACAGCAGGTGGCAGCAGATCCTTAAATCTAGCTAAATGTGTTCTTGATTCTCATATTATTATTCATTTCAGTGGCATAATTTCCAATTACAGTCTTAATTATCTATGAAAAGTGTAGAGATATGTCTATGTCATTGATTCAAACATTTTAGCCCGAGGTCTCATGAGATATTTATAGAAAAGTACTGGTATAGTATATGGATATCCAAAAAGAAAAATGGGAAGAAATTATACTTGCTGTCTATGATATAATTATAAGAGTGTGTTTATGTATACACACACATATACACACAGTATATATATATACCGTACATATACACAAAGTCACATACACACACTGAAAAACTAACACAAATGGGTGGAGTTGTAAGGTCATCCAAGAATGCTGTGGATATGGCTGTTTCACAGCAATAACTCTTGAAGAGCTTTTCTGATCACCATCACTTTCAGTTTATAGTGTTTTGAAAAGCACTTGGACAATTAAATCCAATGGGCTGTTTCACACCAGACTGAATCTTTTTTATCAAAATTGCAATGGAGCTGCATGTAGCATTGTTGGAGCAGCACAGTGTGTTGCAAGTTCAGGGCTGGATTTGAGAAAAAGCCACAAGGCCCAAGCCTAGGGCTGCAGGAGAGAAGGGATATGCAGGTGGCCAGCACACAGACCCAGCTAGTCTGCAGGTGCCCTGTTTTCTTTGCACCTCACGGCTGGCTGCTATGGACTCAGCGGGTGAGAGGATCAGTGTGGGCTTTAGCAGTGACTCGCCTCTACAGGTATCACTTCAGTGCCAAATGCCTCCCGGCCCCATTTTTTTTCCATCTGGCTACCTATACTGAAAAAGGAGGGGGGGGGGGCTACAACTGGCTTATCTATACTGAAAAAGGAGGGGCATATATATATATATATATATATATATATGTGTGTGTATATATATATATATATATATATATATATACATATATATATATATATACAGGATCTTCTCATAAAATTAGCATATTGTGATAAAGTTCATTATTTTCTGCATTGTACTGATAAACATTAAACTTTCATATATTTTAGATTCATTACACACAACTGAAAAAGTTCCAAGCCTTTTATTGTTTTAATTTTGATGATTTTGGCATACAGCTCATGAAAACCCAAAATTCCTATCTCAAAAAATTAGCATATTTCATCCGAGCAATAAAATAAAAGTGTTTTTAACCACTTCCGGATTCCGGGTGGTTTGGCTGATCTGTGCTGCGGGGGCTCTTCAGCCCGCAGCACAGATCAGAAATCAGGCAGGGCGATCAGACCTCCCCCCTTTTTTCCCCACTAGGGGGATGTCCTGCTGGGGGGGTCTGATCGCCGCCGCGCTGCTGTGCCTAGCGGGGGGGGGGGGCTCCTCAAAGCCCTCCTCCACAGCACTAGTCCTCCCTCTGCCTCCTTCCCTCCCTCTCCCGTCCCCTGTGTGCGGCGCAGGACGGAAAGCCGTCCTGCGCCGGATAGATTAGGCTTTAGCCTATCAGATGCCGGCGATCCCCGGCCAATCAGAGGCCGGGGATCGCCGATCTCCTCCAGGGCGCTGCTGCTGCGCAGCGCCGTATATATGTAAACACCGGGGAAGATCTTCCCCGCGTGTTTACATTTACCCTGCGAGCCGCGATCGGAGGCTCGCAGGGTGTTCACGGAGACACCCTCCGTGAACTGACATGGAACGGCCGCTCATACGAGCGGCCGTTTTCCATGGAAACCACTTCAGGATTCAGGGGCGTAGTTAAGCGTACGCAGAATCCTGAAGTGGTTAAAACAAAAAAAAGTCAACCTTCAAATAATTATGTTCAGTTATGCACTCAATACTTAGTCGGAAATCCTTTTGCGGAAATTACTGCTTCAATGTGGCGTGGCATGGAGACAATCAGCCTGTGGCACTGCTCAGGTGTTATGGAGGCCCAGGATGCTTCGATAGCGGCCTTAAGCTCATCCAGAGTGTTGGGTCTTGCGTCTCTCAACTTTCTCTTCACAATATCCCACAGATTCTCTATGGGGTTCAGGTCAGGAGAGTTGGCAGGCCAATTGAGCACAGTAATACCATGGTCAGTAAACCATTTACCAGTGGTTTTGGCACTGTGAGCAGGTGCCAGGTCGTGCTGAAAAATGAAATCTTCATCTCCATAAAGCTTTTCAGCAGATGGAAGCATGAACCCACTTTTGAACCAGAAACAGCGGCAGAGGCGCCTGACCTGGGCCACAGAGAAGCAGCACTGGACTGTTGCTCAGTGGTCCAAAGTACTTTTTTCGGATGAAAGCAACTTTTACATGTCATTCAGAAATCAAGGTGCCAGAGCCTGGAGGAGGACTGGGTAGAGGGAAATGCCAAAATGCCTGAAGTCCAGTGTCAAGTACCCACAGTGAGTGATGGTCTGGGATGCCATGTCAGCTGCTGGTGTTGGTCCACTGTGTTTTATCAAGGGCAGGGTCAATGCAGCTAGCTATCAGGAAATTTTGGAGCACTTCATGTTTCCATCTGCTGAAAAGCTTTATGGAGATGAAGATTTCATTTTTCAGCACAACCTGCACCCCCCCCCCCCCTCTTCCCGATTTGGAATGATCGCACAGCCCTTAACAATTTACTCTGCTTCATTTAATGTTTTCACATGACACACTGCAGCTCAACACAACAGCACACTGGCTGGCTGTAACTCTTTCACAAACAAACTGCTCACCCTCAGCCACTCATTACTCCTTAGTCAGGACAGCAGTGCCACCTCCTCACTTCTGCTGTGCAAGTAAAATGAAACACTGCCTCCTCCACCTCACTCACTTTCAGACTCCTCACACAGCATAACAAGCTGCTGTTCCCCAATGATGACCTCTTCACCTCGCTCGCTCTCCTCTCGCTACTCCTCCTCCTACTCTGACTGCATGCTCTTAGTGTAAACACTAGAATGTTTCACCTTGCTTCATGAGAGAACCATCCCTGAGCAACGTGCTTTGGGAACTGTAGTTATAGAGGTGTTATTAACATTTATTGTTATATCAGGCAGAGAAGTGGACAGAGACAGTGGAAAGATAATTTGTTCTGTTTTATTTATAATAAGTTTTGAGAAACGAGAGGTCATGAAAGAAGATAGCAATAGTGCCTGTGTCCTCTCAGGCAATCCATCTCTGGGTGTATCTGAGAGTGATGTGCAGATAAACTCACAGAGACTCTTCCTCTATGATTCTTTCTTCATGCTGTATGGGAAATAGATTTGCAAATGTCTATGGAGAATGTAGTAATATTGCATAACCTTGATTTCATTATATAAACACTAACGAATGTAATAATATATCAAATTGTTTATTTAACGAGACAAGTGAGTATTAAAGCTAATGTAACCCGGGTTTGTTAAAAAAAAAAAAAAAAAAAGGCAGATACTCACCTAAGGAGAGGGAAGGCTCGGTCCTAATGAGCCATCCCTCTCCTCTATTGGTGGCCCGGTGCTGCGCTGGCTCCTCCGTTCTCGTCCCACGCCGAGGGGACTTCTGAAGTCTTCGGGAGCCGAGTCCTCCCGAAGACAGGCGGCGCACACGCAAACGCGTCATAGAGGGCGCGCGCGCATGCGCAGTGTAGAGCGGCCCGTCTTCGGGAGCACTCGGGCACCCGAAGCATCTCCGAAGCCTCCCTTCAGCCGGGAGACAGGACAGCAGCGGGCAGCGGGAGAGGAGAGGGAATGCTCTATGGGACCCAGAGCCTCCCTCTCCTTAGGTGAGTATCTGACTTTTTTTTTTTTAAAACCCGGTTCCCATTAGCTTTAAACATATGTGGAATTGGTCCAAGAGCTGACAATAGTTACACATGTTTACATTCATATGAGCTTGTTTAACCTGTTTCGGACTGTTGAAGTCTATGTTCTGCTAATGGCTGCCAGTCTCTGACAGGATTTAGATTTCAACTATTCACCACCGTACACTCGTGCTATTCTTGTCGCTCTCTCACCACTGCAGCCTACTCACTCAGTGGTCCTAGTGACGGTTGAACTCTGTACGCCTGATCCCGTGATTACTGTGAGCCAATCACAGTAATCACAACGTAAAAATATACTGAAAGAATGGCTCTGCTCATTAAGGGGCCACAACCATCTGGCTCTGAAAGGGTTAAATATATTACAGCTCAAATAAACTGAAAATACATTTTCTAATGTACTATAATCCAGATTCAAATTTTTGCAAATGTCAGATTGCATAATAGCACAGCTGGACTTCCCACTAGTGAAGCAACTTTATTATGACTATTGTATGTGAAACGAGGCATTTTCATATCTTGCCTTTTTTCATATTTAATTTAAATATAGTAGGAATCAGTACATTTTTATTCAATTACTGTACCTAATATTTATTTACAACTCCCCTGCCCTACTTTAAATAATGTGCCAGATACTACAGACCACGTTTAGCAGTCTTGTGGAGTCCATGCTTTAACATATTACACCTGTTCTGTTAGCAAAAGGGAGACCTACACAGTATTAGGCAGGTGGTGTTAATGTTTTGGCTGATCAGTGTTTACTATAGATAAACAGCAGCTTACTATTTTCCAAGGTTATGCATCATTTGTGTCCTTAGAGGATTTGTTCAGCTAGTAAAGCATTGAAAAAAACCTGTTGATATATGTAAGCACAGTTTAGTGAACGTGACATGGATACTGTCATATATTTTTCTCTGGTTTAAATCTTTCAGAAAAGGAAATAGACAGCTACTTTAAACCAGAGAAATAATCGTGCTTTCTAGCAAGCTGGAATATGGCAGATAGCGT
Organism: Hyperolius riggenbachi; assembly: GCF_040937935.1. Classification (NCBI taxonomy): domain Eukaryota; kingdom Metazoa; phylum Chordata; class Amphibia; order Anura; family Hyperoliidae; genus Hyperolius; species Hyperolius riggenbachi. The sequence goes on from NC_090649.1 coordinate 300,577,162, forward strand.
GGAACATAGCGTTTCAGTATTTGTCTGCTTTTAAGTCGAACTATTCATAACGACACATTCCTCTGTTACATGAAAATGTTGGCGTACTTATACTTAAAACATACCTGAAATGTAATTTAATATCTTTAATTAAACATACACTGGAGAGCTTATTAAAAGCTCTCCTAAACCACTGTGCAATGAGTGCCATAACTATTACTGTTTTGCTAGGAGAAAATCTGACTACTGAGAGCGGAATCTTACCCTTCAATCTATGCCCACCCAGTGGCCCTCTTCCCGCCCTTCTTTCTCTTCTCTCTAGGCAGTTTAGGAGAGTTTTTAATAAGCTCTCATGGGAATGTATAATTAAATAAATTACATTACACTTCAGATTTTCTTTAAGTGTACTTAAAATGCCTCATTCACACTATGCACATTACATTGCACAATAATAGCATATGTGAATACACTGCCCATATAACTCAATAGGTATGTTCACTTCATTACGCCGCAGTGGATTCTGTCACCTTAACCTGCTGTCTATAGAGCATTTCTAGATAACAGCTGCGAGTATTTGCATCTTGTGATAAGATAAGACACAGAACATTTTTATCGCCTGTGGATTTCATGCTCAACTATGGTTGATGTATTTTCTTGTTATACGGTCTGCTATGCCATATTGATTCGGAAGATTGCACTGTATTATCTGTCTCTGGTTTAAGAAACTCTTCTGTTGTAGGAGTTAACCAACCAATCAAAATGGACACTCCTACCTCTTTGATCTATATATATATATATATATATATATATATATATATATATATATATATATATACTGTAACGTTATGCCTTGAGAAAGCCCAAGTTTCTAGGCGAAACATGTCGGCTTCATGTTGCAGCATACTGTGGAACAGACTATCACAATGAATTACACACGTGTCTTTCAAAGAGCCGGCTGCAAACACCTGGTGTGCCGCATGACCACACTCTGAAACTTTTAACCACCTGGCTGTCTATTTGCCTGGCTGACTGTTGGAGGCATGTAGCCTTTGCAACCAGCTGTAACTGCTAGAGGGATGAGAGGATGCCAATCTGGTACTGTACCAGATGAATGAAATCTTTATTATGGTGCATTGAAATCAGGATTATGTGCATCTCTGACTACAGGCTTATTTCCATGATACTTAGCGAACACTGGCTGGCTAGGGTTGTCTGACACGGTACTGTTTTATGAATGGGCTGCTTGGCTCATGCTGTTTGGTGATCTGGAGCACTGTGATGTGCTTGCCATTCAGGGTACATGTCCCACCAAAGTTTAGTTGCCCATGTCGTTTTATGAGGGGGTTGATCCTTGAGTATGCTTAACTAGCTGGCTCCATTGGGCACAAATTACCGTAGTATTTATATACTTTGCCATAAATTGTCAATAAAGTTTTTATACATTTTATATCTCGTTGGGGTGCAGATTATTAACTTTTGTTGTCTACACTCTTTTACTGGCAAGCTCCTCTTGTTTGAGAGCGATCCTAATGCTAGGTACACACCATACAATTTTCTGGCAGATTTACCTGCCAGAGCAATTATTTCCAACATGTCCGATCTGAATTTCGATCGATTATTTGATTTTCTGATTGTTTTTTAATCTTTTTTTCGATAATTTTTTTGATTGATTTTCATAGAACTAAACGAAAATCGATCGAAAAAATGATTGAAAAAACGATTAAAAAAATGAACGGAAAATTGAAAAATCGATCTAAATTCAGATCGGACATGTTGGAAATAATCAATATGGCAGGTTAATCTGCCAAAAAATTGTATGGTGTGTACCTAACATAACACTGAATAGTGCCCCCTTTGTTATCTATTCTGAGATATTTGAAGACATGATAAACTCTTGGTTTGTTTTTGGGAAGTGGAGGGAAACTGTGGTACGTGGTGGAAGAAATCCACAGAAAATAGGTAAAACATATGCATTCCATGCAGATAGGATATTGTCTGAGGTATGTGAAAACTGTAATAGAACAAAAAAATAGTTTCTATCGGCTTTTGTCTTTTGGGAAATATCCTAAATGTTGTCCAAATTACCATATACCAATAATAAAAGGCTGACTAGTATGTATTTATGAGTTCATTTTTGGAACACAGGTTTTCTAGCAATTAAAATTAGTACATCTGTTTGTAGCTGGTGTTTTCCAGCAGCTTCTTTTTCACAGTGTTTTTTTTATGATAAAAATAGCTAAATTGCTTTGTAAGTAGATTTTCTTATTTGCCTGCAGTTTAGAAACTGAATTATTGAGGAAGCATAACATTTTGTACAATTTAAATTAGGAGACTGTGATCTTTGAGTGTTTACTAGTCTCCTAGTATGTGAAATATATCTGTACAAGACATAAGTTGATAACTTTCTTCTCAGTGCTACACAGTATATCAGACATAAAACCAGTGGAAGTAGGGACATGAACATTTGTAAAAGATCATTTCTTTTACACATTTTTCATGCCCCTACTTCATATGCCTTTCACTGCATATGTGATATATACCACTGCATACATGGCATATACCAATAGCATATAAAAGGAGAATGTGTTGAAATGTGAGGGCTGGTGCACACCTAGGGTGCATCTGAGTGCTTTTTAAAATGCTAGGGCTTTCAAAATGCTTGGTTAGTGTTTCCCTACGATATGGATCATACCAGAGCGATGTGATTTTTCCCCAAACGCAAACTCAGGTCCTGCAGCATTTCTGAGGTCGATTCAGCCTCAATGTTAAGTATAGGAAAGTGGAAAATCGATCTTAAAAGCGCTAGAACAGAGTAATTTTCCAAGCATTTTTTAAACAAAACCAGTACACTTGCAGCTCTACTGTAGGCAAATGCCTAGAATCGCTTAGAAAAATCACTTCAAACATTTTGCAATTATGCTAGTGCTTTTAGGTTTGCACCAGCCCTGAATAGTAAAAGGGTGCTGGAGAGACCATGTACTAAATATGCACAAACGTAAGTTAAATGTAATGTTTCATTCTTAATTTGTGACCTTAATTTGGAAATGGTGATAAACTCAGTTATAAGTAGTACCAGCACTTTCATAGGGGCAACCTGAGAATTGCCCCCTCACCCTGAGCTGGCTCCTGGGCTCCCCTAACTTTATTGTGGTGTCCAGGGCCTAATGCAAAGTCTTCAGCAGTGTAGTGAGTCACATGTCCCGGTTGGTGCACTCTTCCATCAGTCCGTGGTTCCGTGCATTCCCATCTTCATCCTCGGTGGGTGCATATTCTCAGTGTCATGGTGGCGTATTACTTAATAACATGGCCAGGTTGCGGAGGAGAGTCGCCCTTGTGAGGATGAAGATCGGTACGCATGGAACCAGACACTAATGGAGGAGTATCAATTAAATGTATCAGCGCTAAGAACAGTTCATAAAATCCAACAGTTCATGGATAAGCACCCTGGTGCATAGACTTCACTGAAAGGCTAACCAGCCTGAAGGGCCCGCACTACAATGCAATGTATGGCTCAGAAATCAATCCTCGCAACAGGAAGTCACACTTCTTCATAGGCCTGGATTAAGCGCTCAAATGACTGTCAGATGATAATGTCAAGCGATATCACAGCCAAAAAACTCGATCCACATCGTCAAATATAGAACAAAATGGAACAAGCGCTCTAAGTAGGGGCAGCATGGTGGCGTAGTGGTTAGCTCTCTCGCTTTGCAGCACTGGGTCCCTGGTTTGAATCCCAGCCAGGGCACTATTTGCAAAGAGTTTGTATGTTCTCTCCGTGTCTGCGTGGGTTTCCTCCGGGCACTCCGGTTTCCTCCCACATTCCAAAAACATATGGATAAGTTAATTGGCTCCCCCTAAAAAAAAAAAATTGGCCCTAGACTACAGTACTTACACTACATAATATAGACATATGGCAATGGTAGGGATTAGATTGTGAGCTCCTTTGAGGGACAGTTAGCGACAAGACAATATATATATATACACTGTACAGCGCTGCGTAATATGTCGGCGCTATATAAATACTAAATAATAATAATAAAAATAAGTGTAAACTGTTTAATATCACAAGCATCGATGTTCACAAGATTACAAATGAAGGATAAATAAATAAGACTCACATACGGGGCCCTATAGCATGGGTGACCCCACAAGTAGAATGCGCTATGTAACAAAGCCCTCACAGGCTAAAGGAAGGAGATGAATGGCATCCTTAAGCCTGTAAGGGCTGTGTTACAGAGCACATTCTACTTGTGGAGTTACCTATGCTATAGGACCCATAATGCCAAATTCCAAATGAAGGCATTGGTGAATGCTGAATAGTGAGGTACTTGAACACTATTAGGCCTGTTTCAGATTGGCAGATGAAGGCGGTGAGTTCACTGTCTGCCAGCCGCTCTTCAGCATAACCATGTGCCGTGCGCTGACACGTTTTGTGTTGCAATATCTGCAGTTTGGCTACACTTAGGGCTGGTTCACACAGGCGTCTGCTGAGCTTTCGCTTGGCGCCGCGTTCAAACGCCAGCGTTTAAACGCTAGCATTTAAAAGCTAGCTTTTGAAGGCTTTTGGGAAGCGTTCAAGGCTAGCAGTTTTGGTCTCTGCTATTGTTTCCTGGCGTTTACCGCCTCTGAAAGCAGCATGTTGCTTTCGAGACTAGACGCAATGCCGGAATCTACCGCCAGGCTTTCATGAAAGCCTGCAAAAGCCAGCTCTAAATGCTCCCATTCACTTGAATGGGATGGCGGTAGATCCCAAAAAACGCAGCGTAAAAACACCCATGTGAACCAGCCCTTAGAATGAAGCATCATTCTGAACTGTGTCTGTGACACTGCCCTTCTTTGGGCACATGTACCTTGTGTGAGCAAAAGGTAACCCCTCTCCCTCTAGGCCTGAGTAAATCTGAGGTTTTTTGGGGGGGGGGGGGGGGGGGCTATAGGATCCAATTTAGGGAAGTCTAGGAATACCGCAGCATCTAATGATATGTAATACTGAATCTGTGTGTTTGGCACATACCCTAACTAACATGCATTTGTCATTGCTGACTGCTTCTATTTTGAGCATCTAAATATTTGTGGTCCTGTTTTGTTATTTCTATGGTTATCCTTGATGAAAAGAGCATCACAGTCATTACATATTATGACATCTGTCCGATTAATTATTAAATGTGCTTCTTCAGGCTATTGTTTTTCCTAAGTGTAACCTACATACTGTATCTAATGAATGACACAGCTGCCAACCTTGCAGTGCGACTAAAGGTGCCCATACACTCGTCAGATTGGCAGCAGATAGATAAGAAATGCATCTGATGATCTATCTGATGCGTTTTTAGAACATTTTTTACCAGGATAGAATTCCAATAGATTTCAGTTTGAAATCTATTGAAATTCGATCTGATGGCATTTTTTTGCCATCAGATTTCCATTAAGGCCAATGCAAACTGATAAGCAATCTCATCAGATCGACCTAAATTTTCCACCCTGCAAGTTCGATGGAAATCCATCGAAATCGATCGAAATCGGCCGTCGATCGGTCGATTGGCCAACCGATTTGCAATCGATCGATCGATCGATCGGGATCGATCGGTCGGCCAGAAAATCGGCTGAGTGTATGGGCTGCTTTAATTCCATGGCAGAGGTTTCTTGTAATTTGCATGTCTAGAAGGCAGATTCTTAAATAAGATGTAAGGAAAGATTGTCTTGGAGACATACAGCTGGCATAACTTGATTTTCTTACAGGGGGCAGAACAGTTAGTGGCAGCTTTTAAGGTTTCACTGTTTTGTGTAGGCAGTAAATCTAATATGTTAACCATCATCTCTAATTAGAAGGGTACTGAAGTTTTATACATGTTTTTTTACTGAACATTACTGGGAACATTACTGAGACTGGGTGCTGGAAATTATAGTTGGAAGTTGGAGCAAAATAATTAAAGTAGCAATGTTAAATTCTGGCCAGAAAACTGCAAAAGGTAAAGGTCGCTAACACTAGTAAGTATAAATAGAAATACAATCTTTATAAAAATTCTACGTCATAAGCTCAATACAAAATGCTGCATCCAATTTAATATTAGTTAAATTGCCATTCAGTCTATGGAAGTGGACAGGCAGGAAAGCAATCTATATTTCTAAAAGGCAGTTGTAATATACATGGCGTGGATATAGTGCTGCACGCGCATATTACAACTGCTTGTGTCATGGCAGGGGGGAGTGTGTGTGTGTGTGTGTGTGTGAGTGTGTGTGTGTGTGCGCATGCAAATCTCTTTAGCAGGTGGGTGCATGGGAGGGGGTGGGTGCGGTGGAATCTTTAAAGATTATGGGCACTTACTGGTGTGTTATAGGGCTTTGCCAGGACCTGCCAGCAGGAATAGGTTAAAGGACAACTGAAGTGAGAGGGCTATGGTGGCTGCCATATTTATTTCCTTTTAAACAATGCCAGTTGCCTGGCAGTCTTGCTGGTCTACTTGGCTGCAGTAGTGTCTGAATCACACCAGAAACAAGCATGCAGATAATCTTGTCAGATATGACAATAATGTCAGAAACACGTGATCTGCTGCATGCTTGTTCAGGGTCTATGGCTAAAAGTATTAAAAGCAGAAAATCAGCGGGACTGCTAGTCAACTGGTATTGTTTCACAGGAAATAAATATTGCCGCCTCCATATCCCTCTTGCTACAGTTGTCCTTTAACTCCTACAAAGAGGTCCTACACTTTTCACATGAATTCATAGTCTGTTCCAACAGCTTCAGTGAGGTTGTTTTAACAAAACAGTTACAGTAGGTGAGAAAGACATTCCCTTATACACTAACCAGTAAACTCCCGATTCTCAGTAGAATCACGGACCACAATCACTGCAGATTCTCCACCTACCAAGGGCTGTGCGTACAGCACAACTGCCGTTTTAAGCCAATGCCCACAACTGTGAACACAGCCATAGAAAGACATACAAAATGACAGGACTGGACTGGTAATGTACAGATTTGTGTGTGAACACATACAGAACTGATTCCAACTGTCAAAAACAGACAGGACAGAACACCTTTTTGTGTGTAAACCAAGCCTCAGTGTGTCCACGCTTTGCATGAACTGTCTTTTATATAGTTATATAGATACTCCAGTGTCACTAAATACAAAAAAAAATGTGCTGTACAGCAAACCAGATTAATTTTTAATATGTATTTATATTTTAAATATAAAAACCTCAACTACCTCAAAAACACAACATATGTTAAAGTGAACCGAGCATCATTTTTAACACCCAGGGCAGCTCTATAGCAAATTAAAAATGCAATCTAAAAATGTGGTTTATTATTTTAAAAAACTTTCATTTTACCTCATTTTTTTTACATCTAAGGGTTAAAATAGCCACTTTGTCAGTCCGTAAAGGACCTGCGGTCCCTGAGCAGGAGATGGTGGAACACAGATAAGAAATCACCTCATTAGACTTAATTGACCACAAACAAAACCCCCATTGTACTTCAAACAGAAAACATCAGTTACAGTTGAAGAATTTCACACCTAGCCTGGACAATGCTAGTTGTAAAATAGCAGGGGTTGATCTTCTGAACAATGGCAGCCCTTGCAGCTATTTGAAGCCAGGAGCTGCTTAGTTCCCTTTAACTACCCATAATGAATCATGTACACACTGGAATGTCTTTCCAATAGGTTTGCCAAATCTTGATTTGATGACATCATCATATTCTGCTTAGTCCCACCAATAGCTGAGTGTTAAGATGCCTAAAGTGAAAACAGAGCCAGTGATCAGTATATTAATTCCTGCTTATGAAATGAAAAGTTTATGTTACCTGTGGCAGTGCTACCCGATTTATTTCACACATCCATATGCCAGTACCATCATGCTTTGCAAACGGTTGTAGAATCACCTGAAGGACCAATTAGCAGAAAGCTCCTCTTCAGCTTGTTGTGGGAAGGATTCTTGCCCTTCTTTCTCCTCTTTGTTCAGCTCAATTGCCCACGCTCCTTGCCAGAAAGGCAGATGGAGAGGACTTTATTTTCATTATACACTTTGTTGACCTGTAGTCCAGTTATTCTTTGACAATTTGGATGTTTGTGTGCTATAAAAACTGACATATATCCAGAGCTGCACCATACATTCATCAATACAAAATCACAGTGATTCTGGGGTAATAACTGTATTCTTTTATTCATACATATACAGTGGCTTGCAAAAGTATTCGGCCCCCTTGACGTTTTCCACATTTTGTCATATTACTGCCACAAACATGAATACATTTTATTGAAATTCCACGTGAAAGACCAATACAAAGTGGTGTACACGTGAGAAGTGAAACGAAAATCATACATGATTCCAAACATTTTTTTACAAATAACTAACTGCAAAGTGGGGTGTGCGTAATTATTCATCCCCCTTTGGTCTGAGTGTCGTCAGTTGCCTATAGACATTGCCTGATGAGTGCTAATGACTAAATAGAGTGCACCTGTGTGTAATCTAATGTCAGTACAAATATAGCTGCTCTGTGATGGCTTCAGAGGTTGTCTAAGAAAATATTGGGAGCAACAACACCATGAAGTCCAAAGAACACACCAGACAGGTCAGGGATAAAGTTATTGAGAAATTTAAAGCAGGCTTCGGCTACAAAAAGATTTCCAAAGCCTTGAACATCCCACAGTGCACTGTTCAAGCGATCATTCAAAAATGGAAGTAGTATAGCACAACTGTAAACCTACCAAGACAAGGCCGTCCACCTAAACTCACAGGCCGAACAAGGAGAGCACTGATCAGAAATGCAGTCAAGAGGCCCATGGTGACTCTGGACGAGCTGCAGAGATCTACAGCTCAGGTGGGGGAATCTGTCTATAGGACAACTATTAGTCGAGCACTGCACAAAGTTGGCCTTTATGGAAAAGTGGCAAGAAGAAAGCCATTGTTAACAGAAAAGCATAAGAAGTCCTGTTTGCAGTTTGCCACAAGCCATGTGGTGAACACAGCAAACGTGTGGAAGAAGGTGCTCTGGTCAGATGAGACCAAAATGGAACTTTTTGGCCAAAATGCAAAACGCTATGTGTGGTGGAAAACTAACACTGCACATCACTCAGAATGCACCATCTCCACTGTCAAGTATGGTGGTGGCAGCATCATGCTCTGGGGGTGCTTCTTTTCAGCAGGGACAGGGAAGCTGGTCAGAGTTGATGGGAAGATGGATGGAGCCAAATACAGGGCAATCTTGGAAGAAAACCTCTTGGAGTCTGCAAAAGACTTGAGACTGGGGCAGAGGTTCACCTTCCAACAGGACAACGACCCTAAACATAAAGCCAGGGCAACAATGGAATGGTTTAAAACAAAACATATCCATAAACTAGGATCTGGGGGGAGGCGGGAGGATAAAGTCTCAATATGTAGACCTGATAAGGTAAAAAGACAGTGGGAGTCTAACATTATGGGGGGTGAAGAGGGGGGTGGGGACAGTGTAAAGATTAAGGAGGTTGGTAAAACTTCAAGTAGCCCATTTCATGTAAACAAAATTGGTAAATGTGGTGGTAAAAATATAAAGTGCACGGTAACCAATGCTCGGAGCCTTGCAAATAAAATAGACGAACTAGAGTTCATTCTGAATGACAAAGGCTATGACATTGTGGGAATAACCGAAACATGGATGGATGAAAGCCATGACTGGATAGCTAATGTAAAAGGATACAATGTGTTTAGGAGGGATAGAACAGGGGAAAAAGGTGGAGGGGTTTGTCTCTTTGTTAAGAATTCTTTTACAGCTGTCCTCAACGATGAAATGGAGGAAGATTGCGAAGATGTGGAGTCCGTTTGGGTAAATATTCATGGTGGAAATAAAATTTGCCAATTGCTTATTGGGGTATGCTACAGACCACTTCATATTAATGAAGCTGCAGAACTGCGATTACTACAGCAAATTGAAAAAGCTGCAAGTAAAAATGAGGTCAAAGTTATGGGCGAGTTCAACTTTCCAGACATTGACTGGGGTATTGAGGCTACCCATTCTGGTAAAAGCAGCAGATTTCTGGCAGCACTACAGGACAATTACTTGACTCAAATGGTAACGGAACCAACTAGGGGGAATGCGTTGCTGGATCTGATCATTTCTAATAGACCAGATAACGTATCAAATGTGCAGGTTCAAGAACATTTGGGAAATAGCGATCACAACATGATAACGTTTGATCTGGTGACTGATAGGCCATGGGGCAGCGGGACCACTAAAACTATGAATCTTAGAAAAGCAAAGTTCAATCAAATTAGGCAGGCACTAAGTTTGGTGAACTTGGATAATGTACTACAAGGGGAGGACACTGAAGGGAAATGGCAAGCTTTTAAACTTATTCTCAATCAATATTGTAGTATGTATATCCCATATGGAAACAAAATGTCTAGGAATAAGAAAAGGCCTCTATGGATGAATAGAAAGGTTAGGGATAAAATGAAGAGGAAAAATAATGCCTATAAGGTCCTAAAACAGGAGGGGACCGAGCCTGCACTAAGCAATTATAAGGAGTGCAATAAAAATTGTAAAAAATAAATTAGGCTGGCAAAGATCGAAGCTGAAAATCAAATCGCTAGGGATATCAAATCTAACCCAAAAAAGTTTTACAAGTACATCAACTCTAAAAAAAGAAAGGTTGACTGTATAGGACTCCTAAAGGATGAGGGTGGGAACTCAATTGTGGATGACCAAGGTAAGGCAGAGTTAATAAATGCTTTCTTTGCTTCTGTATTCACGAAGGAAAGGAAACAGCACTGTTGCAAATTACAGAGGCAGAAGAGTCTCAATCTTCTAACTGTAATATTAAATACTTAACGCAGGAAGAAGTGAAGGCAAGACTAAATAAATTAAAAATAGACAAGGCACCTTGCCCGGATGGCATGCATCCTCGGGTCCTAAGGGAATTAAGTTCAGTTATAGATAAACCCCTTTATCTTATCTTTTGTGACTCTCTTTCAACTGGCAGAGTCCCAGTGGATTGGCGTACAGCCCACGTTTTCCCATTATTTAAGAAGGGCAAAAAATCAGATCCAGGAAATTATAGACCTGTAAGCTTAACATCAGTGGTATGCAAACTATTTGAGGGGTTACTAAGAGATACTATACATGACTTCATAGTAGAAAATAATCTTATTTCTCAGCATCAACATGGGTTTACTAAAGACAGGTCCTGTTTGACTAACATGCTCAGCTTTTATGAGGTAGTGAATGCTAATATGGATATTGGGAATGCTGTAGATGTGATATACTTGGACTTTGCAAAGGCCTTTGACACTGTTCCCCACAAAAGTCTGGTGCAAAAGATGAGGATGCAAGGACTGGGGAAGAGTCTGTGTGCATGGATAGGGAACTGGCTAATGGACAGAAAACAAAGAGTTGTGGTCAATGGATCGTACTCAAAATGGGAGACTGTTAGCAGTGGGGTCCCACAGGGGTCTGTACTGGGTCCAGTGCTCTTCAATTTATTTATTAATGACCTAGTAGATGCAGTAGTGAGCAATGTTGCTATTTTTGCAGATGATACAAAATTGTGCAGAATCATCAACTCTCAGGAAGATAGTGTCATATTGCAACAGGATCAGGATAGGATGGCTATATGGGCACATAAATGGCAGATGAAATTCAATGTTGAAACATGTAAAGTCATGCATTTTGGTCGTACCAATGGTCTAGCACCATACAAAATAAATGGGATACAGTTGGGGACATCAAACTTGGAGAAGGACTTAGGAGTACTCATCGACAACAAGTTAAATAATCGTACACAATGCCAAGCCGCTGCAGCTAAAGCTAACAAAATTTTGGGATGCATTAAAAGGGAAATAAAAACTTGAGATGCTAGCATAATATTGCCTCTGTTTAACTCTCTAGTAAGGCCACATCTGGAATATGGAATTCAGTTCTGGGCACCACATTACAAAAAAGATATTGCAGTTTTAGAGCAGGTGCAGAGACGAGCAACAAAATTGATACGTGGGATGGAAGGTCTCGCTTACCAAGGAAGGTTAGATAAACTGGGTTTATTTAGTCTAGAGAAAAGACGCCTAAGAGGAGATCTAATTAACATGTATAAATACATCAGAGGGCAATATAATAGCTTGGCGGATAAGCTTTTTGTCCCTAGGCCTTCTCAAAGGACTAGAGGACATGATCTGCGCATGGAGGAAAAACGTTTTAGCCATTTATTTAGGAAAGGGTTCTTTACAGTAAGAGTGATTAAGATGTGGAATGCATTGCCACAGGAAGTCGTTATGGCAAACTCTATACCTGCATTTAAAGGGGGCTTAGATGCTTTCCTTGCGTTGAAAGACATCCATGGCTACAATTACTAGGTAATGCCTAATGATGTTGATCCAGGGATTATTATCTGATTGCCATCTGGAGTCGGGAAGGAATTTTTCCCTTTTGGGGCTAATTGGACCATGCCTTGTAAGGGTTTTTTCGCCTTCTTCTGGATCAACAGGGATATGTGAGGGAGCACGCTGGAGTTGTACTTTGTACTGGTTGAACTCGATGGACGTATGTCTTTTTTTAACCATAATAACTATGTAACTATGTGTTAGAATGGCCTAGTCAAAGTCCAGATCTAAATCCAATCGAGAATCTGTGGCAAGATCTGAAAACTGCTGTTCACAAACGCTGTCCATCTAATCTGACTGTGCTGGAGCTATTTTGCAAAAAAGAATGGGCAAGGATTTCAGTCTCTATATATGCAAAGCTGGTAGAGACATACCCTAAAAGACTGGCAGCTGTAATTGCAGCAAAAGGTGTTTCTACAAAGTATTGACTCAGGGGGCTTAATAATTATGCACACTCTACTTTGCAGTTTTTTATTTGTAAAAAATGTTTGGAAACATGTATGATTTTCGTTCCACTTCTCACGTGTGCACCACTTTGTATTGGTCTTTCACGTGGAATTTCAATAAAATTGTTTCATGTTTAAGGCAGTAATGTGACAAAATGTGGAAAACTTCAAGGGGGCCTAATACTTTTGCAAGCCACTGTATGGTACAGCTTAAAATTGATTAAAAACAAGGAACACCAAGAGCCCCAATAGTGTAATATGTACTGGTAAATGGTTACTAGATAGAGTAAATATGAATACTCACAAACCAGGGTTACCATTAGGCAACCACTGTAAGGGCAGGTGGGGAGATTTTCCTGACCCCACTCAGGAATAAGAAGTCGCTCTCTGTAGATGAGAAAAAAGGGGGTTCAACCCTCCACCCAGGGTGGACTCAATATTATGCAGGAGAACAGAGGCACCAAAAGGATAAAAGGAAGCTAAATGAGCTTAAAAACCAAATTCTTGGTAAATAGAGGAGGTAGTGGTGGACTTACCTCCTCCAAGTAGACACACAACGACTGTAGTAAAGACAGTCAATATATTTTACTTATGAACTCCAAATATGCAACGCATTTTGCAGGTTTGATCCCGCTTCATCAGGCAATAACAACTGAGCAATAGCATATGTGGTCAGTAGAAGAGCCAGGCACCTCTGTGGTGGTCAGACTAATCCACAGAGCTATTGCTAGGTTTTTGCTGTATTAGTTATAGGGGCACTATGGCGAAAAATTTAAAATTTTTAAATATGTGCAAACATAGACAAATAAGAAGTAAATTTTTTCCAGAGTAAAATGAGCCATAAATGACTTTTCTCCTATGTTACTGTCACTTACAGTAGGTAGTAGAAATCTGACAGAAGTGACAGGTTTTTGGACTAATCCATCTCTTCATAGGGGATTCTCAGCAAGGCTTTTATTCTTTATAAAGATATTCCCTAAAAAGGATTTAAACAATGATGCTGGCCAGCTTTCCCTGCTCGCTACACAGTTTTTTGGCAGTTGGACAGAGCAACTGCCATTCACTAAGTGCTTTTGAAAATAAATAAATCCCTGAGAATCCCCCATGAAGAGATGGACTAGTCCAAAATCTGTCGCTTCTGTAAGATTTCTACTACATACTGTAAGTGACAGCAACATAGGTTTTTTTTTCATAAGTAATTTATGGCTCATTTTACTCTGGAAAAAACGTACTTCTTATTTGTATATGATTGCACATATTTTAAATGTTAAAATGTTTCGCCATAGTGCCTCTTTAAAATGTTCATAATATTTCTCATTGCTATAATATAATTTAAACTAGTGTATGGAGACAGGTAATCAACCTGGCAGCACATGGGATTGCCACCCCTGAAAGGGTTAATTTGTGCAAGTCTCCTGGCTGTCTCCTCTCTAATTACAGGTGCAGGTGTGGGCCCAGATAGCTGGGCAGAAAATCCAGAGCAGCAGTGGATTGGACAAGTGATTGACAGGCATTTCTCAGCAGCCAATCGAAGATGAAGAGAACAGATAAAAGCTGGGGAGTGATGTCAGCAGCAGCAGCTGAAATCAAGAGCATTTACAGCGTCCTACCAGTATCCACACAGCTATGGAGTCAGTCTTTGCAGCAGTTTTGAGAAGAGCCAGGGAGTCAGACGGTGAAGAATGGCTAAAGGACTTGTTAGAGGTTCCCGGCAGAGAAACGGCAGCGGTAGCTGACCCGCCCAGGCTGACCGAGAAGTGTAGAGGAGTGAGAGACAGGAGCTCTCAGCATTCGTCACGTGGGGAGACCAGATGGCGGAGTTCCAGCAGGGAAGAAAGGATGTTAGCGTCAGAGGCGACTGAGCTAATGAGAGAGAGCTGGGGGTGGAGCAGATCTTGCAGGAGGCGGTAGGAGACCACTCGGGCGGTAAAGGAAAAGGCAAATGCCCACGCAAAACACGCCGGGTGCTCTCCCCGCCTCCTCCTCAGCGTTCCAGTACAAGGAGCCGGTCTAAGGGCAGCAGAGGCCAGCCACCTATGCCTCAGGCGTCCCCTTCACAGAGGAATGTAGCAGAAGAGCAGGAAGCAGGCCCCAGTCAGGTGGTGCTGCTGGAGCCCAGGAGGGTCAGCAGGAAGCCAGCTCTGCCTGGTAAGTTTTAATGCAAATAGTACTGCTATTGTTTCTATAAATGCATGTTTGTCTGAGCTGTTTGTAGTGCAAAACCTGGCTGAAACAGTGAAAGGTGGTCAGAGTAGTGCTAGTGGTGAGACAGGTGTTGGAGGGGAGCTTGTAGTTTTTGCTTTACTGGCAGCTGCAGGCATTGATTCTTACTCAGCTCTGACTCTGCCCGATTTTGATCAGCAGAGGATTGAGCAGGTTCAGTCAGCGTTTCGCCTGGCTGTAGCTGTCTCTCACTGTAAAGAGGTATTACTGTGTACTGTTTCACCATTAGGTTTTCATTTACCTCAACTCAGAATGCCTCTCTGCTTTACAGTAATAATAAGCATTAAATCAAAAAGCATTTCTGTTACAGCTGATACAAATCCTAAAATATATTTGCACAGTTTCTGCTTCCTGATTCATGGAGGCAGACATATGTTTACAGCCTGTGCTTTCAAATTATCTACTGTAGGCAGTCATGTGACACAGTGATCAAATTACAATTTGTGATTAGACACAGCTGAGAAGGAATTAAACAGACTAAACTCTAAGTACATTCAGAGTGTATTTCTCTACGTTTTCCTTCTGTCCTGGGCAAGAGTTCAGATCCACTTTTAAGCGCAGCAATGAAGGATAGAATCTGGAAAGGTGAATATATGGATATCCTGTCATTGCTGCCTTGCTATAAAGAGTTTTTGGTAAAGGCTCCAGCTATCTGCACGTTCAGCAACTGGCTGCAAGCATTTTGCATTTACGCCAGCGTGCTAGAGGAAAAGAAACGTGTGCTGTGTTCAGGTCTCCTTTAAAAAGGGAACTCGGCTGTGCATTTAATAATTATAATTGTCATTATAAGCACGAGTGTAACTTTTGTGGATGTGTGCACTCTGCATCTCGTTTTTAAAAGCTGGGTATGCAGGTACATAGTACAACTAAGAAGCTTTTTCTTAAAAGCTCAGACTCCAGTGATCCTCCAAAACATGTTGTTGTAGATAAAGGTATATCCAAGGCAACAGATCAGCCTATTGCTCATTGAGGGTTTCTTTGAGAGGCTTTGATATACCTCCATTTTGCTGTCAAGGTTGTCAGGTAGTTCCTAACATAAGGTTTGTGGATTGATATCCTCACATTGTATTTAAGAAAATTTACCAGGAAGTGGAAGCTGGCCGGGCAGCTGGTCAAAAAAAAAAAAAAAATTGACCTGCCCCCATTTGATAATTTTCGGATTTTGCCTTTAGGGGTAGTTCCAGAAAAGACTCCAATTGAATTAGTTTAGTATAGTGTGGATAAGGATTTGATTTTGGTGTCTTATGGGTTCAAGCATACTTTACAGGTAATCTGGGGTTTTGGCTGCAACGCGTTGCTGGCCAAACAGATATTCAGTTAGCTTTCAGATTGCACCTAATTTGTCAAGAAGGTTTTAATTCATCTGGATTTTGTTTTGACTCTAAATTTTATTTTGATCGATGCCTTCCCATGGGTTGTGCTCTTTCATGATTTTAATTTGAGTCCTTTTATACATTTTTAAAATGGGTGGTTTCTCAGAGGATAGTTCAGATCGACTTTCTTTTAATTTGTCCAGAGTAGTCTCAGACATTATTTGAAGCTCTTGTTGATACAATGAAGGAGTTTGGTGTTCCCTTAGCGGATTTAAAAAAAAAAAAAAAAAGTCTCTTAAATTTTTGGTATTACTATTGACACAACCAATGTGTAGTTTTGTTTACAAATTGAGCTTTGTGAAATCCTTGCTGAATGGAATGCTAATTAAAGAAAAGGCCACAGTGAAGGAGGTACAAACCTTGCTGGGGCATTTAGCTTTCACATCTAGGATAAGGCCCATGGGGAGGGTATTCTCCATGAGGCTATCGAAGGTCATTGTTGGGTTTTAAAAACTTCTCAGATGCATGTGTGCTTAGGAAGAGATGTGAAAAGGGATTTTTATCTGGTATGAGTTCTTATCATGTTACAATGGTAGGTCAATATAGCTGAAGGATGGTGATTTGGGGTAAGGAATTTGCTAATAGGATGATACAACTCCAGACTGACATTAGGGAGTGATGTACACCTTTGTCTGTCAGCTAAATCAGAGTTAGTGGTAAAACTGTTGAGACATCTGGTGTTACTTTGCCTTAAGTTAAATATTTGGCTAAAAGAGTCATACTTATCTGGTAAAAGAAATGTAATTGTTGACTCCCTTTCTCAGTAGTAGTGGGATCAATTCAGGTTGTTGGCCCTAAGCCGAACCTAGCGGGAGAAATCTGCATGGAGCACTTTTGGAACCTCATCTGGTTTTGATCATGGAAATGGTGAAGATATCAGTAGCAGTACATTCTTGGAATGATTATGAGACGTCATGGAGCAAATGGTTCGGTTTGCTTTTATTTATGATTTACACCTTGGCAGATTTGGCTGAGTTGTTCTTGTCTTTAATTTGCCAAGAACTGGAAGTTGGATCCTTGGCTAGCAGGGTGATCAAAATGTTGTCTAGGATTTTATTTTTAGACGATTGGCACAGGCCCCTGCAAGTAACTCCTATCCAGTTGTGAGGCAGTTTCCAAAGGGTTTGAACAGTCTCTCAGAAGACAGATGATCGCAGGCCTGTTTGTTTGCCGGGATGCTTATGAGTGCTTACTGTTTAGGGCAGCATTTGCATTAGCCTTCTTTAGTGCGTGGAGAATTTCGGAGCTTGTGGCTGTTAACAAAGGTGGTCCCTATCAATTCTGATGGTGTCAAAGTTTTGGATGATTATTTGGAGGTTTTATTAGAAGGTCAAAAACAGCTTACCTGGGCAAAGGGGTTGTGGTTTATCGGGGTGCTGTGGACGGCACTAGCGGCTGCCCTGTTATACGGTAAAGGAATTTCTTTGGGTTAAGCCTTCCTTGGTATCTTTTTGGTTCATAAGGAGGGGGTTTTGATCTCAATGTTTCAGTTTACTTCTGTGTTTAAGAGGTGTCTGACTTATCTGGGACTTGAATCCTTTAAGTTCACTTCACACTCCTTCAGAAGTGGGGCAGCCACTGAGGCCATGAGAATGGGTCTCCCTGATAAAGTTTTGCAATGTACCGGACATTGGGATTCGCATAGATTTCACTTATATGTTAGGCCTAATTTGTGTGTATATTCATGTTCTGCTTCAGGTCGCAAATCAGTGGTTTGGATATTAGGTCATTCCTAAGCGTATTGGGCACAGGAAAAAAAAAAAAAAAAGAGCCAGGAACAGACCTTAAAACTGAAAACCTTTTCTTTGATTTAGAAGGAACAACAGAATTATGGCAAGGTACCTGGGGCCTCCAATGAGATCCACTTTGGTCTTTAATATATAAGCAATTACATTATTGGCCTGCCCCATATAATTTGGGTGCTCCACACTGGTGGTAATGACATTGGGAAAATGAATACATTAGAAGTGATGGGTAAGATGAATTGTGATGTTCATCAGCTAGTGGTGCAGCTTTGTAATACTAAAATTATATTTTCTGAAATAATTCCAAGACTGGTTTGGTTTACAAATTGGTGGACTGTCTATCCGCCACATGGAACTGGAAGAGGTAGAAGTGGGCCTTTTTAGGAGGAAAAGGGTCCGCTTGTCCCCTTTAGGACTTGATAGTTTGAATGCTAACTTGCATTCGGTTATTGGAGAGGCCGCGGTTTTGGTAGGCCAGTCCAGTTAAGCTGGACTGGCTTTTGTGTAATGTCACCCTGTTGGGTGGACATTATTGTTCATTTTGGGGGGCCAGTCCAGTTAAGCTGGACTGGCTTTTGGGTAATGTCACCCTGTTGGGCGGACATTATTGTTTATTTTGGGGGGCCAGTCCAGTTAAGCTGGACTGGCTTTTGGGTAATGCCACCCTGTTGGGCGGACATTATGGTTCATTATGGTTATTATCATGTTTTCAGTTTACTTTATATGTGGTGTTAATAAACATTTTGGTGATTCTTTTTAAAAAATAAAACAAAGTTCTGTTTAACTTGGTTACCCCAATAAATATGGCCGCGGCCTTTCTCCATTTGCTTGTTCTGTCTTTCTATTTAGTATCCTAAGTTGGTTGGTAAGGGGTTAATAAATGGGGTGTGCAATCCCATGTATGGAGACAGGTAATCAACCTGGCAGCACATGGGATTGCCACCCCTGAAAGGGTTAATTTGTGCAAGTCTCCTGGCTGTCTCCTCTCTAATTACAGGTGCAGGTGTGGGCCCAGATAGCTGGGCAGAAAATCCAGAGCAGCAGTGGATTGGACAAGTGATTGACAGGCATTTCTCAGCAGCCAATCGAAGATGAAGAGAACAGATAAAAGCTGGGGAGTGATGTCAGCAGCAGCAGCTGAAATCAAGAGCATTTACAGCGTCCCCGCCCCCCCGCCCCTGTCGCTGGCCATGGTTATTGGGGTTCAAACTTGAGTTCTTGGGTAATGTCACCCTGTTGGGCGGACATTATGGTTCATTATGGTTATTATCATGTTTTCAGTTTACTTTATATGTGGTGTTAATAAACATTTTGGTGATTCTTTTTAAAAAATAAAACAAAGTTCTGTTTAACTTGGTTACCGTAATAAATATTGCCGCGGCCTTTCTCCATTTGCTTGTTCTGTCTTACTATTTAGTATCCTAAGTTGGTTGGTAAGGGGTTAATAAATGGGGTGTGCAATCCCATGTACATTTATGTAAAAAAAAATATTGAAATGTAAATTTTCTTTCCCTTTAATTAATTTAGCAGACTTATTTCACTTTATGACAGATCACCACTTAAAGCATAGTTAAAATCAGGAATGAATTGACCCGTGTATAATTCAGCTTCCACTGGCTGCCATCCTGGAAGATTTCTAGCTCATAGCATAGATGCGATCAGCTTATATGATGCGCCACATGATTAGGGAGAGAATTTGTATTTCTGGCATGCTCTAATCCCTATGTGATGTTCTTTAATAAGATTCAGCTGCAAAGGTCAGCAGTATGAGGAAGAAATATAGCTCATAGTTGCTGAAGAAAGTGAATAAAAACTATCTGAAATTATCTTGAAAATACCCCAGCATGAAAAGTGATGGTGCCCACCCAATGCATAGAACTCATGTGGAAGAAACCTGTGCAGCCAACCCATGTAGTTAGAGAATGACAGGGCTTTTGCTCACCCGTTTATGTCACTGTGGATTTGTTGAGTATTTGCATATTTTTCTATATAAAATCATGTGGTTTTTTTTTGCAGTACCATTAAAGAGAGTCTGAAGCGAGAATAGATCTCGCTTCAGACCTCATATATAGCAGGGGCACGTGTGCCCCTGCTAAAACGCCGCTATCCCGCGGCCTAATGGGGGTCCCTGTCCCCCCAAATCCCCTCCGTAATGCGGGGGAGCGCTTCCGCATTGGCCCCCACGCGTGTCTGTCAGCGCGTATCTCCGCCTCTCCCCCGCCCCTCTCAGTCTTCCTTCACTGAGAGGGGCGGGGGAGAGGCGGCGATGCGCGTCTGATAGACGCGCTGGGAGGCAGGGCTGCAGCCATTAGCCCTTGCCTCCAGGAAGCAAAGTCAGCGACCAAGGTTTGCGGGGGGTGGGTTGGGGGGTCAGGGACCCTCGTTCAGCCGCGGGATAGCGGCGTTTTAGCAGGGGCACACATGCCCCTGCTATATATGAGAGCTGAAGCGAGATTTAGGGCTCGATTCACAAAGCGGTGATAACTCAGTTATCACGCCTAAAAGACTTTAGGCGTGATAACCTTTGCACCAGCAAAGTTATCACCGCTTTGTGCTCTAACTCGCGTGAAGTTTCCGCGCGTACGCGCGTGTGCGCGCGCGCAAAGTCCCATAGGGCTTAATGGGCACTTCGCGCGAAGCATGGTGTGACCGCGCTACGCGGGCAAAACTTTGCGCGCGGGAGTTCGCGCGAATTCCTTCAGATCACGCCTAAACTAAGTTTAGGCGTGATAAAGGGCTTTTCACAGGCGTGCAAAGTGTTTGCACCGCTTTGTAAATCAGGCCCTTAGTCTCGCTTCAGTGTCTCTTTAAGCCGTGCTCAGTGCAAGAGTAATTCACGCTGCATCAGTTGCATTGCAGAATAATTCTGCATGTTCACTTACTGCATATACAATTCAATGGGCCTGTTCACATCTCTGTGTTGCAACCGATCAGATTATTCTTTCTTGCTGTACGTGAGCTTTGAATTAATGTGTATGATTCAACAAGTACAGTGTACACTGCAGTTCACACACGTTATAACATGTGCGTTAATCAATGCACACAGTGTGAACCTAGCCTTAAAGCAGCGGGGCAGCCATACCATCCCAGGGAAAAAAAACACATATATAAGGCAAATATACACAATAATAACACATAGATAACTACTTGTTCTATTTACATAACAGTTGTATTGCACTGTCCACATTTTAATTTTATTGAATTTTATATAGTAAATAAAGAGAATTCTGTTCCTGACATTTTCCATCTTGGTTCCCTCTGACTGAAGCCAATCCTGATGTAATTTCCTTCCTTACTTTTTTTTCCACCTAGAAACTGCACTGTCATAGTTAGCTTACTTTGTAAACACGTGTGAGCACAGCATAGATCAGATTTCAGCAGCTCACTGAACTGCCCTCAGCCAATCAGTGAGGAGCAGGAATGTGGGAGGGGTGATGACAAGTTTCCTTCTCATTGGCAATGGCAACAATAGAGCCAGGCTGAATGAGATAAGATTTATTACAGCAGAAATATTTCTGAACAGAGTGGAGTGCTTGTAATGCAGGGTAAGGTTGCAGGCTGCATATTAAACACAGAGCAGTGGGTAAATGGAATTTAATTTTGTGGCTGACAATCCCTCTTTAAGCAACAAAAGAAACTGGTAAACTAAATGTGGTATGCTATAGGTAAGGCAGTTCTTTCCTGATGGTAAAGAAAAAAGTAGTTTGAGATGTGTCAGGTAGAGACGCTTTATCCTTCAGGGTATTTTACTTTCCTCATAGACAACTGAGACTTCAGAATGTTACAATGATTAGTGATTCAAGTCTTCATGTTCTGAGTTCTGTACTGTTTTTACGGTACTTCCATTGCATTTGGGTATTTTTTGTTAACAAATTTGAACAAAAGTTTATTACACTTGAGCCCATCTCCCCTATTTTTTACATATCTAAATAACTTGTTGTAATAGTGCACAGTAACAGCATCAATGGCATAGCTTCCTATTAGAGCAGGCAGGGACTTTAATATATTAAATAAATCAGGCACTCATCCCAGAATGCAAGTTTTCAATCAGTTTCTGCAAGTCTGTGGACTTCACTGCAGATGTTTGTTGCACTCAAATTGGCCACATAACATCAGATTGAATGTTTTTTATATTAAACTAGTGACCTAAGCCCAGTATGTCACCGCGTGCGCCTCCTGGCCCCTGCGTCCTGTCCCAATGGCTGTGTAGGACATGCGCAGTAGAGCAAAAGCACTGACACACGGACATGCGACGCAGGGACACTTGTACTTTATTAGGTAGGATTGAATTTCCAGGGGAGTTTCAGTGTTATGAACCACCAGGGGAAGTTTAGGGTTAGGCACCACTGGGGGGGAGGGGGGTCGTTTAGTGTTGGACATCAAGAGGAAGGACTATTGTTACAATAAGGTTAGGTTATAGTAAAATATTGGCAAAGATCATCAATATTTTACTGTAGAGATTAACTAGTACAATATCGGTCATTTTACTGATATTCTACTAGCGGATATATCTGGCACCCTTTTTGCCGGGTGCCTTTTTTACTTGTACACTGATATGATGCTTTTGTGTGTGTGCAGTAATGCTGTAATCAAAGCTTTTAGCAGAGTTTA
This sequence comes from Hyperolius riggenbachi, assembly GCF_040937935.1. Lineage (NCBI taxonomy): Eukaryota > Metazoa > Chordata > Amphibia > Anura > Hyperoliidae > Hyperolius > Hyperolius riggenbachi. The sequence goes on from NC_090649.1 coordinate 300,599,881, forward strand.
TTAAGGGTTAGTTCACAATGCTCAATTGCATTGCAGAATAATTTTGCATGTCAACCCACCTGGGGCGCCTCTGGCCATTTTGTCACTCCAGGCGAGGAAATCTGTGCCGCCCCCCCATTAAAATAATCACAATGCTTCAGCATTTCACCAGAAAATAATCGTATTACAGTAGTGGTTCAGTGCAATACTACGAGCCGCCGATCTACCGCATCTATAACACTGTGTCCAATTGAAAAATGTACTGTTTGATCGTAATTTTGATACATTTTTGCAACGGATTCATTGATCGAAAGTATAATCGATCTGGGTGGTTGTTAATCACCAGATTCAATCCTAGTGAAATAATCTGTCAGTAAAAATGAATGCATGTATTGACAGCTATAGGCTAGGGTTACTAATAACACGATCGGGGTGATTAAATTGTGAGGGTAAGAGGTGGTGGAGGGCAGAGTAGAGAATGACAAGGAACATTTATATTGCATTTTTCTCCTGGCGGACTCAGGAGCTGCAGCCGCTAGGATGTGCTCTATAGGCAGTAGCAGTGTTAGGGAGTATTGCCCAAGGTCTCCTGCTGAATAGGTGCTGGCTTAATGAGCAGGAATAGCTGAGGTTTGAACCCAGGTCGCCAGTGCCAGAGGCAAAGACCTTAACCATTACACCACCCAGAGAGAGGGGAGAAAAGAACTTTTATTTAGCTTTCCTGTATGACAAGAAGACAGCCAGCACTATGGGGAAAGTAGGAAACGAAGGTTAATAAAGGAGAGAGAAGAGAAGTGGAGAGATACTGAGATGAAGCAGAGAGCTTAGATAGTATTGCAGTCCCATGGCATACCACACAGAGGCTACTTGTCTGTAATGTGACTCCTGCCAATCTCTCACACGAGGCTGCAGCAGCCCTCCTAGAGTCTAGGGACAGCCGAAAACTTTTCACCCTTAGTAATACCTTATCAAGCTGTTTACATGCAGACTTTACAATGGTGAGAGAGCAGACAGAGTTTTTTTCTTTGGACTCTGCATAAGGCAAGCTTTCTCAGCCAGCCTAATGTTTCACATTGCCTTATACAAGAAAAACCTCAAAGCACCAGGCACTGTACCAACAGCCTGGAGGAAAAGCTTCCCCTTTGCCCCCAGCCAGTCCATTCTGGAATTCCTTGTACCTGCTTCCCAGAAATACACCATCCTCCTCTGCTGATGTGTTTTCACAGTCATAAGGAGGGGCGGGACAGGAGTGAACAGACACACTCTAGATCCCGAGATAACAACTAATTAGGGAACATCATGCAAAGTGTTGTAGACAAAAGTTTTATAGACTCATTATGAGAGGCTGAGCAGCAGATGCTTTCATTAGAACTTTTTATCTCCGCACCCTCAGTTTTCAGTCTCTACGGACAGGAAAAATAAACTTTTTTTCCCCTGGAAGCGCCCCCAAATAAATCTGCCGCTCCAGGCAGTTGGCTTATCAGCTGGTGCCTAGAGCTACTAACCCACTGCCCATTCTATGGGCCTGTTCACAGTACTGTTGTCTTCCTGTGGTAGTAGCTTTATTATGTTTTTGCAGGAGTGCTGCTATGTAGTGTTGTGTGGTCTGGTGGTCGCTTAGACCTTCATCTGTCTCCTATTAGTCCAGTTTAGTACCTTCTGATTTTGGAGCTCTACATTAACTGTTTACAGCTTACTATGGTGACCAGGTTAGGCAATGGTTGATGAGGTTGTTAGTTGGAAGGGTGGATCAGAGGTATTATTATTGATTTATGAAGCGCCAACATATTCCATGACACTGTACAAAGTAAGAAACAAACATGGGGTACAAAATAATGCAGACAATGGTATATACCTATATACAAAATAGTACGGAATTGGTAATAACAGTGACAAAATGAATAGGAATAAATGTGTAACAAAATCCAAGACACAAAATAGTGAGAGAGCCTTGCCCTTGGGAGCTTACAATCTAAAGGAATGGAGTTGGGGTAGCATACAATATTCATACCTAGAGGCCGTGTATTTTTGGTTATCTATTAACCTTAATTTATGGCAACATAAACCTTGAGGCCTCTTGCACACTACATGCAATTCAGATATTTTATACAATCCGATTTTTGATTCCGATTTTTAAAAAAAGTACTGCATGCTGCTACGGTTTTTAATCAGAATAAAAAATCGGATTGTATGAATAATCGGAATCGCATGTAGTGTACAAGAGGTCTCATTATGCTTTCAGCACTTCTATGGTGGTCAGTGAGTAGGTGTCTGGTGGACTACAATAACCCTGGCCTCCCCTGCTGCCTCATCATATACTTTTTTAAATTGAGACCATGAATGTCATCCACATCTCCCAGATATTGGTCTTTCACCCATCTATATTTTATGAGTTATGTGCTTGTTGATCGTGCACTACTACCACTCAAGTGCTACCACTACATTGAGTCGCAGTTGAGTCAGCACCATCAAGTAGTAAATAAGCTCTTTATTGAAGTAAAAACAGCATGATATCTTGCCGTAACAGCGATAGCTCCGCTATTTCGGTCCACAGACCTTCGTCTGCAGACCAAAATAGCGGAGCTGTCACTGTTACTGCAAGCTATCATGCTGTTTTTACTTCAATAAAGAGTTTATTTACTACTTGATGGTGCTGACTCAACTGCAACTGAGTTTGAGAGTGTCTAGTGCAGAGACACTAGGGGCTTGATTCACAAAAGAGTGCTAACTGTTAGCACGGCCATTTTTCGCGCGAATTTTCGCATTGCACGCAATCGTGAATTTTCGCGCAAAAGATAAAATTTTTGTGCGCACGAAATCGATATAGTTTTCGTACAAAAATTTGCGTTTGCGCGCAAAAACTTTATTGTTTTGCGCGGAAATTCGTGATCGCGCGCAATGCGAAAATTCGCACGGAAACGGCCGTGCTAACAGTTAGCACTCTTTTGTGAATCATGCCCTAGGAGTCATAGCACATCTATCTGACCTCTCCTGGGTGCTTGCTTCACATGGAAGGATCTACCACCACATTGATGCAGCCAAGCATGATTATTCTTGATTAATACTCAATTGAAAAAACGATTGAGGAGTGGAACCATATGGGCCTTAAAGGACCACAATCGTGAAAAAATTTAAAATTGAAAATACTAGCAAACACATACAAATTAGAAGTACATTTCTTCCAGAGTAAAATGAGCTATAAATTACTTTTCTCCTATGTTGCTGTCACTTACAGTAGGTTGTGGAAATCTGACAGAACCAACAGGTTTTGGGCTAGTCCATCTCTTCGTGGGGGATTCTCAGCATGGCTGTCTGCTCGCTTCACACTTTTTGGGCAGTTGGACAGAGCAACGTCGCTCACTAAGTGCTTTTTAAAATAAAGACAGCCCTGAGAATCCCCCATGAGAAGATGGGCTAGTACAAAACCTGTCAGATTTTTACTACCTACTATAAGTGACAGCAATATAGGAGAAAAATAATTTTTGGCTCTTTTTACTCTGAGAAAAATGTGCTTCTTATTTGAATGTGTTAACATGTATTTTAAATGTTACGATTTCTGTGATAGTGGTCCTTTAAGCTCAAGGTTTATGTTGCTGTATTTTAGGTTAAAGGTATTTACTGTAGAGTAAATATGATAGATTAGGATTTTGTTTTCCTTTTAGATACTATTTTTATCAGTGTGTATTGCTGTGATTATATTACCTGCATATCATCTTGCGATATGTGACTAAATATATTTTTTATTTTCTTTAATAAAACAATACATAAGTGTTAATAATCTAGTCTGCATAGATTAGCTCATTGCCATTATACCGTATGCTTGTTATCTAGTAAATTGTCAATTAGTTGGCCGTTTCTTGTGTAAGTACAGTTTCTACAAAGTCTGATGGTGTTTACCTGATGGAAAACAGATGCTCTAAATTAAGTGCTTAGAACAGTGGTTCCCAACCTTTTTGGAGTCGTGACACATCAAACCAAACGTTCAGATCTCCGTGACACATAGACTAAATGCATGTAACCGCGTTTCCCCACTAAATGCACATAAGAGACAGCGTTTCACCAGTAAATGCAGGTAATGACAGACAGCCTTTCACCAGTAAATGCACGTAATGAGAGACAGCGTTTAACCAGTAAATGCACATAATAAGAGACAGCTTTTCACCAGTAAATGCACATAATAAGAGACAGCTTTTCACCAGTAAATGCACATAAGAAACAGCTTTTCACCGGTAAATGCACATAAGAGACCTCTTTTCACCAGTAAATGCACATAATAAGAGACAGCTTTTCACCAGTAAATGCACATAATAACAAACAGCCAGTTGTCCCCAGTATATGTAGCCAGGGATATATGTGCCCAGTATATGTAGCCAGGGATATATGTGCCCAGTATATGTAGCCAGGGGTATATGTCCACAGTATATGTAGCCAGGGGTATATGTGCCCAGTATATGTAGCCAGAGGTATATGTGCCCAGTATATGTAGCCAGGGGTATATGTGCCCAGTATATGTAGCCAGAGGTATATGTGCCCAGTATATGTAGCCAGGGGTATATGTAGCCAGGGGTATATATGCCCAGTATATGTAGCCAGAGGTATATGTGCCCAGTATATGTAGCCAGAGGTATATATGCCCAGTATATGTAGCCAGGGGTATATGTGCCCAGTATATGTTAAGGGCTCTGCCTCTGACATGGGAGACCTGGGTTCGAATCTCGGCTCTGCCTGTTCAGTAAGCCAGTAATTCAGTAAGGAGTTTATTGGGCAAGACTCCCTAACACTGCTACTGCCTACTGAGTGCGCTCTAGTGGCTGCCTCGCAAGCGCTTTGAGTCCGACAGGAGAAAGGCGCTATACAAATACTGCCATTATTATTATTATTATATGTAGCCAGGGATATATGTACCCAGTATATGTAGCCAGGGGTATATGTCCCCAGTATATGTAGGCAGGTGTATATGTCCCCGGTATATGTCCCCAGTATATGTAGCCAGGGGTATATGTGCCCAGTATAAGTAGGCAGGGGTATATGTCCCCAGTATATGTAGGCAGGGTGTATATGTGCCCAGTATATGTAGTCAGGAGTATATGTCCCCAGTATACGTAGGCAGGTGTATATGTCCCGGATATATGTAGGCAGGGGTATATGTGCCCAGTATATGTAGGCAGGGGTATATGTGCCCAGTATATGTAGTCAGGAGTATATGTCCCCAGTATATGTAGGAAGGGGTATATGTCCCCAGTATATGTAGCCAGGTGTATATGTCCCCAGTATATGTAGCCAGAGGTATATGTGCCCAGTATATGTAGCCAGGGATATATGTGCCCAGTATATGTAGCCAGGTGCCACCCCCTCCCCCCCCAGGAGGAGAGAGCGAGGGAAGGAGAGCAGCACCTCAGGGTGCTCTCCCTCCCTCGCTCTCTCCTCCGGAACGAAGTGCGGTGGCTGGCAGAGGGGCGGAACTTACCTTCCGTGTCTCCGTCTGGTCTCGTCGCCAGCGCGGGATGATTTGCCACTACTCTGGCCTGATCCAGACCAGAGCAGCGGCTGCAGAACCAGAACTTCCGGCCGGCGCTTGGAGCGACACGAAAGGTAAGTCCCGCCCGCTGCCAAGCGCCGCCACACTTAGTATCAGAGGGGAGAGCGAGGGAGGCAGAGCACCCTAAGGTGAGAGAAGGGGGGAGATGGCCCCCTTCTCCGCCGCTGCCCACAGCTCTCCCTCCACTGCGCTGCTCCCCTCCGAGAGAGCCGCGACACATACCCAAAGCCTCCGCGACACATGTATGTGTCGCGGCACGTGAGTTGGGAACCACTGGCTTAGAATGTCACTTATATAAACTGTGGTGCATTATGTATTTGTGTAAATGTTGTGTTAATAGAAAACTCCATGCTGCTTCCCAAATAAATATTTTCACTACTGACAGTCTTTTTAAAATACTGTTTGGCTGTGATAGGCTTGTTGGTTTAAAAAATGCTTAACAAATAGCAATTTCTCTGCACAGTTATGAAAAAAATGTGTATAACTATAAAGGATCCTTTGTTTCATAATATTGCAGAATCTGTTTACTTAAAGGTCCAATTTTAGGGAACTTTCATTATCCTTAGATCATACGTTTGTGCAAAGCAAGAAAATTTCCAACAGCCTGGCCAGCTATTTAAGGTCCGTACGCACACTGGATTAAAGTCGTCTGAGGCGGCTGATAATAACCGTTTCTGCAGATAATCCAGTTGCATAGCAGGTCCCGGCCAGGGATTCGCCAGGTCTATTAATTCAGCCAAGCAACGGCGGATAGGCTTGTGTACTCACCTTACAGGAAAGCATTATCAGCCTTTAGACTGTACAGCCTCAGCCAGCAATGCCACCTGAGGGATTGGTTACCAATCCCCATCAGGCCACATCAGTCTAGCGTGTGTATGGACCTCTAGGGTTGTCTTGTCTTCTTTGGTGCTCTATGTGTACCTCTACCTTTTAATCAGGTTTTGTGAGTGTTGTGGTAGTTTTAAGCAAGTAATGTGGGGTCACCCAGAGAGTGGAGTCTAAGGAGTTCTGTGCAAGGTGCATGGTGCAAGAATCATCAAAAGTTCAAAGCGCACTGGTAAAATGAGAAATGAGCAGGGTGCGCTCTCAGCTGAGTATAGCAATTACTCTATGCAGATATATATGTATAGTCCAGCGCACATCCTCTAACTACATATCCAGTCCATTCTTGCACAATTTAAAGTCTCGGTTCACACTGTCTCTGATGCTGATGCTGCACTCTTCTAGTGCTCCACTGCCACCAAATAGCACCCAACAGAAAACTCACTAAATTCAGTGTGACCACTGTCAGACTGGTCAGAAAGTGCACACTTCCAGGATACCCTGGTGCCTCAGGTCCTGGTCTCACTTGTTATTGTTAATTCCACATGTCCAAGTTCATATGTCCAAATACCTCAAACAAAAGCCTCCCATAGCGTGATACAGTTTAAAACAGCTCTACTTTATTAAAGATTCACACTCACATGTCACCAGTTGTTAAATGGGCACAGAGTTTTTTCCACGGGGGCTCTCCCCCTTTGCCAAGTCGGGTTATGCTGCGTATCTCAGCGGTCCGCATTCTCCGCCGCCACCGCTCACTTCCTGGTATGTCCAATCCCCGCCCGACTAGTTTCGTCAATCCCTCGTGACTCATCAGGAGCATAGGGATTGGACGCAATACCAGGATATTTCATTTCAGTCGTCTTTCATCATTGGTACCCCATACAGTGCTCTGATTGGCTGCCACCCGCTCGTACTCCAGTCACAGCTGAACTTCCACAGCGCATCTACCTTTACTATCCCCTAGCGACGGCCGCTCCCCCCCAGAGTTACGTCATGCCCTAGCTTTGTCGCCATTGGTCTGTTCGCCGTGTGTTGTTCGCACCCTGTATTCCTTGCTGCATAGGACTCTTTTACGGGGGAAAACTCGTTCACATCTTTAATATAAACAACATACAGTTACGCTTAATATAATCTTCATTACCCTACTTTAAAATAATTCACATAGATCTTTTGTATCCACAACCTGACAGTACATTTACAATTCATATTTCGATCTCACATGGGAATTACTTATTAATCTTAATAACATAATTCCTAATTCCACACTATATATCCACATTTTCTATTATTATTTATCACATCAATACGGTATTGATTAGATTCCAGTTCCACGGCGGAGAAACGCAGCATATGCATGGCAGACATTTTTTTTTCTTTTGCTATGTTCATAGCTAAAATACATGGATACATTTTTGGTGAAATTTCCCTGCAAAAACATTTTTGCTAGTCTAACAAGCTTATCACTACTAATGTCCTTAAAACGCAGTTAGCCAATCCCATGAAATCTTACTTTGCATTGGTGCCGAGGCATTGAAATTTTATGTTGCATTAGTGCAGAGTCATTGAGATCCTTACTTACCACTAGCGCAAAAGTGATTGAAATCCCTACTTTGCACTGGCGCAGAGTTATTGCAATCCTTTTTTTGCACTGGAGAATGAGAAACCCCAAAATAGCTATAATCAAGTTAGCTTCCATAGGTTTATATGGTTAAAAGTGAACTGGATTATTATTATTAATACTAGTAGACCTAAGCCCGTTTAAAAATGGACTCTAGGTCTGTGTTTCTGGGCGTGCGCGCACCCGCCACCCGCCGTGCACACGTGCCCACCGCCACGCGCGCAACTGCCGCACACCCGGCCGTCCGCTCACCCACCGCACATCCGGCCACCCGCTCACCCGCCGCCCGCTTGGCTCCCTGGCCCCATCCCCGTCCTCCTTTCTCTGTGAGGCTGGGTCCATGCTGCGCACATGCGCAGTAGCAAAAAGCACGGACAACGATACACAGAGACAGGTGTACGCTGGGACATAGGGGTTTTATTATATAGGATTATTTTGTATTTACGGTATATAGTGTCAACATCTTCCATGGCATTGTACGTAGTACAAAACAAATGGGGGGTGCATAGATACATGAGATGTTCAAAACTTTGTACAATCAGGGTATCTAGCAATATAAGTACAAATGCATACATAGTAGAACATGTTGATACATAGATGAAAGATCTTCATGACTTCAGCCACTGTTCCAAATGAGGTAAAGTCCTTGTGTTGTGATGGATTTGTGTACGCAAAAACATCAGATAGTTCACATAAAACAATGTCTGATATTCCCCATATGTGTTGCAGTAGAGAGAGTTTTCTAGATGCACGGCTGCATACATTTTTGTTCTTTGGCATTCAGTGCATTGAAAGAGGTCTGTGCTAAATTGTACAGAAACATAGTGGCCATATGTTGCTGTGCTTAAAAAGTCACCTGAACTTTCTAGTAAGAACAGCCCTAAATGTTTTATGTTTTTAATTCTAATAAGTAGGGAAAATGATTTATTTCTTGTTTTTAAATGCTTTTATCTTTCTATGACTACAGAGGGCCTTTGGCACCACATATTCTTTGTGTAAAAAACAGTGTGCCCAGTGCCTGTTAACTTCCTAAAGGAAGTACTTTCCAATAATAGCCAGCAATCACATATTTTAATTTGCACCATTGGTCTGTGTCCCCATTGGGGATATCAGTACTCTCTTCCTATTCCCATGATATTAATTCCCTGGGAATTAGTAAGACAGGAAGTTCACCAATACGCCACAGCAGTAGAAACCTGAGAGAAGTGTTTGATCTTCTCCATCCTCTCCAAAACTTTAGAAAATAATGGAGCGCCAATTCAAGTTTACACTTTGTGGAAGAAAGCTTTAAAGTGACACTGAAGCAAAAAAAAAAAAAATCTGATATAATGAATTGTTTAAAAACATTAGTAGCAAAGAAAATAGTCTCATATTTTTATTTTCAGTTATATAGCTTTTTTTTAAATTTATTTATAACATTGCATCATCTCACTAATATAAATGCCAAAGTTTGGATGTTTGTTACTCAATCACACAACAATGGCTGAACGGATGTGAATGAAATTTGGCACACACATAGTACATTACCTGGAATAACATATAGGATAATTTTTATCCCCATAACCAAAAAGTGGGCGGAGACAAATACAAATTTCACTGGGAAAATGTAAACTGCAGCCATTCTTACACTGTTAATGGGCTTGATTCACTAAGATAAATAGCATGCCTTATCAAAGTTAGCACGCTTTATGAAAGTTAACACATCTTATCAGAGTAGCATAGCAAACTCTACAAACCCGCAGGGGCTCAGGGCAGGACGAGTGGAGCTCTTGTCCTTGCCAATTAGCAGGCATAAGTATGCTATCCTACTCTGATAAGACGTGTTAACTTTGATAAGGCGTGCTATTTGTCTTAGTGAATCAAGCCCTTTTTTTTTATGTACAAGTGCTCCAGAAAACAGCACTGTAGCTGTCCCAAGTTGGGTCGGAGGGCTTAGAGAAGCTCTTTTGCATAGATAACTGAAGTTTCTTAGCTCTTCCTGTACTGGAAACAATATTAGAATAATTTATTTCCTAGTAATGTTCTATTGTTTAGCTGTACTACACATACAATTACAGCATACGTTTATTTTCACTTCAGAGTCACTGTAGAGTTGCCATCAAAACTGGTAAAATTAGTGAATAGAGGCCATGTAAATGGGATTTCAGATCTCTTTGTAACAGTTTTTATTGTTGTAATTCATTTGAGATGTACATGTGAAATTACTCTAAGTTCATTATTTGACCATTTGATTTATTGTGCATTCGGCAGACAAAAAGCTTCACTAGCATCTAAATTATTGATGTTTTGTCTGCAACCATGATTTCTAGTCTTCAGCAATAATCAACTCCCATTACCATTCATCCTGTTTATTTCCTTGAATTTTGTGGAAAGTAAAAAAGGCAGCAAAAACACAGTTGTAAATGTGATTTGTTTTTTTAGAAAGCTAATTGATAATTTGTGTGTTTTGGGAAATTGCTAATGGGAAATGCATGCTTTACATTTGCTTAGTTAAAGTACACCACTGGTTCTCAAACTTCATCCAGTTGTATACCACATCTTATCTTAGTGTTTAAGTGCCACTTTTACCATTAAAGTACATCAATACATATATGCATAAAAATATATTTATTTCTCCCCTACTGCCCTTCCCTCTAACAGTAAGTAGGCCCCTCTGTTTGTATTAACCTTCCCCTTGCATGTGGGTAAGTTGTAGAGGGAGTGGGGCATGGCTGCGATGTGGTGCCGAGCACTGTAGTCTATTAGTCAGTCTGCCCCATATTTTCCTATAATAGAGAGTGCAGTACAAGGGTGGGAGTAATGTTGGGATAGTGCAGTTACTTTGCTGACAATTCAGCCGTTCCACTTGAAAGATATGGGTACATGACCCTTTAAGTTTTAGGAACCCCTGGAGGGAGTATGGAGACCTATAGGAGTGATCTTTGTTTAAATCCCTTTGAAAATGCTAATGTGCCTACAATGCTGTTCCTCTAGAAATATTTTTTTTCTGTGCCATCCACCTAGAATAAGTGTAATAAGATAAATAATATCATAACTGTGAAAACATAATCTGCATGCTTTTTCCAAATAAATGATGTAAAAAGGGCTATTGCCAGGTGATCAACATTACAGCAAGAAAGCATTAATTTGAAAGGCAAATAAACTGTTGCCGCTTTATGCCTCTCATCGCACATGTACTATAAAGTGAATATCAAGTGAATAAAACAAACAAACAGATACTTACCTAAAGAGGGGGAAGGCTCTGGGTCCTAGAGCACCCGTTAGCAGGTTGAATACTGCCGCCGTGGGAAGCTTTGGAAGTCTTAGGGAGCCTGAGTGTTCCCGAAGACGGGTGACTCCACAATGCGCCTGCGTGAGCGCGCTCTCTTCTGCATGCATAGTACAGAGCGACCCCAATGTTCCTGAAGACTTCCAAAGCCTCTTACAGCGGGGGATTCAAACTGGGGTGACATCGCTGGAATGAGGGGACCATGAGAGGAACAGGAAGGCTCTATAGGACCCAGAGCCTTCCCTCTACATAGGTAAGTATCTGGGTTTTTTTTTTCTAAATTGACATTAGCTTTAAAGGGAACCTAAACCAAACTTACTTAGTTACTGGATACCCTTCCTTGCCGCCTGGACCGACCTCTGCTGGTTACTGCATACTCTTGCCTGCCCTGTCAGTCAGTTGAACAAACTTGCATGCAGTCTCATATAAACTATATCACATACTGCCTGGAACATCCGTCACCTGTTGAATAACTTTGCATGCAGACTAATAGAAACTGTGTCATAACTTGCATCATCACCTGTTGCATAACACTGCATGCAGACTTGCATGAACTATTCCATAACCTGGATCATCCATTACCTGTTGAATAACTTTGCTTGAAGATTTGCCTGAACTGTCTCATACCTGGTTTTTCCATTGCCTGAACCTTGTCTGTGAATCTGCACTTGCTATCTCTGCTATTACTGACAATGACGCTGATTGCCTCATCCCTCTGAACCAAGGTAATAACCCTGTTTGATACTGCTGAACTGTTGAACTGTGTTACTTGCCTCATTAGGGCTCTAACAGGTTATCCCTCTCTCCTTCAGTCTGTATGCCTTGCACGTTAAGACCTTGGGGTAACTGTAGTCAGGAGACAACTAACGTGTCCTGTTCACGCGGGGGCTTGTCTATAGGTGAAGACGTGAGCCGGGCTCACAGCCACAGTAATAGATTGAGGCATAGAGACTGAGTGAGGACATAACCTGTCAAGTCTTACAGAGCATACCAGTTTACTTATATTTTCTTGGCCGGCTGCTATGGAAAGCACACAAGCTCTTGGATTAACCTTTTTATTTATTGGTTTATTATTTTTTATGTTTTTATCAACAAAACTCAGTTTATTAAAAGAATACAGAGCAAGATACAACAAAGCAGTAGTGATGTAGCAAACACCAAATTTTCAGTAAATTTTCCGCAAACGTTCTCGAACGGGCGAACCGCCATAGACTTCAATGGGCAGACGAATTTTAAAACCTACGAAGACGGAAAACTTGTTTCAAGGGGTCTAACACCTGGACCATGGCATGCCAAAGGGGGATCCATAGCAAAATTCCCACCTAAAAGTTACGTAGTTGACGCAGAGTCAGGTTTTAATCTCTAAAGGGCAGAAATAACAGTACATTCCATATTTGTAGAATTAAGTGCTTTAAAATGTCCTGCGTGCGTACAAGGCGATAAGGTAGTGTAAGGGTTAGACCCCGTTCACACTGATGAAACGCTGCGTTAAACACACCGCAAATAACCGCAAAGAGCTTTAGTAATAACATAAGGTGAGCAAAACATTGTTTTTGCTATTTGACAACTACATGACATAAATGCTGTGCTGGCTCTCTGATAGGTGTGTGTGTGTGTGTGTGTGTGTGTGTGTTGGGGGGGGGGGGGTAATTCCAGGTGGGAGGAAGAGCTTCCATGTGTCTGCTGACTCTGGGGTGAGGTGTCCATTTTTGGCTCCCTTATAATGTATAGGGGGCGGGTCCAACACACCATGTGTTCGCGAATAGATGCAAAATATTTGCCGGGTGAACAGTTCGGGACATCTCTACACAGCAGACAGAGCAAGAGACAACAAAGGAGACAGAGCAAGATACAACACAGCAGACAGAGCAAGATACAACACCGCAGACAGAGCAAGATACAACACAGCAGACAGAGCAAGAGACAGCACTGCAGACAGAGCAAGAGACAACACAGGAGACAGAGCAAGATACAACACAGGCGGCAGAGCAAGATACAACACATGAGGCAGAGCAAGATACAACACAGGAGGCAGAGCAAGATACAACACAGGAGACAGAGCAAAAGACATCACTGCAGACAGAGCAAGATACAACACAGCAGACAGAGCAAGATACAACACCGCAGACAGAGCAAGATACAACACAGCAGACAGAGCAAGATACAACACAGTAGACAGAGCAAGAGACAGCACTGCAGACAGAGTAAGAGACAACACAGGAGACAGAGCAAGATACAACACAGGAGGCAGAGCAAGATACAACACAGGAAACAGAGCAAGATACAACACAGGAGGCAGAGCAAGATACAACACAGGAAACAAAGCAAGATACAACATGGGAGGCAGAGCAAGATACAACACAGGAGACAGAGCAAAATACAACACAGCAGACAGAGCAAGAGACAGCACTGCAGTCAGAGCAAGATACAACACAGCAGACAGAGCAAGAGACAACACAAGAGACAGAGCAGGGTCCAACACAGCAGACAGAGCAAGAGACAACATAGCAGACAGAGCAAGAGACAGCACCGCAGACAGAGCAAGAGAGAGCACTGCAGACAGAGCAAGAGACAACACAGCAGACAGAACAAGAGACAACACAGTAGACAGAGCAAGAGACAACACATCAGACAGAGCAAGAGACAAGACAGCAGACAGAGCAAGAGACAACACAGGAAACAGAGCAAGATACAACATGGCAGGCAGAGCAAGATACAACACAGGAGACAGAGCAAGATACAACACAGGAGGCAGAGCAAGATACAACACAGGAGGCAGAGCAAGATAAAACACAGCAGACAGAGCAAGAGACAGCACTGCAGACAGAGCAAGAGACAACACAGGAGGCAGAGCAAGAGACAACACAGCAGTCAGAGCAAGATACAACACAGCAGACAGAGCAAGAGACAACACAAGAGACAGAGCAGGGTCCAACACAGCAGACAGAGCAAGAGACAACACAGCAGACAGAGCAAGAGAGAGCACTGCAGACAGAGCAAGAGACAACACAGCAGACAGAGCAAGAGACAACACATCAGACAGAGCAAGAGACGACACATCAGACAGAGCAAGAGACAAGAAAGCAGACAGAGCAAGAGACAACACAGCAGACAGAGCAAGAGACAACACAAGAGACAGAGCAGGGTCCAACACAGCAGACAGAGCAAGAGACAACACAGCAGACAGAGCAAGAGACAGCACCGCAGACAGAGCAAGAGAGAGCACTGCAGACAGAGCAAGAGACAACACAGGAGACAGAACAAGAGACAACACAGCAGACAGAACAAGAGACAACACAGTAGACAGAGCAAGAGACAACACATCAGACAGAGCAAGAGACAAGACAGCAGATAGAGCAAGAGACAACACAGGAAACAGAGCCAGATACAACATGGGAGGCAGAGCAAGAGACAACACAGCAGTCAGAGCAAGATACAACACAGCAGACAGAGCAAGAGACAACACAAGAGACAGAGCAGGGTCCAACACAGCAGACAGAGCAAGAGACAACACAGCAGACAGAGCAAGAGACAGCACTGCAGACAGAGCAAGAGAGAGCACTGCAGACAGAGCAAGAGACAACACAGGAGACAGAGCAAGAGACAACACAGCAGACAGAGCAAGAGACAACACATCAGACAGAGCAAGAGACGACACATCAGACAGAGCAAGAGACAAGAAAGCAGACAGAGCAAGAGACAAAACAGCAGACAGAGCAAGAGACAACACAAGAGACAGAGCAGGGTCCAACACAGCAGACAGAGCAAGAGACAACACAGCAGACAGAGCAAGAGACAGCACCGCAGACAGAGCAAGAGAGAGCACTGCAGACAGAGCAAGAGACAACACAGGAGACAGAACAAGAGACAACACAGCAGACAGAACAAGAGACAACACAGTAGACAGAGCAAGAGACAACACATCAGACAGAGCAAGAGACAAGACAGCAGATAGAGCAAGAGACAACACAGGAAACAGAGCCAGATACAACATGGGAGGCAGAGCAAGATACAACACAGGAGACAGAGCAAGATACAACACAGGAGGCAGAGCAAGATAAAACACAGCAGACAGAGCAAGAGACAGCACTGCAGACAGAGCAAGAGACAACACAGGAGGCAGAGCAAGAGACAACACAGCAGTCAGAGCAAGATACAACACAGCAGACAGAGCAAGAGACAACACAAGAGAGAGAGCAGGGTCCAACACAGCAGACAGAGCAAGAGACAACACCGCAGACAGAGCAAGAGACAGCACTGCAGACAGAGCAAGAGAGAGCACTGCAGACAGAGCAAGAGACAACACAGGAGACAGAGCAAGAGACAACACAGCAGACAGAGCAAGAGACAACACATCAGACAGAGCAAGAGACGACACATAAGACAGAGCAAGAGACAAGAAAGCAGACAGAGCAAGAGACAACACAGCAGACAGAGCAACGAAGACGGAAAACTTGTTTCAAGGGGTCTAACACCTGGACCATGGCATGCCGAAGGGGGATCCATAGCAAAATTCCCACCAAAAAGTTACATAGTTGACGCAGAGTCAGGTTTTAATCTCTAAAGGGCAGAAATAACAGTACATTCCATATTTGTAGAATTAAGTGCTTTAAAATGTCCTGTGTGCGTACAAGGCGATAAGGTAGTGTAAGGGTTAGACCCAGTTCACACTGATGAAACGCTGCGTTAAACACACCGCAAATAACCGCAAAGAGCTTTAGTAATAACATCAGGTGAGCAAAACATTGTTTTTGCTATTTGACACCTCCATGACATAAATGTTGTGCTGGCTCTCTGATAGGTGTGTGTGTGTGGGGGGGGGGGGGGGTAATTCCAGGTGGGAGGAAGAGCTGCCATGTGTCTGCTGACTCTGGGGTGAGGTGTCAATTTTTGGCTCCCTTATAATGTATAGGGGGCGGGTCAACACACCATGTGTTCGCGAATAGTCGCAAAATATTTACCGGGTGAACAGTTCGGGACATCTCTACACAGCAGACAGATCAAGAGACAACACAGGAGACTGAGCAAGATACAACACAGCAGACAGAGCAAGATACAACACAGCAGACAGAGCAAGAGACAGCACTGCAGACAGAGCAAGAGACAACACAGGAGACAGAGTAAGATACAACACAGGAGGCAGAGCAAGATGCAACACAGGAGGCAGAGGAAGATACAACACAGGAGGCAGAGCAACATACAACACAGGAGACAGAGCAAGAGACAGCACTGCAGACATAGCAAGATACAACACAGCAGACAGAGCAAGATACAACACCGCAGACAGAGCAAGATACAACACAGCAGACAGAACAAGATACAACACACTACAAACAAGATTTTTGCGCTCCTAGTCACAGGTAGACACATACAGATGCTTCCTCCTCAAATATGTGCACTGCGACGCTCCGTTATGGGGTTGCTTGGCAGAAAACTCTAAATGAAAAAGGAGCGCGCCATAGTGCCTTACATCAAGAGAGGAAAGTTTATTAGGTGGTGGTTTAGGAGGTGGGCGTGGCTGACGCTTAGCACGCGTATGACGTCATTACGCGTTCCGGCGCAATGGTATGCGTGCTAAGCGTCAGCCACGCCCACCTCCAGCGAGACGGAACCCTGGCAATCGGGACTCGCGCTGCTGGCCACAGCGCGTCATCCTTCACTGAGGTTAAGCGGTTGGCTGTCCGCTGACATGCGCTTTTCAATTGTACCTTTGTGAGTATAACATTTAACTCTAATAAACTTTCCTCTCTTGATGTAATGCACTATGGCGCGCTCCTTTTTCATTTAGAGTTTTCTGCCAAGATACAACACAGCAGACAGAGCAAGAGACAACACAGGAGACAGAGCAAGATACAACACAGCAGACAGAGCAAGAGACAACACAGGAGACAGAGCAAGATACAACACAGGAGGCAGAGCAAGATACAACACAGGAGACAGAGCAAGAGACAACACAGCAGACAGAGCAAGATACAACACAGCAGACAGAGCAAGAGACAACACAGGAGACAGAGCAAGATACAACACAGGAGGCAGAGCAAGATACAACACAGCAGACAGAGCAAGCGACAACACAGGAGGCAGAGCAAGATACAACACAGCATACAGAGCAAGAGACAACACAGGAGACAGAGCAAGATACAACACAGGAGGCAGAGCAAGATACAACACAGGAGGCAGAGCAAGATACAACACAGGAGACAGAGCAAGAGACAGCACTGCAGACAGAGCAAGAGACAGCACAGCAGACAGAGCAAGAGACAACACAGGAGGCAGAGCAAGAGACAACACAGCAGACAGAGCAAGAGACAACACAGGAGACAGAGCAAGAGACAACACAGGAGGCAGAGCAAGATACAACACAGGAGACAGAGCAAGATACAACACAGGAGGCAGAGCAAGATACAACACAGGAGACAGAGCAAAATACAACAGAGCAGACAGAGCAAGAGACAGCACAGCAGACAGAGCAAGAGACAACACAGGAGGCAGAGCAAGATACAACACAGGAGGCAGAGCAAGATACAACACAGGAGACAGAGCAAGATACAACACAGGAGACAGAGCAAGATACAACACAGGAGGCAGAGCAAGATACAACACAGGAGGCAGAGCAACATACAACACAGGAGACAGAGCAAGAGACAGCACTGCAGACATAGCAAGATACAACACAGCAGACAGAGCAAGATACAACACCGCAGACAGCGCAAGATACAACACAGCAGACAGAACAAGATACAACACACTACAAACAAGATTCTTGCGCTCCTAGTCACAGGTAGACACATACAGATGCTTCCTCCTCAAATATGTGCACTGCGACGCTCCGTTATGGGGTTGCTTGGCAGAAAACTCTAAATGAAAAAGGAGCGCGCCATAGTGCATTACATCAAGAGAGGAAAGTTTATTAGGTGGTGGTTTAGGAGGTGGGCGTGGCTGACGCTTAGCACGCGTATGACGTCATTACGCGTTCTGGCGCAATGGTATGCGTGCTAAGCGTCAGCCACGCCCACCTCCAGCGAGACGGAACCCTGGCAATCGGGACTCGCGCTGCTGGCCACAGCGCGTCATCCTTCACTGAGGTTAAGCGGTTGGCTGTCCGCTGACACGCGCTTTTCATTTGTACCTTTGTGAGTATAACATTTAACTCTAATAAACTTTCCTCTCTTGATGTAATGCACTATGGCGCGCTCCTTTTTCATTTAGAGTTTTCTGCCAAGATACAACACAGCAGACAGAGCAAGAGACAACACAGGAGACAGAGCAAGATACAACACAGCAGACAGAGCAAGAGACAACACAGGAGACAGAGCAAGATACAACACAGGAGGCAGAGCAAGATACAACACAGGAGACAGAGCAAGAGACAACACAGCAGACAGAGCAAGATACAACACAGCAGACAGAGCAAGAGACAACACAGGAGACAGAGCAAGATACAACACAGGAGGCAGAGCAAGATACAACACAGCAGACAGAGCAAGCGACAACACAGGAGGCAGAGCAAGATACAACACAGCATACAGAGCAAGAGACAACACAGGAGACAGAGCAAGATACAACACAGGAGGCAGAGCAAGATACAACACAGGAGGCAGAGCAAGATACAACACAGGAGACAGAGCAAGAGACAGCACTGCAGACAGAGCAAGAGACAGCACAGCAGACAGAGCAAGAGACAACACAGGAGGCAGAGCAAGAGACAACACAGCAGACAGAGCAAGAGACAACACAGGAGACAGAGCAAGAGACAACACAGGAGGCAGAGCAAGATACAACACAGGAGACAGAGCAAGATACAACACAGGAGGCAGAGCAAGATACAACACAGGAGACAGAGCAAAATACAACAGAGCAGACAGAGCAAGAGACAGCACAGCAGACAGAGCAAGAGACAACACAGGAGGCAGAGCAAGATACAACACAGGAGGCAGAGCAAGATACAACACAGGAGACAGAGCAAGATACAACACAGGAGACAGAGCAAGATACAACGCAGGAGGCAGAGCAAGATACAACACAGGAGGCAGAGCAAGATACAACACAGGAGGCAGAGCAAGATACAACACAGGAGACAGAGCAAGATACAACACAGCAGACAGAGCAAGCGACAACACTGCAGACAGAGCAAGAGACAACACTGCAGACAGAGCAAGAGACAACACAGGAGGCAGAGCAAGAGACAACACAGCAGTCAGAGCAACATACAATATAGCAGACAGAGCAAGAGACAACACAGGAGACAGAGCAGGGTCCAACACAGCAGACAGAGCAAGGCCAACACAGCAGACAGAGCAAGAGACAACACAGCAGACAGAGCAAGAGACAACACAGCAGACAGAGCAAGAGACAACACATCAGACAGAGCAAGAGACGACACATCAGACAGAGCAAGAGACAAGAAAGCAGACAGAGCAAGAGACAACACAGCAGACAGAGCAAGAGACAACACAAGAGACAGAGCAGGGTCCAACACAGCAGACAGAGCAAGAGACAACACAGCAGACAGAGCAAGAGACAGCACCGCAGACAGAGCAAGAGAGAGCACTGCAGACAGAGCAAGAGACAACACAGGAGACAGAACAAGAGACAACACAGCAGACAGAACAAGAGACAACACAGTAGACAGAGCAAGAGACAACACATCAGACAGAGCAAGAGACAAGACAGCAGACAGAGCAAGAGACAACACAGGAAACAGAGCAAGATACAACATGGGAGGCAGAGCAAGATACAACACAGGAGACAGAGCAAGATACAACACAGGAGGCAGAGCAAGATACAACACAGGAGGCAGAGCAAGATAAAACACAGCAGACAGAGCAAGAGACAGCACTGCAGACAGAGCAAGAGACAACACAGGAGGCAGAGCAAGAGACAACACAGCAGTCAGAGCAAGATACAACACAGCAGACAGAGCAAGAGACAACACAAGAGACAGAGCAGGGTCCAACACAGCAGACAGAGCAAGAGACAACACAGCAGACAGAGCAAGAGACAGCACTGCAGACAGAGCAAGAGAGAGCACTGCAGACAGAGCAAGAGACAACACAGGAGACAGAGCAAGAGACAACACAGCAGACAGAGCAAGAGACAACACATCAGACAGAGCAAGAGACGACACATCAGACAGAGCAAGAGACAAGAAAGCAGACAGAGCAAGAGACAAAACAGCAGACAGAGCAAGAGACAACACAAGAGACAGAGCAGGGTCCAACACAGCAGACAGAGCAAGAGACAACACAGCAGACAGAGCAAGAGACAGCACCGCAGACAGAGCAAGAGAGAGCACTGCAGACAGAGCAAGAGACAACACAGGAGACAGAACAAGAGACAACACAGCAGACAGAACAAGAGACAACACAGTAGACAGAGCAAGAGACAACACATCAGACAGAGCAAGAGACAAGACAGCAGATAGAGCAAGAGACAACACAGGAAACAGAGCCAGATACAACATGGGAGGCAGAGCAAGATACAACACAGGAGACAGAGCAAGATACAACACAGGAGGCAGAGCAAGATAAAACACAGCAGACAGAGCAAGAGACAGCACTGCAGACAGAGCAAGAGACAACACAGGAGGCAGAGCAAGAGACAACACAGCAGTCAGAGCAAGATACAACACAGCAGACAGAGCAAGAGACAACACAAGAGAGAGAGCAGGGTCCAACACAGCAGACAGAGCAAGAGACAACACCGCAGACAGAGCAAGAGACAGCACTGCAGACAGAGCAAGAGAGAGCACTGCAGACAGAGCAAGAGACAACACAGGAGACAGAGCAAGAGACAACACAGCAGACAGAGCAAGAGACAACACATCAGACAGAGCAAGAGACGACACATAAGACAGAGCAAGAGACAAGAAAGCAGACAGAGCAAGAGACAACACAGCAGACAGAGCAACGAAGACGGAAAACTTGTTTCAAGGGGTCTAACACCTGGACCATGGCATGCCGAAGGGGGATCCATAGCAAAATTCCCACCAAAAAGTTACATAGTTGACGCAGAGTCAGGTTTTAATCTCTAAAGGGCAGAAATAACAGTACATTCCATATTTGTAGAATTAAGTGCTTTAAAATGTCCTGTGTGCGTACAAGGCGATAAGGTAGTGTAAGGGTTAGACCCAGTTCACACTGATGAAACGCTGCGTTAAACACACCGCAAATAACCGCAAAGAGCTTTAGTAATAACATCAGGTGAGCAAAACATTGTTTTTGCTATTTGACACCTCCATGACATAAATGTTGTGCTGGCTCTCTGATAGGTGTGTGTGTGTGTGGGGGGGGGGGGGGTAATTCCAGGTGGGAGGAAGAGCTGCCATGTGTCTGCTGACTCTGGGGTGAGGTGTCAATTTTTGGCTCCCTTATAATGTATAGGGGGCGGGTCAACACACCATGTGTTCGCGAATAGTCGCAAAATATTTACCGGGTGAACAGTTCGGGACATCTCTACACAGCAGACAGATCAAGAGACAACACAGGAGACTGAGCAAGATACAACACAGCAGACAGAGCAAGATACAACACAGCAGACAGAGCAAGAGACAGCACTGCAGACAGAGCAAGAGACAACACAGGAGACAGAGTAAGATACAACACAGGAGGCAGAGCAAGATGCAACACAGGAGGCAGAGGAAGATACAACACAGGAGGCAGAGCAACATACAACACAGGAGACAGAGCAAGAGACAGCACTGCAGACATAGCAAGATACAACACAGCAGACAGAGCAAGATACAACACCGCAGACAGAGCAAGATACAACACAGCAGACAGAACAAGATACAACACACTACAAACAAGATTTTTGCGCTCCTAGTCACAGGTAGACACATACAGATGCTTCCTCCTCAAATATGTGCACTGCGACGCTCCGTTATGGGGTTGCTTGGCAGAAAACTCTAAATGAAAAAGGAGCGCGCCATAGTGCCTTACATCAAGAGAGGAAAGTTTATTAGGTGGTGGTTTAGGAGGTGGGCGTGGCTGACGCTTAGCACGCGTATGACGTCATTACGCGTTCCGGCGCAATGGTATGCGTGCTAAGCGTCAGCCACGCCCACCTCCAGCGAGACGGAACCCTGGCAATCGGGACTCGCGCTGCTGGCCACAGCGCGTCATCCTTCACTGAGGTTAAGCGGTTGGCTGTCCGCTGACATGCGCTTTTCAATTGTACCTTTGTGAGTATAACATTTAACTCTAATAAACTTTCCTCTCTTGATGTAATGCACTATGGCGCGCTCCTTTTTCATTTAGAGTTTTCTGCCAAGATACAACACAGCAGACAGAGCAAGAGACAACACAGGAGACAGAGCAAGATACAACACAGCAGACAGAGCAAGAGACAACACAGGAGACAGAGCAAGATACAACACAGGAGGCAGAGCAAGATACAACACAGGAGACAGAGCAAGAGACAACACAGCAGACAGAGCAAGATACAACACAGCAGACAGAGCAAGAGACAACACAGGAGACAGAGCAAGATACAACACAGGAGGCAGAGCAAGATACAACACAGCAGACAGAGCAAGCGACAACACAGGAGGCAGAGCAAGATACAACACAGCATACAGAGCAAGAGACAACACAGGAGACAGAGCAAGATACAACACAGGAGGCAGAGCAAGATACAACACAGGAGGCAGAGCAAGATACAACACAGGAGACAGAGCAAGAGACAGCACTGCAGACAGAGCAAGAGACAGCACAGCAGACAGAGCAAGAGACAACACAGGAGGCAGAGCAAGAGACAACACAGCAGACAGAGCAAGAGACAACACAGGAGACAGAGCAAGAGACAACACAGGAGGCAGAGCAAGATACAACACAGGAGACAGAGCAAGATACAACACAGGAGGCAGAGCAAGATACAACACAGGAGACAGAGCAAAATACAACAGAGCAGACAGAGCAAGAGACAGCACAGCAGACAGAGCAAGAGACAACACAGGAGGCAGAGCAAGATACAACACAGGAGGCAGAGCAAGATACAACACAGGAGACAGAGCAAGATACAACACAGGAGACAGAGCAAGATACAACACAGGAGGCAGAGCAAGATACAACACAGGAGGCAGAGCAACATACAACACAGGAGACAGAGCAAGAGACAGCACTGCAGACATAGCAAGATACAACACAGCAGACAGAGCAAGATACAACACCGCAGACAGCGCAAGATACAACACAGCAGACAGAACAAGATACAACACACTACAAACAAGATTCTTGCGCTCCTAGTCACAGGTAGACACATACAGATGCTTCCTCCTCAAATATGTGCACTGCGACGCTCCGTTATGGGGTTGCTTGGCAGAAAACTCTAAATGAAAAAGGAGCGCGCCATAGTGCATTACATCAAGAGAGGAAAGTTTATTAGGT
Organism: Hyperolius riggenbachi; assembly: GCF_040937935.1. NCBI lineage: Eukaryota > Metazoa > Chordata > Amphibia > Anura > Hyperoliidae > Hyperolius > Hyperolius riggenbachi. The sequence goes on from NC_090649.1 coordinate 300,623,493, forward strand.
GGTGGTTTAGGAGGTGGGCGTGGCTGACGCTTAGCACGCGTATGACGTCATTACGCGTTCTGGCGCAATGGTATGCGTGCTAAGCGTCAGCCACGCCCACCTCCAGCGAGACGGAACCCTGGCAATCGGGACTCGCGCTGCTGGCCACAGCGCGTCATCCTTCACTGAGGTTAAGCGGTTGGCTGTCCGCTGACACGCGCTTTTCATTTGTACCTTTGTGAGTATAACATTTAACTCTAATAAACTTTCCTCTCTTGATGTAATGCACTATGGCGCGCTCCTTTTTCATTTAGAGTTTTCTGCCAAGATACAACACAGCAGACAGAGCAAGAGACAACACAGGAGACAGAGCAAGATACAACACAGCAGACAGAGCAAGAGACAACACAGGAGACAGAGCAAGATACAACACAGGAGGCAGAGCAAGATACAACACAGGAGACAGAGCAAGAGACAACACAGCAGACAGAGCAAGATACAACACAGCAGACAGAGCAAGAGACAACACAGGAGACAGAGCAAGATACAACACAGGAGGCAGAGCAAGATACAACACAGCAGACAGAGCAAGCGACAACACAGGAGGCAGAGCAAGATACAACACAGCATACAGAGCAAGAGACAACACAGGAGACAGAGCAAGATACAACACAGGAGGCAGAGCAAGATACAACACAGGAGGCAGAGCAAGATACAACACAGGAGACAGAGCAAGAGACAGCACTGCAGACAGAGCAAGAGACAGCACAGCAGACAGAGCAAGAGACAACACAGGAGGCAGAGCAAGAGACAACACAGCAGACAGAGCAAGAGACAACACAGGAGACAGAGCAAGAGACAACACAGGAGGCAGAGCAAGATACAACACAGGAGACAGAGCAAGATACAACACAGGAGGCAGAGCAAGATACAACACAGGAGACAGAGCAAAATACAACAGAGCAGACAGAGCAAGAGACAGCACAGCAGACAGAGCAAGAGACAACACAGGAGGCAGAGCAAGATACAACACAGGAGGCAGAGCAAGATACAACACAGGAGACAGAGCAAGATACAACACAGGAGACAGAGCAAGATACAACGCAGGAGGCAGAGCAAGATACAACACAGGAGGCAGAGCAAGATACAACACAGGAGGCAGAGCAAGATACAACACAGGAGACAGAGCAAGATACAACACAGCAGACAGAGCAAGCGACAACACTGCAGACAGAGCAAGAGACAACACTGCAGACAGAGCAAGAGACAACACAGGAGGCAGAGCAAGAGACAACACAGCAGTCAGAGCAACATACAATATAGCAGACAGAGCAAGAGACAACACAGGAGACAGAGCAGGGTCCAACACAGCAGACAGAGCAAGGCCAACACAGCAGACAGAGCAAGAGACAACACAGCAGACAGAGCAAGAGACAGCACTGCAGACAGAGCAAGAGAGAGCACTGCAGACAGAGCAAGAGACAACACAGGAGACAGAGCAAGAGACAACACAGCAGACAGAGCAAGAAACAACCCATCAGACAGAGCAAGAGACAAAACATAAGACAGAGCAAGAGACAAGAAAGCAGACAGAGCAAGAGACAAGAAAGCAGACAGAGCAAGAGACAAGACAGCAGACAGAGCAAGAGACAACACAGCAGACAGAGTAAGAGACAGCACAGCAGACAGAGCAAGAGACAACACAGCAGACAGAGCAAGAAACAACACCACAGACAGAGTAAGATACAACACAGCAAACAGAGCAAGATACAAAACTGCAGACAGAGCAAGAGACAACACAGCAGACAGAGCAAGAGACAACACCGGAGACAGAGCAAGATACAACACCGCAGACAGAGCAAGATACAACACAGCAAACAGAGCAAGATACAACACCGCAGACAGAGCAAGAGACAACACAGCAGACAGAGCAAGAGACAACACCGGAGACAGAGCAAGATACAACACCGCAGACAGAGCAAGATACAACACAGCAAACAGAGCAAGATACAACACCGCAGACAGAGCAAGAGACAACACAGCAGACAGAGCAAGAGACAACACAGTAGACAGAGCAAGAGACAACACAGCAGGCAGAGCTAGAGACAACACAGCAGACAGAGCAAGATACAACACTGCAGACAGAGCAAGATACAACACAGGGGAGTTAAGCCCCATATACACACTCAACAGCTGTCTTTTATGCAGCACAATTATCAAACAACTTTTGTTGTGAAACAAGTTGAACAACAAAAAAAGTTGCTTGCTATTGTTCAAACAACAGTTCAACTTGTTTCACAACAAAAGTTGTTTGATAATTGTGCTGCATAAAAGACCGCTATTGAGCATGTGTATGGGGCTCAAGAGACAACACCGCAGACAGAGCAAGATACAACACAGCAGACAGAGCAAGAGACAACACAGCCGACAGAGCAAGATACAACACAGAAGAATACAACACAGCAGAGCAAGAGACAACACAGCAGACAGAGCAAGAGACAACACAGCAGACAGAGCAAGATACAACACAGAAGAATACAACATAGCAGAGCAAGAGACAACACAGCAGACAGAGCAAGAGACAACACAGCAGACAGAGCAAGATACAACACAGAAGAATACAACACAGCAGACAGAGCAAGAGACAACACAGCAGACAGAGCAAGAGACAACACTGCAGACAAAGCAAGAGACAACACAGGAGACAGAGCAAGAACAACACAGAAGAATACAACACAGCAGACAGAGCAAGAGACAACACAGCAGACAGAGCAAGAGACAACACAGCAGACAGAGCAAGATACAACACAGTAGACAGAGCAACAAACAACACAGCAGACAGATTTATTAGTTTATACCACTGCAGAGATACCACTGCAGAGAGAGCAGTGTTGGGCTTATTGGCCTGGTCTGGTAGAGCAGCGTTCTTCTTTCTAATGTCCAAGGTAGTCATTTATAGGTCACATGACTGTGCTGCAAATTTTATTTACACAATGAATGGAAGAAAAGTGATGGACAAAATACCTTTTTGATGAGTCAAATCCGTGTTAGTTCTCTATGGCTTGTTTTCTGCCCTGTCTAGATTTAGCTGTTGAATATATCATTCTGGAATGACCATGTGACTCACAAAGTACAAGCAATACAGCAGAAAATTTGTGATGGATGGTGGCTGCAAATGGTGGTATCAGAGGTACATGTGTTTCTTTAGCTGCACAGTTCACCTCACCACCCATCTCATCCATATTCATTTCTGTGCTCAAAAGAAGGGATTGAGCCTACTGTAGACTTGTATTTCACAGGAAGTGGGTATTAAGACTCCACTTTCTGAAAAAGAAGTTTGCAAACCACTGAGGTCTTGCCTTTATATGGATAGGTGTACAGCTGCAACAAGCACAGCTCTATAACAGATTTTTAAATTAGAAATCGCAATGCCACAAGTAACACTAGTGATTTACAACACACAACATGTGTGCCTTCAGAATGTATCAATTTCAATTTGAGGTCAAGTTGGACTTCAATAAGAAAGGCTGAACTGGAACCGGTTCGGCCTATCTGGATGAGCTTTCTCGTCCAGATAGGCACTGCTGCTTTACCTGCGTGGTGTGCGCGATCGGGCTTGCGCCCACGCGCGCGCCCGCCGCTAGCCCCCCAATCAGTGAATGGGAATATAATTCCCATTCACCGATCTAACTTCCCCGCAGAAATACCAACGCTTTCTATCCAGAGAGTGCGGTATTTCTGCCCCCAGGGAACTTCTCCGCAGCATTTTAGTTCCTGGATGCGAACGATCTCGACTTTTTTCACTGTGGCCATCTTGTGGCCAAATAGTAAACTGCACCCACATACATTTTTAATAAAAAAAAAATATTATCTTACATTTAAAATTAGCAGTTTCGCTCTCACACCAAAAATTACCCACATACATTGTTTTATTAAAAAAAAAAAAAAACAATAAAAAAAAAAAAAAACATAAATAGTTACCCAAGGGTCTGAACTTTTTAAATATGCATGTCAAGAGAATATGTTATTATATTATTTAAAATTATAAGCTTATAAATAGTGATTGACGCAAATTGAAAAAATGCACCTTTATTTCTAAATGAAATATCGGCACCATAAATTGTGATAGAGACATCGTTTAAACGGTGTAATAACCGGGACAGATGGGCAAATAAAATACATGAGTTTTAATTACGGTAGCGTATATTAATTTCAAACTATAATGGCCAAAAACTGAGAAATAATGATTTTTTTTCATTTCTTTCTTAATCTTCCTGTTAAAATGGATTTAGAAAAAAATAAATCTTAGCAAAATGTACTACCCAAAGAAAGCCTAATTAGTGGCGGAGAAAACAAGATATAGATCAATTCATTGTGATAAGTAGCAATAAAGTTATAGGCGAATGAGTGAAAGGTGAACGTTGCTCGGATGCATGAGATTTTCGGCACTGCGGTGCTGAACCGGTTAAAGTAATTTGTCTTCATTAAGGCCAGACAATAGATGACAGATGAGTGAGCCCTATTTCTTATATGCATCCACAGGGCAAACAGGGACATAATTACTAATCATAGTGCTCTCATGGTGATCCCCACGTCACCCCCCCCACCACCACCACCACCACCACCACCCAAAGGAAAATTCACATCCCTCTCCTTCTCTTTGATCCTTACAGTATGGCGTCATATAACAAGTGTGTCCATGTTTATGCTCCCATAACAGTGCAACACCCTTACTCCCCACAGTCCTGGTCTCTTTGTGGCTGCAGGGTCTGCTTCCCCAGTAGTCACACATCTGAGGACAAAGCTGGTCTGCAACCCTAATTTCACTCCAGCCACTTGTCAACACTTCACCGGGGCACTAATAAGTAGCATACTAACATCAGCTTACTTTGTTAACACAAAGCCAACGTCAAGCTCTCCTGAACTTTCTAATCCCTGCTAAACACTAGGTTGTGAAGTACAGTAAAGATGTTGTTTTAGCAATCAACCCGTTTTTACACAGAAAAAGATTGCTGTGTTGTTGATAAGTTCATTTGAGTGCAGCATTAGATTTAGAGCAGGAGCATCCACAAGGCAACCTAGGCAGGCGCCTGGGACTTAATGTTTGACAGGGGGCCCAACTTCCACTTTCTATGTCCCCTATGTCTCCCACCTCAGATTGCCAAAAGGACCACCAGGATGAGCTAAATCACTACCTTGCCTAGGGTCCTATTTCATCTTAATCCATCATTGATTAGATTTGTGGCAAGGATGTAGAGGTATTGATGGAAAATTGCTTTGCATTTAGTAAGTAAGCTTATCTTGGTTCACAGTTAGTCGAGGGTTAGCATTACTTATTGGCTAGAGAACTAGCCCTTAAACACTTTTTTCATATCTAAATCCCACCCTTAGTTGCTTTCTCATTATCGCAGCTGTCTTTTTCAGGACAGGATATACATGTGTCAGGAGGGTGTGAAGGCTGGGTCTTTGAGAACTCCATTGAATCTGTACTATTAATATAGTGTTATGCATGTGTTCTCCCAAATAAAAGAATCGTTCTACTAAATTGTTTACATTTGTGATTGTTGTGATCACATTTCTAGACAAACAGTTGATGTAAAGCACATCTGAAGCGACGCTGGCAAAAAAAGCTCAATACTCACCTATCTAGATGGAAGGTTCTGGATCCCATAAAGCCTTCCCAGTCCTACCTCCGTGCCTTCAGTCCACCACTGTCCCCTGTTGAAATACCGAGCATTTGAGACTCACATCCCTGAGTGCTTTGAAAGACAAGTGCATGCATACTGCGCATGGGCGAGCCCTGATTCGTGAATGTGCAGTACAGACCCGCTCCTCTTCAGAAGTACTTGTGAACACAAGTGCTTCCAAAGCCTTCACAAGGACTCCCAAAGGTGTATTTGACCAATTGATTGAATAACTTTAACCAAGGGACAGCAGTAGACCAAGGTCATGGAGAGAGGACTGGAAAGGCTCTATGGTATCCAGAGCCTTCCCTCTACACAGGTGAGTACCTAACCTTTTTTTCAGCGTCTTATCAGTATTTAAGATTTGTTTTCCATTCCTGAAAATTAGTATTCAGTTTTACGATCAGAGTATATCATGCATGGCCAACTTTAGTGTCAGTTGTCAAATGGCTGTATGGAAAAACAGCAGAACGGACCAGATTCTGTACTGCAGCTGTATCTATAGGATCAGGCTCTTTTTACATCTCCATATAGCTACAAAATCAGTAACACAGTGTATTTGCACTATTGTACAGGGAGTTATCTATTAAATATACTGGCTGGAGGAAATTTCATGCATCAGATAACTGTGTTTACATGTATTATAAACAGTTTCAGCCATACAAAATGTATTAAAAACCTGCAGAGAAAATCATGAGTTAAATTTGACAGTCTGCTCTGCTGCCCACCTCCAATTTAATCTATTTTTAACACAAATCCTTCTGCGTATAATGGTCTTCCAAGATTCACCAGGTCATCTGATAACTGGTATGTACATTTCCCTGTTAGAACTGTAAATCATTTTATTCAATCTCGTTACTTTTAAAAGTAGCTGTACACTATGCAGTGTACATCTCCCTGGTATTGACTGTTTGCCGGGTTTACTGCCTTGCACCTCTTTATATTACATCAGAATTCAGGAGAGATCTGGTCCAATGTTGATTGGAATGCTATCGCTACTATCTTATACTGCCACTGGAGTGCAGAACTACGTGGTCATGTGCAAGATAGAATTGATCAAGATGGTCACACTTTCCTTCACTTTCTTCTTCAGTCTGTATTGGCCCCTTTCACTCCCAGCACATCCACTATACAGAATGTATGTCAATCAGGCTGTTTTAGCACCAGTTTTACTTGGATGGGAGAGTGTAGATCGAGAGTGGGACACCTGGACTGGAAAGGCAATTAAAGTGCAGCATATCTGAAATGTTAAAGGACAACTGTATTGAGTGGGATATTGAGGCTGGCTGCCATATTTATTTCCTTTTACGCAATACCAGTTGCTTGGCTGTCCTGCTGATCCTCTGTCTATAATACTTTTAGACATTTAGATCAGCAGGACAGCCAGGCAGCAGGTATTGTTTAAAAGAAAATAAATATGGCAGCCTCCATATTCTTCTCACTTCAGTTGTCCTTTAACATTTGTATAGCACGTTTCTCCTGTCTGACTTAAAACATTTAAAAGCTACAACAACTAAGGGTGTGCTCAGTAGGCAATTTTGGAGCATTAGTGAGTCTTGTTTAAATACTCCTTACTAGTTATGTACTTGCTGCAGCAGGGAAGGTCTGGGGCTATTTGGCATGGGGGTAAACCAAACCAATTGGCCCTTGATTGAGGGTGATGGGGCAGGATGAGTGTAAAAAAAAAAGTGTCAAATATAGCATGACTAAGTTTCAGTGCTCCAGCTTTTCAGTGGTCACCAATGCGTTTCCTGCTTTTCACTACCCTTTTGTGTCTGAATTTCCCCCAGACTCTAGTTTACCCACAGTATGCCCTCAGCTTTGAAGTACTTGCCAACCACTTACAACGTTAGATTGGAGACGCCCAATGTATCAGAAATAAGGATAATAATTGGAATCAGTAATATAAGGAAAGTAACACAAACTATAATCTATAGTTTGTGTACTACAAACTATAATCTATAGTTTGTGTACTGAATACAATCTTTTTTTCCCACTTGACCCGCTGTTCTACCTTGTAGAGAAGTAAGCTATTACCTCCCCTATATTACTGATTATACATCGGGCGCCTCCAACCCAATACTTTTTAGCTTTGTAGTTCCCTAACTTCAAAGATCCTCAGAAGAGCAACCAACCAGAATCAGGTTGGGCCCCGAGCGGGGACAGTTAACTTCCCGTAGGTTACACGTGGTTGCAGTGCTCTGCAACCTACCTTTGTGAGTATTAACCACACACTTTAACCACTTAAGAACCAGAGGCTTGCATCCCCCCTAGTGACCAGGCCATTTTTACAATTCAGCACACTGCAGCTTTAACAGCTTGCTGCACGGCCATACACCTTAGCACAAAAATAAATCTTCTCTTCTTTTCTTGCCACCAACAGAGCTTTCTGTAAGTGGGATCTGATCACTGCTGCAGGCTTTATTTTTTTTTTATTAATTCCTAATTGTCTTTTTTTTTATGTCTTTTTTTTCTAATTTTTCCCTCCCACCAAGGTCCAATCAGGGTGATTGCCTCTTATAGGCATCAGCCTATTAGAGGGGATCGCGTGGTGAGCCGCTCCAGGGGACAGCCAAGTGACAGGGCTGTCCCCAGTACAGCGCTGCACTAGATTGCAGCACTGTACAACAGAAAAAGATGGCGTTTTTACCCTCAATCAACCTGCCAGCAATGATCACCACTAGCAGGTTATTTACAGAGCAGAGCTCTGTCACTCAAACAGCGATATCCCCGCTAATCTGCAGCTACAGAAGTTGATGCCAATCAGCATTAGGCGGTCCTGTAGCTGCCACCCTCCTGCCACCAATCGGCATTAGGTGGTCGGGAGGTGGTTAAATTTAATCTGATTACCGAATGCACCATTGGGCCCATAATCTCTCTTTCTCACGGATGCTCTTAACTTCGAATTCGGATGAAATTTGAATAGGGTTATTCGAATTTCATCCTACTAATTACAGCACATGTGCGGGGGGGGGAGGTGGTTAATCTTACCCATCAGGCGCCTTCTTCGCTCGTCCCTCGGCACCTCCCACGCTGCGTTCCGATCCGGCGTCACAAGATTACATACACTTCCTCCTTCCGGGTTGAAGGAGGAATTGTATAGTCACGTGACGCCAGATTGGAGCGCAGCATAGGGTGCGCTGAGGGACGAGTGAAGAAGACGCCTGATGGGTAAGATTAACCCCCCTCGCCCACCCACACAGGTGCTGTAATTAGTAGAATGAAATTCGAACAACCCTATTCGAATTTCATCCGAATTCGAAGTTAAGAGCATCCCTGCTCTTTCTCACTTAGGTACTTCTGGGTAAGTGCCTACCACAAGAATCACCTACATTAACTTACAGAGGCAGGTTGACAGAGATAGTCACGTTTAAAATAAGATACAGGCGCTGCTCCAAGTAAAATCCTCTGTATATCTTTCACCAGCTGCTCAGGATGACCAAATCCACAATCGGTATCACAAACTCCAAGTATATATCCACAGCGCTAGGTGATCACAATGGTATCTGCAGTCACACCACGGTGTATATTCTCAGACAGTGACCATTACCAAAGATAAAATCAATAGGTCACTCACTGTCCTTAAAAACATAGTTTTTAATAAAAATCCAAACAATACCACATATACAATATCTTACTTTAGGGGTCCTTTTAACAGGGACCCTTAGTAGTGATAAGCATATAGTGTATACCAATACACAAAAATCTAATCATCTAAGATGGCGCCGGACTCGGACGCCACGGCCACAGGGCTCCGGAATTTTTTCTACTTTTCTCCCTAATTCACCCTCGCTGCACTTACCCGATCTCCCCTTTCTCTCTGGGGAACGGGTGCGCATCGCAGGCTGCCGAGCGGGTTGAGGAGGACAGGAGGACGAGAGGCTTTTGGGCTCTCGTCCTCCTCCTAGGCTCCGGCAGAGTCTATCGCAGCCGGGGCATGGGAGGAGCACCATGCGGCCGAGCATCGTCCGCTGCCTACGCTGCCTCCACTCAACCTCCGATGCTGCGCTGGAGGAAATCACCAGCAGCACCGGGTCCTGCCTCTGCTGGGGACTGTGTCGGCCGGCCACCGCTGGGGACTTTGTCAGCCTGCTCCGCGGCACCACCTTGGCTGCTCCGGCCCTCCCACGTGGTCCTGACAAGTGGAGCTCCAGACCTGCCTTAGCCTGCGCACCACCAGCTGCCATTCCACATCCTCCAGCGCGTCACCACCACCGCCTGAGATCAGCTGCCCACTGTCCGAGCGGGTTGAGGAGGACAGGAGGACGAGAGGCTTTTGGGCTCCGGTATGCTCCGGCAGAGTCTATCGCAGCCGGGGGACGGGAGGTGCACCATGCGGCCGAGCATCGTCCGCTGCCTAGGCTGCCTCCACTCAACCCCTGATGCTGCGCTGGAGGGAACCACCAGCAGCAGCGGGTCCTGCCTCTGCTGGGGACTGTGTCGGCCGGCCACCGCTGGAGATTTTGTCAGCCTGCTCCGCGGCACCTAAATCCACCTTGGCTGCTCCGGCCCTCCCACGTGGTCCTGACAAGTCGAGCTCCAGACCTCCCAGGTTCATCTGCCTTAGCCTGCGCACCACCAGCTGCCATCCCACGTCCTCCAGCGCGTCACCACCACCACCTGAGGATCAGCTGCCCACTGTCCTACACGACGGCAAACCGGACCACAGAGCGGGACACGGTGTCATCTTGCCCAGCTTTGCCGCCTGAGCCACCGAGGTTAGTGCTCTGGACTACAGCTGGTGCCCAAGCTGCTGCTGCCACACGGCTCACCCCCACCACAGCGCCGTAATATACATCAGCCCCACGTGGTTGCGACCATAGGCCCACCTGATGCAGGCACTGCCCTCACTTTCTGCGGGCCCTCCATGGAAAGTATCCAGGCCCTCCGCAGAGGAACTTTTGCAGAGGCCATTTTGGGCCTCTGGGGCCTGCTCATACAACCTGGTGCTGCCACCTTCCACCTGGTCCCCACGTGGTCTGCCGGACTTAAACAATCCAGCATCTGGCAGGGGCCCACCGATCTGGCACCTACTGGCACCTTACTGCAGATCCTCTCTCCAGTCTCTGACGCGACCGTAGAGAAGGTAGCGGTCCACTCACATAGCACTTGGATGTATCCTCGGGGCCTTAGACTGTGTAACTATGTAACTAAGTATTATGTCCCATGCACTGTTTACTCACCACTAAATGTAATGTACATTACTGCTTGCGTTTTTGCTGTACCATCACCGACCCTGTATGTGCCAAAAATAATTCCGGGTACAACCCCCGTTGTACTTGGCGAAATAAATGATTCTGATTCTAATTCTGAAAAATAGTCTCCCGGTCTCTTGCAAATTTGCCCAGTCTCCAGTTACCTTTCCTTCCTTAAGGAACGGTAACTGGAGACTGGGCAAATTTGCAAGAGACCGTGAGACTATTTTTGTGTATTGGTATACACTATATGCTTATCACTACTAAGGGTCCCTGTCAAAAGGACCCCTAAAGTAAGATATTGTATATGTGGTATTGTTTGGATTTTTATTAAAAACTATGTTTTTAAGGACAGTGAGTGACCTATTGATTCTATCTTTGGTGATGGTCACTGTCTGAGAATATACACTGTGGTATGACTGCAGATACCATTGTGATTACCTAGCGCTGTGGATATATACTTGGAGGTTGACGGAGATGTGGTCACCTATGACTACTGGCAGATATTGGGAGAAATCTATGACTGCTGGCTGATATTTTGTGACACATATGACGGCTGGCTGATATTTTGCACCACATATTATTATTATTATTATTTAGTATTTATATAGCACCAACATCTTCCGCAGCGCTGTACAGAGTATATTGTCTTGTCACTAACTGTCCCTCAGAGGGGCTCACAATCTAATCCTTATCACAGTCATATGTCTATGTATTGTATGTTTGTATTTATTGTGTAGTGTATGTATTGTAGGCTTTAGGGGAAGCCAATTAACTTATCTGTATGTTTTTGGGATGTGGGAGGAAACAGGAGTACCCGGAGGAAACCCACGTAGACACGGGAAGAACATACAAACTTCTTGCACATGTTGACCTGGCTGGGATTCAAAGCGGGTACCCAGCGTTGCAAGGCATGAGCGCTAACCACTACGCCACTGTGCTGCCCGTATGACTTCTGGCTGATACTGGAGGCAAGCTATGACTTCAGAGAAATCTTGGGGGTCACCTATTTGTCACTCACATGGCAATCGCTCCTGCGTGGCTTTCTCTCTAGCACACAATTCCTGAGAACATGACCTCCCCAGCTTCACCTCCCTCAAACTGTTGTCCAGTCACCAAGCGGAAGGTTGTGTTCTTGTGACTTGCTGCCACACACAAGTGATTAGTATTATTATTATTGATTCATATAGTGCCAGCATCTTCTGTGGTGCTGAGTAGGAGAACAATGCCCTCGACTTGCACTAGGCCGAGACGATCCACCATTCCAAGAAACATCTAATGTGTGCAAGGCTCTAGGGACAGTTTCGTCCTGTTACTCCAAGTAAATGACCACCAAACAGCCCCTTTTAGGACAAGTGTGGCTCTGGGGGAAATTGCCTCCCTGTCCACTTTGCCAGTGCAGGATTCACAGCCTATATGAATGATATTGTGTTAAATCAGTGAGGGCAACGTCAGAAGAAAAGAATATTTAGGTCTGGTAAGGTTTGATACACATACAGTGGGTTGCAAAAGTATTCGGCCCCTTGAAGTTTTCCACATTTTGTCATATTAATGTCACAAACATGAATCAATTTTATTGGAATTCCACATGAAAGACCAACACAAAGTGGTGTACACGTGAGAAGTGGACTGAAAATCATACATGATTCCAAACATTTTTTACAAATAAATAACTGCAAAGTGGTGTGTGCATAATTATTCGGCCCCCTTTGATCTGAGTGCAGTCAGTTGCCTATAGACATTGCCTGATGAGTGCTAATGACTAAATAGAGTGTACCTGTGTGTAATCTAATGTCAGGACAAATACAGCTGCTCTGTGAGGGCCTCAGAGGTTGTCTAAGAGAATATTGGGAGCAACAACCCCGTGAAGTCCAAAGAACACACAAGACAGGTCAGGGATCAAGTTATTCAGAAATTTAAAGCAGGCTTAGGCTACAAAAAGATTTCCAAAGCCTTAAACATCCCACGGAGCACTGTTCAAGCGATCATTCAGAAATGGAAGGAGTATGGCACAACTGTAAACCTACCAAGACATGGCCATCCACCTAAACTCACAGGCCGAACAAGGAGAGTGCTGATCAGAAATGCAGTCAAGAGGCCCATGGTGACTCTGGACGAGCTGCAGAGATCTACAGCTCAGGTGGGAGAATCTGTCCATAGGACAACTATTAGTCATGCACTGTACAAAGTTGGCCTTTATGGAAGAGTGGCAAGAAGAAAGGCATTGTTAACAGAAAGCATAAGAAGTCACGTTTGCAGTTTGCCACAAGCCATGTGGGGGATACAGCAACCATGTGGAAGAAGGTGCTCTGGTCAGATGAGACCAAAATGGAACTTTTTGGCCAAAATGCAAAACGCTATGTGTGGCGGAAAACTAACACTGCACATCACTCTGAACACACCATCCCCACTGTCAAATATGGTGGTGGCAGCATCATGCTCAGGGGGTGCATCTCTTCAGCAGGGACAGGGAAGCTGGTCAGAGTTGATGGGAAGATGGATGGAGCCAAATACAGGGCAAACTTGGAAGAAAACCTCTTGGAGACTGCAAAAGACTTGAGACTGGGGCGGAGGTTCACCTTCCAGCAGGACAATGACCCTAAACATAAAGCCAGGGCAACAATGGAATGGTTTAAAACAAAACATATATATGTGTTAGAATGGCCCAGTCAAAGTCCAAATCTAAATCCAATCGAGAATCTGTGGCAAGATCTGAAAACTGCTGTTCACAAACGCTGTCCATCTAATCTGACTGAGCTGGAGCTGTTTTGCAAAGAAGAATGGGCAAGGATTTAAGTCTCTAGATGTGCAAAGCTTGTAGAGACATACCCTAAAAGACTGGCAGCTGTAATTGCAGAAAAAAGGTGGTTCTACAAAGTATTGACTCAGGGGGCCGAATAATTATGCACACCCCACCCAGTTATTTAGTTATAAAAATGCTTGAAATAATGTATGATTTTCGATCCACTTCTCACATGTACACCACTTTGTATTGATCCTTCACGTGGAATTCCAATAAAATTAGTGCATGTTTGTGGCAGTAATGTGACAAAATGTGGAAAACTTCAAGGGGGCCGAATACTTTTGCAACCCACTGTATGTGCATTCCACTGATATATACATCAGGAGAATGTTAAGTGTCTTCAGCGCCACATTCCAGGAATGGATGTGTATTAATCATCCAGTCGGGGAAAAAAATGTGCAGTATTGCTCAGCAGACAAATTCACAAAAGACATACAGTTAAAGAGAAAGTCCGACCAAGAATTTAACTTTATCCCAATCAGTAGCTGATACCCCCTTTTACATGAGAAATCTATTCCTTTTCACAAACAGACCATCAGGGGGCGCTGTATGGCTGATATTGTGGTGAAAACCCTCCCACATGAGTACGTACTCTTGGCAGTTTCCTGTCTGTGAACCTTGCTGCATTGTGGGAAATAGCTGTGTACAGCGGTTTCCAACTGCCAAAACACATGCAGCAGCTACATCATCTGCCAACAGTAAAAATGTCACATGTAATAAATGTCAGAATGTAAATCAGGGATTTGAAAGATTTTACAATGGGCAAACACTGACTAAATCATTTATACATAATTATTGTAAAAATGAAGCACTTTTTTTTATTACATTATTTTCACTGGAGTTCATCTTTAAGCCCATAAATATTTGCACAGAGACAACTTTTTTTTCGAATTTTGGTTCTGTACGTCACCACAATGAATTTTAAATGAAACAACTCAGGTGCAGTTGAAGTGCAGACTATCAGCTTTAATTCAGTGAGGTGAACAAAACAATTGCATAAAAATGTAAGGCAGCGAAATAATTCTTTTTAGCACAATCCTTTCATTTCAGGGGCTCAATAATTGTTCAAATTTAATAACTGAAAATAAAATGTTAATTTCTAAAATACCTTTGCTGGCAATGACAGCCTGAAGTCTTGAACTCATGAACATGACCAGATACTGGATTTCCTCCTTTTAAATGTTCTGCCAGGCCTTACTGCAGCAGTTTTGAGTTGCTGTTTGTTTGTGGGCTTTTTTGTCTGAAGTTTAGTCTTCAACAAGTGAAATGCATTCTCAATTGGGTTAAGATCAGGTGAATGACTTGGCAATTCAAACATTTTCCACTTCTTTGCTTTAATAAAATCCTGATAAAAACAAGTAACACCAAGAGCCCCAATAGTGTAATATGTACTGGTAAATGGTTACTAGATAGAGTAAATATGAATACTCACAAACCAGGGTTACCATTAGGCAACCACTGTAAAGGCAGGTGGGGAGATTTTCCTGACCCCACTCAGGAATAAGAAGTCGCTCTCTGTAGATGAGAAAAAGGGAGTTCAACCCTCCACCCAGGGTGGACTCAATATTAAGCAGGAGAACAGAGGCGCCAAAAGGATAAAAGGAAGCTAAATGAGCTTAAAAACCAAATTCTTGGTAAATAGAGGAGGTAGTGGTGGACTTACCTCCTCCAAGTAGACACACAACGACTGTAGTAAAGACAGTCAATATATTTTATTTATGAACTCCAAATATGCAACGCATTTTGCAGGTTTGATCCCGCTTCATCAGGCAATAACAACGGAGCAATAGCATATGTGGTCAGTAGAAGAGCCAGGCACCTCTGTGAGTGTCAGAAGTGCCTGGCTCTTCTACTGGCCACATATGCTATTGCTCCGTTGTTATTGCCTGATGAAGCGGGATCAAACCTGCAAAACGTGTTGCATATTTGGAGTTCATAAATAAAATATATTGACTGTCTTTACTACAGTCGTTGTGTGTCTACTTGGAGGAGGTAAGTCCACCACTACCTCCTCTATTTACCAAGAATTTGGTTTTTAAGCTCATTTAGCTTCCTTTTATCCTTTTGGCGCCTCTGTTCTCCTGCTTAATAAAATCCTTGCTTGCTTTGGCTGTATGTTTTGAGTCATTGTCCATCTGTATCATGAAATGCCGCCCAATCAATTTGACTGCATTTAGCTGGATTTGAGCAGACAGTATATCTCTGAACACCTTAGAATTAATTTGTCTGCTTCTGTCCTGTGCCACATCATCAATGAACACTAGTGTCCCAGTACCACTAGCAGCCAAACACGCCCAAGCCATCACACTGCCTCCACCATGTTTTACAGATGATGTTGTATGCTTTGGATAATGAGCTGTTCCATGACTTCTCCATATTTTTTTCTTGCCATCATTCTGGTAGAGGTTGATCTTGGTTTTATCTGTCCAAATAATGTTTTTCCAGAACTGTGCTGCCTTTTTTAGATGTTCTGTAGAAAAGTCCAATCTAGCCTTTCCATTCTTGAGCCTTATGAGTGGCTTGCATCTTGCAGTGGACCCTGTGTATTTACTTTCGTGCAGTCTTCTCTTTATGGTAGACTTGGATATCAATATGCCTAACTCTTGGAGAGTGTTGTTCACTTGGTTGGCTGTTGTGAAAGGGGTTTCTCTTCACATGAAAATTATTTTGCGATCATCAACCACTGTTGTTTTCTGTGAACGTCCAGGTCTTTTTGTGTTGCTGAGTTCACCAGTGCTTGCTTTCTTTTTAAGAATGTACCAAACTGTAGATTTTGCCACTGGTGATATTGTAGCAATTTCTTGGATGGGATTTTTCTGTTCTTTTGCTTCTTTCACCTGCATGAAGCGCTCCTTTTTCTGTTCACACAAAAATCTTCCACCTGCAAGGACCAAACCTCAAATGAATTCCGGGACAATTTACTTTTTTCCTGAGTTTTCTCCTAGGTGATATTTTCACATAAAATGCTCTTTAAATCACCAAAAGCAAGAAAATACTGAAAATAATTTTGATAGCACTTTGTCAAAAACTTTTAGGTACTTTTTCAATTGTAATAACTGCTGAAATAACTGCTTTATTTTAAAGAGAATATGAAAATTATCTCCAAGGAGATAACTCAGGAGAAAAAGATAATTGCATATGGGCCTAGGCTTTTTATTCACTTAATTTATGATAACATAATGACGGATTTGTCTGCACCTGCCCATGAAATATCCTTTCAGTCAATTACCCAATTGCTTTTGAGCCTCTGGAATGAAGGGTTTGTGTTAAAAAATGCTTTAGTGGCCTCACATTTGTATGCAATTGTTTTGTTCACCCCACTGAATTAAAGCTGAAAGTCCGCACTTCAACTGCATCTGTGTTGTTTCATTAAAAATATATTGTGGTAATGTACAGAAACAAAATTAGAAAAAAAATGTATCTGTCCCAATATTTATGAACTGTATGTACTTAAAAACACAGATCCATTGCATGCTTGTGAACAATATTGAATAAATTACCAAGAGGTTGACTCACAAAACTTGCTAATTTTTCGCCATAGCCCAAAGGATATATATGCATGAGAGAAACAAATAAGCAGAGATAAAGCATGTGTTAAGTCAAATAAGGAGAGATATACCACACGTTAAAGGAATACTATCGATTGAAACAACTTTTTTTTTAATACTCTATATTAGTGTACACATTACCACTAGTGCTAGGGGCACTTTATTTATTCACCCAGGTCTCTCTCTCGCTATCCCTGCTTAAAAAATTATTTCTCACACAGCTCATAGTAGTTTGGGTCACCCTGAGCTGCTTGGTTACTCTGTCACACAGCTCACAAATATATGCCACTGTGTCACTCACAGCATGCAGGAGACATGAGGAGAAATAGGCTGATCTGAGGTGGTAACAGGTAACTAAATGAGCTATAATATTGCTGGAATATAACTAGCTATAACACTAGTCTGTGTTTACACTCAGACTGCTTGCCTGGCTGCCTGCTTGTGGTGAGGCTGCATCCACTTTACAAGCTGCTGAGAGGGGCAGACCACTGTCTACAATTAGCATTATTAGTATCTTTATCAGTCAAGAGAAGCAAAGATAATAAACACACATTGCTAGAATCTTTAACCCCTTACCACCATATCAATAAGATTTTTTCAGCAAGGTGATAATTAAAGTATAAACTGAGGAGTTGATAGCAACTCCCCTGTGCAGAGACATGGTTTAGCCCTCTGGGAGCTCAGTATTTAGATACATTTTGTATCCAACACTGACGCCAAAACTGACGGAGGATTTTACAGCTGAGAGGAACAGCTGTGTGAGGAATCAAATTGCTCCTAGTACTTGTCCTAATGTGTGCTACAACATACAGCATTTAAAAATAAATGCATACATCGATAGTATTCCTTTAAGTCATTTAAAGGGATCCAAGCAGCTTTCTTTTTCTGCAGTTTGTCCTGGCTTCTTATATCTGTAGGAGCTGTACGCCTAATCAGAAAAGCTGTGTGACTCCCAAATGAGCTAGCTAACAGGGAAAATATCTAAGTAATGAATGATGGTCATTCATGAACAAATACAAATATTTACAGACCGAGGCAAGAAATGCATAGTTTCTTTTTCTTCAAGAAGGAGAAATGTATAAATCATGCTGTTTTAAAAGAAGACTGCCTGAAGCTGCTGATTATAGATAGAATTATAAATGGCTGATATGTGGTTCATTGGGTTTCTGCTCCGGGGATCATGTTAATCTCTGAAGAAATGAAAAGCTGTGATATGTATAGGATAATGTATCTAAGCTATATTTATCTGTTCTCAGTATCCTTGAGATCAAAAAGTATGCCATAACCTTGCCATTGCTCGCTGTTACTCCTTATATCAGCTTCTTGCTGGATGCCATAGCTTTATGTATATATATGCTTAAAAGCAAAATTAGAACATAAAAAGAAGCAAATTCTGTTATTAAAGAGAAACTGTAGTTAAAATATTGTAATTAATAACATTGCTTAATTTTTATAATATTGCTTTATTAGTTAGTGTTTTGCCTATTGTAAAATCTTTCCTCTCCCTGATTTATACTCTGAGGTTTATCACAGGAGGCAACATCATTTGTACTGGCAGGTGAAATCTGCAGAATCTCTGTTTCTGAGAATTTCCAAACAGAGAACTGTGTCCTGCGCTACCTACACACTAGGATGTGTCACAATGTTTCCAGGGGTTGATCCAATTACTGGGTGGTACTAGTGAGTCTGTGCAAAAGTAGAAGAAACAAGAGCGCTCCTGTGGTGCATTAACTTTTTAATCTTCAATAGACACACATACAAGTTACACTTACAGTGTAGTGGAGAAATACGAGCGCATCAAAAGCCTGCTGGCAACTCCTCTCCTGACTCCTGCGCCTGGCCAGAGCGACAGGAACGATGGAACAGCGTGGAGCGGGGTGCAGTGGGCGGGGCCTCGTCATGCCAGAGTTGTCTGACGTGACTACACGTTTTGGCGTTAACCATGCCTTTGACAGGTGATCTGACGAAGGCGTGGTTAACGCCGAAACACGCACCGTCGCTCTGGCCAGGCGCAGGAGTCAGGAGAGGAGTTGCCAGCAGGCTTTTGATGCGCTCGTATTTCTCCACTACACTGTAAGTGTAACTTGTATGTGTGTCTATTGAAGATTAAAAATTTAATGCACCAGAGGAGCGCTCTTGTTCTTTCTGAGAATTCCAAAGCCAGTGCAAAATATACTTTGTCTCTCAGAATGCTCTGGGGTGAGAATTCCACATATCTAATCAACCTAGGCTAAGCATCACTGGGAGAGCAGGGCTACATTCAATATACAGCAACATATACTGTAGATATAGGATGTCTGAAACCAGAAAAATTACCATAAAAGTGGGTATCCTGTGTCTTTTACTGCATTCTACTGTATGTCACTACAGTACCTCTTTAAGCCAGTTTATTGAAATATAAGCAAAATAATATCAGAAAAGACTGGTGACCAGAGGCGTCGCTAGCGTCATATATCGGTGGCGCGTTCCACGGATATGGCTTTGGGGTGCCCCTAATTAGTGCTCTGGGGTGCCCAACGGGAGTGCCCCGAATGTATTTGCTTTGCGCGGCCGCCGTTTACACAATACGGCGGCCGCCATGTTGTGGGCGGTGCTCGCCGCTTAGAATCATCAGCGGCACTGCTGGTCCCCTTCTCCATCCTCCCCCTGCCCAATCAGAAGCACCAGGCAGGGGGTGCGAGATTGAAGGAATAGGCAGGGGGCTGGAGAGAGCGTGAGTAGCTCCGCCCCCTGCACGTGTAGCGGAGACACCTCGGACTGGAGCCAGTTTGAATTGCCCACCCAGTGCCCGCTGGACCCTCGCTGAACCTCCGCATGCCACCAAGCGGGACTGAGAGGCCTGAGGAGCGACTCAGCAAGCCTCTACTGCAGAGCTGCAGTGCCAAGTGAGGGGGAGAAGAGGGGGAAAAGAACTGTCAGAGGCGAGCCAGCCTGGAGATCGGACTCGGGACACAGGCAGGATGCAGCTGCGGCAGCTAGTTAACCCTGTGCGTGGCAGACCAGGGAGGAGGTACTAGTATACTGTTTACTCTGCCAGGCTTGGTGTGTGTGTGTGTGTGTGTGTGTGTGTGTGTGTGTGTGTGTGTGTGTGTAGTGTGTCACTATGTGTGTGTAGTGTGTCACTGTGTGTGTGTAGTGTGTCACTGTGTGTGTGTAGTGTGCCACTGTGTGTGTGTGGTGTGCCACTGTGTGTGTGTAGTGTGCCACTGTGTGTGTGTGGAGTGTGTCACTGTGTGTGTGTGGAGTGTGTCACTGTGTGTTATGTGTGTGTGTGGAGAGTGTGTGTGTGTGGAGAGTGTGTGTGTGTGGAGTGTGTCACTGTGTGTGTGTAGTGTGTCGCTGTGTGTGTGTAGTGTGTCACTGTGTGTGTGTAGTGTGTCACTGTGTGTGTGTAGTGTGTCACAGTGTGTTTGTGTAGTGTGTCACTGTGTGTGTGTAGTGTGTCACTGTGTGTGTGTGTAGTGTGTCACTGTGTGTGTGTAGTGTGCCACTGTGTGTGTGTGGAGTGTGTCACTGTGTGTGGAGTGTGTCACTGTGTGTGGAGAGTGTGTGTGTGTGGAGAGTGTCACTGTGTGTGTGGAGTGTGTCACTGTGTGTGGTGTGTGTGTGGAGTGTGTGTGGAGAGTGTCACTGTGTGTGTGGAGTGTGTCACTGTCTGTGCCCCATTGCGTATATACATGCCCCTTCCTCTGTGCCACATTGTGTGTGTGTGTGTGTCTGTCTGTCTCCCATTTGCTGTGCCCCATTGTGTGTGTGTTCTCTATTGTGTGTGTGTCTGTGCTTGAGCCCCATCCTCCATGCCCCATTACAGTATAAGCTGTTACTATGTGCCTGTACTGATAGTAAACTAGCTGCAGTGTGTGCTGATCGCTGCTACCTCCAGTATGTACAGTATAAGCTGTTCATCTGGGCCTGTACTGATAGTAAACTAGCTGCAGTGTGTGCTGATCTCTGCTACCTCCAGTATGTACAGTGTAAGCTGTTGCTCTGGGCCTGTACTGACCGTAAACTAGCTTTAGTGTGTGCAGATCTCTGCTGCCTCCAGTATGTACAGTATAAGCTGTTGCTCTGGGCCTGTACTGATAGTAAACTAGCTGCAGTGTGTGCTGATCTCTGCTCTCTCCAGTATGCACAGTATAAGCTGTTGCTCTGGGCCTGTACTGATAGTAAACTAGCTGCAGTGTGTGCAGATCTCTGCTGCCTT
Source organism: Hyperolius riggenbachi (assembly GCF_040937935.1). Classification (NCBI taxonomy): domain Eukaryota; kingdom Metazoa; phylum Chordata; class Amphibia; order Anura; family Hyperoliidae; genus Hyperolius; species Hyperolius riggenbachi. The sequence continues at coordinate 300,644,906 of NC_090649.1, forward strand.
CAGTATGTACAGTATAAGCTGTTGCTCTGGGCCTGTACTGATAGTAAGCTAGCTACAGTGTGTGCTGATCTCTGCTACCTCCAGTATGTACAGTATAAGCTGTTACTCTGTGCCTGTACTGATAGTAAACTAGCTGCAGCGTGTGCCGATCTCTGCTACCTCCAGTATGTACAGTATAAGCTGTTACTCTGGGCATGTACTGATAGTAAGCTAGCTGCAGTGTGTGCTGATCTCTGCTACCTCCAGTCTGTACAGTATAAGCTGTTACTCTGGGCCTGTACTGATAGTAAACTAGCTGCAGTGTGTGCCGATCTCTGCTGCCTCCAGTATGTACAGTATAAGCTGTTACTCTGTGCCTTCACTGATTGTAAACCAGCTGTATTGTGTGCTCATCTCTGCCTCCTCCAGTATTATTATTATTATTATTATTTAGTATTTATATAGCGCCGACATATTACGCAGCGCTGTACAGTGTATATATATATATATCTTGTCACTAACTGTCCCTCAAAGGAGCTCACAATCTAATCCCCACCATTGCTATATTTCTATATTATGTAGTGTAAGTACTGTAATCTAGGGCCAATTTTAGGGGGAGCCAATTAACTTATCCGTATGTTTTTGGAATGTGAGAGGAAATTGGAGTGCCCGGAGGAAACCCACGCAGACACGGAGAGAACATACAAACTCTTTGCAGATAGTGCCCTGGCTGGAATTCGAACCAGGGACCCAGCGCTGCAAGGCGAGAGAGCTAACCACTACGCCACCGTGCTGCCCCCAGTATGTACAGTATAAGCTGTTACTCTGTGCCTGTACTGATAGTAAACTAGCTGCAGTGTGTGCTGATCTCTGCTGCTTCCAGTATGTACAGTATAAGCTGTTACTCTGTGCCTTCACTGATTGTAAACCAGCTGTATTATGTGCTCATCTCTGCCTCCTCCATTATGTACAGTATAAGCTGTTACTCTGTGCCTGTACTGATAGTAAACTAGCTGCAGTGTGTGCTGATCTCTGCTGCCTCCATTATGTACAGTATAAGCTGTTACTCTGTGCCTGTACTGATAGTAAACTAGCTGCAGTGTGTGCTGATCTCTGCTGCCTCCAGTATGTACAGTATAAGCTGTAAAGCCTGGTACACACATATAATTTCGAGTAGTCAATTTTACTACTTCTAGGTATTATGAGATCTCGGCTCTGTTCATAGTCTGTTTGCCCTCATACTACACGTGGGGGTTTAAGCTGGTCATTGATTGACCAGTCAAAATTGAATGTGTGTATGCCTCTTTACTCTATACCTATACTGATAATAAACTATCTAAAAGATAGGGTGCTCCATCCAACATTTTGGTGGGCAGGCCCATTATTGTTAGGTTACACCGCTGTTAAGTTCATGTAATTTGGTCCCACCCATGGCCACACCCACTCCCTGCATGGCCACGCCCATTTTTTGCCGCCTAGGTGCCCCCTAATCTCTTTTGCCCGTAGGTGCCCCTAATCTCTTAGGATCCTAGCAACGCCCCTGATGGTGACATCTGAAAATCAATTATGATAAGCACTAAAAATAGGAACAAATACATAAAGGAACATTAAATCTTGTGGGACTGAATGATTCCACCTCCAAATACTACTGTGATGCTGAAATCCCCTTGAAGAGTAACTGTCGGGCATAAAATAAAAAATCAAATTTTTATTTTTATCCGGTAAACAAGGATGCTAAGCAGGCAATCCAAAAGTTAAAAATCACTCTTAGTTTTCTTCTCCGTAAAACATAATTCCCCAGTTTCTCTGGCTCTTATTTGGTACATCTTCCAAGCAAAGAAAGTTGCAGGGCATGTTGGGTTTTCTTTTTTTCTTCTTTACTTTCCCCTCAGACTTAACTTATGCAGCCTGATTGGCTGAAGCCTCTTTCCCTCTTGTTTTCCCCTCCCACACCTCTGTTCCTCTCTGATTGGCCAATATTTCTCAATGCACTTTCTAATGCAGACCTGAGTGGTAGTGTCTGAAGATTGGCGGTGGGCGGGCAATTATACACAGACAGAGTAAGGGAGGCAATGATGTCAAGACTGGCTTCAATGTAGACACAAACAAAATGGAAAATGCTAAGAAGGTTTTTCTCTTTTTTTTTTTTTAATATAGAAAAATCACTAAAATCAAAATGTAGACAGTGCAATACATATGTTATATATGTAGAGCAATTATTTATCTACTTATATATGCTTTTTTTTAGATAGTATGGCTGAGAGCTCCACTTTAACAGGGTCCTTATAAAAATGGCACATCTGCACAGTGGTGGGAAATAAAGCAGTACAGGATAATGGAAACATCACAGCAGTGATAATGTTTGCAGCCTAACCTTTTAAAATGACACGATTTTGCAGCTACTATCCATACATGTGCTTGGGTCATGCTTGTTTCAGGCAAAGGGCTCTCTCTGCTGCACTGTAACAATCACACAGAGGTGACGGCAGTTCTTCGCTGATGTCTTTGTGAACTTTCCCTACTCTTTATTCATGTGGTGCTTCCCCAGTTTCCTCTTTTGACCCTGCTCTGTTGCAGGTTTTATTTAGATCTCTGCACAACGTAGTTAAGTCCTGTTATCGGGACTTGTGCAGTAGACTTACCTAAGTAGAAGATTTCCTTACACCCTACCCAGAGGGAACATTTACCTTTTCAGGTAGCAGTTTAATTTGAAAGAGTTTGTACCACTCTAAACTGTTATAGGGTTCAGATCTAGCTTGGTCTGGAAAAAAAAAAAAAAAGACACAAACGTGTGACATTCCAAGCACTACTGCATTCATTAGTGCATGCTAGAGATGAGTGAGAAATATGTTCATGTTTGGTCTCAAAGCAAATTGGCTCTAATCTTGCCTTGTATTTATGATTGTAATTTTGACTAAATATTGATCAGTCATGTCTGTTTTTTAGACGACTGAAGCTGGTGTGAGGGGGCCGTAAGCACAGCAGTATGCGATATATGCCGTCAGCAATACAAAGCTAGTGGCTGTGGTAGTGCAATCAATATTACACAATATTTCAGCAGAAATATTGTATTATATCTGTTAGTGTGAGGTGGTAGGCCAGGTGCATGGTTAATACTTGGAAGATATTAATGATTTACCTGATCTACCATAAATTGCAGTGTACGCCTAGCATAAATCAATCCTAATGTTCCTTATCTGTTCCCTAGTGGAAGAATATTACTGGGCAGGACTAGGCCATATTATTATTATTTATAGGTTTGGCATAATCTCTTCAGGGTCTTTGAGAGAGGATTGAACAATTCCCATAACAATAAGCAGTGGAGCAGTGGTGTAAATGCAAATCTACAAGCTCTAGTACTTATAGTTGTCTTTCTTCCCCCCCCCCCCCCCCACACACACACACACCTCCCCATGTGCTGTGTGTATATTAATTGCATGATACACAAAATTAAAATTGCCCTTCAAAGGACAGCTGCTATGCTATTGCGTTACAGAACTGTTAGCAAGGGAAAAATAAAGGTTTTTCAATACTCAAAACACATATTGGCCTCAATTCACTAAGCTTTATCAAACGTTTGATAATTTACCTCATGGATAAAATCTAATTTTGAATTCACTAAGGTGTTATAGATTTATTGAACGTTTTATTGAACATTTTATAGGTAAAACATTTGATAGATATATAACACCTTAGTGAATTCAAAATTAGATTTTACTTGTGAGGTAAATTATCAAACTTTTGATAAAGTGTTTGAAAAAGCTTAGTGAATTGAGGCCATGAGTGGATCGGTACCACTAGAGCACCAACAGAAAGCTATTGCAGCAGTTGTGTAATCATATGCACCACATGCACCTTCTCAGGTCCAGGGACACTGGTGTGATCACATCCTCTGCATTACCTATTGCTGTTCAACTGTAAGCAAGGGCTGTTGCCAAGAGTGCTTTCTGTTCTTATAAGGCAGATAAATATTCATTTAATCCATATTATTTTACAGGTATTATGTTCCAGAATTTATGACCAGATGATCAAACATTATGTTTTTGTAACATCACTTTTGCCTGTACAGAGGTTGACATGATGTCCCTATATATATTTTCTAAGGAGCACTGATTATGGCTACTGTAGTAGTACAGTATTGTGAGCAATGCTGCATAGTGATATACTCATCTTTATTGTTTGCATTGTGAGTGTATGAAAGAGTTCTTCCAATTAGAGTCTTTAATCCTTTAGCAGACAATTTATTTAGAGGCTTGCAAGTGCCTGTTTATTTTAGTTTTTTTTCTTACTTGTTATATTCCCTTGCTTCTAATTAGTACTTCTGCAATGTGTACTTATGGCCATTTGTCACTAGGGGGCAGTGTGAGACAATAATAGAGGATTTCTGCTTTCAGTTTCTATATTTTAGAGAGAGAGTGAGAGAGAGACAAAAGCATTCCAAGAATTTACAGCACGGTTTATGCCGACTGAGGTCAAAAGCAATGCACTATCTCAAAGAAGGTAGCACTATTGAAGATGCACGCAGGGTGTCTCCGCAGCCGCCTCAGTTCCCTGCTTGGAGGGTTTTTCCGTTCCGTCGGCGTCTAGCACGCCGAGGACGGAATTGTCATTAGCACATAGGGTTGCTGTATCGCGCGGCCGCGCGCGTAGACAGGACCTTTATGCTGGGAGGAGGCGCGTCAGCTGACCCACTGGTCGGCTGATGTCAGAGGGGACTCACGCCGCTCAGGATTGGCTAATTGTAGTGGGCGCGGCTGTGAGGTCTCCTCTGCTTCTTAAGCCTTTACGATTCACTCGCAACCTGTCTGCTGTTGCGAATACATACGTGTTAGCGCTCAAACCTTAGACTAGTATCCGGTGTGCTTTGATCTGGGAGGAAACCAGGGATTTTTACACAAGACTAGGACTATTGTTTATTGTATTATTATTGATATGCTGTGTATGACTCTGGCTTCGCTATTGCTTAACGTTTCTGTACCTCTGCCCATCTGATCTAGTTGCGGAACCTCTGCCTGAATACCTACTACTCTTTTGCCTACTGATTCTGTACTGTATCTGCCTCTCAGTTGCCGAACCTAGCCTGTCTGACCTCTCTACTCACCAGTGGGCCCTTGCCACTGGTGAGGTGCTCTTCTGATAGTACCCACCAGCTCCTCTGGTGAGGTTTAGTTAAATCTACTCAGTTACTGTTTCTGATAGTACCCACCAGCTCCTCTGGTGAGGTCTCATTAAACTAATCAGTTACTGTTGCACCAAGCACATCTCACTCTGTGTTCCTGTTAGCTATACTTGCATTATTGGTGATTCTGCAGATCACCACATAATCAGGTATAGCGTCTGTATTATTGGTGATTCTGCAGATCACCACATAATCAGACGTCTGTGTTGCTACACCAAAATATTATTACAATCGTTACAAGATGCTAATTGGTTAATGCGCATATGGAGAACAGTCACCAATCAACTGTTTTAGGATGGTGGATTACTTGGGGCTGATATTAGTTCAGATTGGGTACTTTTCAGTGCATTGGAACTCCAGATTATAAGATTAACTCGCAAGAACTCCCTTTGTGTTGATTGTCTCTGCTGTACTTATTTTTGCCAATCAAACATACGCCTTTATTTCTGGATGTTTTGATACCATTGCTTTGAATACACATGTAGTTTTATACTTCTGCTACTGGACGTTCCACTTGTACTGTGCCTAAACTATGTATATATTTGTTACTCACTACAGCCTGTATTGTCCTCTGTATAGCACAAGGGAAGATGACGGTGATTTCTGTGTAAAATAATAGTAACTTTAACTTGTTGCTTTGCTTTAGCGTTATCCAAATGAGGCATTTTTCATGTCATTTAAAAGCAGAAAACTTCTTTCTGGTCAGTTTAAAAGGCTGAATAAATACTGTTTTGTACCCTTTGGGGTATGCAGCTGCATGATATTGACTTTATAAAGTGTGCTACTACAAAGTTAGAGAGAATAGATATAGAAAGAGCCATTAAGCATAGGCTTGTGCTTGCAGACACCTTAATACAGTTCAGCCCGGAGGCTTCAAGTGCTGTGAATTACTTCAGCATGGAGCCAATAGATATTTGTGAGTAACAAAGGTGTCAATAGTCTTTGACAGACCTGTCAGTATTGAATGTATTTCAGATGCCATATACAATCACTGAAGTACATTCAACACTGAAAAGGTGTTGGGGCATGTCGTCACATTCTTCCACACAGGCATCTCACCCACCAGGCAGGTATAAATTCTTGCCTAGAGCGGCAGGAGGAGGCAGGAGCGCTGCTGCACTGAGTAGTGAGAGAAAAAATGCCTCTCAGCTCACTCAGGTATCAGTTTACACTACAGCAGCAGCTAACAGCAGCGCCTGACTCGACTCATAACTGATTCACTGACGGATTCATTCAGTTCCTTCAGCTCAATGATTCAAAGAACCACAGTAATAAGTCAGTGAGAGAAGGCTCCGAGTACAGCATCAGCTCCTGAGTCCTGACTCTTCACTCTTAACTGATTCACTGATTCATTCAGTTCCTCTCTCTCTGCTACTGGTAACTGCGTGGATGACTGAGTGTAGCAGCCAGGCATGGACTGCCCCCCAGGCCGCCTTTCATTCAGTGATTTAGGGCTGGTCTGCTGTCTGGTGTATTCAGGTTTGTTGTTGTAAGGCAAACTGAAATACTAGGCTAGCTGATAAAAGTGCAGTTAGAGGGCAGGCAAGCTGGTAAATATAAACAGCATGATGCAGAGCTCCTCTGGAGGGTCCCTGGGAAAAAAATCTGTCTGGTCTCTCCCCATTGTTATGACTGCATGTGCAGATAAGGTGTTAAAGGGATCCAAGCAGCTCCTGGCTTCAAATAGCTTCAAGGGCTGCCATTGTTCAGGAGCTCACCCCCTGCTATTTTAGCACTGCTATTATCCAGGCTAGGTGTGAAATTCTTCAACTGTAAAGGTAGCCATGCACTGGTCGATTTGCCATCAGATTCGACCAACAGACAGATCCCTATCTGATCGAATCTGATCAGAGAGGGATCGTATGGCTACCTTTACTGCAAACAGATTGTGAACCGATTTCAGCCTGAAACCGATCACAATCTGTTGTGGTGGTGGTGCTGTCGCCGCTCCCCCCGCCCACATACATTACCTGCTCCGCTGGTGCGACTGCCCCCGGTCACCGCTCTTCTTCTCCATCTCCGCTCTGGTCTGCTCTGGTCTCCGGCATGCTTCCCTTCTTCCTGTCTGGGGGAAGTTTAAACAGTAGAGCGCCCTCTACTGTTTAAACTTCCTGCCGGGACAGGAAGAAGGGAAGCATGCCGGAGACCAGACCAGAGCGGAGACGGAGAAGAGCGGAGACACGGGAGTCGCGCCGGCGGAGCAGGTAATGTATGCGGCTCTATTGCGTCGGTCGTCGGGCACTCGAACGCCGCTAGCGATGCGCTCTTTACCCACGGGCGATCGACGGTTATTTTCCGCACGGCGCGATCGACGGGATCGGACGGAATGGATCGAAATTCGGCGTGTAGCGTGAACGATTGGCAGCAGATTCGATCCCAGTGATCGAATCTGCTGTCGAAACGGGCGCAAATCGGGCCAGTGTATGGCCACCTTAACTGATGTTTTCTGTTTGAAGCACAATGGGGGTTTGTTTGTGTTCAATTAAGTCTAATGAGGTGATTTCTTATCTGTCTTCCACCATCTCCTGCTCAGCAGCCACAGGTCCTTTAAGGACAACAAAGTGGCTAATTTAACCCTTAGATGTAAAAAAATGAGGTAAAATGAAAGTTTTTTTTTCTAATTATAAACCACATTTTTAGAATGCATTTTTAATTTGCTATAGAGCTGCCCTGGGTGTTAAAAATGATGCTCGGTTCACTTTAAACAGGTTGAAAAGTTTTGACAGTCCCTAGACTCCAGGAGGGCTGCTTTCTGACTTGTGTGAGAGACTGGCAGGGACAGCAGTCCTATTACTGGCAACTAGTCTCTGTGTAATGTGGGACTGCAATACAGATTAGCTCTCTGCTCCATCTCCTGCTATTCTTAGTCTCACTCCACTCCTCCTCTCTCTGGGCTAGTACACAACAAAATCGCAATAGCAATCGCTAGCAATTTGCAAATGCGACTTAATAATTTGGGCTGAGGCTGCCATGATAACGGGCCTCAAGTCTATGTTTCCCCCCAGGCCAAAAGGTCCCAGTCCTCCCCTGGTAGCAGCATAGTGTGTGTGTATAGTGTATGTTTCCTGTGTGCTGTGTGTGTGTGTGTGTGTGTGTGTGTGTGTGTGTATAGTGTGCGTGTGTACTGTGTATAGTGTGTGTGTTGTGTGTGCGTGTATAGTGTTTGTACTGTGTGCATGTGTATATTGTATGTCTGTGGTGTGTGTGAGTGCATGCCGCAATAAGTATATTTTATAGTGAAAAGCTTTGCGGCATTACAACTATTTTGTGGTGAACCCATGCCGCAATAAGTGTATTTTCTGATTTTCTGGTGAAAAGCTTCTGTATTATGATTTTCGGGGGTCTTGGGGGTGGGGTTCACCACAGGGGTGAGGTTCACCACGGGGGTGGGGGGTATGGGGCTGGGGGGCAATCACGGGGAGGGGGGGAGGGCACAGGATTTCTCGCCTGAAGTGACAAAATGGCTAGAGGCGCCCCTGTTCTTCCATCAGATGAAATCTGTTGTTTCTCTAGCGGGTGAGTCAGCATAGAGGGTTTCAGATGCTCAGGGTTTTTGCTTGCAAAGAATTGTGAATACTCAACAAATGTGTCTATTTCTACTCATGGATCTGAACTTTTGTGTTTATATTCTCAGCAACTGATAATATATGTAGTTGTAAAAAATATCTACCCGCACACAGTGGCGTAGCTACAAACCTCTGGGCCCCGATGTGGAATCTGGATGTGGGCCCCCCCCGCAACAACAGCCCCCCTCCCCCGGCAACACCCGACGCACACACATATCCGAATCCCTATAGCCAGCTATAGGTCCCCCCAGTATAGGTAACCAGGCATAGTTGGCCCCGGTATAGGTTAGCCAGGTAGGTGCCTCCAGCATAGGTAGCCAGTATAGTTGCCCCCAGTATAGGTTAGATAGGCAGGCGCTGCCAGTATAAGTTAGATAAGTTAGATAGATAGGTGCCCCCAGTACAGGTTAGCTAGGTGGGTGCCTCCAATATAGGTAGCCAGAATAGTTGCCCCCAGCATAGGTTAGATAGGTAGGTGCCTATAGGTTAGATAGGTAGGGCCCCGGGGAGAGGAAGGGAGGGAGAGGTCGGGCTGCCATCCCCGCGGCTGCGGCTCCCCCCTCCCAATAGAGCGCACGGGCTGCACTCCAAACAGACATGGGCCCCCCGGGCCCCTCCCCCGCCTCTTCAGGAGCCGGGCCCAGTCGCCAAGGCGACCGTTGCGACCGCGGGCCCTACGCCACTGCCCGCACAGCACATGTAACAGCTTAGGTAAATGCTGCATCTGAGATCTGATCTCATACGTGAAACTGGCAGTGATAAGTATGATGGTTTTACTCCCTGTGCAGTTCAGTGAGTGCTCATGTTAGCATCTACATTGGTGGTGGTTAGCCTGCCAGTGAGGAGGGCCATAAGTCCAGCCTTCATCACTACCAAGGAAAAGCAGTGTTTATTATGTGCAGAAACAGATGCCTTTCACTTTTTTTTATAGGCTGTTAGGGCTAGTGATACCGAATCTTTCTGCATTGCCTTTTTTCCAGTCCTTTGCCTTACTTTAATTATATTATATGTTAGTTACATAGCAGCACCATGGAAATGTTGACACTTTCTAAATCAATAATAATAATAATAATAAGGGCATAGCTAGTGTGACAATCCAGCCCCGCGATCCCGTCGAGATCTGCTCCCGTTAGCGTACGCAGGAAGTACGGGTGCAGACGTACAATGAAGACCGGTTGCTGGATCGTCAAAGGTAGAAAGAAAGGGCGACAGAGTGTGCCAATCCCGTCTAATCTGCTCCCGTTAGCATACGCAGGAAGTACGGTGAACAGACTGACAATAAGGATTGATCGCGCAACCGCCGACAATATGTAATGGGACAGTCCCTCACCAATCGCGTATTACTAGGCCACTGTTGCCATGCAGGTCTCATGCACTAGAGACTGCTGGAGGCAAATACACTGTGTGCGTAGTAAACGATTAGGATTGGTTGGAGGTGCCCATACATGTACAATCCTGATTGTATATACAATCGGTAAACTAAAAATATCGATTTCGAGGTGGAAGTCGGGTAAATACACTGCCACCACTGTCTGGTTGTATGGAGCAGACAGTCTCCAACGCCATCATAATACGGTAGCCAGCCCAATCACGTTCGACATGCACCAGTCACCGTTCGGGGAATAATCACTTCCGAAGGTTTAAAGACTGCGAGCAATGTGACGTTAAAGAAAGGTTACTGGGTCCATATATGATGCAATCTCGGTTGTCTCCAATCGAGAAAACGAAAGTTATTGATTCCGCACTGGAAATCGGATACTAGCTAATCCTAGAAGGAAGAAACGGTTATTTACAACCTAGCTAGCAAATCAACAATTATAAGCAAATCATAAAACAATGCGGTAGTATGACTGACTCTTCAGAGGGTAGATTCGTTATAGCAGCAATCAGATGACCAGAACAGGCACAAGACTGAACGATAAAATCGTTAGTTTTATTCCAAAACTACATACACACAGCTTATTTTAGAACAGATTGATTTGACAGAGAGAAGAGATGAAAAGAAACAGAATGTCTGGCTATACAGTTCAAATACCGTTATTGGTAGTCCATGCGGCAATCGCAAGTCTTTGGCGTAAAGTCCAAGATGGCGGTTTTGGGCCCGTGTCCTGCGGGCTGGTCGATTTGATGTTACTTCGACGTCAGATGAAAGGTGAAGGACCTGGACTTTTGACTCATGTCAGTTTTGCTCCTCACTGTAGGTGGGAGGAGTTATGACACATACAAGTCCAGCCTTGTGCAATTTGAATAAGGCAGTGCCCCCTTAGGCAGGGAGAGGTTTGGACCAATTCATATTTTGCCCGCTCTCGGCATGCCCGTGGGTAATATCACGAACCCGAATAAATATTCATAATCAGCGCAAGTGTGTGAATCTGCTAATACCAAACTTGAGGGGGTTTAGAGTGAACTGTGACCCCAAAATGCATATCTCTGCTTTGGCAGGGCTTACCGTTAATTCGGAAACATCCAATTGTGTGGTTTGTTCCGAATTTCATAATAAGCGGGTTCTAAAGGCCGTTGCCTATTTGGAAAGTCATCTTTATGACAAAAGAGGGATTTCATATTTGTGAGATCACAGAAAGGTCAGCTGGGAGATGGATTCTCTTTGATCCTTCAGCTGAGGTAATCCTGAGAGAACCCCCTGCTGTGATCGGTTCCTACTAGTCTGGGGAAGGACAGTGTAGGGGTGAGATTTCTCCCTTTTTGCCTGGTTGGGAGTCCCTGAATGCCCAGGAAACCCTTTGTCACATGGAGGTGTGAAAGCTGTAATTGGAGGAGTCAGGGGTTTGCTACATTTGACCAGGGAGATGAACTGTTAACCCCTGGCTTCCCTGATCTTTTTATAAACCAAGCCTTTCCCTATCTGCTGTCACTTTTTAATAGTGGCGACAGGGAATATTTTATAAGGCTATAACTACTTATTTAGGATGAATAAACGTTGATTCGTCACACCTCCCCCTTTTAAGAGATTCGCAGGGGAGGAGTCAACAAGTTTATTCCAATACAAGGATATGTATATCAAGAACATTGAAGAAACTTGAAAAATATATATATAAAAATACAATAAATCTTTATTGAAGACAACACTTGTGCAAAAATATTCATAAAAAGTATCCTTCAAGGAACATTTTCCATAGGAAAGAATGGCAAACATACAGCAGTGATTAACATCAAGATTAGTGCAAATGTAAATATTAAGGCGACAACGTCGACTTGTTTCGGGATAGACCCTTCATCAGGCCTCCACATGTAAAGATAAATCTTTATAGTTAACACTTGTTCTTAAAAAAACATCTGGACAATATGAAGCCAGGTATGACCACTCAGAGTGGGTCCACACTAGACCCAGTTGCAGGACGGATGCTGCAGTCCGTGCTCAGGGGAACTCCCGCGGACCGCAAACGGATCCGTTTTACCAAAAAGTGCATCCGTTTTGCATCCGTTTCCGGTCCGTTTTTAACCCCAAAAAACGGACAGAAAACGTTTCTATGCTTTTCAATGGAATTTAGGCCAAAAGGGAGGAGTTTTTGGGACAATAATCAATAAATTTGAATGGTAATTCAATGGGCAGGACATGGGTGTGGTCAATTCAGTGGGCAGGACATGGGTGTGGTTAATGTTTTCCAAAAAAGGTTAATTAACCTTTTTTGAGCATGGGGAATGTAGTTTAGGTGGCTGTGGGAGTGGATTTGGAACAATAGCCGGGAAGTGGGAGTCGTTATTCTGTAAAGAAAGTAGATTAGCACCATGTAAGGATATTTTTAATGTACAGGGGAGTGTTTTGGGAGTGGCTGTGATGTCTATTGTGTGAAACACCTGTTTTCAGCACATTCCAGCAGGAGAGCACTTCAGCCACTCCAGCACTGCTGCCCAGCCAAGGCCATGGACCCCATTGTCTTTATGTACTGGCTTAACCTAGCCTGGCTGGGTGTCCTGCTGTACTATGCCGGAAACCTCCTGGAGTCAAGTCGGAGACGGTGGTGGGTGCATCCCCTGTTACAAGAGAGGGAGAGGAAAGGGCAGTTCTCTCAGCTCTACAGAGACCTCAGACGACACCCACCAAAGTTCTTCAACTACTGCCGGATGTCTGTGAGTGTGTAAGTACACTTGATTACCAATTTTACCTATACTTTACCTTGTCCTGTTCCCATATTTGTCACATTGCTTATGGTGATATCCCTTCCTTTTTGAAGCTTTGATAAACTTCTGGAGATGTTGAGGCCCCATCTTCAAAAGAAAGACACCAGGTTGCGGAAGTCCATCACCCCAGAGGAACAACTTCTGATCACCTTGCGGTATGTAATGTCTGCTTTACCTATACCACTTTTAATTTGTATTGATGAGGAGACAATTTTGTAAACAAACAAAAACTTTATTTTTTTTGGAGTTTTTATTGAAAAACTGCCAACATTGTAGGTTATAAAGTTCTCCTTCCAACCTGGAAGAGACAGGTTTAGAAAATGTACTTGCTGTTCAGGCATTCAAGTCTTTACATTTTGTGTCTTTGTTTTCCCCTTCCCCCCAGAACACGTGTCTTGCACATTACCGGGGTCAGCCAGCTTGGACAATAGACAATTGTCTTTGCTATCTGATGTTCAGGGAGAAAGATTAGCTCTATTGACCCAGGGGGTGTGGGACATTGGCCATGAGCAGCAAACCTCTATAGTGCAAAGTAATTTAAGTGCAGTACCTAGAACACATCTTAAAGAGACTCCGTAACAAAAATTGCATCGTGTTTTTTATCATCCTACAAGTTCCAAAAGATATTCTAATGTGTTCTGGCTTACTGCAACACTTTCTGCTATCACAGTCTCTGTAATAAATCAATGTATCTTTCCCCTGTCAGACTTGTCGGCCAGTGTCTGGAAGGCTGCCAAGTTCTTCAGTGTTGTGGTTCTGCTATGAATTCCCCCTTTCAGGCCCCTCTCTGCACACTGCCTGTGTGATATTTAGATTAGTGCAGCTTCTCTCTGCTCTCCTATCTTTTACAAGCTGGATAAAGTGTCCTCTGAGCTGGCTGGGCTTTCACATACTGAGGAAATTCAGACAAGGGCAAAGCTGTTTGCAGGAAGAAAAGAGCAGCCTGAAACTTCAGTGCATGAGAGCAGAAGGGGGAAAGAAACACACAAATGATCTCTTGAGATTCAAAAGGAAGGGTGTATACAGCCTGCTTGTGTATGGATGTATTTTGTATGTGTGGACATACTGTACATCAACCTACTTCCTGTTTTGGTGGCCATTTTGTTTGTTTATAAACAAACTTTTTAAAACTGTTTTTAACCACTTTTAATGCGGCGGGGAGCGGCGAAATTGTGACAGAGGGTAATAGGAGATGTCCCCTAACACACTGGTATGTTTACTTTTGTGCGATTTTAACAATACAGATTCTCTTTAAAATTTCTATAAAATGTAAACAATGTTGCTCACAAGGTGGATCCCACACACTGCCTGCCTCAGTAGATTGAGCTACCTGCCATTGAAGGCCTAGGATCATCCTCATCCCTTTGTCGTGTTGATGGAAAGCTTCGTTGGGCATGTGTTGATCTCAAGGCCTTCAAAGGCAGGTAGCAAATCTAGTGACCCAGGGGGTGTGGGACATTGGCCGTGAGCAGCAAATCCTACTTTTTAGGATCTTGTTCAGGGAAAAAAGAGTAGTTTCCACCTATTTGCTGGGAAGACGTATTAGGGGGGCTGGGTTGCATGCCGCCACCTAGCTGAGTATAAACGGGACGTTCATCTGCTTGAGAGGGAGGGAAGGAAGGGCCTTGCTGATAACTCTGGTATGACTGAGAGGGAGATGGACCCTGGTATGGCTGAGTGTGAGAAGGTTGCCATGCGCTAGGTGGCCTACTTGGTGCAGGTGAGAATTCAAAATGACTTTTGATACACTCAAGCAAACTACACTGGCACTGTATTAAACGATGTCGTGGCACTTGTTCCATTAAAGGCAAAAGTGACATCACCGAGTAGTACAATTGGCTGTTCTGGTGTTGCATTATCCGGTCAATCTCGTGGCGATGCTGCATGTGTAGAGATTGAATCTGCTCCTGAAACATCTGCCTTTCCTTTTGGAGTACTTGGTTGGATTCATCTAATTGTTTTTTTAGCATTTCTATGTGTTGCAAATATTGTTGTGATAGACCAGAACTTGTATCCTGTAGTCTTCGTGAAACCATACTTTCTTGATTGCGCATCATTCCCACCAAACTTGAAACAGCTCCAGCCATCTGAACATTAGCTGTTCTGCTCTGTCCACGAGCACTTGTAGGGCGAGCAGCTGGTCGTCTGGCTTTTGAACGAGTGGTTTCAGCATTTGCTTTGTCGGTGGCAGGTTGTGCGTCTGGCCGTGGAGTAGATGTGGAAGGGGTTGGTGACTCAGATGTCATAGAATCATCCTCTGCTATGTCATCCACGTTGATGGTTGTCAAGTCTTCAAAGGAATGTTCAGGGGATGAATCCCTATTTGTCGCGGCAGGTGCTTCATTAGAATCATCCATGAGTGCATCAAAATTATCAGTACTGTGGGTAGAAAAGAAACAGCAATGGTTACATGTGTGAAAAGTAGAGGCGCATCGGTGTTTACAAAAAAAAAAAAAATGAACTAGAAAGATTATACTGTTGTGGGAGAGCATACACATAACAGCAATTTCAAGTTGCAAACGTCACTCACTCACCCTCGCGCTTGTACGAGTGGTCGTAAGAATGAAAGAAGACGAGTGTGGCAATATGGAGTCCTTTTCGATGCACCACTTCCACTCCTATGTTCTTCTTTCTCCACCTTAAGTTCCTAGACAAAACTGTCCCGTATACTTCGCCATTTTGTCTTCATTTTTTCAACTGTGTAAACAACAAACAAACAATATGTCGTCATTTTATTTCAGGTTCCTTGCGACGGGACAAAGCTATGCAAGTGTACATCTAACATTCAGAGTGGGCAAAAGCACCGTCGCCAACATCGTGAACAGGACAAGTCGGGTGATCTGGAGCAAGCTCGTCGAGAAGTACATGCCGGTTCCCGACTCTAAAAAGTGGATGGAGGTTGCTGAACTGTTCTGGGATAGGTGCAACTTCCCAAACTGCCTAGGAGCCATTGACGGCAAACATGTGCGGATACAGAAGCCAGCGAGGAGCGGGAGTCTGTATTTTAATTATAAAAAGTACTTTAGTTTGGTACTCCTTGCTGTAGCCGACGCAGACTACAAGTTTGTCTACGTCGACGTTGGCTCCTACGGCGGTTCAAGTGACTCGGGGATATTCCAGCGCTCCAGGTTACATGGACTACTGAATGAGGACCGGCTGGACATCCCCGGGGACAAGCCATGGCCTGGAAGAACATCGCCCAGCTACCCCTACGTGTTTGTTGGCGACGAGACCTTTGCCTTGTCACACCATGTCATGCGGCCGTATGGGATGAGAGGCCTCGGCCGCCAGCAACGCGTGTTCAATTACCGGTTGACAAGGGCTCGTAGGATGGTGGAGTGTACATTTGGCATCATGTCGAACAAGTGGAGGATGTTCCACTCGCCACTACAGCTGAGCCCTGCCAACGCCACAGCTGTAGTTAAAGCAGCTTGCATCCTCCACAACTTTGTTCGACAGGAGCAAGGGTACAATCTCCAGCATGCCGACATGGACTACTTGCCCCAAATTCGCCGGTATGCGACAAGGGGTAGGGTTCAGGCCCAGAGGAATCGGGATCGGTTGGCACAGTACTTCTTGTCGCCGGAGGGGTACTTCCCATACCAAGACATTATTGTGCCTCTTTGAGTGTACATTTTTGTTGCTGTACTTGTTTTTTTTTTTTTTTGTGGGGGGGGGTGAGGGGGGGGGGGCGTGATTACGCTGTTTTCAGTTATACATTTTATATGTAAATTTTTAATTGTATCTTTCTTTGTTTAATAAACTTTTTCTAAACTTTTTACAGATGAGTGTTCTTATAAATGCAACATGTGTGGCACTGGGGAAGGCAGTTTAGGAGACACTTCAGGGGGGCAGAGCATTTTTGAGACAATGAGTGGGCTAGATTGAGGGGGGGGGGTGGGTGGGGGGCAGAGAGTGGCAGTTTAGGAGACACTTCAGGGGGGCAGAGCATTTTTGAGACAATGAGTGGGCTAGATTGAGGGGGGGGGGGAGGGGACAGTGGGGGGCAGAGAGTGGCAGTTTAGGAGACACTTCAGGGGGGCAGAGCATTTTTGAGACAATGAGTGGGCTAGATTGAGGGGGGAAGGGGACAGTGGGGGGCTAGAGAGTGGCAGTTTAGGAGACACTGGAGGGGGGGGGGGCAGAGAGTGGCATTTAGATTACTTAAAAACCTGTATTTCAAACCACACAGATATGAGGGGGCACACTTACGTTCCTTGGCCTGCTTCCTGGCTGGAAACTTGTCATACTCAGGAACAAATTGTTTTGTGATCTCCTCCCATACCCTCCTGGCATGCTGTAGGTCACTATAGAGGTCATTCTTCTTATCATACAGCTCTGGCCGCTCTTGGACGGCCATAATGAAGTCCTCCACATTGATGAAGCTCCTGGGCATGATGGCTGCACTCGTGTCTCTCCCAGCTCGTAAACAGGAAGCTGTCAGAGATGACGTTGAGGGGAGGAGAAGGAAGTTCAGGCTTTCCGTTTTGTCATCTGTTTTTGGTGCTATTTTGCCTGTGGAGATGGAGTTGCGTTTTCCCATTGCTTTCCGCTACCCATCCGTGTATCCGTGGTCCGTGAAAATGCAGCAGATCCGGACCTTCCGTTCAGGTTTTGAAAACGGGTCCCCGCAAACGCAGACGGATCCGTTTTTTACTTGGGTGAGGCTGGCTGCTATTATCAACATTAGTATCCGGGACTCCGTTTTTCATACGGTTTGAAAAACGCAGCCACGGATACGTTTCCGGACCTAGTGTGGACTAGCTCTCATCCAATATTCAAATACAGGAACCGCACATGGCAGGAGCTGGAGGAGAATGGCCATTCTCCTCCAGCTCCTGCCATGTGCGGTTCCTGTATTTGAATATTGGATGAGTGGTCATACCTGGCTTCATATTGTCCAGATGTTTTTTTAAGAACAAGTGGTAACTATACAGATTTATCTTTACATGTGGAGGCCTGATGAAGGGTCTATCCCGAAACAAGTCGACGTTGTCGCCTCAATATTTACATTTGCACTAATCTTGATGTTAATCACTGATGTATGTTTGCCATTCTTTCCTATGGAAAATGTTCCTTGAAGGATACTTTTTATGAATATTTTGCACAAGTGTTGTCTTCAATAAATATTTGTTGTATTTTTATATATATATATTTTTCAAGTTTCTTCAATGTTCTTGATATACATATCCTTGTATTGGAATAAAGTGTATATGGGTGTTGTGGCACACCTCAGAGGATATTGTTCCTTTTGATTCCCTCTATACAGAATATGAGGAGTCAACAAGTCTCTGAGTAAAGCAATCCACTGGCTGATGGGTCTGGTCCACCACTTCCGAAAAAGCTGGGTTGCGCCTGACCTCTGGGGGGGGGTTGCCTTTTACCCATTGCATTCGTCAGTGGGTTAGTCAGGAGGCTACAGGGCTTAGCAAACTTCCTGTAGTATCCCGCTTTTCCCACAGAGGCCTGTACCTCTGTCATGACAATCTGATCTGCGACTGTTTCAATGGTCAGATTGTCAGCGGACAGCTGTCCTAGTACCAGGGACGAGTGATCGCAGTGTTGCTCCCAGGTCGGGCGGAACACAGGGATGTCATCCGGGTACGTGACTGTACAACTGTGCTTGTCCTTCAACATGTCGTTCCACGCCTGTTGAAAGGTGGCTGTGGCATTCATCATACCAAAAGACATCCGTATCGAGGTGTTTAAGTCCAAGGACAGGGTGAATGTGGATTCCAGGCGCGCCTCAGGCACAGTTGGAATCTGCCAGTATCCGTAGCTCCGATCCATGGTCGTTAGGTAGTTGGGGATGCACAGGTACACCACAATAAACATCACCTTTTGGGTAAATCAAAATCACGTCAATATTGACATTGGTCTGGGGGTCAGAGATATCAGGGGAAGTCGAGACTTCTCCAGATAGTCCTGAGACCAGACTACCAGTGACACTGAAGGCATCATCCAGCGCACTCTCACAAACAGGCACAACATTATCAAAAGCATTTGCTTAACATGACATGCCATTTTTAGCATGAGTGTCACATGCCTGAAAGTCAGAATTGTCAGGGGGAATCCCTGCTGTCAGCTCTGAGTTCATGCGGCTGGCCATAGAGCAGGTAATGGCCATAGAATGTACAGCGTTGCTATCACAATTATCACTGACACATGCAATTTCATTAGTAATAACAGGTGCAGAAATAGATAAAAGACAGTCAATTGCTGGTACATTGAAATCTGAGGCTACTTCCTGCCCAGTGGCGTTAGGTACAGTAGCAATAGCAGGTAAGGGGTTGACATCTCCCGGTTTTCCCAAAGGCTTGTACAGTACCTGGTAGTCAGGGAGTCCTGCTGGGAACTCCTGCATATCAGCAGAAAATTCTGAAGGGCCTACAAGCGTGCCTAGATCAGTGCCAAGCACAGGAGGAGAGGGAAACTCAGCAACAGCCCGCTCTGGAAAACCCACCCCCCATCCGGCCTTCTCAGGACCTGGGATAACAGGGTTGTGTCGGTTGGGCCTGACACAGTCAGGGTGAGGAGCTTGTGTGGGAGAATATTTTCCTCTGTGGCAAGGTTGGAGCAGACCAAGGAAACATCTGCTTCTGGAGCACTGGAGCAAAAGATGATCTGGTCGTCCACGGGAGCACTGTGACGATTTCCGGAACCGTAGAGCATCTCTGACACGCTGACAGGCAGTGCAGAGGGTGATGCAGGTGGCGGGTCAGGGTTGCTAGCCATCTTTGGGTTAGGGACGGTCATTCTCTTCCTCTTGGAACAGAAGAACTGTATGTGGCCAGTCGCGCCACAAAGATTACACGTGCGAATGGCAGGTGTGTCAGACTGGGATGCAGCAGTAGCAGCAGCTGCAGGTCTCAGTGGCGCAACGCTCACTGGACCAGGAGGAGTGAATGCAGTAGGCTTACCTCCTTCCAAGTCTTGGGACCGTGTTCTGTGACTGTCCAGCACCAGGGTTCTCTGGCTGTCAGGTACAGGAACCTGATGGTACGCCCTCTCAGAGGTGCGCACAGGAAAGTCTCGTTCCGTGCCCTCTTCCATGGCAGGAAGATTTGCTGGGGGGGTCACTGGTAGAGGTTCGCATCTCTCCACCGTAACACATAGTGAATAGTGCTGAGTCGATTGGGTTAGCTGGGCCAACTCCAATTTACACTTGAGCTCCTGGAGGTCCCACTGGCGCAGACGCTCTTGGTGCTCTGCTTTTAGCAGGCGCTTCTTTGCCTCATGCTGGAGCTGACGTTCCTGCTGTTCTCTTTGGAATTCCTGGTACATGCGCAGATCCTCGCCGGTCAGGTTTGCCAACCACTCCGGGGGTATCAGGACTGCAGGGAAAAGAGGCATTAAGCAAGGTAGCGACAAGGATTCCATCTCTGGGGTAATGCCACCAGCTCAGCCTTGTTTGTGCTGCAAGCAGCAATGCCATGCGATTCGCAGAGGGCTTGCAACTCAGGAACTGAGCAATTTGGGTGATCCTGAACTGAATCAGACATTCAGAAAAGAAGAGTACAAGAAAGAATAGGATATAGCAAAGAAAAAGTTAGGAAATGTAGACCAATCTATTCGCTATCAATGTGTACCCTTTTGTGCCCAGAACTTCGGTTCTGCAAGACAGGATACCTAGTGACCACTGTCTTATTGTTCTGGTTGCAAAAACTGAGTTTGTCAGATCTTTACGCTCTGATTTCCCAAAAGCTGGCTATGCCTGGTTTTGGGGTGTGCTATCACCACCACTGCCCACCAATGTGACAATCCAGCCCCGCAATCCCGTCGAGATCTGCTCCTGTTAGCGTACGCAGGAAGTACGGGTGCAGACGGACAACGAAGACCGGTTGCTGGATCGTCAAAGGTAGAAAGAAAGGGCGACAGAGCGTGCCAATCCCGTCTAATCTGCTCCCGTTAGCATACGCAGGAAGTACGGTGAACAGACTGACAATAAGGATTGATCGTGCAACCGCCGACAATATGTAATAGGACAGTCCCTCACCAATCGCGTATTACTAGGTCACTGTTGCCATGCAGGTCTCATGCACTAGAGACTGCTGGAGGCAAATACACTGTGTGCGTAGTAAACGATTAAGATTGGTTGGAGGTGCCCATACATGTACAATCCTGATTGTATATACAATCGGTAAACAAAAATATCGATTTCGCGCTGGAAATCGGGTAAATACACTGCCACCACTGTCTGGTTGTATGGAGCAGACAGTCTCCAACGCTATCATAATACGGTAGCCAGCCCAATCACGTTCGACATGCTCCAGTCACCGTTCGGGGAATAATCACTTCCGTAGGCTTAAATACTGCGAGCAATGCGACATTAAAGAAAGGTCACTGGGTCCATATATGATGCAATCTCGGTTGTCTCCAATCGAGAAAACGAAAGTTATTGATTCCGCACTGAAAATCGGATACTAGCTAATC
This sequence comes from Hyperolius riggenbachi, assembly GCF_040937935.1. NCBI lineage: Eukaryota > Metazoa > Chordata > Amphibia > Anura > Hyperoliidae > Hyperolius > Hyperolius riggenbachi. The sequence continues at coordinate 300,666,203 of NC_090649.1, forward strand.
CTAGAAGGAAGAAACGGTTATTTACAACCTAGCTAGAAAATCAACAATTATAAGCAAATCATAAAACAATGCAGTAGTATGACTGACTCTTCAGAGGGTAGATTCGTTATAGCAGCAATAAGATGACCAGAACAGGCACAAGACTGAACGATAAAATCGTTAGTTTTATTCTAAAACTACATACACACAGCTTATTTTAGAACAGATTGATTTGACAGAGAGAAGAGATGAAAAGAAACAGAATGTCTGGCTATACAGTTCAAATACCGTTATTGGTAGTCCATGCGGCAATCGCAAGTCTTTGGCGTTAAGTCCAAGATGTCGGTTTTGGGCCCGTGTCCTGCGGGCTGGTCGATTTGATGTTACTTCGACGTCAGATGAAAGGTGAAGAACCTGGACTTTTGACTCATGTCAGTTTTGCTCCTCACTGTAGGTGGGAGGAGTTATGACACATACAAGTCCAGCCTTGTGCAATTTGAATAAGGCAGTGCCCCCTTAGGCAGGGAGAGGTTTGGGCCAATTCATATTTTGCCCGCTCTCGGCATGCCCGTGGGTAATATCACGAACCCGAATAAATATTCATAATCAGCGCAAGTGTGTGAATTTGCTAATACCAAACTTGGGGGGTTTAGAGTGAACGGTGACCCCAAAATGCATATCTCTGCTTTGGCAGGGCTTACCGTTAATTCGGAAACATCCAATTGTGTGGTTTGTTCCGAATTTCATAATAAGCGGGTTCTAAAGGCCGTTGCCTATTTGGAAAGTCATCTTTATGACAAAAGATGGATTTCATATTTGTGAGATCACAGAAAGGTCAGCTGGGAGATGGATTCTCTTTGATCCTCCAGCTGAGGTAATCCTGAGAGAACCCCCTGCTGTGATCGGTTCCTACCAGTCTGGGGAAGGACAATGTAGGGGTGAGATTTCTCCCTTTCTGCCTGGTTGGGAGTCCCTGAATGCCCAGGAAACCCTTTGTCACATGGAGGTGCGGAAGCTGTAATTGGAGGAGTCAGGGTTTGCAACATTTGACCAGGGAGAGGAACTGTTAACCCCTGGCTTCCCTGATCTTTTTATAAACCAAGCCTTTCCCTATCTGCTGTCACTTTTTAATAGTGGCGACAGGGAATATTTTATAAGGCTCTAACTACTTATTTAGGACTAATAAATGTTGATTCGTCACAGCTAGGCCATAGGAGTGAGTGAGATAATGACCGCTATAAAGAAAAGTTCAGGGTAATTGGAGGGTTTTATAGGCTACCAGGTGACCAGAGAGCATCACCTTCCAGGTAGATTTGAAAAAATCCTGTGCAGTTTTAAAAAGACACACTAAAATATACACTACTAATATATTAAAAAAGATATTTGTACCCTTTACTACTAATTTAGACAGATTGAACGTAATCTTGATCGCTGGTCCTCTTATGGGATCTCTTGGATTGGAAAAATTTACTCAGTAAAGATGAACGTTTTACCTTGCTTGCTGTATCTATTTGAGACACTTCCAGTGAGGGTTCCCTCAAAGGTGTTGGACAAACTTCAGAAAGATATTATAAGATTTATTTGGGGAAGGAAGAGACACAGAATCCCTTATTCAGTTATGGAGTCTGATAGGACTAGAGGAGGGCTTTCAGTCCCCAATTTCAGGCTATATTACCAGGCCTCTCATTTGAGACAAGCTATTGAATGGTCAGCTAAATTGTTATGACATAAATGGACGCAGATTGGACAAGCCTCGGTTCACCCTGGTTCACTGGGCTCCATGCTCTGCTTTAATGGAGCCCTCTCTGGGCCTTACCATTTGCCATTGCATACAGTGCGTTTTACCAAAGCAGTCTGGGATTTTGCCAAATTTAAATTTGGCCTACGAGGGTTGGTTTCATCTTTAGAAAGGATTAGAGATATCCCCAATTGTCCTGCGGATGCTCTTACTCTTATTTTCCACCACTCAGAAGATATTGACATATATTACCTCAAAGATTTATGTGACCCCTCTACAGGTTCCTTCCTCTCATTTTCGGCATTTCAGTCCCAATTTAAACTCCCATCCTCCTCATTTCTCCCATATTTACAACTTCGCTCCTGCATTGCTTCCAGGACTCCTGGAAATAACTCGCCTTCTCTTACCGAATTTGAGAAAATGACCCTAGATTCTCAGAGGCCATCTCAATCTATTTCTAAACTTTATGGTATCCTCTCATTAAAGGGATCCCAACAACCCGCAAGGCATAATTATATGACATACTGGGAAGAGGAATTTGATGAATCTTTAGACTATGCTGACTGGTAAAATATCTGGGATAATGCCAGAAAATCTTCAATTTGTACAACTGTAAAGGAAAACATCTACAAATTAATGTTCAAATGGTACTATACCCCTGTACTTTTGCATAGGCTGTTTCCCGCTACTTCAGATCAATGTTGGTGGGGATGTGGAAATAGGGGGTCTTTGGCCCACATATTTTGGCTTTGCCCTAAAATTCAACCATACTGGCATTCTATAGCTGAACTGATCTCTAAAGTTGTTAGAAAAAAGGTCCAATTGAATCCATGGCTTTACGTTTTAGGTAAATCTCCATCAGGGCTTCGAACCAATACCCAGAAAATGTTAACCCACATTCTTACTGCCGCACGAATGCAGATTTCGGCCAACTGGAAAAATAGTTACCCTCCCACCTTAGAGGAGGCCATTCTTCGCATACGTAGGATCCGGATAATGGAGTATTTGTCATCTCTGGTTAATGAATCCGCAGGACAATTTTGCAAGGTTTGGGACTTCTGGGATATTAATTTTGATTTAGCTTCTGATTCATAATTCCCCCCCCCCCCCCCCTTTTTTGTTTTTTTTTTGTATTTCTATTTTTGCTTCCTAATTTTGACTCACTCTGATGAGATTGATACTAGGATATAACATAGCTTTATATTAACCATGTGAAGGGTTATTGTTGCTTTCTTTACCTTAACCAGTTTATGCTTCTTTCTATGACTCAATACTAGCTGGAAAAAAAAAGAGGTTCACTCATTTACCTTTACCATATATCATACGGTTTCTCCTGTTTTATGGTTAAATATGTCATTCTTGGTATGTTTATCTAAATGTTATATTTTTCTTTATGACACGTTTTCTGATATCTTGTATAATCTGTGTGTATATTGAATCTCTCAATAAAAATTGAGTTACAAATATATATATATATATATATATATATATATATATATATATATAATTTTTTTTATGAAATAATGCAAGCACAAATATTAAAAAAAAAAAGTCTGGGAGAAGTGAAGGAAATTGTTTCCAATGCATGCACAGCCATGAAAAGCAACATGACAGAAGCTAACTACCCTTACCCAATCTAGTCAAAGCTAGCAGAGATGTTTGGTTGGAACTGGTCTTTAAAGAGAACCTCCACTTTTACTTTAAAACTAAATAACCACACTTCATTTTGAGTGGAAACCAATTATAAATTCCCCAAAAAATGACTTAAGATGAAACTATTCTTTTCTTTTTTATTATTATTTTGTATATGCCCCTAACCTAGTCTGTGTCATAAACTTTGTGAAATCATTGTGTTTTACATGCTCGCATAAGCTATTTAAATCAGTGTTTGCTGCCAATGCCTGTAATGTATAGTGCTGATCTTGAGGAACTGCCTTTTCCACAACAATAATGGAGTTTCACTTGAAAGCAGAGTAGTGAAATAATGTTTGTAAGTAGCTTATCTGTTTTGTTGTGTAGAAACTCTGGAAATATCCATTGTGTCCTCCTGTAAACGTTCAATTTTTCCTTGAGACTGTCATTGAATCTTTGCTTATCCACAGATAACTCATGAAGTTCATATAGTAACAATGTAATGCTTTTTACTGTATTTTCCTGATGGGTACAAGGAAAATATGAATAGTTTTAACTGGTACACTTTACTTTCAAGGTTCATGGAAGAAAATAGGCAATGAAAAATGTTATCATAGGGCTGATTATTTTGCTGGCCTGGCTGGCAGTACCTCCTGCAATCATCTTGTACAGAGAGGAAAATTGGTTTGCAAGAGCTGTTAATGCCATCTTTGTCATAGTGGAATAACCATACATAAAAAGGTGGGGGCCTTCAGCAAGATTTATCATTAGCATTCAGCTCTTTTCCACATCTTTTAAAATGCATTTTAAGAAAAGTTCACTCCTTCAGCCATGTAACTTGAACAATTGGCATCTGTATAATGAGTCTACATGAGGCCAGATCATTGAATGCTTGAAGTACCGTAAGTGCATTTTCTGTATATATGAATTATTGTGCATTTCTTTGGACATACTATGATATGAATAAATGAGGACCTAAAATGGTTCTCTGAAGAAAGAACAAAATTACAGCAATTAATATTAGAACTTAAAGGATACCCGAGTTGAAAATAAATTGTCCCCTTTTACTTACCTAGAGCTTCTTCCAGCCCCAGTAGTCTCGGACGTCCCTCGCTCTCCTCCTATTTCCAGAGCCGGGACAACGTCCTCCAGCACCCAAGGCTGAGACACCAAAGTGCGCCCCTCCACCCCAGCAGTCACACACTGATTGCTATTAGACTAAGAGGCGCCACAGGGCCCACAACCTCCCCAACACCTAAATATCTAGTTAACTGGCTTGCAGTCAGTGCCATGTATCCCCTTTTCTTATTTCTTTCTGCTTCAAACACAATTAGGAATGACAGCTGAATGAATTCTGCGCCCCCTCCTACACTGCGCCCTGAGGCTGGAGCCTCTCCAGCCTATGCCTCGGCCCGGCCCTGCCTATTCCTCTTCCTTGATCCACTGTGCGGCTTGGTAAAGTGCACAACTTAGCTAAGTCGCCAAACTTGGAAACTATTCCTAACAGCAAAAAATCTATAGGTTCTGTCACCACACAAGAGAAGTAGCATTTTTTTTTCCTGTCTCAGGAACCCTTTGTAACTGCTCTCCAAATCTCACTTGTTTGATCCTAACCCCAGTGCAGTAGCCAGCACATTGTGTTATGGGAAATAACCATACAGGCGTCGGGGTGTCACTCAGCAATCCAGAGTCAGCTGATCTCTAGGGAAACACTTCTCTTTTACTATCACCATACCCCCCTTTCCCTCTCCTTTCGAGAAGAGGCAGCATCATTTGAGATTATCTTTGTGTGCTATACATGAATAAATCCTGAGTGGATGTTTACTGTGATATTTTCTAGTTAGTTGTGAAAACTCAATACCTATTTCACCTGATATCTAGATGACTGCGGAATGAATGATAAATATTATTATTATTATTATTTGGCTTTTAGATAGCACAGACACATATTTCTACTGTGCTTTACAGACTACATTGAGCCATTCATATCACTAAGTGTCCCTCAGTGGATTGAAAACATGTCTGTATATTTCTGCTATGAACGGTTTTAAGACACACATATATATATATATTAAAGGAAACCTTCAATGAGAGAGAAAAGGAAGATGTCAATACTGTCTTTCTTTAACCATTTGCGGACCAATGCAGTTGAAATCTACGTCTTACATGTGGCAGTGCGGATCTGACAGGACATAGATTTCAATCATCCCGCTGTGCAGTCACGCCACTTCCACCGATCTTCCCATTTTTTTCCCCCGCCGCAGTACACTCGCCCTGCTGTCTCTATGACGGCAGAGCTCTGTGAGCCAGCTCCTAACCGGTGCACAGTGCTCTGCCGTCATAGGGACGGGAGAGAGATGGACCTACGGCGTGACCAGCGGGAGCTGGTACTGAAATGGTTAAAAAAAAAAAAAAAACAATACTTGTATGTTAGTTGTTCTTATTTTCTGCCTTTAATTCTTTTTGAATGGATGATACATTGCGTGCAACATACAGACTCAGCAATATGTATAATTATCAGAATATACTTTTCTATGTCCATGTTTTTTTTACATTGCATTCTTTAGGTTACTGCATGTTGCTATGGTGTCTCATAGTCATGGAGTAGGCTGTAGAGTGCCTAGGTTTGGAGACTTAAAGCGGACCCAAACCAAACATTTTTTTAATTCAAAATATTTAGTTGCACCACTCTGACACATACAATTATATGTGTCATCATGCAGCTGAAAAAAGGCTGCTATTTATTATTTTAATTATTATAATTTAGAAAATAGATTGTATTTCTGAAATCTTGTATTTTTAATTTAAGTCCACTTTAATGAAAAAATTGTGGTGCTATGTCTCATTTTTTTTTCACTGATGTCTATAATAGAATATCTTGTGTAAGTTGTTTTAAAATAAAATTTCAGGAAAAAATATGTTAGGTTTGGATAATGTAATGTAATGAGTTATTTATTTATTTTTTTTAGATAATTTTTGTTGTCTATAAGTACAATTTCCATATTTCTTTTTGCAATTCCATATTTCTTCTGCATGTAATTTTGGTATGTGAATATTCCCTGATCTATCTTTTATCAACCGATGTTTATTGAAAATAATTTTTATTTTTTTAACATGACAATAGTCACAATAGCCGATTTGGCGTGATAAAGAAAAAAGTTCAGAAAGCAGTAAATAACATATTATCAATACTATCACCTTCCAAAATATAGGATCTACCTTACTTTTTATTTAACATAAAGCTCACTAATTTTATGCCCTAGCATAAATATATACATATATACACTTTTATATTTGCATAGTTTATAATATATGTATAAAGTCATCAAAAGGAGAAAGTATACCGTCGTTCAGCTAACAGCCTAACACATAATACAAACTCATCTGGTCCTTAACAGGGTCTAAAATTTTTGTTATCTACTCTGAGGTGTAAAAACAACACCCAGCCAATTTAACTGTATCTTTAAGCACTTAAACTGACCCTGAAGCCAGCTGTAGAAAAAAAATGTTAGATACTCCCCTATTTAGAGGGAAGATCTGAATCCCATAGAGCCTTCGCAGGCCTTTCTTTGTCACTTCGTTCCCCACTGTCCGCCTGACAAAACTATCCAATCTGCAGATGGAATATGTCTTTGGCTTTCCTCTGTCTTCTATCCCAGAATACTTCTGAAGACAAGCAGAACATGCACAGTACAGATGTGCCCACCTTGGAAGAACTCATGCACATGAGTGCTTCATAAGCCTTCCAAGGACGGCGCAAATTTTTAATTGGGAACAGTGGGGGAACAAGGAGATAGACAGAGGACTGGGAAGGCTCTATGGGACATCAGAGCCTTTCCTCTAAATACAGTGGGTTGCAAAAGTATTCGGCCCCCTTGAAGTTTTCCACATTTTGTCATATTACTGCCACAAACATAATTCAATTCTTTTGGAATTCCACATGAAAGACCAGCACAAAGTGGTGTACACATGAGAAGTGGAACGAAAATCATACATGATTCCAAACATTTTTTACAAATAAATAACTGCAAAGTGGTGTGTGCATAATTATTCGCCCCCCTTTGATCTGAGTGCAGTCAGTTGCCTATAGACATTGCCTGATGAGTGCTAATGACTAAATAGAGTGTACCTGTGTGTAATCTAATGTCAGGACAAATACAGCTGCTCTGTGAGGGCCTCAGAGGTTGTCTAAGAGAATATTGGGAGCAACAACCCCGTGAAGTCCAAAGAACACACAAGACAGGTCAGGGATCAAGTTATTCAGAAATTTAAAGCAGGCTTAGGCTACAAAAAGATTTCCAAAGCCTTGAACATCCCACGGAGCACTGTTCAAGCGATCATTCAGAAATGGAAGGAGTATGGCACAACTGTAAACCTACCAAGACAAGGCCATCCACCTAAACTCACAGGCCGAACAAGGAGAGTGCTGATCAGAAATGCAGTCAAGAGGCCCATGGTGACTCTGGACGAGCTGCAGAGATCTACAGCTCAGGTGGGAGACTCTGTCCATAGGACAACTATTAGTCATGCACTGTACAAAGTTGGCCTTTATGGAAGAGTGGCAAGCAGAAAAGCATTGTTAATAGAAAGCATAAGAAGTCACGTTTGCAGTTTGCCACAAGCCATGTGGGGGACACAGCAACCATGTGGAAGAAGGTGCTCTGGTCAGATGAGACCAAAATGGAACTTTTTGGCCAAAATGCAAAACGCTTTGTGTGGCAGAAAACTAACACTGCACATCACTCTGAACACACCATCCCCACTGTCAAATATGGTGGTGGCAGCATCATGCTCGGGGGTTGCATCTCTTCAGCAGGGACAGGGAAGCTGGTCAGAGTTGATGGGAAGATGGATGGAGCCAAATACAGGGCAAACTTGGAAGAAAACCTCTTGGAGACTGCAAAAGACTTGAGACTGGGGCGGTGGTTCACCTTCCAGCAGGACAATGACCCTAAACATAAAGCCAGGGCAACAATGGAATGGTTTAAAACAAAACATATCCATGTGTTAGAATGGCCCAGTCAAAGTCCAGATCTAAATCCAATCGAAAATCTGTGGCAAGATCTGAAAACTGCTGTTCACAAACACTGTCCATCTAATCTGACTGAGCTGGAGCTGTTTTGCAAAGAAGAATGGGCAAGGATTTCAGTCTCTAGATGTGCAAAGCTGGTAGAGACATACCCTAAAAGACTGGCAGCTGTAATTGCAGCAAAAGGTGGTTCTACAAAGTATTGACTCAGGGGGCCGAATAATTACGCACACCCCACTTTGCAGTTATTGATTTGTAAAAAATGTTTGGAATGATGTATGATTTTCGATCCACTTCTCACGTGTACACCACTTTGTATTTGTCTTTCACGTGGAATTCCAATAAAATTGATGCATGTTTGTGGCAGTAATGTGACAAAATGTGGAAAACTTCAAGGGGGCCGAATACTTTTGCAACCCACTGTAGGTATTTTAATAGCTTCAAGTTTACTTTATCAAAAATAAAGCCAAATGTAGAAACTGTGTGTGAAAAACTAAGTACAGCTTATGATTTAACAACTTAATGAACCTTTAGTGGCTTTAATTTACACACACATTTCTTAAGTTACCACCAAAGCATTTTAATCGGGTTAAGTTATGGACCTGGACTGGATCATTACAACACCTTCATTCTGTTTTTTTAGTAACCATCATGTTGTTGATATGCTTGGGTTCTTGTAAAAATTGTCCTGTTCCATGTCCCAATTTTAGCCAAGCTTTAGCTTACACAGGTGGCCTTACATTTTCTTTAGAATATTTTGGTATTTACACAAGTTCATGGTTGGCTTAATAGCCACAAGATGTGCAGGTCAAGTGGCTGCAACCCCCACAATTACCAGCTTTTCACCTTCAGTTGTAAGTGCTGGTATGTTTTGCTTGTTTTTTGCCAAATGTGGAGCTGTGCATTATAGCCCAAAGAAATCTCCACCTTAGTCTCTCTCCTTGAAGTCATGTTGTTTCTCACTGTTACAATCCCCCACCCATGGATCCCACTGCATGTCCATGTTCCTCCTTAAAGGCCACCAACGTCACTCCCGAAAGGTGGCTGGGACAACGTTAATGCGATGTACGTGCTCTTGTTCTGGGCACGCTACTAGAGAGTATGTGACTGGCAACTGCTAGCACTTACATATGTGGCATAAGTCACAGCACTGGCACAGAGGCCAGGGCTATTTAAAGCCTGGCCAAACAGCATCCAGTGCATTGGCTTTCTAAACCTATTTAACTAAAGTATGCCATATAGGTTTCTTAAAGTGACCCTTAAGTAAAAAAAATTGCCCATTTACTTACTTGGGGCTTCTTCCAGCACCCTGAAGTCCTCCTGCTCCCTCCACATGATTCCGCGCTCATCCGTTCCTCCTCTGTCCCCCTCCATAATCTCATCAGTCGCCCGGCCACTGTGCACTCACTGTGCTGGCTGTGCGTGTCCTCTATCGTGCTCCCACAGCCATGAGTGTTCTGCACATGCGCGGTAGCAACATTTAATTACTGCACAAGCAAAGAGTGCTCCCGGCCATGGGGGTTCATTGGAGGAGACGTGCGGCACAGGACCGCCGCATCCAGTGTTGGCGGGGGGCACCGGAGAAACGGTGGAGTGTGGGATTACAGCAAAGGACCAGAAAGACTTCAGGGGGCTGGAAGAAGCCCCAGGCAAGTAAATGAGCATTTTTTTTCAAAATAGGTTACCTTTAAGGCTGCGCTCCAGCTTTGCATGAGCAGATTCACTCTACTGGGCATGTGCATGACCAGCCTGGATGCGCTCATTCACAGCCCAAGAATAGGAAACCACAACCAGTGGACTTCACAAGGATTCTAACTACTAATGTAAGTACCTGCCCCATCCCCCCTCCAATTAACCTCAACTAAAGGTGTATTTAAACCTTTTCACACCCACCCTATAAAAGCCATGTGAACCTCTGATCCTCTGGCCATGCCACGAATAAAAAACATTTCTCACTACTTTTTTTATTTTTCAAATCGGTACATTTCAATGCTAAAATATATGCCACATCTGGGAAAAAGCAACTCATTTTTTTCAAAACTAATAATGCATTAGTTGTGAACCGGCCCATTGATTTATATATGCTAGCAGGTTAGGTGTGTTGTTTCCTGCAGGACACCGCACAAAGACTTACTTTCCACAGGTCCTTTTTAACAATCTGGACTTTTCATTGTTGCAAGATTTTGCAGTTCTGTGAAGTAAGGCTGATTGGTTTGAGATTTCAGGCACAGAACCTCTAAGTGTATGTATTTCTTGTGCTCTGTTTGTAGCTGTTGGCATAGGTTTTAGAGCTTCGGGTTTTGAACATGTCAGGGGAGCCATATGTACACATGGCTGGATATATTCAAAAATTCCTTGGTATGGCAGTGAAGTTTCTGACAGCTACAAGGATCTGATTTACTGCTACTATAGTGCATTGATATCCTTTGGCATGCTCAGGTTTCTTATCCTAGGAAAGAGTTTGTAAATTCTATGAATTCTAAATAGGACTTTAGGCCAGCTACTGAATCGTGAAAATTAATACACAATCTCCTTGGGGCCTCAATGCCCATTGGAATGTGAGCCTCTTTTTCTGTTTCTGGTTTACCCTTTTTTACTGCCTTCATAACCATGCCTCTTTTTTAACATTTAGATCGGATTTTCTAGGTATCCATCCAGTTTTTTGTAACATTTGAAAATGTTTAGAAAGGTTGATTTGTCAGGTTATAATTAAGAGCTATTCAGTTTGAAATGTGGCAGCCTGTATTTAGTAGCTGTGACATGACTGCCCAGCATCTAAATTAAGGACTTATTTCTGGAAGATATCAGCATGTTCAGCATTTCCTTTGTTTTGTGTCCTGTCTGTTTGTCCTGCACTCCTATGAGATATACCTGCACAGGTAGCCTGCATCTAGAGGTAGAGCGGAACTTTCTATTGACAGAACTTTGAAGAGTTTTAGAAGCTTTTTCCTAATTCTCTACATTGGTCTTCTGAAATTGTGTAATGATGATGAGTATTGCAAAGTCACCATACTGCAGCCTGTGGGTACCTTTGAGGAAGACCACAGCAAAGTACTCATCTGATCAGCATTTTAGTGGACTTCTCATCGTTCCTAAATCCCTGGCAAGAAGGGAAAGGGCCCATTCACACTTGTGCGTTTTCAGAGCGATTTCAGCTTTGCTGAAAATCGCTAGCGATTTGAAAAACGTGTGCACAATGAAAGTGTTTGGAAGTGTTCTCATCTAAGCGTTTAGCGATTTGCTGAAACGCAAACGCGTTGCATGCAGCGTTTTCTGAGCGATTCTGGAGCGATTAGCGTTTCAATAAAAGTATTTTAATTGAAGTAGAAATCGCAAAACGCTAATCGCTGGAAAAACGCTCTCTATACAGTGAAAAATCGCTAGGAAAAAACGCCAGAAAAACGCTCAGCGTTTTGCGTTAGCGTTTAGCGATTTCTAGTGTGAATGGGCCCAAAGGGGTGTTCTCAGGGAGTTAACAATGTAACTGTTAAACTTAGATAATGGCTATGCAAATAACTATTATCTTAACTTTAGCACTTCAACCACTTCCCCTCCCCTGGGACAAGTAACTACGTCCCTCAAAATCCCATATCTCCTTGCAGGGAAGTAGCTACTAGGTCCCTCCCCTCCACGCACTCCTTCTCACCACTACGCCACGCTTCAGCGCATCTTTACTGACGCCAATTATTAGCGGGGAGATCAATGAATGGTAACACAGTTCCCATTCATTGATCTAAGTCCCAGTGTGAATGACCGCCGCCATCCATGAGACGGCGCCGTCATTCACAAAAGCTGATACTTGCACGTCCACACATTACTTCCTGTTTGCGTAGTGAGATCTTATGGCCAAATAGTAAAACATCTAAAACCCCCTTTTTTTTTTTTTTTTTACTAACATTTTTTTTTTTTACATTTAAAATTAACCCCTTACCTCCCACACTCCCCAATAGTTCCCCCTAAACATGTTTGTAAAAAAAAAATATAATAATATACATTAAAAAAAGAAAAGTACATAAATAGTTACCTTAGGGACGGAACTTTTTAATATGTATGTGTATGTAGGGTATAAATTATGGGCTTGTAATTAGTGATTGTACTAGGAAAAATTTTAAATGTTGCCATAATTGGGACAAATGGGCAAATAAAATGTGTGGGTTTTAATTATGGTAGCATTTATTATTTTAAAACTACAATGGCCGAAAACTGAGAAATAATTTTTTTTCTTATTTTTCCTGTTAAAACACATTTAGAATAAAATTATTCTTAGCACAAAGTACCCCCCAAAGAAAGCCTTTTTGGTGATGAAAAAAACAAGATACAGATTGTTTTGTTGTGATAAGTAGTAATAAGGTCATAGGCGATTGAATGGAAGGAGCGCTGACAGGTGAAAATTGCTTAGGTTTTTTTAAGGGGAAAACCCCTTGGAGGTGAAGTGGTTAAAGTGGCATGAAACTCAAAATTCATTCATATCTGGTCTAAGGTACAGGGCCCACTACAAGCAGTTTTCCGATTTCAGAAACCACTCCGCTCTGAGATCACTCCAAAAATGTTGCATGCATGCATTGCATAATCAAACTTCCACTTCACTCAGCTAACTGATTAAATTGTTTGTGCCTTGGACAAAAATATCAGCTGATGTTGAGCTGTATTTGCAGAGTAAATAAAGTTGAGCCTCTTCTGCTGTATCCAAGGGAAGGCAAAGAACTATGTTTGCTTTGTTTGCTCACAAATAGTTAATTACAAGACAATCTGATTAAGTGTCCTGCTGCCAGCAATGTTATCAATTAGCTTCAGTGAATTGGAACTTTGCCTTTCAGTGACAGTGACATTGGGGTTGATTCACTAAACAGAGCTATTTCATAATGCGCCTACGTGGTAACGATGTGTGCACTATTGGCATAACGCTGCAAGCGTGCGCTATCAGCAAGTATGGTAGAGCACGTTCATTAGATAGGGGTTCCATGGATGCAGACCAAGGAGGATGCCATTTCTCCAGATAAGGCACACAAAAGCTCACTTGGCCTTTGCAAATGCTCATCTGGACAAAGAAAAAAACTTCTGGTCTTCTGTGTTACGGTCAGATGAAACAAAAATTGAGTTGCTTGGTCAGAATGATGTTTCTTTCATTTGACGTAAAAAAGAAGAAGCCTTCAACCCAAAGAACACCATCCGCACTGTCAAACATGTTTGTGGGAACCTAATGCTTTGTTGGTGTTTTTAACCCAATGAACCAGGGAACATACTCACAGTAAATGGCAGCATGATAAAAGAGCAATACATGAGGATTCTCAATGCCAAAATCAGTGGACATTTCAGCATGACAGTGACCCAAAACAGACAGAAAAAGTGTTGAAGAAATGGTCAGCAGACAACAACATTAACATCTTGTTTTGAAGTGGCCCAGCCAGAGTCCTGACTTGAATCCAATTAAGAATTTGTGGATGGAGATAAAGGCCTTGATTCATCAACACTTAGCAAATTTGTTAACAACAGTTTGGTAAAATACCGAATTTGTTAACTTCATTTCAGGATTCATCAAAGTTATCTACAGCTGTTAGCGAACATTCGTTAACGATTCGGTAACGATTCGCTAAAACGGAAGAAAGTGCAATTCATGAAAAAGAAAGTGGGCGTGGTTTAGCGTTACATTTAGGATTAGTTATCTCCTTCACTGCTCTGTCGTTATTCCTGTCAGATCATTGCTGACAGAGAAGATGGAGCCATTTGAAGTGGTTATGTATCAGCTGAGAGTGATTAAAAGGTGCAGAAGGGCAAGAATAAGGTCTGCAACCATATAAATTTGTAAGAGAATGGATTTATTTGCTATAACACGACATCTGCATTTCTCTTGAATCATCTTGTAAGAGAGCACAGGCAGTGCCAGGGTTAACTAATTTTGCTAGCTGCACTATAATTTTTTAGAAAAGGCTCCTATCAAATTGTGGGATTGTCCCAACCACTTCCAGAATCCTGGTCCAGGTGTTAAGCCCTATTCACAGGGCCGGCCCGCTCATGAGGCGGGGTGAAACTTTTGCCTCAGGCGGCAAATTTCCAGGGGCGGCGCCCGCCCGTCCGTGGGTGCGGGGAGCCGGCCCGCCGAGCTGGAGGGGTAGCTGGCAGGACAGGGGTATTGGGCCAGCGGCGGGGAGGGGGGTCGGACCCCCCCCTACCTCGCCTGGGTCCCCCGTCCTCCGCTCCCCTCCAGCCTAAATAGAAGCAGCCGTATGTGTAAGAGGCGCGGGCGGGGAGACACTCACCTCCTCCTCGCTCCAGCGTGCGCTCCACTGACATCACTTCCTGCAGGACGCTGCAGGAAGTGACGTCAGTGGAGCGCACGCTGGGAAGAGGTGAGTGTCCTCCCCGCCCGTGCCTCTTACACATACGGCTGCTTCTATTTAGGCTGGAGGGGAGCGGAGGACGGGGGACCCAGGCGAGGGAGGGGGGGGGGTCCGACCCCCCTCCCCGCCGCTGGCCCAATACCCCCGTCCTGCCAGCTACCCCTCCAGCTCGGCGGCCCCCCAGAGCGCCCCCCCCCCCCGAGGGGGGGGAGGGGCGGCGGTGACAATTTTTTAAAAATTTGCCTCAGGCGGCAAAAAGTCTAGGGCCGGCCCTGCCTATTCAGAATGTTGCTACGTAGTGCTCAAAGGACTGCCTTTTACCCACAATTCCATGGGAATCTTATGGCCTTGTGTTAAATTACCGCTGTAAAATGGAAATATCGACACGTTACCGAATTGTTATCGAATTCACACCGAATGCCAAAAAACCTTGATGAATACAACTAGAAATCGCTAAACTTCGAATTCGGTAATTTAACAAACTGGAAAAAGTTATCTCAAAGACAATGATGAATCGAGGCCAATGATCAGGGAGATAAGGATCAGGGTGATGGCAAGAAGACCCTCCAACCTGAAAGATTTGGAGCTCATTGCTAAAGATGAATGGGCAGAAATACCCGTGAAGACATGCAAAAAGCTGGTCTGCAATAATAGGAGGTGTTTGATTGCTGTAATAGCCAATACAGGCTTTTCTATTGATTATTTAGTAGGGTATGAATAATTTTGGACTGGACACTTTTTGCTCAAATGTAAATAAAAGCTGAGAAATGTTTTTTTTCTACAATAATGCCTCTTGTACATTGTCTTATTATCTTTTGGGAGACACTTATGTCATGTCCCATCAAAAAATTACTTGCTGGTTAAATAAGTATATAAGTCAATAATAAGTAATACGTAATTTTAAGTCAAAATTTGCCAGGGGTATGAATAATTATGGGCAGCACTGTACATGTTCCCTATGGGGGCTGGGGTGCAGGAGGAGGGGAAGGCAACTTGGAGTCCAGAAGTGCAGGTGCCCCTGCAGATCTCATGGGCCCTGGGCCAATTGTCCCCTTTACCACTATGTCAGCTCCAGCACATACAGTGTTCCAGCTTCACAGTGTCCCCAGCAGTGTGCTGCAGCTTCACAGTGTCCCCAGCAGTGTGCTGCAGCTTCACAGTGTCCCCAGCAGTGTGCTGCAGCTTCACAGTGTCTCCAGCAGTGTGCTGCAGCTTCAAAGTGTCCCCAGCAGTGTGCTGCAGCTTCACAGTGTCCCCAGCAGTGTGCTGCAGCTTCAAGGTGTCCCCAGCAGTGTGCTGCGGCTTCACAGTGTCCCCAGCAGTGTGCTGCAGCTTCACAGTGTCCCCAGCAGTGTGCTGCAGCTTCACAGTGTCCCCAGCAGTGTGCTGCAGCTCCACAGTTTCCCCAGTAGTGTGCTGCAGCTTCACAGTGTCCCCAGCAGTGTGCTGCAGCTTCACAGTGTCCCCAGCAGTGTGCTGCAGCTCCACAGTGTCCCCAGCAGTGTGCTGCAGATTCACAGTGTCCCCAGCAGTGTGCTGCAGCTTCACAGTGTCCCAAGCAGTGTGCTGCAGCTTCACAGTGTCCCCAGTAGTGTGCTGCGGCTTCACAGTGTCCCCAGCAGTGTGCTGCAGCTTCACAGTGTCCCCAGCAGTGTGCTGCGGCTTCACAGTGTCCCCAGCAGTGTGCTGCGGCTTCACAGTGTCCCCAGCAGTGTGCTGCAGCTTCACAGTGTCCCCAGCAGTGTGCTGCGGCTTCACAGTGTCCCCAGCAGTGTGCTGCGGCTTCACAGTGTCCCCAGCAGTGTGCTGCAGCTTCACAGAAAACATTTATGTCAGCAATAACATTACACACATTACACAGCACACAACACAAGTCACACTACACAGTATCCACACTACACAGTATCCATGTTACATTGCCTACAGTGATATACAATCAATAAAAGTTATGGTTGCTTGGCACTGTACATATGACCAACACAATTTAAAGGGAACCTTAACTCTAAAAAAAACATAAGTTTTACTTACCTGGGGCATCTACCAGCCCCCTGTAGCCATCCTGTGCCCTCGCAGTCACTCATGGCTCCTCTGGTCCCCCACTGCCAGCTAGTTTCGTTTTTGCCGACTGGGAGTCGGCCGGCCGCCATGCGTACACCCGTAACGCGTAATAATGTACTTGTTAAAGTCTGCAATAGCTTCCTGAACCAGCAGGAATGCGTAAAAATGTACGCATGGCGGCCGGCCGACTCCTAGTCGGCAAAAAAGAAACTAGCTGGCAGCGGGGAACCAGAGGAGCCATGAGTGACTGCAAGGGCACAGGATGACTACAGGGTGCTGGTAGATGCCCCAGGTAAGTAAAACTCATGTTTTTTTTTAGAGTTAAGGTTCCCTTTAATTACTACTTTAAAAAAAATGAAAAAATACTCATAGCCCAAACACAGCTGAAAAATGTAAAGGACACATACAAACAAATAACACTTACTTGCCCAGTCTCAAACTATTCTGAAGCAGGTGCTGCTGATGAGCAAAGTTTATATAGGCCAAAAACAGCTGACAAATGTTAAGGAGTACCACATAATCAAAATGCTTGCATCATTCAACATTACGCACGTAAACTTCTACGCGTTCAAAGTAATGTGCGCTGTACAGTTCCAGCGCGCACAGCGCTCTATGCAGTTTGAGGGCCCATTCCCACTAGAGCGTTTTGCCGCGATTTCAGCAAAACGCTCAAACGCTAGCGCTTCTAAAAAGCGCTAGTGCAATAAAAGCCTATGGGCCCGTTCTTACTTGGGCGATTTGCGCTAATCGCGCAAAATCGCGAAACGCAAACGCGTTGCCTGCACCATTTTTAGGCGATTTCCTGGCAATCGTGTTTCAGTGCTATAGAAGCGCTAAACACAATCGTGGGAAAATCGCCGCAGTGTCCAGTGATTTTTCCGCATGAAATCGAAGGGAAAATCACTCCTGCAAAACGGCAGCAAAAATCGCTGGCATTTTGCGCTTTTAAGTGTGAATGGGCCCTCAAAGCGTATTCCCAGAGCATGCTGTGCATGTGTTGTCTACCCCACTGCACGATGTGTAGTTTGTAAAACACGCTGTGTAGTTTTAACGCGCATAAAACTTTACGTGCACAATGATGCACATAATTCATGTAGAGCTCTAGCGCTATTCAATAACGCTGTTTAGTGTATCAACCCCATTGTCTTTCTTTTGTTTCCTATTTTAGTTTTATGATGTGTTTAATGTTTTAAAGCACCTAGTGCCTGTTTCCACTGGCCGCATTACCGCCATGCAGTGTGATCGCCGCACTGTACCGCATACACCCACATGTACAGTGCAGTATGAAGTGCTTATAATTATATTTCAGTACATTACATAAACAACTGAAACAAAGATCTAAAAGCAGTTTAGCAGCAAACTTTGTGAAAACAAATATTTTTGACAGTCTCAAAACTTTTGGCCAGGACTGTACTTCCAGTCATGCTGCGATGCAGTGCGGCTCAGTAGAATACCTATCGGACTTGCATGTGAACTGCGGAAAACTGCAGCATGCTATCCATAAATTTAGCCGCACCGCATCTTATCGTGACAGTAAATTTGCGTCAATGGAAACGGTTCCATTGATTAACATTGACTACAATTTGCATGTGGCGCAGCAATTGCAGCGCACCATGTATAATGGAAACGGGCACTTATGCAGTTTTGAGTTTCATACAACTTAGGGCCCTTGATTTTCACCATTATTATTATTGATTTATAAAGCGCCAACATATTCCGGGGTGCTGAAAACCTAGCATGTTTTTAGCTGAGATTTGCGTTGGATATTGGTAAACCTAATACAGGCCAATTGCAGTCCTACAGAAATGCAACATGCAGTGCATTATCTTTTGTCCAAAAAATGAAGCGCAGCGGGGTAAAAGAGGCACCACAATAAAAATGTTACCCATTCGATCGATTAGTAAATCGCAGTGATCCAAAAAAACACAATTCGTAAACAAGGCCAGTGGAAAAGGACCCTAAAATGTGTGCACACAGGCGCTCCCAGCTCAGCCCAGCAGTTTGTACTGTATTGCACACCAGGGAGCATGTTAGCAAGAGGCCTCACACCTAGAGATGGCTCGAACCTCCGATTTTAGGTTCGCGAACCTCGAACGCGAACCTCCGCAAAAAGTTCGGTTCACGCAAACTTTTCGAACTGCAATAGACTTCAATGGGGAGGCGAACTTTGAAAACTAGAAACATTTATGCTGGCCACAAAAGTGATGGAAAAGATGTTTCAAGGGTTCTAACGCCTGAGTTTTTGCATGGCGGAGTGGAATACACGCCAAAAGTCCCGGGGAAAAATCAGGATTTGACGCACAGCAGCGTTTTAAGGGCAGAAATCACATTGCATGCTAAATTGGAGGCCTAAAGGGCTTTAAAACATCTTGCATGTGTATACATCAATCAGGTAGTGTATTTAGTGTACTGCTTCACACTGACAGACCAAACTCACTGTGTAACGCACCGCAAACAGCTGTTTGTGTAGTGACGGCCGTGCTGGACTGGTGCGCACCATGGCCAGAGTGCAGGCGATAGCGGTTTTCAGGCCCATATGGCCGCCGGGCTGATGTAGCTCAATGACAGAACAACAGTTACTGTCCAGCTGATCGAATTTGGTCTGTCCACAATGAAGCAACGACCTTATTATCTTGGGTGTGCAGCCGCAGTGCAGCCAGAAAAATTAGGCAGGCTTGTACACGCACCAGAAAAATTATTATAGCGGCCGCTGCTAGCAGCGGCCTTAAAAATTCAGGAATCCGCCTGGAGTCCTGGACCCTGTTGGTGGTGGCGGAGAAGGCAGTCAAGCGGCCTGCAGGCAGAGATGCTGTGTGGGTAGCGACTTAGTCTTGGGGCAGGCAGTCACACAGCGTGCAGGCAGAGATGCTGTGTGTGAGGACTGACTTAGTCTTTTGGGTATGCCTGACTGTGCTCTGCAGACCACGTGGTCAGATGGACCCTTGACCCAACGATGACACCACTTGCCTTTCAACATCACGGTACAGTTTGGGTATGGCCTTTTTTGGGATATAATTGTGGCCTGGTATCTTCCACTGCGGTGTGTGGCTTTGCTTTTGTGTGCTGCTTTTCCTCAGGTGGTCATCCCATTGCAGTTTGTGCTTTGTCATCATGTGCCTTCATAAGGAAGTTGTCCCTACGCGGGTCTTGGTCTTTCCACAGCTCAATTTGTGGTGGCAGAGAGCTCTGATGGCATTGCTCTCATCTGAGGCAGACACACAAAAAAATGTCTACACCGCTGAGCCCTGGGGTGATGGCACTTTGGTGGTGGTGGCGGCCAACTGAGTGTTAAGTGGGGTGCCAGAATCAGAGCAGGAGGAGGAAGATATGTCACACTTCCGTGCGGAAGCTGAGGAAGATGAGGTGTTCTGTGTTAAATAGTCAACTACGTCCTGACAATCTTGGCGGTTGATGGCAAGCGCCTTCTGAACACTGTACTTTGGTACAGGGCCGCACGAAATCACAACAGCACGACCTCGAACAGACTTGCCGGGTGGCCTGCCTCTGCCTGTTTTGCCCATATTGGGGGGGATGAAGTGAAAGGTATGCACTGACTTGACTAATACAATGTGCAATCACACAGCTGCAGTGAACATGTATGCAGTGACTGGTATCAATACAATGTGCACAAGATCACAAGAACAACATTAGCTCTCTAAAGAGCTGTTGAGGATGAGGAGTGCTTTTTAGCAATAAGTATCAGCAAGAAGGAGCAACCTAACAAACCTAACACAAGAGCCTAACTAAGCTTTCCCTATGTCAGCAAGTTCTCTCCCTTCTCTAATTACTGCAGCCACACGAGGGTGTGAAAAGGCTGATGCTGCCTGCGTTTTATAAGGGGGGGGGGGGGGGGCTCCAGGAGTAAGTGTAGCCTGATTGGCTACCCTGTGTCTGCTGACTGTGATGTAGAGAGTCAAAGTTGACCCTAATGATGTATAGGGGGCGGGTCGAACTCACATATAGTTCGAGGCTCACCACAAACGCGAACCACTGAAGTTTGTGCAAATAAGTTTGCGGCCAAACCGTTCGAGCCATCTCTACTCACACCAAGAAATACCTAGTTCACAGGATACATGCTGGAAACATATGCAGAAATGCCCTGATAATTGCAGGCACATGCATGATTTGGTGCAGGTTTGTGGACTTATTTTGTGCTAAACCTATTCACTACAGCCTTGCAGCAATGATAAAAAAGAGCAGTGTCATTTGACTGGTGGGGCTTATTGGGATGCATGGTTACTTAGGAAGAGAGGACGGTGCCAGCATGGCCTTAACCTCCTTGGCGGTTAATTTTTTCTGCAAAAATTGCAGAATTCCAATTTTTTTTATTTTTTTTTTTAAAGTTTCATGTAAAGCTACCAGAGTGGTAGCTACATGAAACACCACTAGAGGGCGCATGTGGCCCTCTAGTCCGATCGCCGCCGGCAACAATAGCAAACAGGGCAACGCGTATACAATGCGTTCCCCTGTTTGGCTTCTCCTGTCGCCATGGCGACGATCGGGATGACGTCATGGACGTCAGCCGACGTCCTGATGTCAGGGACACACGATCCAGCCCATAGCGCTGCCCGGAACTCATTGATCCGGGCAGCGCAGGGCTCTGGCGGGGGCCCTCTTCAGCCGCTGCGTGCGGCCGATCGCCGCAGAGCGGCGGCGATCAAGCTGTGCGCGCGGCTAGCAAAGTGCTGGCTGCGCGCACAGCAATTTACAAAATGAAAATCGCCCCACCAGGGGCTGAGATCTCCCCCTGCGCGGCATAGCCCGAGCTCAGCTCGGGCTTACCGCCAGGGAGGTTAATCTCTCCCTTGGCACCAGGACTCCATAGCAGGGTGGCGGAATCTTAGCAGAAAAATCGACTTTATTTTCCTATTTTCCTAGCTGTAGTGTTGTTTCCAGCAAGATGAGTATAGGAATGAAGCTCTGCATTGCAAGTCTTTTCTACTAAACACAGCACGTGATCTCCCTGCCATTTACATTACTTATCCTTTTGTACCTTCCTCCTCAGCTGTATGCTCAGAAAAGTACATATGATTATTTTCATCCCTCACTGATGTAATAGCACAATATTAAACAGTATTATGGAAATCTTCCTCCCTGTGCTCTTTCCTGCTAAGAAGCAGAAAAAAGCAAACTGCTGCATTTTCCTTTTCACAATAGAGGTTGGGATGAACTGCTTAAGTCTCCAAAATGTATGGAAACTTAGCTTTCTGCCAGACAGGCTGGCAGATGCACACTGCAAGCACCCCTATAGAGCTGCTTCCATTGATACAGGGGAGAAGCAGAACTGTGTATATGAAAGCACCTGGCTATGGCAAGCAGAGATGAATACAGATGTAATGGGCTCCTAGGCAAAGTAGTAGATTTGGGGCCCCCCGACCACATGGCCAAAGAATGTCTATGAGAAGGTTCATATCAGTGCGGGTCGTGCGCAGTGCGGCTAGGAAAGCGGTGCATGTTCCATTCTCGGGGCGATTCCGCCTCAATGGAAGGTATAGGATAATCGGCGAACGCGTACAAAAACACACAATAAAGCGATTGCTCTCGCGATTTTAAGAATAAATATATTGTATTCTTTTCCGGGTCAAAGAGTTCTCAGAAAAAACACTTAGAAAACCGCTAAGCACAAAATCGAATTGCCCACCCAAGCGCCGGGAATCGGAAAACAAAATTGCATGAAAAACTGCCCAACGCGGACGGACACACGAACGTGAACAAGGCCTCACAAGGAAATGTTTTTCTTTAAGGGCTCAGCCACACTATAATCGCTTTTCAGGAGCGCTTTGTGATTGTTTAGCGCTTTCTGAGCGCTTACGCCATTGCGCAATCTCTGCGATTTTTTACATGACTTTTACTGCGACTTTAATGAAAGTGAATGGGAGCTATTTTTAAAAAGCGCACAGAAAGCGCTGATTAATGACAAAGTGCTCAGAAAAGCGCTTAAAGTGTGGCTGAGCTCTTAAAGAAAAACATTTATTTGTTACAGCTGATACAAAACATGCAATAATCTGCAGTGTGTCTTCTTCCTGCTTTCATGGAAGCAGACACATTGTTAACATCCTGTGTTTACCAATTAGCTGCCAGGTCATGGCAGTCAGCTGACACAGCTGCAGGATCAAATTACAACTCGTAAGTAGTCATAGATAACGGGGGAATTAGAGAGGCTAAACCCTCTAAATACATACAATGTGCATTTCTGTATGCTTTCCTACTGTCCTGTGCAAGAGTTCATGTCCATTTTAAGAAAAAACGGTACTTATCCGTTAGCCGGGCACATCCGGCAGGTGGCGCTAATTACTATTCCCCCTCCAGGCCGACATGGATAGTAGGGAAAGATGTAACTCTGGTGGAGTTTTGTCGCCACCTAAAGGATGCGCCCGGCTAACGGATAAGTACCGAAAAAACGATCTAATGTTTGTTTATCCTTTCAAAGGAGATTGGACTTATTTTTAGAATGTTTTTTGGTTATGTTTACAAGATGCTGAAAGGTGCTATAGATAGAGCAGATGCAAGTCCTGAAGGTATTCTTGGAAATCAGTTGGCTGCTTTCCAGCCTGGATCTATAAGCTGCTTCTAATTAATCACATAATAGATTTAAAACATCGTTACTAGTAATTCCAGTAGTTCAGGTGTGTACTCAGCTCTGTTGCACATGCTGTTATTATCTCCAGTGATTATAATGGGATTAAGGGGGAGGCAAATGTAGCGGGGGGAGGGGGGGTGCATACTGTATGTATAAATGAGATGTACAGAATATGGAAACCTTTTATTTGGAGAGGTTGATATTACTGCAGTAGTCATGTTACAGCATAGTCATAACTGTTTTTATGGACATATGCTGAATGCGCTAACAGTAGGTTTATAACACACGAGCCATGTGCATATACAGTAATGCTGTATGAGTTTTCTAGTTGCACTTTGCATCACAGGGTCGTTGCTAGAATCCTAAGAGATCTGGGGCACTTTTGGGCACTCTAGATGGAAAATGGATGTGGCCACGCACCAGAGTGTGGTCATTGATGGAGCAAAATTTACATGAACTTAACAGCAGTCTAATGGTGCCCATACACGATACAATAAAAACGTTTGATTTTCCCGTTTTTTTTATCTAAATGATCGAATCGAATGAAAGTAGAAAAAAAATTTCGATCAAGAAATTCGAACGATTATCCCGTTTTTCCGAAAAAAATCTGATCGGACATGATGGAAAAATCTTTATATTCGATCTAACGGAATAATCAAACTAAATTATCTAATTGAAAGAAAATGAAAAATTGTACGATGGATGGCCACCATAAGTCAGCCTGCTCAGCAAAATGTTAGATAAAGCCCTCTCCATTAAACAAAAAAAACAAAAATGCAGCATATAACATAAATAAGCAGTGTCACTTAAACATAACTAGGCAGAGTTATCTGACTTCTGTGCTGGCTGGTCTGGCTTTCTGCTTGGCAGCCTTGCCTGCCCCCAGATTATCTGGCAATTCCCCCAAAGCATTCCCTGACATTCTAGTGGACCCCTCCCATGCTTCCACAGGTCACCCATTGAGAAACCACAACTCCCAGCATGCCCCCACAGAAAAACTACAGCTCCCTGCATGCCCCCATAGAGACACCACAGTACCAGTATACCCCCCATTGATGCATCACAGCTCCCAGCATGCCCACCTTTGAGGCACCACAGCAGACTCTGCCTAGGGGACCTTCAGGGCACCCCAGAATAGATCCAGGGGCACATGCCACTGATCTTTGGGGCTAGCAACACCCCTACATTCATTGAGTTGTGATCGATCAATTGAACATTGAATGAAAGTGGACAATCAATAAAAAATTAATCTGGTAGTAATATCAAGCACATTTTATCAATCAAATATGTGTTTTGATTAGGCTCCTTTTTCACACTTTATCCGTTGCGGTGCGCTTCCACAGAATGTAGCTGAAAAGTCACATTGCGGTACAACCATACAGTGAGGCATAGAGTACGGTAAAAGTATGCCTCACTGCCACTGTAAGTGCACGTTGCCCTGTAAACACACTGCATGCTGCACGTTACCCCAATGTAACATAATAGCCCCACAGGAATATCATTGAATTTGCGTTATGATGCAATGATATTGTCCATTGCAACACGATGCAACGAACATGGTATGAAAGGGGGCGGTGGACATGAGATCAGTGTCAAAGTATGTGGTCAGACCGTCAATCAAAAGCAGCCGAAATGACAACCGATCCTTGTACAATCAAATTCAATTTTTTTATCCTGCTTGATTTATTGTCAGGATTTAGATTTTCTGCCCAATATCAATTACTTCATCAATCAAACAGGCAAAAGTGTATGCAATTCACCCTCGATTCAATTTAAGATCTACATGGAAAGGTCAATCGAACATAAAAATTGATACGTTTGTGGTTAGATTAACTCTGTACACTGCATTATACGATAATGATGTAACTTTCCCATGTTGATAAGAGATGTACCTGTCTTTGCAATACTCATCCTTCTAGCAATGCAGGCTACCCGTGACTAATTGCAAATGTTTGCATGCTGATCAGACTCTTTGAGGCCCTTTAAAAAAGGTGTTGATCATCCTGAATACCAAAAAGTGCTATTATTTTTTAAGATATAAAGGCAGTTTTTGGATTGCCATATTCCTAATAGTGATGATCAGCTGACAACTTTTCAGACTGATTACTCTTTCTATTTGATGTCTTATTTTAGCAGAAAGCCATGATCAAAATCTATTTATAGATTTGGGATTAAACGTAAGGCTCATACACACCAAATGATTCTGCGATATTGCACAACATCGTTTAACTTAAAGGAATACTATCGATGTATGCATTTATTTTTAAATGCTGTATGTTGTAGCACACAATAGGACAAGTACTAGGAGCAATTTGATTCCTCACACAGCTGTTCCTCTCAGCTGTAAAATCCTCCGTCAGTTTTGGCGTCAGTGTTGGATACAAAATGTATCTAATACTGAGGGCTCCCAGAGGGCTAGACCATGTCTGCACAGGGGAGTTGCTATCAACTCCTCAGTTTATAGTTTAATTATCACCTTGCTGAAAGAATCTTGTTGATATGGTGGTAAGGGGTTAAAGATTCTAGCAATGTGTGTTTATTATCTTTGCTTCTCTTGACTGATAAAGATACTAATAATGCTAATTGTAGACAGTGGTCTGTCCCTCTCAGCAGCTTGTAAAGTGGATGCAGCCTGGAGTGAATCACCTCAAGCAGGCAGCCAGTCTGAGGGTAAACACAGACTCCTATAGCTAGTTATATTCCAGCAATATTCCAGCTCATTTAGTTACCTGTTACTACCTCAGATCAGCCTATTTCTCCTCATGTCTGCTGCATGCTGTGAGTGACACAGTGAAATATATTTGTGAGCTGTGTGACAGAGTAACCAAGCAGCTCAGGGTGACCCAAACTACTATGAGCTGTGTGAGAAATTAATTTTTAAGCAGGGATAGTGAGAGAGAGACCTGGGTGAATAAATAAAGTGCCCCTAGCAGTAGTGGTAATGTGTACACTAATATAGAGTATTAAAAAAAAGTCGTTTCAATCGATAGTATTCCTTTAAGTTTGTTAAACAATGTTCAACGATAAACGATTGTGCGCGATAATTGTTTGCTTTAAACGACCGCCATGATGAATCCAATTGTGCACAGTTGGAAGGTCCCACGAAATAATTACTGAAATCCTCCAACGATG
Source organism: Hyperolius riggenbachi (assembly GCF_040937935.1). NCBI lineage: Eukaryota > Metazoa > Chordata > Amphibia > Anura > Hyperoliidae > Hyperolius > Hyperolius riggenbachi. The sequence continues at coordinate 300,692,689 of NC_090649.1, forward strand.
CGTTCGCACCTGTTGTTTGGAACCACATTCACGATTGTGGAAGATGGATCAGGGAACGATCGTTCATTGCCGCGTATCTACCCAATCCATGTTCCGCGGTCTCCTGTTGAGCATGTAGCTTTAGTTGTAAAAGCTAATGAAAGTCAGTGAGCCTCTCTACTTTTTGTAGCAAGAAGTAACAGTCAGGCCCAGGGCCGTGCAGAGGGTCCTTAAGTGGGGGGTGCTCAAATTTAAAAAAAAGGGGCCTTACAACCCCTACCCCCCTCCTCGTTTCTAGCTAGGGGGTATTGGTTGTCATGTGGGTGTTGAATAGAGATGGCCCGAACAGTTCGCCGACGAACAGTATTTTGCGAACTTCCACTGTTCGCGTTTGTGGCAAACAGCGAACATTTGGTGTGTTCAATCCGCCCCTATACATTATCATTGAGCTAAACTTTGACACTTTACCTCACAATCAGCAGACATATGGCAGCCAATCAGCTAGCACCCCGTCCTGGACCCCCCACCCCCTATCAAAAAGCAATTGCGGTGACCATATTAGATTAATTCTCTGCTGGCTGCTGACTGTTAATGAGAGCAGGGTCAGATTTGCTGCAGATAGGTAGGGAAAGAATTAGCTAGGCCTGTGTTCTTGTTCCTCACATGCTGTGAAAGCACCCCAAACAGCCCTTTTGAGGGCTAGCAAATCAGTCTCCTGTGTTTTTTATGTGTGGTACACTCCACAGCCCACTGACACCCAGAGCTGTGTGCACACTATTGCTATTGCTACATTAAGTTGCATGCACAGAACAACTCCTGTGCACTATTATTTCACTGTATTCTGATAGTACTATTGCATTTCTCTGTGTTTGACACCCAGAGCTGTGCATAATGTGATTTTTCCCTTTAGGGATTAAAACACGACTTGGCGTTAACTCCGGAATTTATGGTGGGACTTTTGGCATGGATCCCCCTCTGGCATGCCACAGTCAAAGTGTTAGACCCCTTAGAACAACTTTTCCATCACTTCAGTGGCCAGAAACAATCTTTGTAGGTTTTAAAATTTGCCTGCCTGTTGAAGTCTATGGAGATTCGCTAGATTCGCCTGTTCACAAACATTTGCAGAAGTTCATGTCGCAAACGAAAAATTTTATGTTCACAACACCTCTAGTGCTGAATGCAGATGCTGGGTGTAATATGGGTTCTGGGTGTCGATACAGAGTGTCATGTGGGTTCTGACTATGGGTGGGTATTGTGTCATGCAGGTGTTGATTGCAAGTACTTAGTGCCATGTGAGATCTGGGTGCATGTACTGGATGTCATGTGGGTGCTGGGTGCAGGTACTGGGTGTGACATGGGTGTGAATACTTGGCGCTATGCCTGTTCTGGGTGCTGGCTATGGGTGGGCTTTGGGCATCACATGGGTTTTGAATGCAGATAATTTCGATGCGGGTACTGGTTAAGTGGGTGCTTGGTGCAGATAGTGGGGGCCATGTGGAGGCTGTGTGCAGGTGTGAGTAATGGGTGCAATGTCAGGCCTGGGTGTAGGTACTTGAGATCATGTGAGCGTGAGTACGGGGTGCCAGCTATGGGGAGAAGCAGTGGATAATGGGAGATGTAGAGGTCAGTACGGGTGCTGCAGGAAGGGGAAGTCATTGGGGGTGCTGGGGGAGGGAGAGGTCAGTTTAGGTGCTGGAGGAGGTCACTATGGATGCTGCTGGGAACAGGAAGGCTACTACTGGGGTCAGGAAGGGTGCTGCTGGGGGAGGGAAAAGTCAATATAGGTGCTGTGGGAGGGAGGGGTCAGTGTGAGTGCTGAGGGAGGTAGGATCACTGCAGTGGTAATACTGGGGAGGGAGAGGTCAGTATGGATCCTAGGTGGAGGGAGAGGTCCCTGTGGGTGCAAGGTTGAGGGAGAGGTCACTGTGGATGCTGGGGGAGGGAGAGGTCACTGCTGTCAGAGAGACACTATCTTACCTGCTCCCACACAGCTGTGGGGATGGTTACACTAGGATTCTGTATGGCACCTCTTGACTCCAAAGTGTCCCAGATGGGAAGAAACTTCCTGTGGGTATGGGTGGGGCTTCCCGAAGAAGGAGGGAGGCAGAGTGAATAGAGGCGGGGCTTTGTTTTTACAGCCAAATGGGCCTTTTTATGGGGATTTAAAGAGGGGGGTGCTTGGGCACCCACAGCCCAGCCCTCCCCTCCCCCTCTGCAAGTGCCTGGTCAGGCCTGGTGATACATTACTCCAGCCAAGTGAAGCATCTTTTACATATGAGATTGAACTGATCGCATGCCAAGCAGTTTAGTCTCCCGTCTGCTGCCCTCCAGTGCAATTCAGGTGCAATTTAAATGCAGCCGAATTGCAGCGGTTGCAACACCACGCGTGTCAAACACTGACACGCAGTGGTTTTACCCGGTGGTAGAGGGCCACGATATGTCGAGATCTCACTCTATGCGGGGGGTGCCTTCCAGCGGTGATAACAAGCGCCCAGCTGGTGCCAGTTGCCTATCTGAAAGAGGCCTGAATGATGCTGTGGGTCATCATTATAAAGTGATATAACATAGCTCCTGTCTTTTATACGGAGGGTCAGTCCCTTTTTAGGATCCAAATCCCTCTGTCCATCTTTCTTCCTCATCTGTCCTTCTTTCAGGACTGATGTCTAGATCTATGTAAATATATGTATTATTCTACTAAACGTGTTTAATTTACTTTTTGTTTAATTGTCTTCATTACCATATTTTAAATGTATTTATTTCTAATTTTCAAGTGTTAAGATGAAGTAATTAGAGGTCTGGCAGGGTGTGCCATAAAAAAGTCCCTCATTCTTTTCTGAAAAAGTTGGAAGGGAAGTGATAATGGTACTGACAGTCAAACACTGGCTGCCAGTGAACAGGATATGATTGATCTTTTATAGATAATGGCATTAGAAGCAATCCAATATTAACTGCACTCTATACGTAGAGAGGTAAAAAAAAGGGAGAGGGGGCAGTTTTTGCTTTCCACTTTCATATAAATAGTTGTCCCAATATGTTTTATTAGAGATTTCTCACTAATCTCAGAATCTCTCCCATGCACAGAGTCAAACCTGCCACATCACATACATGGCAAGATTACCAGTGATCTGAGCCACTGTAAAGCTCAAAAATAATCTCAGATAACAGGAAAGGGGAAGTTACATCATTGCAAATGTTTGCATGCAGCCTAAGTGGCATTGCAGCAATATTTAGGATACACATACAGAGCTTTACCACTGAATGATTCAGTGTAGTCTTGTCTCCTCCGCTGTCATTCCAAATGCAATTGCATCAAACAGCAGGACACGGAGGAGGAGCTCTGCCTTCACTATAGCTTGTGGTTCTCCTCTCCTCAATTCCTCCTCTCCTCCCCTCCCTTGTCTGTGGAATAAGCAGCGTTCTGCTAGCCTGTGCACTAATCTGCACTTTGAGGTGTTCGCACAGAAGAAGATCAGCAGAACAACACGGTGCCATGGGCCAGCTCTGCTGCTTCCCCTTTTCTAGAGACGAGGAGAAAATCAGTAAGTGCCCCTTTTTGTGCAATAATGTACACAGTAGATGCAGTGAGTGCTGGCTTAGAAGCACTGTTTTAGTCCATCTGTGATGAGAGGTAATGAATCTGTCATGATCCTGCTAGGAAAGGCATAGATAGTGAAGCTGGCATTTAAACCTTCTCACAGCAGACTGCCTCTACTATAAATAAAGATATTAAAAATATGTGTCTGCTTTCCTTCCCTCAGTTTTCTGGCAGCTTCTTTCTATTACCAGATCACGACCAGGTAAAATCCTATGCACATATGTGTCTTACAGCTTTATTCTCATTTTTAAACTTAGTTGTGTAGAGTGTTGATGTGTAGCTGCTTATTATGAGCTTTTTTTTGTTGCATTTACTTTCATTTGTCTGCTGGTGGTGATTGCTCACAGTGCAGCTCTCCATAGCTTTTTGAAGTATGCTATATTAATAGCAATGATAGTATCGCTGAATAGTGTATAGAGATGTGATTATCATTTGATATTTCTTTATTATTTACACATAGAACTCGCATTTGTGCATCCAGGCATTTTATGTATGTTTTTATACAATACAGAATGTGGAGGAGTGAAAAGTATACAGTATGAGTGGAGATTACAGCTAGTAATCACGAGCTGAGGTTAATGGTCTGGAATTGGATTTGTAACACATGTGAGCAATCAGTGACAGTACACTTGTAAACTGCTACATATTGCTCCTAAATTCATATTTCGATTTTAGCATCACAAAGGCCTTTTCTCAATATCTAGGCCAAAGAGGCACAATTCCTGCATGTGGTTTGCATTTTCTATTCCCCTTAGTCTTCTGGAACAAATATAGTCTGTGTTGCTAAAGTAGAATTAAATAGCTCATCCTCAGCATAGAATAATTGCCAGTGCTTCGTAGTCGGCTCTATAAATACGATTCCAGCAGTACGTTCCACGGTGTGTGTATTTCACGTAGGTATGTGAAGCTAGCTGAACTGTGCCTGCCTTCCAAACTGTGTTTTACATAGGTCACTGGTGGATTTCATCCTCCATATGTCATCCGCACACTGTGGCATTCATGGATTAACAAGTCTGCAATTGATTTGTACGTTGTGTCTATGAATGAATGCACTTCTTTGGAGGTAACACAGTTGTAGGAGACATTATACACCACCTTGATTATTTAATTAGAGTAATAGGAAAGTTACAGTGACATAACTCATAGTAACCAATCCAAATTCATCAGTCACAGATCCTTTTGGAAAAATCGGGAATCTGAATGGTGGCTGTGGATTTTCAACTGTGTGTCATTACTGTTCTTTTTCATTTATTGTGCTGTAATGGTACAATTATTTGGAAGTGTTCTTATTGACCAAATTAAAAGTTTTTGGTCAATGTGATCATTTCAGTACACTGGAAACTTTTTCTGACTGAAGCTAGCCGTACACAGATCAGTAACAGCCCGATCTGGCAAGCACTTGGTCACTCCCCGATTCGGTAAATTGATTCTTTAGTAACAAGCATTTATCCAGACCGCACCATTCTAACCTGCCAAGATATCAGTGGAAACTTGACCAAGAATCAGTTGCACTGCTGCCACTGCTACCATCAGCACCGTAGAAATCTGTGGGGATATTTATCGAGCCTTGCCCAGTCACATATACAATTGAAAAAATGTCCAAAATTGATTGTAGATCAATTGTTGGCAGGTTTGAGCAAAGTCATTCAATCAATTAGAAAATCCACCCTGAATTTCGCCTCACATGTTCAAATGAAAAACTGTCCAAAACTGATTGTAAATCAATTGTCTGCAGATTTGAGCAAAGTCATTCAATCAAACAGAAAATCCACTCTGAATTTGGCCACTTTTATAGCTAAATGTACCTTTCACCATACTTAAAATGTATAGGTATGTAATTGTTCCTCTATAAACCAGACCTATCACCTTTGTTCCAATCCTGTATATATGAGCTGATTTCATAACTCATTATATACCGCTGATATTGTAATTCCAAGAAACAGTATGTTTCTCCAGTAAAGGTCTTTGTCTAGGCACAATGTTAAAGATCAGCTTCAGGGAGGTATTGTAGCAGTGATGAGATTTGTAACATGAATTATGCAAGCAGATTTAGGGAGCATGGCTGCATGCATGATGCACACGATGAGGCAGAAGGTGGTAGTGAAAGTCCCAAGAGATAAACCATTATGTCTGTCACAGAGGAGTCATACAATTTGGCTGTTCAGACCTTAACCACTTCAGTACCAGCACCCTCTGCCCCCTTAAGGACCAGAGGCTGCTGGTACGCTAAAACGCGCATACCGACGAATCGCCGCAATAATCCGTCGCTCCCGCCGGTCACGCCCCTCTGTCCTCGCCGCAGGCTGCTCTCTCTGCCATCTCTATGATGGGCAAAGCGCTGTGTGCCGGTCAGGAGCCGCTTTCATTGGCTCCTAAACCTTGTCACTCAATGTAAGCTAATGGGATTGGCTTACAGTTATGACAGGGCCAGGAGCCAATGTAAACGGCTCCTGCCCGGCTCACAACGCTCTGCTGTCATAGAGGCAGCAGGGCAGCACATTGCGGCGGGTAGAAAGCGGCGGGAACAGGCGAGGACGCGCGGTGAATGGGACATAGAGTTTACGTCCGGTCAGAACCGCAGCGCCACCCGCCCGACGTAGATTTAAACTGCGTCGGTCCGAAAGGAGTTAACGTAGCTCATTAGTGGACAGTAAAGTTCGTTTATTATTATTATTATGTATGCCTAATTTAGCATAGTTTCACAGCCACCTCACTCCATATTTAGCACTGTCCACATAGTTGGATTTCTGGAGATCACAGGCAACCAATTACCACCATCGAGACAAATAAACTGTTTGGTGGGTGTTCACTGTTATGGTGCCCATACACGATACAATAAAAACGTTCAATTTTCCCATTTTTTAGATCTAAATGATCGAATTGAATGAAAGTAGAAAATATTTTTTTTTTCAATCAAGAAATTCGAACGACTATCCCGTTTTTTTGTAAAAAATCTAATCGGACATGATGGAAAAGTCTTTATATTCGATCTAACGGAATAATCTAACTAAATTATCTAATCGGAAAAAAAATGAAAAATTGTACCATGTATGGCCACCATTATGAAGATATTTATCCTCCTTTCTGAAATTCAGGTCTGTGAAGGCAGACATGTGTCACAGTGTATATAAATGGCCATTCACAATATATAGACCAATTTAGTGTACTGTATATTGGGACACTGAGATATCAGACAGTGATAAAGGCTTATGTGCCTTATATATTATTGTAAAAAAAAGTATATTGGTAATTTTGACTAAATAGTTTGAAACTGTTTTCATATAAACGTGAAGGGTTTAAAGCTTAAGATCTTCAAACTACAGAGAGAAGTCATTATCTAAAATGCCGATGGTACAGTCATGGGTGGATCATGAGTAGAGCTTTTTAAAGTCAAAAATAACAAGTATAGCAGTGTTAATCTGATTATGAATGGTCCTTGTGTTTGGAAGGCATACTATTATTTCTACCGCTGCTATCTGTTTAAGGTATTCACCTCAGTAGTCTTATTGTTTGTGATGCAAAGGAGTTCCACCATGTGGTACATCTAATGCTGGGAATACACGTTTCGTTTTTCCCTTCGTTTTAGCCTTCGTTTCGTTCGGTAAACGAATCGAGTGTTGAAAACGTATGTGAAAATAGTCATAATCTCATTATAGTTTCGATTAATAGACCCCAAAAACGAACGACTAGTGATCGAACATGTTTGATATTATCTCTCTTTATCCATCTAATCGAGCCGTTGGTAGGCTTGATGGCTGTTCAGATCGATTATATATTCGTTTATGTTAGTCCGTCCCTGTAAAAAGGGATTTTCGTTTCGTTTCTTTGCAGCCTTCGATCATTGGAAAAACGAAACCATCAGAATCGGAAAAAAAAACGAAACCGTGGGTGGTGATATTAACCGTATGTTCGATTATTTCGGGATCGAGAAGGACAAAAGGCACAATCGAAACGAAGGTTTAAACGAAGGCAAAAACGAATCGTGTATTCCCAGCATAAAGCTAGTACAGTACCAAAAAGTCCTTAGTATATCCCCTTTCTAAGAAAAAAGATGTTTATCTATCTATCTATCTATCTATCTATCTATCTATATATATATATATATACTGAAATTGGACTCCCAACTGCTGCACATACACATGCCAGCATCCCTTCTGATATGAGTAGATATGATATAGAAGAAATCTGTCATTACGTTAAATCTGGTAAAGCTGTAAGAATGTGAAGGAGCAATACATTTACCGAGTAACTTCCTGCTTTCTGCACACTCTTGAACTAATGAGACAGACAGAGGAGACTTCTGGGTATCTTTAACGCCAAGCTGTATGCTGTTGCCATGGTTTCTAGAATGATTCCTAAAAAGAAAACTTATTAATCTACAGACTGAAATGTTAAAGATTTAATAGCATTCACTCACCAAATGGATTGTTTAGAGATTACATGTGTTGTAAAGATTTTTGTACTAAAGTGGAGTTACACATTACATTTAGTTTGGAATTATACTTTAATGTTTTAACCCACTATGGCTTATTATGCAATATAACTGTGCAGTTTCAATCCATCAAATACTCCTGGATTTTATTTCCCCACCAGTAGCTTGAAAATACTGTTGAGCAGTGTCAAGTGTGTGACAACACAGATAGTGTGAATGAGGACTTATCCCCTTGGCTTGTCCTCACATTCCACATTGGTGAGATCATTTGTGTTTTAAGAGAATTGATTAATTAGCTCTGTGTGTATCCATAAAAAGAAAGCATTGGGCCTTAGAGGGAATCTGAAGCAAGAGAAATATGGAGGCTACTATATTATTTATGTAAAAAACAATGCAAGTCACCTGACCTCTGTACTGATATACTGCCTCTAACACTTTAAAGGCTCAAATACACGTACCAACATTCTGTCCAACTATCTTCCATACTTGTCTGTTGGAAGATAAGTTGGGTGTGTGTATGGCTGTCAAACAACCAGATGACCACAGGTCGTTTGCTAGATCCAACCGGTAGATAAATCTGCCCAGCTATCATGCAGGTTGGAATGTGTGTACAAGTCTTTTGAACAACTTTTGTTGTTTTTGAATGCTGACATGCAGTTTGTCATTTAGCTTGCACGCATAGTTATTTTAGCGGTCTAACACCCAGCATTTCAACTCTGCTTTAATAGATTGCTTACAGCTTAAAAACTATTATGCCAGATTTTTTTTAAAGCAGAAATTCACTGAATAGTTAACCTCCCTGGCGTTCTGGACAGAGACGCCGGAGGTGACCGCTCAGGCCCGGGTGGGCCGATTTGAATAATTAAAAAAAAAAAACACGCAGCAAGTACTTTGCTTGCTGCGTGCCTTACCCGATCGCCGCCGATCCACCGCTACCCGCCGCGATACAGCGCCACCCCAGCCGAGACCCCGTGCGCTGCCTGGCCAATTAGTGCCAGGCAGCGCTGAGGGGTGGATCGGGTCTCACTGTGACGTCACGACGTGCGTCGCTGTGGCGACGGGGGAAGCCCTCCAGGAAATTCCGTTCAGAACGGGATTTCCGGACGGGCCATTGCGCCGGCGGCGATCGGAGGGGTGGGAGGGACACCGCATGATTCCCCCTAATCATGTAGCTAGCGCTAGGCTAGCTACATGAAAAAGAAAAAAAATTGTGCAAAAAACGTTCCCGCGGCCGCAGGGCCGTGGGAATCAGAACGCCAGGAAGGTTAAAACTCAGCATTTTAGTGCTGTATTCAGCTAGTATTTTGCTTCGGAGTTGAGATTTAGATACAAATGTATCATGTTTGGAATATAAATAAACCTCATAAAAGCCTGTCTGGGAAGCCCTCTGTGCTCTCTCAGAGAGACTTTTGTTTATTTACATTCCAAACATGATACATTTGTATCTAAATCTCAGCTCGGAAGCGGAATCCTAGCTGAATGCAGCACTAAAATGCTGAGTTTTAACTATTAAGTGAATTTCTGCTTAAAAAAAATTCTGGCTTAATAGTTTTTAAGCTGTAAGCAATCTATTAAAGCAAAGTTGAAATGCTGGGTGTTAGACCGCTTTAAGTGACTTGGGGCCATATGCAATTCACTTTTTCACCTGAGTTTTCTCCTGGGTTAAATTTTCAAACTTGTCAATAAAATGCCTTTGAAACCACCAGCAAGCAAACCAATATTCAAAATAATTTTGACAGTACCTTTTCACCTACTTTTTGGTACTTTTTCCATTTCAAAGTGCTAAAAAGTTATTTTAAATCAAAGATGAAAAATTATCTCCTAGGAGAAAACTCAGGTGAAAAAGTGAATTGCATATGGCCCTTAGTTGTTTGGTTTGTTGGTGTGTATGTACTTGTCAGGTAAACAACTTGTGGTTGGTCATGTTGTACATTAAGTTGGGCGTGTATGAGCCTGTCATTGTCCCAGAATGAGCATGCAGGCCAGAGTATCTTTACTGGCTGCATGCTTGTTGCAGGCGCATGACTCAAACACAACTAAAGCCAAACCTCAGCAAGACAGCCAGGCAACTGGCATTGTTTCTATGGGGATGAAGATGGTAGTCTCCATATTCCTTTCACTACAGGTTACCTTTACGGAACAGGCTTTGGAAAGGCTGCAGTAGAGTAAGCCAACATTCCCAATACAGTGCCATGAACATATGCTCTTGGCTTACAGTTTCCCTGCAGAAATGTATTGTGGGTGTAACGATTGTGGAATTCTCTCCGTGATCAGCGCACAAGACGTGCGCTGACACTGCGGGAAATCCTCCACAAGCGTGTAATTTGAGGGAACCCAGCAAAAGGTGCAATGCACCTGTAGAGGGAAATTCCTGTCGGCAGGAGGAGCTGTGGAGTGCAGAGGAACAGCTCCTCTGCCCTGCCACAGACGCAAGACAGGAATTGCACGAAGGGAAGAAACGCAGGGCAAGATAGCCCTGAAAGAGAGAGATCAAAGCGACAGAGGGTATGCGTGTTCACCAAACTAGTCGCCACCCTGCGACGATGAACACACAACCATGAAGACAAAGTGAGAAGGCAATCGCCAGAGATGGCGATTGCTAACAGCGACACAAGACCGAATAAGCACAGATGAGGAATGTATGTATGTCCACCAATCTAGCCGCCACCTGCGACGGCGGACACACAACAAAGGAAACCGAGTGAGAACGCAATCGCCTGAGAAGCGATTGCGAATGAGATTGAGCAAAGGGACAGATTGTATGTGTGTGCACCAAACTAGTCGCCAACCCGCGATGGTGCATACACAACAGCAGATATGAAGCAGGAACGCAATCGCGAGAGAGGCGATTGCCAGAGGTGACACAAGGCTACAGCAAGGCAGAGCACGAGAGTAGCAAAGGCACAGCAAATAATACAATGAGAAGATAAGGAAAATAACAAACGCTAGCTAAACGCAAACACCGCACTCATTCGCAACAGTGCACGCGTTTATGCGCGGTCTCCGTGTGATAAGCACAACAGAGACAAGCACGCCTAACTAACCACCGACAGACAAACATGAAACAGAGGACGCGAGCGCTTGCTTAACGGTTACCTCACCGAGCCTCCAGCAAGTCTTCGTAGCAGACAAGACAGATACACAAAAACAGGAACAAGCAAGAGACAGGATCCACAGCACTAGCGCAAGAGGCTAGTGAGATCCAGGAAGACAGAACAGAAGGATCCACAGCACTAGCGCAAGAGGCCAGTGCGATCCAAGTACAGCAAGAGAGTAGCAGACCAGAGGATCCACAGCACTAGCGCAAGGCGAGTGCGATCCAAGTAAAGAAAGAGAGATGGAGATCAGACGGATCCACAGCACTAGCGCAAGGCGAGTGCGATCCAGGCAAGACAGATTAGAGGAGATAGCTGGTAGCAACCGCTGCTCCAGCTATACTCCAAGAACAAAGATCAGAATGACTTCCTGTTGACCACTGCTGGGACAGAACAATCACAACAGACAAACGAAACAGATATGCAATCCTAACTGCACTAGGGAATCTGCCTAGTGCAGTTCCAGGAATTACTCTAAACTAATCTTCAAACAATGAGCAAGGCTGACACTCCAAGAGTGTTCCACAGGACTAACCCTTATGACCAGCCAAGGACTCTGGGAAACATAGCTCTTTATACTGCCAGTCATCAAAGGAGGCAGGTAGGGGATTTGCATAACGAGTGTATGCAAATTCCTCAGCAGCAGAACAGACCAGAAACTTGTAATGGAAAGACAGGTCTCTCTTGCAGAGACCTGCAGCCCACAGACTAGAGGAATGGTCAAACAGCTGTCTGCCAGTGCATCCAGCTGAGTGGATCATTACAGTGGGGTAATTTCATTCTTCTGTCAGCTGTCCTAGAAAATATCAAAGGGACTGTGTGAAAAGTGTTTCCATGGGTTTATGAGGGCTCCATTGTAGGAAAACAAATGTCTGGAGTATAGATAGATCGCAGATGTGGCCATAATAGACCAGCAGATCCTCGGACACTGAAAAGGCTGTCCTAGTGGTACATTGCTAAGCCGAGATTGTGAAGCACCCATCTAACCTGTTAGCATGGTAATATCATTATTGCCATAGATGTAGAAGTCTGCTGATTTGTGGCATAGAATCTGTCACCTGCATATTTGGACCAAAGGGACCTATGCAAAGGTAACTGTAGTTTGTGAGGAAAAAATATGAGCAATACCAAATGAGTTCTAAACTGATTGTACTGTATCTGGAAAAGAAATTACATGTTGTGTCACCGAATAAAAGAGCTTCATAGAGGCTTACTGGTTTAATGAGGTCATGGAGTTAATTTCACAGTCGTATGCTAAAAACGATCAGTGCTTTCATTTCTGTGCAGGAACAATCTACTATTGCACTGACTTAACAATGCACCATTCCACTCCCCAAAAGCTATACTGTCAGAAAATAATAGTATGTGCTAAAGTTTTTGGCTTAGCAAAAGCCTGCTGTTGTACAGTATTAATTAGTGTTACAATTGTGAATTCCCAGTAAATGTGAAATGAAAAGTGGAGGTGTTTAATTACCATACTACCATTTTAATTTGCATTAAGGTTTCACCTTAGGGATTTGCATATAGATAATTTTAACAATCTATTGAGATGTGTGTAAGTAATGTGTATGTTAGTATTTTTACACTTTACGGATACCCGAGGTGACATGTGACATGATGAGATAGACGTGTATGTACAGTGCCAAGCACACAAATAACCAGGCTGTTTTCCTGTTTTTTATTTCTCTGCCTGAAAGAGTTAAACATCAAGTATGTAAGTGGCAGTTCCTGTCTGAGTCAGGACTGGGTCAGACTACAGTGTGACCCTCATTGATAAGAAATTACGGGCTTGATTCACTAACCGGCACTAAGCCAGTTAGTGTGCCTTATCACTTAGTGGGCACAAACTACAGCGCTAACCTTATCTGAGGTTAGTGTGCCTTATCTGAGGTTAGTGTGCCTTATATAGCAAATATTGTACTGTAACTATACCTATCCCTACTCTCACACAGAACCCTCCCTGTACCTATCCCTAACCCCTAGACCCCCCTAGTGGTGCCTAACCCTAAGACCCCCCTGGTGGTGCCTAACCCTTACCACCCCCCCGGTGGTGCCTAACCCTAACCACCCCCCTGGTGGTGCCTAACCCTAACCACCCCCTGGTGGTGCCTAACCCTAAGACCCCCCCTGGTGGTGCCTAACCTTAAGACCCCCCTGGTGGTGCCTAATCCTAAGACCTCCCTGGTGGTGCCTAACCCTAAATCTCCCCTGGTGGTGCCTAACCCTAACCATCCCCCTAGTCGTGCCTAACCCTAACCATCTCCCTGGTCATGCCTAACCCTTACCTTCCCCACTGCACAAACACCCTTACACACATATAAACAATAATATATTTAACCTTAGAATACTTCACTATAAATAACATGAATAGAACAATGTATTAATTTGTAATAGAATAAGAATATGTAATAGAATAAATAGCGTTAAAATCACGTACACATTAATAATATTATAAATAGAAAAAGGTGTATGTATATATATATATATATATATATATATATATATATATATATATATATATATATATATACATACATATAATAGAATAGATAGCCTTACAATCACGTACGCATTAAAAATCTTAAAATAACAGTAATATTAAAAGCGATATATTAGAAAACTATAATCAACGCATTATAAGTGTAAAAAACAAAGATAATACCAAAAGCAACGTATTTCCAATAGAACAAGGTTGAAAACGATATTAACCACTTTACCCCCCGCCCGTACGGATTTCTCCGTCGCTTTTTCCATCCTTTAACCCCCAGGGACGGAGAAATCCGTACTTTGCGCACTCCCGCCACTGCCCGCGCTCCCGCTCGTAAACATGCCGCCCGCCGCTAGTAAACACGCCGCCGCCCGCTCGCCCGGAGATCAATGAACGGGAAAATCCATTCCCGTTCGTTGATCTAAGCCCCGCAATGATCCGCTGCTCTCCGATGGGCAGCGCGATCATTGTGATCTTACCCAGCCTCCAAGTACTTCCTCCAAGCTTCCGGAAGGACACTTGGAGGTCGCATTAAAACAAAAAGGTACTGTGGCCATCTTGTGGCCAAATAGTAAAACTACACCCTACACATTTTTCACATACAAATAAATTACTTTTACACAAAAAATTAACTAATTACCTCCCACACTCCCAATTTTTTTTTTTTTTGTAATAAAAAAAAAAAATTAAAAAATGTACAATAAAAAAAAATACGTAAATAGTTACCTTAGGGACTGAACTTTTTAAATATTTATGTCAGGAGGGTACAACACTGTTACTTTATAAACTATGGGCTTGTAATTAGGGATGGACGCAAAACTGAAAAAAATGCACCTTTATTTCCAAATAAAATATTGGCGCCAAACATTGTGATAGGGACATAATTTAAATGGTTTTATAACCGGGACAAAAGGGCAAATACATTTCATGGGTTTTAATTACAGTAGCATGCATTATTTAAAAACTATAATGGCCGAAAACTGAAAAATAATTTTTTTTCCACATTTTTCCTATTTTCCCATTAAAACACATTTAGAATAAAATAATTCTTGGCATAATGTCCCACCTAAAGAAAGCCTAATTGGTGGTGGAAAAAACAAGATATAGATCGTTTAATTGTGATAAGTAATGATAAAGTTATAGATAAATGAATGGAAGGAGCGCTGAAAGGTGAAAATTGCTCTGGTGGTCAGGGGGTAAACCCCCTCAGTGGTGAAGTGGTTAAGCATTATACGTATGAAAACAAATTTTAAATGATAAAATAAGTGTAAACGATAATTTAATTTTCAGCCCTGAAAGCGAAATTTAAAAACGAAAAAATAAGTAAACCACAAAGTTAAAATGAACTTGTAAATGGTATTTGTAATAAACCTTATTCTGTAAACGAAAACTTTTGTTAACACAATCCCTGCAACCGCTATTTCTCGGGCGCCCTTTTTTCCTGTCAGGCGCCCAATAGCCGATATTTTGCATTGCAGTCTATGGCGGCGCCCTTTTTGTCCATTAGCCATATGTGCCCTTTTCTACTGGCCCGCAGCGATCCACTAGGTTAATCAACTCACCACTTATTTGCTCTCCACTTCCTAAAATCTGACCGCCACTTTAATAATGTGATACAGTGATAAAGGGATCAGAGTTTGTATGGTAGCAATCAGTACATTGGTGAACAGCGTATTTGGTATTTAATAGGATTTTTATTCCTTCCAGCATTTCTACTCAATTTCCAATGTAATGACTTCACAGGAACAAAAAATCATGGAGGAAGGTATAACCTTATTTTATAAAGCTGTCCTGTTGTGTCGGTGACAATCGTAAATTTACCTCCCTTTTAGTTCTTATTACCAATAAGGACAGATCTACCCAATGGGATCATAGGCAACTTTCAGATCTGACAGGAGTTTTGTCCCTTCCATTTGCTGTGCAAAACTTAGTAAAACTTTTTGTGTGAAGTTCCACTTCAAGGCCTTTTTTTATACAATATAAATTGAGCACTAACATAATGCTTTAGCACACATGAACACACTCTTAATATGACTCAATGGACATGTTTAAAGGACCACTATCACAAAAAAATGTAACATTAAAAATACATGTGTACACATACAGTAGTTCATGTTTCCCAGAGTAAAATGCACTATACATTACATTTCTACTGTGTTGCTGTCACTCACAGTAGCTAGTAAAAATATGTCTGATCTGGTTTTAGACTAGGCCATCTCCTCATGGAGGATTCTCAGTATTTTCTTTACTCTTACAAAAGCACTCTCTGGGAAGGATCTATACAAAGATGCCCGCTAGCCCCTCTACTCATTTGCACACTTTTCTCGCTGTTGGACTAAGCAACTGCTGTATTTCACACAACATGCAAAGTTTGAAAAACGTCTAACATGGTTTATAGGGGATTTCCCCCCCCCCCCCCCATTAAATGAGTAACAGCACTATAAATCAGACATGCTTCTGTAAAGTTACATACTCAATTACAGTCAGTGTGACCTGTAATAACTGTGGGTTGATTAGAAGATTAACAGTGAGGAGACCAAGTGCTTTACAGACATGCAGCTTGTCTGTAGATGGCCAATGTGAACTGTTCAATGAAGACATGGTGGCACATGACTGAGTGACTTCTGGCGAGCAGTGTCATAGAGAGAGCTGGTGTGGCGAATCGCTATACAAGGCTGGGGGGCTATACACACCATACATTCTCAACCAAAATGGTACAAAACCGCTGGCTCAAGTTCCTGCTTTCTTGTGCATGAGGCCTGAAGAGGAACTGTAGTGAAAATAAAGTAATGGATAAAATTGCTTATATTTTACAATATTCACTTAAAAAGTTATTCACACTGTGTTTACCCACTGTAAAAACTTTCCTCACCCTGGTTTACAATGTGAAATCTAACACAGGTGACCGCGTCTTTAGTCCTGTCAGCTGAACTCTGCAGAATGTTTGTTTACTGAGGGGTATACTGTTTGCTTGGCATTTGAAAACAGCTGTTACGCCTCGCAATGCAACGAGGTTCACAGACAGGAACTGTCAGAACTATTTAAAAGGTTTGGGGAGGCGCCCAGTTATTCTGCTGATGGGTCTAAGTGTGGTAATCTACAGTAATAAAAAAAAGAGGTGTCTTACCTCCAAAGATGATTCACTCGAATAGGGTATAAGGAGTCTTTATTTTAAAGTGGTTAATTGTAGACAATCTACAATTAACCAGTCATCTTTGGAGGTAAGACACCTCTTTTTTTATTACCGTAGAGTACCACACTTAGACCCATCAGCAGAATAACTAGGCGCCTCCCCAAACCTTTCAAATAGTTATTACTCACAGCAGTGGCGTAGCTACAAACCTCTGGGCCCCGATGCGGAATCTGGATGTGGGCCCCCCCCCCCACGGCAACAACAGCCCCCCTCCCCCGGCAACACCCGACGCACACACATATCCGAATCCCTATAGCCAGCTATAGGTCCCCCCAGTATAGGTAGCCAGGCATAGGTACGCCAGTATAGTTGCCCCCGGTATAGGTTAGCCAGGTAGGTGCCTCCAGCATAGGTAGCCAGTATAGTTGCCCCCAGTATAGGTTAGATAGGCAGGCGCCGCCAGTACAGGTTAGCTAGGTGGGTGCCTCTAATATAGGTAGCCAGAATAGTTGCCCCCAGCATAGGTTAGATAGGTAGGTGCCCCCAGTATAGGTTAGTTAGGTAGGTGCCTCCAATATAGGTAGCCAGTATAGTTGCCACCTGTATAGGCTAGCTAGGTGCCCCGAATACAGGTTAGACAATTAAGTGCCCCCAGGTTAGATAGGTAGGTGCCCCCCAGTATAGGTTAGATTAGGTAGCTGCCCCCCAGTATAGGTTAGATGAGGTAGGTGCCCCCCAGGATAGGTTAGGTAGCTGCCCCCCAGGATAGATTAGGTAGCTTTCCCCCAGGATAGGTTAGGTAGGTAGCTGGCCCCCCAGGATAGGTTAGGTAGGTAGCTGGCCCCCCCAGGATAGGTTAGGTAGGTAGCTGGCCCCCCAGGGTAGGTTAAGTAGGTAGCTGCCCCCCCAGGATAGGTTAGGTAGCTGCCCCCCAGGATAGGTTAGGTAGCTGCCCCCCCAGGATAGCTTAGGTAGGTAGCTGCCCCCCAGGATAGATTAGGTAGGTAGCTGGCCCCCCAGGATGGGTTAGGTAGGTAGCTGGCCCCCCAGGATAGGTTAGGTAGGTAGCTGGCCCCCCAGGATAGGTTAGGTAGGTAGCTGGCCCCCCAGGATAGGTTAGGTAGGTAGCTGGCCCCCCAGGATAGGTTAGGTAGGTAGCTGGCCCCCAGGATAGGTTAGAGTAGGTAGCTGCCCCCCCCGGATAGGTTAGAGTAGGTAGCTGCCCCCCAGGATAGGTTAGGTAGGTAGCTGGCCCCCCAGGATAGGTTAAGTAGGTAGCTGGCCCCCCAGGATAGGTTAGGTAGGTAGCTGGCCCCCCAGGATAGGTTAGGTAGGTAGCTGGCCCCCCAGGATAGGTTAGGTAGGTAGCTGGCCCCCCAGGATAGGTTAGGTAGGTAGCTGGCCCCCCAGGATAGGTTAGGTAGGTAGCTGGCCCCCCAGGATAGGTAGGTAGCTGGCCCCCCAGGATAGGTTAGGTAGGTAGCTGGCCCCCCAGGATAGGTTAGGTAGGTAGCTGGCCCCCCAGGATAGGTTAGGTAGGTAGCTGGCCCCCCAGGATAGGTTAGAGTAGGTAGCTGCCCCCCCGGATAGGCACGGAAGCGCTGTAGGCGGAACTCACCTCCGTCCCTGCGCCGCTGGTCTCCTCCCGCTCTGTATAGATGTTGTTACACACTGCTTCCTGTTTAGCCGGAAGCAGTGTGTAACAGCAGATCTATGCAGAGCGGGAGGAGACCAGCGGCGCTTGGAACGCAGGCAGGTGAGTTCTGCCTACAGCGCTTCCGTGCGCTGCGCACTCTGCATCTGAGGGGGAGGGGGGGGCCCGGGGAGAGGTCGGACTGCCCTCCCCACGGCTGCAGCTCCCCCCTCCCAATAACGCACGCAGGGATCCCATCTCCGAGTCCAAACGGACATGGGCCCCCCGGGCCCCTCCCCCGCCTCTTCAGGAGCCGGGCCCGGTCGCCGAGGCGACCGTTGCGACCACAGGCCCTACGCCCCTGTGTCAATGGATTCGCTTCTGTTTTGAGGTTGACGGTTCTTGTGTCTGCTTCTGTAAGGTGGGTCCACCACTGCCTCCTTGGCAATTTTTACTTTTGGCACCTCTGTTTGGTTTATAACACAATCAAATCCACCATGGGTGGAGGGGTGACATACCCCTCTTTCTCCTTTGATCAACAGAGAGCGGCTTCTTAATCCTGAGTGGCGACATGTCTAATCTCCCCACCTGCCTTTACAGTGGTTACCTGGGAGGTAACCCCCGGTTTGTGAGTATATTTCTACTTACTTTCAGAATTCCCTTTACCGGTACTTATTACACTATATTGGGCTCTCGGTGTCCTTTTCTGTAATCTGATTTGACGTCTAAGTGACGACAGGAGGCACAGGGGCAGGCATGGGGCCCTTGGTGCTGTGGCACCCATGGCACGAGCCATGCCTGCACCCCTCTAGATACGCCTCTGGTTTACAGAGCCAATCAGATCGTCTGTGCTGTGAATGATTGCTGACAGCCAATAGCAGCAATTTTTCATGAAAATTAAGAAAAAAAAAATCAGCAGTTTAAAAAGTGTTCCCCCACCTGGTGAAGTGTTAACCTCTACCTAACTAATTAACCCCTTGTGTCACCTACTATTGTGTTAACCTAATGTTTCTTGGACAGCTGTCATAGCTGCTGCCCGTAGCGATTGGAGGCGATTGGGCACCTAAAAGGGAACCTGAAGTGAGAGGGATATGGACATGGCCGGATTTGTACTCTTTACCGCCCAAGGCCACTGTGACCAGCCGCCCCCCTTCAGTATATGTAGCGAGGTGTCCCCTCCCTCTTCCCTCCATTATAGGTAGCCAGATGACCCCTCCCCCTTCCTGCTAGTATAGGTAGCCAGATGACCCCTCCCCCTTTCCATCCAGTGTAGGTAGCCAGATGACTCCTTTAATCCCTCCTTTTCCACCCCCTTTTCAGTATAGGTAGCCAGCTCACCTTCACACCACAGCAGCCATCAGCTCGTCTCAAGTACAGACGCTTCCTCTTCCTTTCTGTCTCCAATGCTGCCCCAGTCCATAGCCACTGGCCAGTGGCGAAGCTAAGGAGCTGTGGGCCCCGATGCAAGTTTTACATGGGGCCCCCCAAGCACTCTACACATAACAATTGATACGGCGCACCAAAACCTGCCAATGGCAACTACAGTATCAGAGGTTCAAGAAGGGGATGGGGAACAGCTTGTTAATGATTAACACTATTCAAAGCATCTATAGCAGTGATTATTATGAGCACAGGACCAATAGAGAGCTAATACTGTAGTTGAAGGCGGGCCCTTTGGGGCCCCTCTGCCCCAAGGGCCCCGATGCGGTCGCTACCTCTGCACCCCCTATTGCTACGCCCCTGACTCACAGCCCCTAAGTATAGGGGGTGCTTTGCACTTCCCACTCGTATACCTCCCTACCAGTTGAAAGGCCGACAGGAGGAGAGTGACCGCCCTGTTCCAGATACAGAGCGGGAACGGTTTCTTTCCGCATGCTTATATGGTGGTAGCAGGACTGCAACCCATCCTTGTGAGTATAAATTACCCACAATCCCCCAACAATTAACACCAGGCGATCTTGCACTATTGGGCTCCTGGTCTCTCCCCCTCTTTACAGGCCGAAGGATCTCCACTCCCATTGTGAAGAGACCTCCATAGACCTGGACCGACTCTATAGGAAACTGTCATGGCCATCAGAATCAGTTTATTCGCCAAGCACGACTGGGTTGTCCCCGGAATTGCCATGGCCCTGACATCACACCGTGGGAGGTGTCTCATCACAATACCGGCCATACAGATGTCCAGGATGATCTATTCGAGAAAAGGTAAAGATTTCTTGTGGAAAAGGGGGTATTAATTACCTAATGAAGTTCATATCTCGTTAAAGCTCCTTTAACGCCGATCTGCGGCCGCAAGGTGGCTCCCCCAGCACCGCCTAATGCCGAAAGGCATAAAGTCCTCGGGATTGCCATTGCAGGCAATCGTGGGCACGCTGATGCACGCGCATCCCCGCTTGAGTAACGGAGCAGAGCTCCGTAAACAGTCGGCTGCGATCGTTGACAGCAGACACTGTTTATTTATGTTGTACAGCGCTGCAGGAGATTGCAGCGCTGTACAACATAAATAGACAGTGGTTTCGCCATCGTGGACAATTCTGTCACTGAGATGTTCCCTCCATTGGCTGAAAAGATGATCGCCTCTGATAGGCTGATGCCTATGAGAGCCGATCACAGTGATTGGCTCTCTAGGGGGAGGGAGGGATGCTGGGAAAGAAAAATAAAATAAAAATACTTTTTTTAATTAAAAATTAATTAAAATAAAATTAATAAAAAAAACAACAACAAACAAACGTCACAGCAGCAATCAGATGCTACCTATAGAAAGCTCTTTTGGTGGCAAGAAAAGGGAGCAAAATTCATTTGTGTGCTAAGTTGTATGGCCGTGCAGTGAGCTATTAAAGCTGCAGTGGCCTGAATTGTAAAAAACAACCTGGTCACTAGGGGGGTTTAAACCGTATTATCTGTTGGAGCTACATACCGCATTAGCAGGTCACAGACAACATAATCCCATTGTCAACAGTCCTGACAAAGCTTTGTGCATCAGACCAAGAGTGAAACATTTAACTTCAGATCAGTGAATTGGGAAGGCCGCCCCTTGTCTTGATATTGGATAACAAATCACACTGTTGGCTGTGTTGTTTTTGGAATGTGGGCATCGGCAGCATGCGGGAGGAAAAAATTTACAAGTATACAGAAATAAGAGATATTTGTGGACCAGATCCAATTGCAGACACAATGTGAACAGTGGAAATCTATCTACAATTGTTCACTTGCAAGATGTATCTCGTCTTCTTTTGAGCAAACAGATTTATTTTTGGTCAGTTCCATGGCATAAATTAGTACGAAAACTTTCACCCGTTTTCCTCTCCTACAATTATTCGGTAAATGATTTCAGCTGGATAAGACTAAACACAAAATGAAGTGCAAATTGTTGGAGAATGAGCTTGGATCCATTTGTTGCCTGGTATCTTGTATTTCTCTGTATGGAGAGACCAGGAGGCAGTATATCACATCTGCACCCCACAATTATAGGTCACCTACTTCTAATTATTAGGATTAGAAGTATCTCATTATCTCCCATTTTAAATGACATAAGTATGGACTGATGTAGAAATTTTAACAAGCCCTGGTCTTTACTTTGGTCTTACCAACACTTAGCAGAAATAATTAGCCTCTTTCTAATAGGAAAGGGTACATGGTTATAGTCAAACATAATGACCTGAGCAGTCAAAGGTGTGCGAAAATAGTAAGATATTTCTTTCAAGTGTTAGATTATGTGATAATTCTTAAAGTGACACTAGAGCAAAAAAAGAAAAAAAATGATGACGATATAATGAATTGTATGTGTAGTACGGATAATTAATAGAACATTAGTAGCAAAGCAAAGAGTCTTATATTTTTATTTTCAGATATATTGCTTTTTTTCATAGCATTGCACCATTTTATCATATTTACAATTTACACACTGCACTGTATTTTAAGCTATGAAACAGCATGGCTAATGACCCTTTAAACTCTCCTGCAGTGCCTCTCACTGTTTCTTTGAAGTATAGGTGCCTCAGAAAACAGCACTGTAGCCAACTAAACTGTTTGCAGAGCTCAGAGAAGCTCTTTTGCATAGATAGCAAATGAAGTTTCTTAAAGAGAACCTGAACTGAAAATAAAAAGTCAAAATAACCATACACAGGTCATACTTACCTCCTGTGTAGTCTACTACTCAATCTCTTTCTCCTCTCCTGCGTCCTGTTTGTCCACTGTGATCAATGGATTTCTCCGTCCTCCATATTAAAAATGGCCATTACCCGCTAACAGCGTCCTGGTCAGCATACTGTTAAACTGTAATATCACCCACTTCAGTCATACGGAAACATGGACATCACCTTGCACATTCAGTTGTAACTGACAGCTGCTGATATATAACTGAAAGCAACTGATATATTTCAGTTCTGACAAAATATTGTCAGAACTGGAAGGGAACACTGTAAGAAGAAAATGGTGAGCCTCTGAGAGGAACTGATGGTGAGGTTAGTATAAAATATTAATTTGCAGCTACGTCATGTGTTTATTTTAAACAATTTTCCTCACTTCAGGGTCCCTTTAACTCTTCCTGTACTGGAAACAATGAGACTTACATCTCTGCTACTTATGTTCTATTTTTTAGCTGTACTACACATACAAATCATTATCTCATAAGTTTATTTTCACTTCAGATTCCTTTAAGGCACGTCTCACTAAATATAAGGGTGAAGCAAGGAATGTTAAGTACCGGTAGTCCCCGGCTAGCAAAAATAGATTGGGACTATAAGTTTGTTCATAACCTAAATTTGTTTGTAAGTCACAACACTGTGCCTCCTGTGTCTCCCTTGTTTCCCCAATAACTCCAGTGTCTGACTGTGCCACCCCTCTGTGCCACCATTGTCTCCCTCTGAGCCTTTAGGGCCCGTTTCCACTATCGCGAATCCGCATGCGTTGCCCGCATGCGGATTCGCACAGTCAGTACAAGTGGATGGGACTGTTTCCACTTGTGCGTTTCCCCGCACGTTTTTCTGTGAAGAAAAAATCTGCAGGGTAGGGCCCTCAGAATTCGCCTGCGTGTGGAATGCAGGCGAATCGCACGCAATGTATTTAATAGGGAAATCGCATGCGTTTTCCCCATGCGGTTTTTGCCGCGATTTCGCATGCGATTTCGCATAGGTATTAATGTTAATTTACACAGGAAGTGACATGGTTAAATTCGCATACAGCCTTACCTATGCGAAATCGCATGCGAAATCGCGGCAAAAAACGCATGCGGAATCGCACCCGCATGCGATTTTGCCTGCGGTGATTCGCCGGCGATTCCGCAACGCTATAGTGGAAACGGGCCCTACATGCCCTCTGTTCCCCAAGTGTACCCCTTTGTCCCTCTATGCTTTCAATGCCCCCATTGTCCCCCCCTGTGTGTTCCCTGTATCTCAATGCCCACATTGAGCTCCATAGGAAAAATTCATTGGTGCTCAGTTTTCTTGAAAGAAAGCAAGCATTCTGATTGGTTACTGTGGACAATCTTTGACATGCTTTAACCACTTGAGGACCACAGTCTTTTCGCCCCTTAAGGACCAGAGCCTTTTTTTCCATTCAGACCACTGCAGCTTTCACGGTTTATTGCTCGCTCATACAACCTACCACCTAAATGAATTTTACCTCCTTTTCTTGTCACTAATACAGCTTTCTTTTGGTGCTATTTGATTGCTGCTGCGAGTTTTACTTTTTATTATATTCATCAAAAAAGACATGAATTTTGTCCAAAAAAATGACTTTTTTAACTTTCTGTGCTGACATTTTTCAAATAAAATTAAATTTCCTATACATTTGAGCGCGAAAGTTATTCTGCTACATGTCTTTGATAAAAAAAAAAACATTCAGTGTATGTATATTGGATTGGGTAAAAGTTATAGAGTTTACAAACTATGGTGCCAAAAGTGAATTTTCCCATTTTGAAGAATCTCTGCCTTTTCTAACCACCTGTCATGTTTCATGAGGTGCTAAAATTCCAGGATAGTATAAATACCCCCCAAATGACCCCATTTTGGAAAGAAGACATCCCAAAGTATTCAGTGAGAGGCATGGTGAGTTCATAGAAGATTTTATTTTTTGTCACAAGTTAGCGGAAAATTATACTTTGTGACAAAAAACAAACAAAAAAAAGTTTCCATTTCTTTTAACTTGCGACAAAAAAAAAATGAAATCTGCCACGGACTCACTATGCTCCTCTCTGAATACCTTGAAGTGTCTACTTTCCAAAATGGGGTCATTTGTGGGGTGTGTTCACTGTCCTGGCATTTTGAGGGGTGCCTAATTGTAAGCACCCCTGTAAAGCCTAAAGATGCTCATTGGACTTTGGGCCCCTTAGCGCAGTTAGGCTGCAAAAAAAGTGCCACACATGTGGTATTGCCGTACTCAGGAGAAGTAGTATAATGAGTTTTGGGGTGTATTTTTACACATACCCATGCTGGGTGGGAGAAATATCTCTATATGACAATTTTTTTGATTATTTTTACACACAATTGTCCATTTACAGAGATATTTCTCCCACTCAGCATGGGTATGTGTAAAAATACACCCCAAAACACATTATACTACTTCTCCTGAGTACGGCGATACCACGTGTGGCACTTTTTTGCACCCTAACTGCGCTAAGGGGCCCAAAGTCCAATGAGTACCTTTAGGATTTCACAGGCCATTTTGCGACATTTGGTTTCAAGACTACTCCTCACGGTTTAGGGCCCCTAAAATGCCAGGGCAGTATAGGAACCCCACAAATGACCCCATTTTAGAAAGAAGACACCCCAAGGTATTCCGTTAGGAGTATGGTGAGTTCATAGAAGATTTTTTTTTTTGTCACAAGTTAGCGTAAATTGATTTTAATTGTGTTTTTTCACAAAGTGTCATTTTCCGCTAACTTGTGACAAAAATAAAATCTTCTATGAACTCACCATACTCCTAACGGAATACCTTGGGGTGTCTTCTTTCTAAAATGGGTTCATTTGTGGGGTTCCTATACTGCCCTGGCATTTTAGGGGCCCTAAACCGTGAGGAGTAGTCTTGAAACCAAATGTCGCAAAATGACCTGTGAAATCCTAAAGGTACTCATTGGACTTTGGGCCCCTTAGCGCACTTAGGGTGCAAAAAAGTGCCACACATGTGGTACCGCCGTACTCAGGAGAAGTAGTATAATGTGTTTTGTGGTGTATTTTTACACATACAGATGCTGGGTGGGAGAAATATCTCTGTAAATGACAATTGTTTGATTTTTTTTACACACAATTGTCCATTTACAGAGATATTTCTCCCACCCAGCATGGATATGTATAAAAATACACCCCAAAACACATTATACTACTTCTTCTGAGTACGGTGATACCACATGTGTGACACTTTTTTGCAACCTAGGTGCGCTAAGGGGCCTAACGTCCTATTCACAGGTCATTTTGAGGCATTTGGATTCTAGACTACTCCTCACGGTTTAGGGCCCCTAAAATGCCAGGGCAGTATAGGAACCATACAAGTGACCCCATTTTAGAAAGAAGATACCCCAAGGTATTCTGTTAGGAGTATGGTGAGTTCATAGAAGATTTTATTTTTTGTCACAAGTTTGTGAAAAAAAAAAACAATACAAATCAATTTCCGCTAACTTGTGACAAAAAATAAAATCTTCTATGAACTCATCATACACCTAACAGAATACCTTGGGGTGTCTTCTTTCTAAAATGGGGTCACTTGTGGGGTTCCTATACTGCCCTGGCATTTTAGGGGCCCGAAACCGTGAGGAGTAGTCTAGAATCCAAATGCCTCAAAATGACCTGTGAATAGGACGTTAGGCCCCTTAGCGCACCTAGGTTGCAAAAAAGTGTCACACATGTGGTATCGCCGTACTCAGGAGAAGTAGTATAATGTGTTTTGTGGTGTATTTTTACATATAACCATGCTGGGTGGGAGAAATATCTCTGTAAATGACACATTTTTGATTTTTTTTTACACACAATTGTCCATTTACAGAGAGATTTCTCCCACCCAGCATGGGTATGTGTAAAAATACACCACAAAACACATTATACTACTTCTCCTAAATAGGGCGATACCACATGTGTGACACTTTTTTGCAGCCTAGGTGCGCTAAGGGGCCCAACGTCCTATTCACAGGTCATTTTGAGGCATTTGTTTTCTAGACTACTCCTCACGGTTTAGGGTCCCTAAAAATGCCAGGGCAGTATAGGAACCCCACAAGTGACCCCGTTTTAGAAAGAAGACACCCCAAGGTATTCCGTTAGGTGTATGGTGAGTTCATAGATTTTATTTTTTGTCACAAGTTAGTGAAAAATGACACTTTGTGGAAAAAACAATACAAATAAATTTCCGCTAACTTTTGACAAAAAATAAAGTCTTCTATGAACTCGTCATACACCTAACAGAATACCTTGGGGTGTCTTTTCTAAAAAGGGGTCACTTGTGGGGTTCCTATACTGCCCTGGCATTTTACGGGCCCAAAACCGTGAGTAGTCTGGAAACCAAATTTCTCAAAATGACTGTTCAGGGGTATAAGCATCTGCAAATTTTGATGACAGGTGGTCTATGAGGGGGCAAATTTTGTGGAACCGGTCATAAGCAGGATGGCCTCTTAGATGACAGGTTGTATTGGGCCTGATCTGATGGATAGGAGTGCTAGGGGGGTGACAGGAGGTGATTGATGGGTGTCTCAGGGGGTGGTTAGAGGGGAAAATAGATGCAATCAATGCACTGGGGAGGTGATCGGAAGGGGGTCTGAGGGGGATCTGAGGGTTTGGCCGAGTGATCAGGAGCCCACACGGGGCAAATTAGGGCCTGATCTGATGGGTAGGTGTGCTAGGGGGTGACAGGAGGTGATTGATGGGTGTCTCAAGGTGTGATTAGAGGGGGGAAATAGATGCAAGCAATGCACTGGCGAGGTGATCAGGGCTGGGGTCTGAGGACGTTCTGAGGGTGTGGGCGGGTGATTGGGTGCCCTAGGGGCAGATAGGGGTCTAATCTGATGGGTATCAGTGACAGGGGCTGATTGATGGGTGATCAGTGGGTGATTAGATGGCAGAACAGATGTAAATAATGCACTTTGGAGGTGATCTGAGGGTAGGTCTGGGGCAATCTGATGGTGTGGGTGGGTGATCAGATTGCCCGCAAGGGGCAGGTTAGGGGCTGATTGATGGGTGGCAGTGACAAGGGGTGATTGATGGGTGGCAGTGACAGGGGGTGATTGACAGGTGATCAATGGGTTATTACAGGGAAGAACAGATGTAAATAATGCACTGGCGAATTTATAAGGGGGGGTCTGAGGGCAATCTGAGCGTGTGGGCGGGTGATTGGGTGCCTGCAAGGGGCAGATTATGGTCTAATCTGATGGGTAACAGTGACAGGTGGTGATAGGGGGTGATTGATGGGTAATTAGTGGGTGTTTAGAGTAGAGAACAGATGTAAACACTGCACTTGGGAGGTGATCTAATGTCGGATCTGCGGGCGATCTATTGGTGTGGGTGGGAGATCAGATTGCCTGCAAGGGGCAGGTTAGGGGCTGATTGATGGGTGGCAGTGACAGGGGGTGATTGATGGGTGATTGACAGGTGATTGGCAGGTGATCAGGGGGGATAGATGCATACAGTACACTGGGGGGGGGGGGGTCTGAGGAGAATCTGAGGGGTGGGGGGTGATCAGGATGGAGCAGGGGGCAGTTTAGGGTTAAAAAAAAAATTGCGTTGACAGAAAGTGACAGGGAGTGATTGATGGGTGATTAGGGGGGTGATTGGGTGCTAACAGTTGTCTGGGGGGTGGGCAGGGGGGGTCTGAGGGGTGCTGTGGGCGATCAGGGGGCAGGGGGGGAATCAGTGTGCTTGGGTGCAGACTAGGGTGGCTGCAGCCTGCCCTGGTGGTCCCTCGGACACTGGGACCACCAGGGCAGGAGGCAGCCAGTATAATAGGCTTTGTATACATTACAAAGCCTATTATACTATTTACATGCGGCGATCCGGGTGCTAGTAACCCGCCGGCGCTTCCGAACGGCCGGCGGGTTACAGCGCGAGGGGGGCGGAGCCAGTCGCTGGCGGCTGATCGCGTCACGAATAATGCGATCGCCGCATAACCGCGCCTGCCGCCGCCTCCGCCGATGGGCGTATTGCGGTCGTTTAGGCCCAGTCTTTGCCGCTGCCCATTGGCTGGGGGCGGTCGGCAAGTGGTTAATCTTTATTCCAGAGAGATAATATATCAGGCCATTGGTGGGGAAAGGCAATAGTACACCAGATAAACTATTGCAAAGGGGAGGACAGCTGCCAGGATTTCATGCCTTGGGTGCCAGAAGTGTTTATGGTTCAGGGGATGTAGATCTGAGGCACTCATCTTGAGGTAAAAAGCTCCTGTGGTATTAGTATAGAGCAGTGTTTCTCAAACCTGTCCTCGTGACTCCCTAACGCTGCATGTTTTGCAGGCAGCCTCACCTATGTACAGGTGGTATAATTAGTGCCCAGGCTACATGGAATCCACCTAGCTGAGACACTAATTACCCCACCTGTGCATAGGTGAGGCTGCCTGCAAAACATGCACTGTTGGGGAGTCACAAGGACAGGTTTGAGATACACTGGTGTAAGGATAGTTTGAATCTTCTTTACAAAACAGCCTAGAAAATCTTTCTTTAAATGTGGAGAATAGTAAATTATAGCTCATTATAAAGCATAGTAGTAATAGTAGTAGTTGTATTGTAATGAACTGTGTTAAGTGGCCCTTAGAGGACATTGTACTACCTTGTGTTACTATGCTAAAGTAGTCTGGAATAAGGATTGTTAAGTTTCACTTTAAATAAGTCTTCCATGGTTCAACCTTTGTTTCTATTATATACTGTAGTACGGTGTTTAAAAACACAGTTGTATATATTTCAATTTCTGCAGGGATCTGATGACTAATCCTCTACGTACCAGTTTACCAAATAAAACTGCTTGTATCAAATACAGAAAAACACTAAGCTGTGCAGTAAAAATAAATTGCTGTAAAAGAACAAGCCTGCAGGAAGATGTTACTGGTAACACAAAAAGGAGATCAGCGTTCACTTTTGAAAGGAGTAAGAATAAATTGCAGCTCTTATGATCAGGCAGGCAAAGGAAACCTGCTTAAGAAATAGGCTGACATGTGAATGGGGGTGGGAGAACATATGAAACTATTGTGTTAATTGCTGGCGTCCTTCAGCTCCATTTCAAAGTACTGATGGAGCAGATGTGTACAATTAATGTATCAGCTATTTAAGGGCCCTTGTGCTAAATTCTGTTCTGCAATTTCAGTGTTTTCCAAGACCTTAGTAAATGAAACCGAGATATACTCCAAAATGTAATAGGAAATCAGACTTAAATACGATACGCAGTACTAAAATAATGTTAACCTGTATTAAAAGAAAAAATAGATACCGCAGTAGAGGAAAGCCTGTGGACAGTGGCGTAGCTAAGGAGCTGTGGGCCCCAGTGCAAGTTTAGCATTGGGCCCTCCCAAGCATGCTATAGATAACAATTCATAGGACACACCAAAACCAATCAAGGACAACCACAGTGTCAGAGGTGCAAGAAGCGGATGGGAGACTGTGTGTTAATGATCACTACTATTCAAATCATCTATAGAAGTGAATATTATCAGCACAGGTCCAATAAAGAGCTAATACTGTGTTTGAGGGGTGGGCCCCTCTAGCCCAAGGGTCCCGATGCGGTCGCTACCTCTGCACTCCCTATTGCTACGCCACTGCCTGTGGATAATCCTAAGTCTTCCCAGATCATCCTCAAGCCCATCATTCCCACATAGGGTCTCTCTGAGCATATTCGACCACAGCTTGCCAGATATGTTCTTGTGGCCACACTCCCGTTATATAAGAGAACATCCATACTGCACATACATGAGCATGGTCCGCACCTGCACAGTAGCACGAAGCCACTTGTGCAGGGCTTTTTCCTCCGTAAACGAGTGTATTGTGCTACTGGTTGGTGTGGACCGTACTCACACATGCACGGCACAGCCGCGCTCGTACACAGATGGAAGCACAGCTACAAAAAGTAAGAGATTGCTGAATAGCAGCAGTGTGGTCGGGAAGGACATAGGAAGCATCTGGAGCATCCAGAGACTACCCACTACTTGGGTAAGCATCTGTTTTATGCTTTTTTTCAGGTGCTCTTACCCCACATGTAATCAAACTCACCAATCAAAACAGCCTACTATTCTGGGGCATTACATAGGCTCCCCTTGCTTTATTCGATACTCCTTGAAAATCAGTTGTGAAGTCTTCACTATCCCCCAAGTACCTGTTCAGTAACTTCCTGTTCTGCAATATACTTATGCTCCTAAAAACTCAATTCCAGCTTAAAAAAACAAAGGGATATCTATGCAATTATTAATAAGCAAGGTAATACATCTGTAGACCACTACCACATAGCAAAGGCCATTGAATCCTATTATTCTATGCTTTATAACATTGTTCAGGCTGGGCCTTTAGATAAGGTTAAGGCGTGTACACACGCGTATTTCTTCAAACAACGGGCCTTTGGGGATCTATTTATTAGCAAAGAAAAGTAATTTTTGCACTCTTGCCCCTTAGTGTGTGCTGGGGCTGTAAATTACACAATATTTACAAGAAGAATCAGCCCTCAATAATAGCACTACACTCTATCATATGAAAAATACAAAAAAGTTTATTAAATCCATCACTACAATATATAAAACCAATTAAAAAAGAGGTACTAAACCCATATAGCACAGTACACATATAGCATAATAACCATACAATTATAAGGACCGACCAAGGTCCGCATCAATGATATTGTAAATCCTAAAATATAGCTACCAGGACACTCAATATTGAGCAGTCTTGGGCTAAGAACCCGGGTTCATATATCAAGGCTAGAAAAAAGTGCACAACATGTGAAATAAAAAAACAAATTATAATCCAACCTATTATAAGTGACAATATTAACCATCTGTATACATAACTATAATTGCCTGTCAGGGAGTGAGAACAGACGTGGCTTATAAGTGAACACACAAAAAAGGACTAGCAAAGATACTTAGCGGGCCAAGGATATTATAGGCGGTATGGGTGAGGTACCAACCGGAGCCCCCGGTGGACTGCTCCACCGGTATCGCCGCCGTCACGCCGCTTTGTCACAGAGCGGGAGGATCACTTATAATAGGTTGGATTATAATTTGTTTTTTGATTTCACATGCTGTGCACTTTTTTCTAGCCTTGATATATGAACCCGGGTTCTTAGCCCAAGACTGCTCAATATTGAGTGTCCTGGTAGCTATATTTTAGGATTTACAATATCATTGATGCGGACCTTGGTCGGTCCTTATAATTGTATGGTTATTATGCTATATGTGTATTGTGCTATATGGGTTTAGTACCTCTTTTTTAATTGGTTTTATATATTGTAGTGATGGATTTAATAAACTTTTTTGTATTTTTCATATGATAGAGTGTAGTGCTATTATTGAGGGCTGATTCTTCTTGTAAATATTGGATCTATTTATTAAAGGACATCCGAGGTGAAAATAAACTGATGAGAAAAACGATTGTATCTGCCCTCCTTCTCCTAAAAAGGACTTTTATTTAGATAACTCACATACTTATTTTATATTTAAATCTACTTTTTTAAGTTTTTAATGCTTCATTGTCTCTGCTCAATGACACATTTATTGATGAATGCCAGAGCTAAAATCTATGAACTAGTGACCCTTTGTAATCTCTTTCCTGCTCTCAGAAGCCATTTTCTGCCAGGAAAGTGTGAGGTCTGGCAGATCTCCTGACTTCCTTTAGTCCTTATACCCCAATCTGACACTACGCTCTTCACCTATAGACAAGTGCCCACATGAACGGAAGATGGTGTTACATCTACCCGACTACGGTTACCCCCAGGTCTTCTGTACGCAAAGTAGGACTGAGGCCGGGAATGCAGAGGTACCACCAGAACTACACTGGCAAGCACAGGCAAGCAGTAATAGCAGTGACTGGTCATAGTTTAAACAAGTTCAGTAACAATCCAGGTCATACACAGTAGATCAGATATATCGCAGTACACAAGGGCTAGGCAAGTTCAAGGTCAAAAGGTAAGGGCCCGTTTCCACTAGTGCGACGCGATTTCGCCGGCATTCCGACGCTTGTAAAAATGCATGCGGGTGCGTTTCCGCATGCGTTTTACCCGCGATTTCGCGTGCGATTTCGCATGGCAGGGTGCCATGCGAAATTAACCATGACACTGCCAGGACAAAATAACATTGGGAAGGGTGCGAAATCGCACGCGAAATCGCGGGTAAAAACGCATGTACCAAACGCATGCGTTTTACTATTAAATACATTAGCGGCGATTCGCACGGATTCCCGACGCAGGCGAAAACTGTGGGTCCCGCCGTGCAGATTTGGCCCGCTGCCAAATCGCTCCCGCACGCCGCACAGGTGGAAACAGCCCCATCCACTAACATTAGCTATGCGAATCCGCATGCAGTGCCCGCATGCGGATTCGCCCTAGTGGAAACGAGCCCTAAGACAAAGTCGGTCCAGGCAGCAATCACGATTGGTCAGTAACAGACAAATTTGACAGGCATCCAATCAGTGGCTGGCCACATGCTCACTGGACCCAATCACACTGCAGCATACACCTGTCTGAGTGTCAGCTGACTAACATGTCAGCTAACACTATCTAATTGTAGGTCTGAGGCGGTATTGGTATACAGGACGGGAGGATTGACGTACCTCTGCTCTGTATCCTCACTACATCCTTCCACACCAAGCTTCTACCCACTGTTTTCATCACAAAACGTGACTCATTCGAAAATAGCCAGTACTGGCCACTTTGGCCAACTAGACATTGCACAAATATTTTCCACTGTGACTGACAAGCAGTTGTCTCTTGCTCAAAATTGAACTGAGGACACTAGAACTGAGAAAATTCTGGCTTATTATAGCTGGAGCATTATAATGTAAGAGACTTCAAGTTTTTTTGTTTTGTTTTGTTTATTAATACTAGCAGAATGGTGCCCGTTGGGTGCGGTGAAAGGTGAAGGATAACAGAATGCAGCAAAATCTGCTAACAAATTGGTGTATGTTGGACACATTGGGAAAGTATATAAAGTGTATGTGTACAGTGTGTGTAAGTGTAGGGTACAGTGGCGCAGCAGTAGGGGATGCAGAGGTTGCGGCCACCCGGGACCCTACCTCAGCCACAGTGTGAGCTCTTTATTGGTCCTGTGCAAGTAGCAATTGTTACGTGTAGGGTATATGTGTGTGTGCAGTGTGTAAGTGCAGGGTATATATATATATATATATATATATATATATACAGGTCCTTCTCAAAAAATTAGCATATTGTGATAAAGTTCATTATTTTCTGTAATGTACTGATAAACATTAGACTTTCATATATTTTAGATACATTACACTCAACTGAAGTATGAAAATGGGGGAGAAACCGAGAGCCCAATATGGTGCAGTATGTTAATATGGAGAGATCTGTTGTGAATAAATGAGATGATTATACTCACAAGGGTGGGTCGCCACAAAGGCAACCACTGGAAAGGCCGGCGGGGAGAATTGTAACCTGACCCCGCTCAGGTTAAAAAGTCGCTCTCTGTAGATAGGAGAAAATGGGGATACACCCCTCCACCAAGGGTGGACTAGATGATATTGAAATACGATAACAGAGGCGCCAAGCAGAATAAAATTAGTTAAAATTTGTTAAAAAGGGGGAAGTGGGTGGACTCACCTCCCTTCTGAAAAAAATGGCCGGACAATGGACAGGTTACTTACAGTCTAAAGTAACATTTATTAGTAACTCCAAAAGTGCAACGCGTTTCACGGGTAACAGTCCCGCTTCTTCAGGCAAACGATTATTTGGAGGGTGCAAAATCAGGTCATGAACCAGGTAGAGCGCCTCTGTGAGGCGCTCTACCGGGTTCATAACCTGATTTTGCACCCTCCAAATAATCGTTTGCCTGAAGAAGCGGGACTGTTACCCGTGAAACGCGTTGCACTTTTGGAGTTACTAATAAATGTTACTTTAGACTGTAAGTAACCTGTCCATTGTCCGGCCATTTTTTTCAGAAGGGAGGTGAGTCCACCCACTTCCCCCTTTTTAACAAATTTTAACTAATTTTATTCTGCTTGGCGCCTCTGTTATCGTATTTCAATACTCAACTGAAGTAGTTCAAGCCTTTTATTGTTTTAATATTGATGATTTTGGCATACAGCTCATGAAAACCCAAAATTCCTATCTCAAAAATTTAGCATATTATGAAAAGGTTCTCTAAACGAGCTATTAACCTAATATTCTGAATCAACTAATTAACTCTAAACATCTGCAAAAGAATCCTGAGGCTTATAAAAACTCCCCGCCTGGTTCATTACTCAAAACTGCAATCATGGGTAAGACTGCCGACCTGACTGCTGTCCAGAAGGCCATCATTGACACCCCCAAGCAAAAAGGTAAGACACAGAAAGAAATTTCTGAACGAATAGGCTGTTCCCAGAGTGCTGTATCAAGGCACCTCAGTGGGAAGTCTGTGGGAATGAAAAAGAGTGGCAGAAAATGCTGCACAACGAGAAGAGGTGACCAGACCCTGAGGAAGATTGTGGAGAAGGAGCTATTCCAGACCTTCGGGGACCTGCGGAAGCAGTGGACTGAGTCTGGAGTAGAAACATCCAGAGCCACCGTGTACAGGCATGTGCCGGAAATGGGCTACAGGTGCCACATTCCCCAGGTCCAGCCACTTTTGAACCAGAAACAGCGGCAGAAGCGCCTGACCTGGGCTATAGAGAAGCAGCACTGGACTGTTGCTCAGTGGTCCAAAGTACTTTTTTCGGATGAAAGCAACTTTTGCATGTCATTCGGAAATCAAGGTGCCAGAGTCTGGAGGAAGACTGGGGAGAGGGAAATTCCAAAATGCCTGAAGTCCAGTGTCAAGTACCCACAGTCAGTGATGGTCTGGGATGCCATGTCAGCTGCTGGTGTTGGTCCATTGTGTTTTATCAAGGGCAGGGTCAATGCAGCTAGTTATCAGGAGATTTTGGAGCACTTCATGCTTCCATCTGCTGAAAAGCTTTATGGAGATAATTTCATTTTTCAGATAGATGTACAGAGGCGCCAAAAGGATAAAATATGCTAAACATTAGCATATTTTATCCTTTTGGCGCCTCTGTACATCTACTTGTCAAGATATCCACCCTTGGTGGTTGGAAGGGTGACGAACCCTCCTTTCCTTCTTCAGAGAGCGACATCTTATTCCTGAGTGGGGACAGGTCTAATCTCCCCACCTGCCTATATAGTGGTTGCCTAAACGGTAACCCATGTTTGTAAGTATAATACTTACTCTACACTAATTCTCCCTGATCCAATACATACTACACTATATTGGGCTCTCGGTTTCTCTGCTTTATCTTCATTTCATTTTTCAGGCTCACAGTCCCAAAACCACTGGTAAATGGTTTACTGACCATGGTATTACTGTGCTCAATTGGCCTGCCAACTCTCCTGACCTGAACCCCATAGAGAATCTGTGGGACCGTGTGAAGAGAAAGTAGAGAGACGCAAGACCCAACACTCTGGATGAGCTTAAGGCCGCTATTGAAGCATCCTGGGCCTCCATAACACCTGAGCAGTGCCACAGGCTGATTGCCTCCATGCCACACCACATTGAAGCAGTCATTTCTGCAAAAGGATTCCCGACCAAGTATTGAGTGCATAACTGAACATAATTATTTGAAGGTTGACTTTTTTTTTGTTTTAAGAACACTTTTCTTTTATTGGTCGGATGAAATATGCTAATTTTTTGAGATAGGAAATTTGGGTTTTCATGAGCTGTATGCCAAAATCATCAATATTAAAACAATAAAAGGCTTGAACTACTTCAGTTGTGCGTAATGAATCTAAAATATATGAAAGTCTAATGTTTATCAGTACATTACAGAAAATAATGAACTTTATCACAATATGCAAATTTTTTGAGAAGGACCTATATATATATATATATATATATATATATATATATATATATATATATATATATATACCGTATATACTCGCATATAAGCCGACCCACATATAAGCCGACACCCCCCCCACCCCACCCCAACTTTTACCTAAAAAAATATATGGAAAAATGATTCACTCGCATATAAGCCGAGGGTAGGAAATGCTGTACTGGTGCATATGGAAATGATAATCCGAGACTCAGAAAAACGATAAGAGTGCACCACTGTGCTGAAGTTATTGCAGGCTTTGGCAGAAGATGAGGGAAGAGGGTGCATTTATGGACTTCAGGATAGTCATTAGTGCCTCCCCCTCCTGATGCAACCCCCACTACAATGTATGGTAAAAGACAAAGCTATGCTTTGAAGGCTGCAGGACCCCCCAGGTAGCAGCCTCTGAGTGCAGTAAAAAGCTATCTGCTGTTACCAAGCCCCCCCCCCCCCCCAGCGTGCTACCAGACAGAATTCAAAGCAATCTTGTCTGGCGGTGCACAGAAGGGGAACACAGCCACCTGACCTGCAGCACAAAGTAAGCACATGACAGGATGGTTACGCGGCCGCTTTTTATTTTTCATTGTAGTGGGTGTTGTACTCGGGGGGGGGGAAGGGGGAGGGGCACTGAATAGATACACTTTGTACACATTTGTTTATTTTCTGTTCTCCGAAGTTATACAACCACATCCCCTCTTGCTATTGGCCCAACATAGGTTACATAACCTGTCCCCTGCTCCTATTGGCCCAACATAGGTTAAATAACCTGTCCCATCACACAGCCCCCACCCCTTATGAACCATGCAATTGGTCCACCCATATACTCTTAGGTATATAAACCTTGATCTCCATACTCACCGGTACAGAGGCGTTATTCGTGACCTTGAGACTACACTGGTGAGTCTGCTTTACTGCATTTTATTACATTTGATTGCATTGTGTTTTGCCACCCTTATTTTCTCCCTAAAACCCCCCCTAATAGTCCCCTCCCCCCCCCCTTTTCACTACAATTTTTACTCTTAACAATCCCCGCACAGCCCCTCACCCCCTCTCCCAATATACCTCTAACAACAGCATTGTTTACTGATTCTTCACGTTAACGTAACTGTACACCCAAAAATCATCAGCACACATATACATTGGTCTAAGGACACGCTATCTGTCTCTGTCTTTACAGTGTACTCATATCTGTTTATTGCCTGAGAAAGCGGGAACTTACCCGTATAACGCGTTGCACTGTTTGTTTTTGGAGTATATTAATAAACCTGTTGTCATAAAACTGACGGTATCTTGTCTGCTTAGGGGAGGTGAGTCCACCACCACCTCCTGAGGGATTTTAAGCCTTTTAGAACCTTTTATCCTGCTGGCGCTTCTGTTCACTCTTACAATATTAGCTGTGTATTTGTACAAAGATACTGCTGAAATATAGTGTTTTGTGACTGTATCCTGAGTCTTATATAGAACTTTACTCTCATGGAGGGAGGGAAAGGTCGAGCCAGACCTTGACTTGTAATCTGGTGTAATGAAAGAGAGAAAGCCTTATGATATATGGCTGCAATGTGTGCAGTGGGCATTATGTTTTGTTTGCCTTGAATCTTCTCCAAAAAACACAGAATCCCCTGTTCTGCTTTTTTTATTATTAACTTGCTTTATTGATGTACTTGTTGCTTAGATGTCTCTGGAATCTGGCTATTGTCATGGCCACTGCTGCGCTCACCATTTCCTAGGGGAAGAACCCAGTGTTCCTTTCCTGTGTCTGCTGAAAGTACTGAGGGTGCTGAGAGAGTGCTAAAAGGAAAGTATGGTCTCAGCCAAGTAATGTCCTCCTAATCCCTGTGATAAGCTGACATAGGTCTCCAGACACATGATTAATGTTTTTCCAGTGTTTACAGAAACAAAACACAGTATTTTAAGTAAAGCTAAACTGCGGAAAGTGTTCTTTAAGTTAAGTATTATGCTGCTTAAAGGGAACCTTTCACGGTTCTCAACATTTGTAAGCTGTCAGTGCTGCCTAAGACTGCGTGCATGCTGGCATCCAATACGTCTGAGTCCCATGGTTCAGCTGTGCCTGTATATTAGCTTGTTGCTCAATGCACACAGCTGCAGATGTGAAGTGGCTTTTGGCAACGTGTTAATGGCTTAACACTTACCTTTCCAAATTACTCTGTAGCTTCTTGGCAACCACATACATGAATGCCTGGAAAATGCTCCAGAAACCTGCCTGCTTTGCTGTCAGTGAGTACTTAGAGAAAATACAAATAATGCAAACATCTTGCAATCACCTTCGTAATACCATATATTAATTGCACAAGTACCTTTGTTTTAGGGTATAGGTTTTTCTTTTTGTTTAGAAAACCTCCAGGAATCTTAAGCTCACACTAAGCAAAAGTCATGATTTCAGAATTTTAGCTGTATACTACCTTTCCACTTAATATAATGTACAAGAGGACTAACATTTATGTCCTAGAGGTGTCAACTACCAAAAACAATGATTTTCTCACCTGACGTTAAACACAGCGTTTCATCTATCAGTGTCAACCGGGCCTAACCCTTACACTACCTTATCACTGTGTACGCACACCGGACATTTTAAAGCACTTAAAGTGAACCTTAAGTCTGAAAAAAATGAGTTTTACTCACCTGGGGCTTCTACCAGCCCCCTGCAGCAATCCTGAGCCCTCGCAGCCACTCACTAATCATGTGGTCCCTCGCTGCTAGCTAGTTTCGTTTTTGCTGACAGGCCCGTCAGGACTGGCCACGTGTAGCTTTTTCCGCATTCCCGACTGTAATTAGCGCTATTGCGGGGCCGCAACGCGTACAAAAATACGCGTTGCAGCATATCTATGCGTTCGTAATGCGGCAAGGCGTATTTTTGTACGCGTTGCGGCCCGCAATAGTGCTAATTAGTCGGGAATGCGGAAAAAGCTACGCGTGGCCAGTCCTGACGGGCCTGTCGGCAAAAGCGAAACTAGCTGGCAGCGGGGGACCAGAGGATTAGTGAGTGGCTGCGAGGGCTTAGGACTGCTGCAGGGGGCTGGTAGAAGCCCCAGGTGAGTAAAACTCATTTTTTTTTTCTGGCTTAAGTGTCCCTTTAATTCCACAAGTTTAGGAATGTACTGTGATTTCTACCCTTTAGAGATTAAAAGACTGCATCAACTACGTAATTTTTGGTGGGACTTTTGCCATGGATCCCTCTCTAGCATACCACGGTCCAGGTGTAGGCCCCTTGAAACAACTTTTACATCACTTTTGTGGCCAGAAACAGTCCCTATATGTTTTAATACAATACAATACAATAACATTTGTAAAGCGCTTTTCTCCCATAGGACTCAAAGCGCATAGCTGTGTCTCAGATTAATACAGGGTTGCAGGCTGGGTTGTGTTACAGAGGAGATAGTCAGATGTTCATGAATGCCAGACTAAAGAGGTAGGTTTTCAGTTTTAAAATTCGCCTGCCTGTTGAAGTCTATGGCGGTTTGCCTTTTCGCGAAAATTTAATGTTCGCTACATCACTAATATCTTGTCATTACCTGTCCCTCAGAGGGACTCACGGTCTCATCCCTACCCTAATCATATTCCCATCATAGTCTAAGGCCCATTTATTTGAGGTGGGGGTGGCAAGCTTTTTAGTTTATCTGTATGCTTTTGGGATGTGGAGGTAAATAGCAGTTCCCAGAAGAAACCCGCAGAAGTACAGGGGAAATATACAACTTCCATGCAGATACTGTAGTGCCCTGGCCCAAATTTGATATGGGAACCGCACATTGTAAAGCAAGATAACTATTCACCACACCACCATGCCACACCTCTTTTATAATATTGTTTTCACTAAAGGTGTACTTTAAAAACATTTTAGAAGGTATGGA
Organism: Hyperolius riggenbachi; assembly: GCF_040937935.1. Lineage (NCBI taxonomy): Eukaryota > Metazoa > Chordata > Amphibia > Anura > Hyperoliidae > Hyperolius > Hyperolius riggenbachi. Next base: position 300,732,887 of record NC_090649.1, read on the forward strand.
TTGTTTAAACCATGAACGGCGTACATTCAGAATCTGAACTGGATTACAGACTAATATTAGTCTGCATTTAAAAAAATACTTAAAACACGTATAGGTCATTTGATTCTTGTCAACACATTTCATAGCTGCCTAATTATTGCAGCTAGAATCATTTTTCTTGTGCACAAAGAAGGGGATTGCATTGACTAAGTAATGTGCACTAATTAGATAACGCAATGGATATTTCAGTGTAATAGTTGTACTGTATTACATTCCTGCCACTTCCCCACACATAGTAAACTGAGACCACATTAGTAACACAATAAATCTGAGGAAAGCATACAGTGGTTTGTAAAAGTATTTGGCCCCCTTTAAGTTTTCCATATTTTGTCACATTACTGCCACAAACATGAATCAATTTTATTGAGTTCCACGTGAAAGACCAATACAAAGTGGTGTACACTTGAGAAGTGGAATGAAAATCATACATGATTCCAAACATTTTTTTTTTTTACAAATCATTAACTGCAAAGTGGGGTGTGGATAATTATTCAACCCCCTGAGTCAATACTTTGTAGTTCCACCTTTTGCTGCACTTACAGCTGCCAGTCTTTTAGGGTATGTCTCTACCATCTTTGCACATCTAGAGACTGAAATCCTTGGCCATTCTTCTTTACAAAACAGCTCCAGCTCAGTCAGATTAGATGGACAGTGTTACAGCAGTTTTCTGATCTTGCCACAGATTCTCGATTGGATTTAGATCTGGACTTTGACTGGGCCATTCTAACACATGGATATGCTTTCTTTTAAACCATTCCATTGTTGCCCTGGCTTTATGTTTAGAGTTGTTGTCCTGCTGGAAGGTGAACCTCTGCCCCAGTCTCAAGTCTTTTGCAGACTCCAAGACGTTTTCTTCCAAGATTGCCCTGTATTTGGCTCCATCCATCTTCCCATCAACTCTGACCAGCTTCCCTGTCCCTGCTGAAGAGAAGCGCCCCCCGCGCATGATGCTGCCACCACCATATTTGACAGTGGGGATGGTGTGTTCTGAGTGATGTGCAGTGTTAGTTTTCCGCCACACGTAGCGTTTTGCATTTTGGCCAAAACGTTCCATTTTGGTCTCATCTGACCAGAGCACCTTCTTCCACATGTTTGCTGTGTCCCCCACATGGCTCGTGGCAAACTGAAAACGGGACTTCTTATGCTTTTCTGTTAACAATGGCTTTCTTCTTGCCACTCTTCCATAAAGGCCAACTTTGTGCAGTGCACAACTAATAGTTGTCCTATGGACAGATTCCCCCACCTGAGCTGTAGATCTCTGCAGCTCGTCCAGAGTCACCATGGGCCTCTTGACTGAATTTCTGATCAGTGCTCTCCTTGTTCGGCCTGTGAGTTTAGGTGGACGGTCTTGTCTTAGTAGGTGTACAGTTGTGCCATACTCTTTCCACTTCTGAATGATCGCTTGAACAGTGCTCCGTGGGATGTTCTTTTTGTAGCCTAAGCCTGCTTTAAATTTCTCAATAACCTTATCCCTGACCTCTCTGGTGTGTTCTTTGGACTTCATGGTGTTGTTGCTCCCAAGATTCTCTTAGACAACCTCTGAGGCCGTCACAGAGCAGCTGTATTTGTACTGACATTAGATTACACACAGGTGCACTCTATTTAGTCATTAGCACTCATCAGACAATGTCTATGGGCAACTGACTGCACTCAGACCAATGGGGGCTGAATAATTACGCACACCCCACTTTGCAGTTATTGATTTGTAAAAAATGTTTGGAAGCATGTATGACTTTCGTTCCACTTCTCACGTGTACACCACTTTGCATTGGTCTTTCACGTGCAATTCCAATAAAATTGATTCGTGTTTGTGGCAGTAATGTGACAAAATGTGGAAAACCTCAAGAGGGCCAAATACTTTTGCAAACCACCGTAGTTGTGAAAATATTCAACCATTACTAGATACTGTACAAGTGATTCCTGATAAGTATTTTCCATCCCGATGGAAGCTGTCAATAGCCATTATCAGTGTATCTGTGTGGCAGCATTTCTGCAAGAGCTCTGCATGAGCCAACCGCAGAATGCCTTGGCTGATAAGAGACGTTAGATCACAGTGTTTTATCACTAAAACAGGCTTATATCCTAAACCTGCAAATTAAAATAGTTTCCTGTATTATTATCTGCCAGCAATATTATTATTTTGATTTTTAAAAAATTGTTCGCGAGAAGCAGTCCATCACTCTCCATCAGACAATTTTGATTAGGCATTGAGCCCAAAGATTGTGGGGGATTCCATTCTGCAAGGAGAAAGCTGCTAGCAAACCCCCCCCCCCCCCCCCCCCCCAATCCATTATTAAATAAAGTAGTTGATACTATGACCTCAGGAATTATTTATGAATATTTAGCTTTTTTCTATTTGGGTCATATCCAACATAGTATCTACAACTGCATGTAGCTCCCTTAGTTCCATTTTGATGCCAATTGCATATGTGAATGTTCCTGTATGTAAGCAATGACTGAATCTTTTAACATGGAAGGTCCAGCTGTGCAAAGAATGTCTTGCACCAAATGTGTGAAGAAGTGACAGGTATACTTAAAGTATACTCGAGGTGACATGTGACATGACGAGATAGACATGGGTGTGTACAGTGCCTAGCGCATAAATAACTGTGCTGTGTTCCTTTTTTTTTTCTTTCCCTGCCTGAAAGAGTTAAACATCAGGTATGTAAGTGGCAGTACCTGTCTGAGTCAGGACTAGGTGAGGCTACAGTGGGACCCTCACTGATACGAAATTACAACTATAAAACACTTTACTAGCGGGAAAATCCCCCCCCACTCCCAAAAAAAAGAAGAAAGGTATAGATCCATTAGGTGTAATAAGCAGCAATAAAGCTATGGCCAAGTGAATGAAAAGAGTGATGAAAGGTGGCAAGAAGGGTAAAATAGCCTGTGGCATGGATTAGTTATTTTGTGCCAAAATAGGATGCTTAACTACTTAATTATATGTTTACATTTGTGTTTTTGAAGGACGCCTAAGCAGGGTTGTGGAGTCGGACCAAAAATCCACTGACTCCGACTCCTCAGTTTAGGATGACTCCGACTCTGACTCCTCGACTCCGACTCCTCTAATTTGAATATTACAATTTTGTTGATTAACAGTATGTAACGTGAAATTTGTCTCTTAACTGCCAACGCTTAGGAATTTTACAAGACAACTGAAGTGAGAAGGATATGTAGACTACTATATTTATTCCATTTAGACTAAATCTAGTCCTTGGTAAGAGTACTTGTAAAAGGTACAGACCGGAACAAAGAACATCTATCAGGCCCTAGGCAATGTAACTGTGGGTACATGTAAGAATGATGTGTAGGTACTCTGCAGGGGAATGAGGAGATTCTTCCTCTATTACACATCTGAACATGGATCAGGCCCTAGGCAATGTGACTGTGGGTACATGTAAGAATGATGTGCAGGTACTCTGCAGGGGAATGAGGAATTCTTCCTCTATTACACATTCTTCATGCACAATCTGAACAAGGTTTATGGGTGATAGACAACACCTCTGTGTTCAATGTGCACAACATTCTCAGTGGATTCCCTGCAGCTCTGTGGGGAGTGCATATGTAGAGTATAGTACTACTGTGTTACAAAGTAAACCTGAGACAGATGAAATTAAAGTTTTATACATACCTGGGGCTTCCTCCAGCCCCCTTCAGGCTAATCAGTCCCTCGCTGTCCTCCTCCGCCACCTGGATCTTCTGCTATGAGTCCAGGTAGTTGAGCCAGTCTGGTGTAGTGCGCATGCACACACTCCGCCGCCGGGAGCGTACTACACCTGCGCAGCACTATTGCGCAGGTGCAAAATGCTCCTGGCTGTGGAAGCGGCACGTAGCCAGACTGCTCTGACTGGCTGAATTACCTGGACTCATAGCAGAAGATCCAGGTGGTGGAGGAGGACAGCAAGGGACTGACTAGCCTGAAGGGGGTTGGAAGAAGCCCCAGGTATGTATAACAATTTTCTTTTCATCCGTCTCAGGTACCCTTTAATTTGTAGTCACCAAACCAAATTTTAACAACATATCAAATTATTTTATTTCATGAGCAAAGAGAGTGCATACATTTGCATAAACCAGCATCAATGCATAATTATTTCCATCTCATTGACCATCTCTATTAGTGACACGGCTACACATCAGGCTTTATACTTACAGCATAGATGTTATTTCGTATATATGTTACGGCCAGAACCCGAAGTTTGGCCAGAACTAGAAGTGGCCGGCCACTTCGGGTTCTGGCCGGCCAATGTGCGAACTGGCCGCTGCGCTGCGGCCAATGTGAGAAATGCAACAATTCCTGTAAAGTTAATGGGATGTTGTGGCCGCAGCGCAGCGGGCAAATGTATCACACATCTTTACTTTATTCAATGACATTAAGCCGACCGGCTTTTTCCCCGCTTTCTCTCTTCCCCTCGCCTCTCTCTCCTCCCCTCGCCTCTCTCTCTTCCTTCTCTTATGGGCAGCCGGGCGGGGGACACGCGTGTCCAGGAGAGTCGTTCGTCGCGGCAGGAGAGCAGAGCGGGGAGGCTGCAGACATCGCTTCTGCCAGCACCCGCTCTGCAAGAACGGCAGGATTCCCCTGCCGCGACGAACGACTCCGGAGGGGACACGCGTGTCCCCGCCCGGCTGCCCATAAGAGAAGAAGAGAGAGAGGCGGGGGGAGGAGAGAGAGGCGGGGGGGGGGGGGAGGAGAGAGGCAGAGAAAAAGCCGGGCGGCTTAATGTCATTGAATAAAGTAAAGATGTGTGATACATTTGCCCGCTGCGCTGCGGCCACAACATCCCATTAACCTTACAGGAATTGTTGCATTTCTCACATTGGCCGCAGCGCAGCGGCCAGTTCGCACATTGGCCGGCCAGAACCCGAAGTGGCCGGCCACTTCTAGTTCTGGCCAAACTTCGGGTTCTGGCCGTAACATATATAAGAGATTCCTGTGTACACATCATATATACTTCTATTTTAATTACAGTTACAAATTCATTAGGAGTCGGAGTCGGTGCATTTTTCCCGACTCCGACTCCATGCACCCAATATTGCTCCGACCCCGACTCCACGACTCCGACTCTGACTCCACAGCCCTGCGCCTGAGGCGAAAATAAACTAATGAAATACTGTAAACGATTGTATTTATCTATCTTCTCCTAAAAATGACTTTTTAAGATATATCACAGTTTTATTTCATGTTTAAATCTACTTTTTAAGTTTATTAACTCTTTTATTGTTTTTGCTCAATGACAAATTCATTGAAGTATGCCTAAGCTAAAATCTATGAACTATTGACCCTTTTATCTCTTTCCTTCAGAAGCCATTTTCTGCTAGGAAAGTGTTTTAAAGTTGGAATTTCTTATCACTGAGGGTCACACTGTAGTCCCTTCCTGTCTGAGTCAGGACTGAGTCAGCCACTTACATATCTGATATTTAACTCTTTCAGGCAGAGAAAAAAAGAAAGAAACACAGCATAGTTATTTGTGTGCTAGGCACTGTACATACCCACGTCTATCTCATCATGTCACATGTCACCTCGGGTATCCTTTAAAGATGGTGGTAGCCTGAATTTGATTCAGTAACCCACTTATGAAAAGTTGTAGACAATGGCACAGGAGTATCTAAGTAGTATTATATTTTCTATTTAAAATGCTGTGGGTGCCATATGATCAGTTTAGTTTGGTTAACATTGAGAGCTGAACACTTTGATCCCCTGCTTACCTGGCCGCTGGAAGCCACTCCATGGTGCACCCTGGTCCCTTCCTCATAAAAATAGTCACATTGCCCTGCTGTAGCTAGGAGACTTTCTGTATGAAGCTTGTTCTGCACAGTATCATCCACAGGATCTTGCTCAGTCCTGATGGATTTCACTAGTCTAGTATGTATGTGTAGATGGCTTAAAGAGAAACTCCGACCAATAATTGAACTTTATCCCAATCAGTAGCTGATACCCCCTTTTACATGAGAAATCTATTCCTTTTCACAAACAGACCATCAGGGGGCGCTGTATGGCTGATAATTTGGTGAAACCCCTCTCACAAAGACATTCTGAGTGCTACTCTTAGCAGTTTCCTGTCTGTGAACCCTGTTGCATTGTGGCAAATAGCTGTTTACAGCTGTTTCCAACTGCCAAAACAGCAAGCAGCAGCTACATCACTTGCCAGCAGTAAAATTGTCACAATATGTGATAAATGTCAGAATATAAATCGGATTTAAAATATTTTACAATGGGCAAACACTGACTAAATCATTTATACATAATTATTGTAAGAATTAAGCACTTTTTTTATTACATTATTTTCACTGGAGTTCCTCTTTAATTAAGCCAGCATTCTATTGTAACACAACATTAATGTGATTTATAATTGGTTCAGTAAAGTTCAGGAATGGCTGATGTCTTTATACACGTCTATGTTCATCCATATTTATATGCATGTCCATATTTTCATGATATGTTAAAGAGGAGATAAGAAAAAGAGGGGAAATCTCTGGTCCAAAAAAGCAACCTTAAAGAGGAACTTCAGCCTAAACAAACATACTTTCATTAAGTTACATTAGTTATGTTAATTAAAATAGATACGTAATAGAATCTCTTACCCACCCTGTTTTAAAAGAACAGGCAAATGTTTGATTTCATAATGGCAGCCATCTTTTTGGTTGTAATGAGGAGACAGGGAGTATGATACACAGTTCCAACTGTCCTGTGTCCTTATCAACCCTCCCAGGTGCTAAGCAACGTGAACAACAACATAGGAAATCCCATCATGCTCTGCACAGCATCAGGGAAAAAAGCCCGGGCTTTTTTTCTTTGATGGGTGGAGCTTAGATAAAAATACAGCAAAAAATGATGCTTTGGTAAGAAAAGCAAAGTTCTGATGCTGTGAAACAGAAACACCAAGCCTTTTCAGTTCTGCTAAGTAGATTTTTAGTCCGGAGGTTCACTTTAAACAGTGTATTAAAATCATTGCTTTGCTGCTTTTATTACTGGCTTGGGAGAAAGAAAATGCTTCAGAACATATATTAATATTCATTGCAAATGTTTTAAAAATTAATGTGTGTGGGGAAGATGAGTGTTTTGCAAATATATGTTGAGTCCTTGTAGGAATTGAACAGTTGTAGATCCTCCGTGGCCGAACATGTTGTCAGAGCAATAGAGATTATGTTATACTAACATAACCCAGTAACGCCTATATGTGAGAAAAATACTTATTTTCCCACAGTCTGTGCTATGCTCTTGAGTTGTCTCCTCCTGGCAGTTTACATTGGCATGTCCTTCATTAGAATTTACAGCGGTTATTGTCTGCCAGTTCTCTAGATAACAGAGTTTTCAATGTCACATGTAACGTGGGACACGGAACCTGTCATAGGGAAGTACTGTGTGTACTGATGGTCTGTAAACATGAGAGGTTTGTCTCACAGTGCAGAGTGAATTATGAGCTATATACTTGTAACCATGTACTGACTGACAATCTTTCACATTGATATTTTTATTATAATCAGACCTGGACCTGGCTGTTAGTGCTGGCATGCATTTTAAGTTTACAAAAGGGCCAGACTAATGGTAAATACATTATTTTTTGCTTTAATTGTCTGTCAGTATTCAGCGCAGGAAACAAAGCACAATCATGCAGTCATTTATATAGACATCAAGTTAAAGCGGACCTGAACTCAGAACTTCCTCTCTACTCTAAAAGATATGCAACAGCATAATAACCTTTAAAGCCTTCAAATGAGCTTATCTGACGTGGCAGTCAGGTGACACGGGAAAGTTTAAATTCCAACTTGTGAATAGTCACAAATAAGGGGGAATTAGACAAGCTAAACTCTCTAAATACATACATGGTGAATTTTTCTACGTTTTCGTGTGCCAGAGTTCAGGTCCACTTTAATTTTACTGCAGCCTGACAAAAGGAGCCTGTGTCAACACATAAAACTTCTTATTTGTTTACTTTCTTTAATAAAAAGACCCCTATCTGACACCCACATCAACCTGGCTCTCATATGTACGTCAAACGTGTTGTCTTAACAGTTTGCTGTGCATGAGTTGCTATTTTAGGAAAATGTATGCAGTTTATGTTTGATAACATTTAATGGAGTTTTGGGGTTAAAATAAAATAAGTTGAGTGTTTAGAGATTTCCCCCACAACCATCACTACACCAGCTTCATTTTAAATAAATTGCCTTTTGACAGTTTCTTGGGATACCTACTTATTTGCAATTTTATTGAAAAATATGTGTCATACTGTAGACTATTGAAGTTATATAATTATATGTATCAAAAATTAAGTGTTCTGGTTGATATCAGCTTGAAAGGTCAGAAGACAAATGATCTCCTGGGAAGAATCAGCGTCAGTAAAGCACTAGTAAAAAACAAAACAAAATTTAAAGAAATATACTGAGCCACACTTTCCCAACAGCGGACAGCTAACAAGACTAAGGCCCAGTGCACACCAAAATCGCTAGCAGATCCTCAAAACGCTAGAGGGTTTTGAAGCAGTTTTTCAGAGCGATTCTAGGCATGTTTAGAGAGATTTTCTAAACATGCCTAGCGTTTTCTGGAGTGTTTTTGTGTAGCAGATTTCATATATTGTTACAGTAAAACTGTGACTGAACAGCTACTGTAACAAAAATGCCTGGAAAACCGCTCTGATCTAGCGTTTTTCCGAGCGGTTTGCGCTTTTCCTATACTTTACATTGAGGCAGAAACACATCTGCAAACCGCAAAAGTGCTGCAGGACCCACATTTGCAGTTTGCTAAAAACCTAAAACCGCTGGTGTGCACCAGCCCATTGAGATACATTAGCCAAGTGTTTTCACAGGCGGAAGCGTTTTGCGAAACGCTTCAAAACCGCTCGGTGTGCACCAGGCCTAATACAGTTCAGTGAATGATTACACTTTGCTATTTTGTAGTAACAGATACTGTAACTATTCAAAAACATGCAGTTATTTTGTAATCTGGTGCTATTGCTATTAATACTTTAAAGGACAAGGGGCCTAATGTACGAGCCACTGATAATATTGCCATGCATAGGCCGGTTCAAACATGACTCGTGATACATAAGCAACATGAATGTTACTAAGGCAATGTGCATCAAGCAAATATTACCATAGCATCGCTTGAGGTACCCATGTACCGCCAGTCACATTAATGTCACAATTAGTGTGTGGTACTCTCCTGGCATTAGTTTTGGTAATATTGCTGTGCGCTGCCTACCTGCACATGATATTACTGGCAGCTCGTGCATTATGCTCATGCATCAAGCCCATAGTCACATTAGTAATTCTGAAACCTAAAGCAATTCTCCCTTATTTCCACATTTTCCAGTAATGGTGTTGATGGTGATACAGTATTTTCTTGTGTGTGATTTTGTGCTGGGATAGAATGCAGAGGTTGTGGCAGCTTTTTCATGATATGGAGGGATGCAGAATATACATTTAGTGGCGCAAGCAGGACGCTCCCGATGGTGGGAGCGTGATCGAGAACTCACCCAGCCAGGGCTCTGTGTGGCGATATTGAAACGAGGGGACCGGAGGATCGTTCCAGGACGTGCAGGCACAGGGTGGCTGCAGGGGCTGGTAGAAGCCCCAGGTAAGTGAAACTCTTTTTTTCAGTTTACTTTAGGTTCCTAAATAGCCAAAAAGTAGACACAACTTATTAGGAAGAAAAAATTACGGAGGAGTACTGAGCAAGCATGGACACTAATATATAACTGTTCCGGATGTGACCACTATTCCCTGCCAGTAGCGCGGTGGAGTAGCCCCATTTATTGTTGAACGTGTAAAACCACTACTAAGCCATTTGCTTTTAATGTACATTCCGATGTTGTATTTGTTTCAAGCATTTGAAACAAGACATTTTTGTGGACAGCCAGCCAAGTGAAAGTGCACTCACATTTGCTTGCTGTGTTTTTATCTTTTGATATCTGGAGCGCTTTTATTATAATTGTATATTCTGATGTTCATGTCAGCTGGTTTGATAGGGTAGCAGTGGTACTATTCTAGCAGTGGTTATAGTTGTAATCATTTTCTTAACATTTTCCACTATTATTAAAGTAACCTGTCTCAGAATAAGCATTTTTTATTTAAAGAGAACCCGAGGTGGGTTTCTGCAATCAATATTAGGACACAGAGGCACATTTGGCATACAATACCCAGCCTCTGTGTCCTTATAGTGTGCCCCCACCTGAGCTCTGCTGTCCCCAATATAAAAACCGTCACGCTAGCGACACACAGATTGTCGCTAGTCGACTGTATAACTTTCTGCTGCCACTCCCCTCCGCTCCTCCGCCTCCTCTATAGCGCTGCTCCACGCCTGTGTCCTTTCCCTCCCCGCCTCCGTAAGCTACCTCCAATCGGCTTACAGAGGCGGGGAGGGAAGGGCGCAGGTGGGGAGCCACGCTATAGAGGAGGCGAGGGAGCGGCGGTGAGTGGTAGCCTGAATGTAAACAGCTAACTGGCGACAATCGGTGTTGGGGGACTGCAGCGCACAGGGGGGGCCTGGGGGCACACTATAAGGACACAGAGGCTGGGCATTGTATGCCGAATGTGCCTTTGTGTCCTAATATTCATGTCAGAAACCCAACTTGGGTTTTCTTTAATGAGGAACTCCAGGCAAAATGAAGAAAAAGGTATGTTGTTCCCATTTACACTCACCTAAAGGATTATTAGGAACACCTGTTCAATTTCTCATTAATGCTATTATCTAATCAAATCACATGGCAGTTGCTTCAATGCATTTAGGGTGTGGTCCTGGTCAAGACAATCTCCTGAACTCCAAACTGAATGTCAGAATGGGAAAGAAAGGTGATTTAAGCAATTGTGAGTGTGGCATGGTTGTTGGTGCCAGACAGGCCGGTCTGAGTATTTCACAATCTGCTCAGTTACTGACATTTTCACGCACAACCATTTCTAGGGTTTACAAAGAATGGTGTGAAAAGGGAAAAACATCTAGTATGCGGCAGTCCTGTGGGCATAAATGCCTTGTTGATGCTAGAGGTCAGAGGAGAATGGGCTAACTGATTTAAGCTGATAGAAGAGCAACGTTGACTGAAATAACCACTCGTTACAACCGAGGTATGCAGCAAAGCATTTGTGAAGCCACAGCATGCACAACCTTGAGGCGGATGGGCTACAACAGCAGAAGACCCCACTGGGTACAACTCATCTCCACTACAAATAGGAAAAAGAGGCTACAATTTGCACGAGCTCACCAAAATTGGACAGTTGAAAACTGGAAAAATGTTACCTGGTCTGATGAGTCTCGATAGAGTTAGAATTTGGCGTAAACAGAATGAGAACATGGATCTACCATGCCTTGTTAACACTGTGCAGGCTGGTGGTGGAGGTGTAATGGTGTGGGGGATGTTTTCTTGGCACACTTTAGGCCCCTTAGTGCCAATTGGGCATTGTTTAAATGCCACGGGCTACATGAGCATTGTTTCTGACCATGTCCATCCCTTCATGACCACCATGTACCCATCCTCTAATGCAGGGGTCAGGAGCCTCTTTGTCTGAGAGAGCCGTAAACGCCACATATTTTAAAATGTAATTCTGTGAGAGCCATACAATATGTTTGAAACTGGGACAGTAGGGCTCATGTCCCTGTTGCCATGGTTGCCACAGTTGATCCGGCGTGCAGCGGAAGTGTCAGACACATCTTCAGCTTCTCTTGGGTTTCAGCAACATCAGCAATTTCCCCGAGAGCCAGACAGGAGAAATACCGACTTACAGCTTGTACAATTAGCTAGCTGACTTGGGGGTTGATTCACTTTGTAGGACGAGATCCCCGCACTTTGTCCCAATAGTCTGCCTGTCAAGTGACAGGCAGTCTATTGGGCCAATCAAAGTGTGGGGATCTCGTTCTACAAATTCACTGGACCTGACAGGGTCCAGAGTGGGACAATTGGAGCAGCGATTCGTTTTGGGGGGAGTGCGAGTAAGCTAGTAGTGCACACTACAGCAGTAGCGTGCACTACTTTGAAAATTTTACTTGCACTGCTTGAGCAGTGTAGCTTAGTAAATCAGCCCCTACTGATTTGTATGTAAGCCAGATGTAGCCATCAAAAGAGCCACATCTGGCTCCCGAGCCATAGGTTCCCTACCCCTGCTCTAATGGCTACTTCCAGCAGGATAATGCACCATGTCACAAAGCTTGAATCATTTCAAATTGGTTTCTTGAACATGACAATGAGTTCACTGTACTAAAATGGCCCCCACAGTCACCAGATATCAACCCAATAGAACATCTTTGGGATGTGATGGAACGGGAGCTGTGTGCCCTGGATGTGCATCTCACAAATCTCCATCAGCTGCAAGATGCTTTCCTATCAATATGGGCCAAAATTTCTAAAGAATGCTGTCAGCACCTTGTTGAATCAATGCCACGTAGAACTAAGGCAGTTCTGAGGGCAAAAGGGGGTTCAAACACTGTGTTAGTATGCTGTACCTAATAATCCTTTAGGTGAGTGTATATGTAAAGTTAAATCAGGTATTGTTAATACCTTTGTAGGTTCCTCTCAATCGGCTAGCATACTCAGATGGTGCCAGGCACTAAAACCAGAGCATTACACTGGGTAAATCAGTCCCACAAAAAAAGTAGAGATGGAACACAGATGATAATGCACTTCAAGCTTGTATTGACGTAGCATTAAACACACAACACGTTTCAAGTGTCAGCTTTTTACCACACCTGATGAAGGGCTGACGCCGGAAACATGTTGTGTGTTTAATGCTACGCCAATACTAGTTGTAAGTGAATTGCCTTTTGTGTGCCACCTTTACTTAGTTATTGTCATACCTTATCTGTTATTTTCTTGCTGAAGCTGCTAAAGAAAAATTCAATTTGGCCACAGTTCTTGTATTGTGAGGACAATGGGAGTATGTTATTGGGATTGTGCTTTTACTGTTGTCACATAATAGACAGCAAAGGTACAAACTAATATCAGCTGTCAGGATTCAGCATTATCTGCAGGATATCAACAGATAACCATCACCACTAGGATATCATGGTCACGTTTATTTCTGTGTCCAACAGGTGGTTAGTTCGGAAGGCAGCATGAACCCCTTGCAATGGCACTTCTGTTTGTGTATGGCACTGAGACTACAATGACAGTAGCATCAGAATATTAAGATTATTTGAAGGTATCTGCAAGCTTTATTTTACAAAAGGCTTAAAAGTAAACCTAATCAGAGAAGTGTCTGGGATTTCTATGGGGGATTTTCTAGTAGCCTCTTTAATATTAGTGCTTAAAGAATAGGTGAATTACAACTGAGTATTTAGTTAGTGTATTCTTCTTACCTGCACCACTGACTAAAAAGGCAAAATTCCAGCAAAGCAGTAGTCCCACTGCCACTCCCCTCACACACACTAATACACACACAAAGAAAACTTAGTGGACTTATGCACACAGTGCACGGAACTATGACACGCGGCAGAGGGGAGGAAGAAATTAGAGGAGACAGAGCCTGCACTTGCGCTGTAAGGACCCGCAGACTTCCTTTTCCGGGTCACAGTGCGACTTTCTATAGGAGTCGTTGTTTCAATACAATTGAGAGCAGGCATATCAAGATGCAAAGGGATTGTCAGAGGGGCAGGTGAGTGTATACTCTTCCCTAAATAGACGTGGGTATGTTTAAAAAGCATACCCAGCGCCACTGCTCAGGGACCCCCCAACTTCTGCCTTTTTAACCAGTCCTGTACGTTGCAGAACATGCTATGTATCGAAATTCCAGTCTGCAAACTTAGCTCATATCTTAAAACAATAGCTCGAGTTACAGCCCAATTCACAAAAAGATTTCTCATATACAATCTTTAACTGCTACATGATATCCTTAGATACAGTGAAGGATGCAGTTCACAGACAATCCCTTTTAACCATTTGTTAAAGGCATACTGAATTGAGAGGGATATGGTGGCTGCCATATTTATTTCCTTTTAAACAATACCAGTTAAAGTGAATCCAAGGTGAACTTTTACACATTGCATAATTGTGTTCCTTTCCTAATGTTTATAGGGCATTCCTCAAGCCAAATACTTTTTTGTTTTTGTTTTAATACTCTAATTCCCTATAAACTAAGAAGGCCACGCCCACAGGTTTTCAGAGAGCCTTGGCAGTAGCAAGGGCTCATTGGAGCTCAGTCTGGGCAGGAGGAGGGGGAGGTGTTACTTGCCATTGATTTCAGAGGCAGAGGGGAGGAGGGAGGAGGAGAGGGCATTAGGCTGATGGCTCAAAATACAGATAAGCACTGCCTCTGTGTAATGTTTACAAACAACATGGCTGCTGTCATTGTATCACAGGAATAAATAATCATATTCTATTAAAACTGTTTGCAGCTAGATTTGCTGTGTAAACCATCTAAACTTTAGATAAGATATATAGACAAGTTACTTGTTATAGTGCAGCTAATCTAGTCTAACTTCAGTCAGAGCACCTGATCTGTATGCTTGCTGCAGGGCCTATGGCTAAAGGTCCGTACACACGCCGGACTGGAGGCAACGACGGGTCCGTCGTTGCCTCCCGCTGGGTGGGCGTTCCAACGACAGTCCAGCGTGTGTACGCACTGTCGGCGGACTGATATGACAGCCGTATCAGTCCGCCGACAGTGCGTACACACGCCGGACTGTCGTTGGAACGCCCACCCAGCGGGAGGCAACGACGGACCCCTCGTTGCCTTCAGTCCGGCGTGTGTACGGACCTTAAATGTATTAGATGCAGAGGATCAGCAGGGCAGCTAGGCAAAAGTGTTTAAAAGGCGATAAATATGGCAGATAAATACCAAATGAAATAGTAAAATGTATGTTAAATCAATTCACAAAAAAGGTCTAAAAAGTTGTTAGACATCACCTGGTGTAGTTACTACTTCTTTTCCTCCGGGTAGTCAGAAGGAACATGACAGAAGTGAATATTGTGTCACAATGGAGACATTTGAGAGCCTGATGACTGAGTATTGCTTTATTCAAAGGAGGACAAAGAAAAGAAGCAGAGTTGTTACATTATTCCTATATTATTTTTATTCCATTCAGTGTGACTGATGGTAATGCTGAAACCAAGTTAAAGGAAACCTGAGATGGGATGAAATAAAAAAAATATACATACCTGAGACTTCCTCCAGCCCCCTCCAGGCTCTCGCTTAACCGCACTCCCATCGCCGGGAGAGTTCAGTACTACTGCACAGGTGCTGAACTCTCCTGGCGATGGGAACACAACAGGGGAGCGCGTGCGGCCGGACTGCGCCTGCGCTGACTGGCCCCAACTGGAGGATTTAGAGGAGGCGGAGGAGGACGGCGAGGGAGCAATAAGCTGGAGGAAGCCTCAGGTATGTATACTCTTTATTTTATCCCATCTCGGGTACACTTTAAATAAAAAAATATCTGGTTGACAAAAGAAAAAGGATTTTCATATTGTATAATGAGTTAAACCTATGCTAAAGTCAAGCACTCAGGTAAGTCATGATGTATCAGAAATAGTGAATAAACCCCACCTGATGTTTAGTGTCTGCTGGATTTCTGTGCAAGAAATGGTTAAATTAATTTTTATGAAATTTTTGCCTATAACTTATCAAAATGTGGCAAGCAAGGGTCTAGTATACATTTTGAGTACAGTATAATAAAAGCTTCAAACACCAAATCATGTCAAAAAATTAATTTATTTTAACTTTCCTTTTCTGCCAGACCCCACTCTTCAGCTTTTTGGCAGAAAACTTGCAGTTTTTCGCATTACAATTTGCGTTCATGAGTTAATTTTTGCATGCAGGTTTCCAGAGCATGTGAAAATTAGCATTTGAATGCAAATTTAAATGCAAAAAACACATGCGAAAAATGGAACCACTGCCTTAGAAATGGAATGGACTAATCTTTAATTTTCCTAGTGAAGAGATCATATGTAAAAATAGATTTCATAGAACACACTTAACCCCCCCCCCCCCCCCCCCGACTTTTAGCAAATCACAGAGAACACGTGTATAATGTTACCACTAGCAGCTAACCAAAGGGTACCATGACTGATTTGGTTGCTTTACTTTTCAGGATTAGTTCCAGAATATGCATTGTTAGGAGACAGGTTTCAGGATCAGGAATATGCTGCTAGAGAGATAAGCTAACAATAGGACTTGTTCATTCACAGAAACTCCTTCTTATGCCCAGATAATGAACCTTTCAAACCTCAACTTGAATTTTGCAGTTCGGTATCTAAACATACTGTACGTTAGTCCTCACTGGTTGTTGCTGTGTGTGGCTAGGCAGTATTGCCTGTTCTGCAGAAAGGTCAGACCGTTAAGGAGGCATCTTTTTCATTACCAAACAATTAATATAACACTTCATTATTTATATACACTAAGGAGTAAGTAACTTGTCTATATAGTGGCTGTGGAAGTTAATAGTCCTAGCTGATCAATAGGAAGATGGAGGGAAAAGTGCACTAAATAGAACCTAATGTATAGTTGTGTGGGAAACCTAAGGCACTAAAATCTGTTCTCTGTTTGTGCTGTTATAATTACTTTATAGATTCACCGTTCAGCAGAACAGGAATCAAACCAGATCTTGAATAAATGTCTTTTCCTTTGTATCCAAAGGCTTATACGTCTATATTAAGCCATGTGTTTTCAGCTGATTCATGACGTGCAATGTATCATTGATGGGTCTGAATAGAAATAGCTTTAGCATGCTTAGAGGAGCCTTGATCCCATAATTAGTTTATAAGCCAATGATAATGCTCCTCTCACTTCCAGGCCTGTGCTAAAATTGTGTTTATGAACCGCTGACCAGCTACACATTTGTAATATAAAAAGTAACAGGGAAAAGTTTTATGTAAGTAGTAAAATGTGCAGTCATCAAAAGTGATATCTGTAGTGTGTGGTGGGTGGAGTCACAGGGTTTCCAGATTTCACATTTTTTACTGACAAAAGGCAAGAAGTGGGCATCATTTCAGGCCTATGTTGTGTTTCAAATTATATCTGTATTTATATGAATAAATTGCCAGCTAGTACAGTGCACTTCATTATTTCCCCCATTATGTCAGTACCCTCTTCTGTTTCCATGCTATAATAGCATCCTTAAATGGCCTCATGATAGTAATACCTTGTATTGTTATTAGTTATAGTAGTTATCTGTTATAGTAGTTCCCCGTGTTATAGCCTTGTCCTCCTCTGTAGGCCCCTGTTACAGAAGTGTCCTCCTTTTACCCTTAGGCCCCGTTTACACTTAATCAGTTAGTACGCGTTTTTTTTTCTTCTCCATAGCAGTGCATTGTGAAATTGATTTCAGTTGAAATGCGTTAAGTATGAACTGTGCCTTAGGAAAACATGGGCATTACTTTGAAAATCAGTTCTCCTTTCACTTATAACTGAGAGCAACTGATTCAGTGTAAACGGGGCCTTAGCTAAATATGTATTATCCTGAGCCATCTTCCCTGTTCCCCACCAATCCATCGTAATGTTAGTGTAGCTTGCTGGGGATCTTAGTTTTCTCACCTTTCCTGCAGACATTCTTCTTCCTGCCTCATCAAGTGCTTCAGCCTACTCATGGCTCTCTCCCTCTGCTCCATCACTAACTGTTCCCACCGATATGGTCCTAACAAGTCCTATAAACTAACCAGCAGATCAAAAACAATAATAGATGTGGGGAGCCATGAGTAGGCTCAGGCACCCGATAGCATGGAGTCTGCTGCCAGTATAACTGGGATGACTAAAACCTCCAGCACACTCTGCCAACATTACTCTACATTGAACCACTGTCCCTTTGATAATTTAACAGTCACATCATGCATCATGAAATTGGCCCATTTTCATGAACTGTTTGTATATTTACACTCTGTTTGCAACCCTGCTGTGTCAGGTGTAGGTTTATATCTTTTGGAGACTGCAGAGAGGAAGCACTTGTTTGTATAGTGCGAAACAGCTGTTGACCATCTTTGCATGCTTATCCCTCTCTCTCCTGGCATTCTGGTGCTGCTGATGCAAACTTTTTAAATGCTTACAATAAAGGTCTTTTTATCTGGATGTGCCCAGCCGCTCATGTCTATACAGTAACTGGCTTCGTGGAACTGCTTTTTTGGCTTTGAGCACTCCGGAGTGTCCCAGTGCAGTGGTCCTGTGCACCTTTTTTTCTATAGTGGTGAGCAGAAAGTAAATATCATTGCCATGGATCCTTGCCTCATCATGCAGCTTTAGGACTTATTCACATGAACACAACAGCAGGTTTTCCTATAGATGGTCTACCATTACTCTGTACTGCATTGCAACTGTTCACTTTTGGTCCTGGCATTTGCATATAATTTGTCTTGCAGTCAGAAGGGCGGTGCAACAAACCAGAGAAACAGAATGCAAGAAAAGTGCTGGATAAATGCGATTCACATTATAAATGCAGTTTCCACCCCAAAATGCTGCTTGTGATTGTTTTTTGATGGCATGGTAAAAAGGATGCTGAATTAACGCCACTATCAACTCTCAAGTGAACTGTCCCCAATGTACTACACACGTGTTTCCCTTGTGGTGAAGTGACAGTCTTTTGACAGGAAAATAACAGAGAACACTAGTGCCAAGACTCGTGTATGAATCAGCCTTAACTATTTGTGTACCCAAGATTTCATGTCTTCCTAGCAGTTTGGAAGGATCTTAAAAAGGGCGTTGAATTTTGAATTGGATCTTTTAAAGCAGTATACACATGAGCATTTTTCAAATTACAACCTATCTTATTGTACTGTGTTCCCAGTGCGTATGTGATTGTATTGCCATCAATGGGAATGCTGTGTTAATGCAAGATAAAGGCATCATAAATATATCTTAACACATGGTAAGACGATTCCATTTTTTCTTGAACATATGCTTTCTGTGGCTGGCTTTGGCATGCTTCTGCATATACCGCATGTTTGTACTAAACCATAGACATAACAAACGATCCTCAGGGAATTTACACTCCTCTTTTGTATTCCTCACAATATAACATATATTTTCAAATAAATAATCTGTGATTCTTTCTAAAATGTAAATAAAAACAGAATGACATGATTTACAAATCATGTTAAAATCAAGTATCACGCACACTTTTCATTATTTTGGTCATGCTCAGCATTTTGTATTTTGCTTCTCTGATCAATAAAGCTTTTAATAACAAAAAAACTGCATGGACTCCAATCTAAGTTTATTTTCACATGTATAAACACAATTCAAAAACACTACTACCTTCACTGATGTCAAGTTCCTTTAACCACTTCCTTACCAGTAGTCTCTGGCTCCAGAGACTTGTTTGGTAAAAAAAACCAGGGCTTACTGATGTTACACCACACAGACCCGCCTTGCTCGCCATTCGCGACGCTCTCCTGTTACTGCAGCCCACTAGCTCTGTTGTCGGTATGACAGCAGAGCTCCGTGAGCCGATCAGGAGCCAATTTCATTGGCTCCCGACCCTCTGATCACCATGATTGACTTGGGCCGCATTCAATCGAGGAAAACTTTGCCCACCCCTGCTCTAAGCCATTGTGAGCCTAAGAGCCCAACACGTAGCACTTGCATAGATACGAATACAGAAGCAGCCTGTTGATTTCAATAGACTGCCATTTTTTTTTTACCAAATTTGCATGTGGGGGGTCACCCCTAGTGGAAACAAGCCCTTAAAGGTGGAAGCTGAACCCTTTGGACATTTGAGTTGAACCTCAGCAGTTGAATGACCTTGGGTCAGCCAATGAGAATCTCCATTTAGTAACCTGCATTTGATAACAGGATGTGGATTTCTTTGTAGGTCGCACGATGCACAAACATTCTAGAGTCATAGTTAGATCATGATACCTTCATGTCCTAGTCTTTGTTTATATAAGGGCCTGAGCCAATAGATCAGCTGACCTGAGGTTATTCTCCTTTACTGTTGTTCAGCCTGTTCCAGTGTAAATCTCTGTTTAAACAGAGTGATCCACTTGACACTATTTATTACTGTTTATTCTATGGGCTTGATTCACAAAGCGGTGATAACTCAGTTATCACGCCTAAAAGACTTTAGGCGTGATAAGCGGTGCAAAGCTGAGTTATCACCGATTTGTGCTGCTCTTCGCGCGAAGCTCCCGCGCGCAAAGTTTTGCGCGCGTAGCGCACCGCGCTGCGCGCGCAAAGTCCCATAGGGCTCAATGGACGCTGCGCGCGAAGCACGGCACACTGCGCGCGCAGCGAGATCGCGCGAGTTTCTTCTTATCACTCCTAAACTGAGTTTAGGCGTGATAAAGGGCTTTTCACAGGCGTGCAAACACTTTGCACCGCTTTGTGAATCAAGCCCTATATGAAACGCACTTCGCACAGCTTTTATTTAAACTACAGCACACGGAAAAAGTTCTTACATAGGAAGTGTGGCCTTTGCAGTCATGTCTTGGCTATGATCCATCTTCATAAGATACTCTCACGCCTCTTGCTAAATCTCTGTGTGACAAGTAATCCTAAGGAGATAACAGTATCCACATACCTGCACTGAAATAAGTCTGGAGCCTGTTAATATTTTAGTCATTGATAAAAGCAGGTTGAGAAATTACACTCACAAAATATTAAATGTAAAGTGAAGATTAGTAAGGTTATATTGTTGCTTCCTTTTTCTGTGACCACTGACCACTAGTTTTCATGTTAAATCTGCAAAGCATCATGGAGGTCCCAGGGACAGGAAGTGAAGGAAACTCCAAGTAAACCATAATGGTGTGTACACACTTGAAAGATTAATGAAAGATCTCAGACCAGTTTTACCCCCTTCCATGTAGTATGAGAGCCATACTCTACACAGTCTATTCTATTGAGTTGAACTCCCCATCAGATAAAAAGCTTTGCAAGATGCTGCACACAAAGATGCTGTACACATTCAAAAGATCAGTATCTGCAAAAGATCTGTTCCTGCAAAAGATCCGTTCCTGCAAAATGCATTCATAGTCTATGATATCTGCAGATCCTCATACACACCTTGTTTAACAGACAATCATCTGCAGATCAGATCCACCAGGATAGATCTTCAGATCTGCAGATGATTGTCAGATATGCAGATGAATGTTTGTTAAACAAGGTGTGTATGAGGATCTGCAGATATCATAGAATATGAATGCATTTTGCAGGAACTGATCTTTTGCAAGAATAGATCTTTTGCAGATACTGATCTTTTGAATGTGTACAGCATCTTTGTGTGCAGCATCTTGCAAAGATTTTTATCTGATGGGGAGTTCAGCTCAATAGAATAGACTGTAGAGCAGCCTTTCTCAACCTTTTTACCTTGGAGGAACCCTGTAAATAACTTTTGGATCTCAAGGAACCCCTGCAAACAATTTTTTGGTCTCGAGGAACCCCTACATTTATTTTTCAGGAGGCATGGTCTTTAAGTAGGTTAGGCTGCTAATTTCACTATCTCCTATTGCACTGCCACTCATTATACTGTCTCCTGAGCCCCCAATTTAGTGCTTCTTGTTATAGTACCACCTATTATAGTGTGCTCTATTATACTTCCCCCACGATGGGGTAAAATGCCAAGGAACCCCTGTAGAGTCCTCAAGGAACCCTGGGGTTCCAGGGAACCCTGGTTGAGAAAGCCTGCTGTAGAGTATGGCTTTCATAGTACATGGATGGGGGTAAAACTGGTCTGAGATGTTTCATTAACCATTTACCGCCATCCTAACGTATTAAAACGTCATGCTTACCGCTATTAACAGCAACATGACGTTTTAATACGTCGCGCATTCCCGCCGCTGCTACCGCCGTGTGTCCGCCGCTACCGCCGCCATTACCGTCGGGCTTCCGTGCTGGGTGATTGGGGAAGAGGACCGAACAGTCCTCTACCCAATCGCAGTGCCTGGAGTGAATGGACGTGACCGCGAACAGCGGCTACGTCCATTCACATAAACAGGAAATGTAACAGTTTAATAAAGTGTAAAAAAAAAAAAAAAGTGAACACGTCCTATGAGTGTTCACTAGCGCCATCTTGTGGCCAAAAAGTATATTACACCTACAAAATACATACATTTTCAAGTATATACACATCATTAATAAAATTACACTTCCAACCCTCCCCCCAAAAAAAAACACTTGTAAAAAAAAAAAAATCAGCTTAAAAAAAATAAATAAATAGTTGCCTTAGGGACTCAGCTTTTTTTATTCTATATTTTATGGGGGAAAATTAATTTTAATTTATTACATAGGGGCTTGTAATTTATGGCCAGAACAAACAGAAAAATAACCACTTATATTTCAAAATAATATACTGTCGCCATACATTGTGGTAGGGACATAATCTAAACGGTTTAACTATCGGGACCACTGGGCAAATAAAACGTGTTTGTTTTATCCACAGGAGAATGTTTAATTTTAAAACTATAATGGCTGAACACTGAGAAATAATGATTTTTTTTTCTGTTTTTCTCATTAAAATGCATTTAGAATAAAAAAATTCTTAGCAAAATGTACTATCCACAGAAAGCCTAATTGGTGGCGAAAAAAACGAGGTATAGATCATTTTCTTGTGATAAGTAGTAATAAAGTTATTAGGGAATAAAAGGGAGGAGCGCTGACAACTGAAAATTGCTCTGGTCCGTTAGGATAAAAACCCTTGGGGGTGAACTGGTTAATCTTTCAAGTGTGTACACACCATAAGGCTTGGTCCACACTTTTGCGGATGCAGAATGGAAAAGAAACATGCATCCGCTAGGCGTATGCATTCCGTCCATTCTGCATCTGCTTTTTGCAAATACACCGTTCCACGTCCGTTTCATGTCCGCAGCGTTGCTACGCCGGCCCGTAGGAATTGCTGCTCACCTGTCTCGCTGCCGCCGCTCGTCCCGCACTCGGTCCCTTTAGCATCCCGGGGGCCAGCAGTAGCATTGCTCTCCATAGGCTGCAACATGCCAATTCTGCCTAGCAACAGGGAGAGTTTTCATTGGTTCAGCATGAACCAATGAGAATTCTTCCTGTTGCTGAGGATCTCCATTGGTCTGCTGTAGCTCAGTGGAGAATCTCCGGTCCACCAGGGCGGCAGGACACATGAGTATAGTACAAAAACGGGCGACGTGGATGCGGCGACTAGCCTGGTGTGAACGGAGTCCTGTCCAGTCCGGGAAAAAGTGCAAAGTCGGATTTTTATGTTGTGTCTTGCATTCCGCAGCACACAGACCGTTCAGGGATCCGTGTTTTTAACCAGTGGAAGCGTGTCATATTTTTATAATAGGATCCGCTTCCTGCGTTTTTAAGGAGCATTTAAAAACATATCTCATAAGTTTTTAACATAAGTGTGAACAAGCCTAACAGCAAATATTAGCCTCCAAATGTTTTTAACCCCTTTGAGTACTTGCCAAAACTGAAATTAGGGTATATAAAGCAGCATTCAGAAAAGGACATTTTAAAGGACATCTGAAGTGATTTTACAATTACAATAGTAGTCCTTTAATGGACAACTGAAGTGAGAGGTATACAGAGGCTGCCATATTTATTTCCTTTTAAGCAATACCAGTTGCCTGGCTGTCCTTTTGGTCCAATCGCAATCGCCCTCCTGCTGCATTTTTTGGTGTGATTGAGCTCTACTATACATAGTATAGTAGCGCAATGGCACAGTGGAAATTGAAACGTGATTGCAAGCGCAATCACAATTGTGTTTCATAGTGGAAAAGAGCCCTTACAGTAGGTAGTAAAAAGCTGACAGATCTGACAGATTTTGGACTAGACCATCTCCTCATGGTAGATTTTCAATATCACCTTTATTCTTTATAAAAGAACTCCTTGAGAAGGATCTATACAAATATGACAGTCAGCTTCTCTATTAATTTGCACACAAATTTTGGCAGTTGGGCTAAGCAACTGCAGTTCTGCAAGTGCTTTTGTAAATAAAAAAAATAACTGAGACTTTATTATCATCATCAGATGGACAAATCAAAAACCTGACAGATGTGTGAGCTTTTCTCTACCTACTGTAAGGGAAAGCGACATAGGAAAAAAGTAATTTATAGTTTATTTTATTATTGTGTATGCATTTTAAATGTTACAATTTTTTGTGTTGTTGTCCTTTAATAACTTTCAAATAATACATTTATGGCATATTTAGTCAATGTCATCTTGACTTATTGTGTTGAAAGCATATATTGCGTGGTATCATATGGTTTAATAGATCTGAAAGTAATGAAATTATGTGTAAAGTATGCTGTATGCTCTTAACACAATAGATGCTAATTTTGTTACAGCTTTTTCGGCATGATTTAATAGAAATGTAAGTAATGTATCCATGCAAATAGTATATTGTATGGGAAATGGATGCTAATTAATATTCTAAGTTTCCCTAGAAGGTTAAATGACTTTTTGTCCTTGCCGGATGGCAGAATTGCGTGCTGAGTTTGAACTTTCAAAGTTTTGTTATCAGAAATATAAACAAGATGACCTTCTTCCTCACTTGTCATTATTATGTTGGCATCTACAATGCTGTTAGGCCAATTACTGGCTCCAAGGCTATGATTTCCCACACACACTTTTCTCATTAATCATAACCTTCTTCAAGGTTCAGCCAAACACTGTAATGGAGCTAGGGAACACAAAAAACAAATGGGTGAACTCCGACTTTCACCTTATCTCAGGAGGAAAACAGGTTCATGAGTGGCTCATGTATGAAAACATGAGAAACTAGACACATTACTTATTAGGAGCGCCATTGCTTTGGTTCTCGGATAATAATTTTACACTGCGTCTTTCATTAATTATCTACATATATTATTTACTACAGATTGTATGTACAACATTTTGAGCCTAATTTATTAAGACATCCACAGGTTTTGTTAAATAAGGCATGTACTATCATCTGCAGATGTCTTAGTAAGAAAAGGCTTGGAGATGATTTAGTATATCAGGACTATATTGTTTAAGTTTTGTTATTTATCATGCCCTATACATCAAATACGTCAAGCAAAAGTACATGACCCGTAATCATCAGATTTTTAAAGTGTTCAAGGAAGTTGGGTAACGATTGTTGGCTATACAAGAGAATAGTGCTATATGCACACTTTGTTTTTTTTTTACTTTGTTTTTTTTGTTGTTGGCCAAAATGATTGTTTGTGATTTTGGCTGACAGTTCAGGAAGTTCTTGGCTATGTGTGACTATGTGTGGGTGTCTTCAGCTTTAAAGACCCCACTACACTTTATTCCCCTATTACTGGCTTATGTAGTGCCCCCTGCTTCTCAGTATCCCCTCACCCCATTTACAAGTGTCAGCCTGTATTCACAATAAGTATAATT
Organism: Hyperolius riggenbachi; assembly: GCF_040937935.1. Taxonomy (NCBI): domain Eukaryota; kingdom Metazoa; phylum Chordata; class Amphibia; order Anura; family Hyperoliidae; genus Hyperolius; species Hyperolius riggenbachi. The sequence goes on from NC_090649.1 coordinate 300,758,123, forward strand.
ATAACTTCGTGGCAATTAATCAATACAGTTTACACTAGGAATGTTATGTAAATGTTGGAGAAAACAAGTCGTCCAGGAAACCTGTAATGGATTTTTTATCTGCTATTTGGTGGCAAAAAGGGTAAAAACCCTTGTCTGGGTGATATCAGAACATAGTGAGGTTGCCAACATTTAATAATATCACATCTTAAACACAAGTGCACATTTAACCATGTTTTAAATTGTGTCTGGCATAGAAAAGTTCTGATACACACATACTGTAACCCACAATAATAATCACTTAGGTATTCTGACAACACTACAAGACAAAGCTGTAATCACACTGATTGCTGTATATCCTACACAACTGCAATTTTCTCTAAAATAACCTATTTTTAAAGCTCACACAATTGCTCTGACAACATCAAGATTCTAAGGACACTTATTACCGGTACTTCCTTTGCCAATAATGTACAGTTGTCATATACTATAGATTTTTTTTTTATGTAGCAGAAGCCAGAGCTGATCTATATGGATAAGTAATCTGTGAATTCTTTTTGATCGTGTGCTGTCCACTGAATTCAAGCTCCTACCCATTGCTATCAATGTGATTCTTAAAGGAAACCAGAGATGACTTATACTTACCTTTTTATACATACTTGCCTTGTGGGCATGGATAGCTCCCACGCCGGCGTCCTCCGCTGCCTGCAGCTCCGGTACTGGGTCCCGTAACTTCCTCCAGTCGTGGCCAGTCTGCGTAAGAGAAGTGCGCCCTCTATGTATTTCTCCAGCGGCTGATGGAGAGATATGTAAATAGTGCACTTCACTTGCATCAGACTGGCCACGACTGGAGGAAGTATACGGGACCTAGTCCCGGGGGTCCATCTAAAAATGGTTCAGGGAGAAAAATGGCGCACCGTTCTGCTGATAAATTTATCATAAAAAGCTATTTACCGTTTTAATGAAAATACATTAAAACAGTAAATAGAGTTTTATAATACATTTATTGCGGAACGGTGTGCCATTAAAAAAATACAGGGGGCTAGTACAGGCAGCGGGGGTTGGGGGAGAGAGGCAGCGGGACACTGGAGGGAATAGGCATAGGTGGAGGATGTGTGTAATATGCATACATCACCTTGTCTGTCCGGCGATCGCTCCTTCACTTCTTCTGTTAGTTTGCTGTAGTCCTGCAGCCAGCCAATCACCATGCGGGGACCGAAACCACATGGTAATTGGCTGGCTGCAGGACTACAGCAAACTAACGGAGGAAGTAAAGGCGCGGAGTGAAGGAGCGATCGGTAGCCCGGGACAAGGTAATGTATGCATATTACACACATCCTCCACCTATGCCTATTCCCTCCAGTGTCAGCTGCCTCTCTCCTGCCCCCCCGTCCCTAGCGTTATAAGTGTAAAGCACACTGCCTGCACCATTTTCTAACACTTATAAAGCTAAATACCGTTATATAATTAAAGTCAATGCGGCGCCATTTTCATTCTCCTGGCACTGTGCGCCATTTTTATCTGTCACAAGTACCGGAGCTGCAGGCAGTGGAGGACGGCGGCATGGAAGCAATCCCTGCCCATGGGGCAGGTATGTATAAAAAGGTAAGTATATGTCGTCTCTGGTACACTTTATCGCTGTAATATGTCTTCTCAGTCTCTTTCCCACTCTCTTCTGTCTCTTATATCCATTCTGAGTCCAGGGCTGCTCTTAACCACCCTGGCGTTCTATTAAGATCGCCAGGGCGGCTGCGGGAGGGTTTTTTTTAAATAAAAAAAAAAAACTATTTCATGCAGCCAACTGAAAGTTGGCTGCATGAAAGCCCACTAGAGGGCGCTCTGGAGGTGTTCTTCTGATCGCCTCCGGCCTTCCGTGTTTTGCTTACTTTGTCGCCATGGCGACGAGCGGAGTGACGTCATGGACGTCAGCCGACGTCCGGACGTCAGCCGCCTCCGATCCAGCCCTTAGCGCTGGCCGGAACTATTTGTTCCGGCTGCGCAGGGCTCAGGAGGCTAGGGGGACCCTCTTTTGCCGCTGCTCGCGGCGAATCGCCGCAGAGCGGCGGCGATCAGGCAGCACACGCGGCTGGCAAAGTGCCGGCTGCGTGTGCTGCACTTTATTTGATCCAAATCGGCCCAGCAGGGCCTGAGCGGCACCCTCTGGCAGTAATGGACGAGCTGAGCTCGTCCATACCGCTAAGGTGGTTAATACTAGCAAAAAAAAGGATAATGTGATTTTAATTGTTTCAAGAATTAACTGCATTGACATGTATGGCACAATTTTAAGACAATATTCTTTTATTTTGAGATAGTCAAAGTGATTTAAGTGGCAGGAAAAGGATCTCCTGTTGTTGCAGAAGCCTGTTAACTCTGTGATGGACCTGGTTTGATAGCACAAAATTCTGTTGTTGGAAAACAGTGAAGCAAATTTGTCATCATAAAGGCATTCCACGGGGGCCCGGGGGAAGGCTCAAATCACAGGAAATGCTCTTCATATGCAATTGTTTTCACGTATGGGACCATATGTCAGACTTAGTAATTCAAATAAGGGGAGCACGGTGGCATAGTGGTTAGCTCTCTCGCCTTGCAGCGCTGGGTCCCTGGTTCGAATCCCAGCCAGGGCACTATCTGCAAAGAGTTTGTATGTTCTCTCCGTGTCTGCGTGGGTTTCCTCCGGGCACTCCAGTTTCCTCCCACATTCCAAAAGCATACAGATAAGTTAGTTGGCTCCCACTAAAATTGGCCCTAGACTACAGTACTTACACTACATAATATAGACATATGGCAATGGTAGGGATTAGATTGTGAGCTCCTTTGAGGGCCAGTTAGTGACAAGATATATATATATGTATACACTGTACAGCGCTGCGTAATATGTCGGCGCTATATAAATACTAAATAATAAAAATAATAATAATTCAAATAGGGAACAGGACTTTTCAGAAAGGGCACAGTTCCCCAAAATTAGCTGTTCCAATGTGACCATAAAATGAATGCAGTAGTTCAGTGCAGAAGGGGACCCCCATATGTGTCACATGTCCCCAACATGTGGTAATTATGTTGATAACTACGAACATATTTGATGGAACTGCAAAATACAGACAATGGCGTTGGGAGCGTGAATTATGCATAGGCTATGCGCGGTTGTGCAACATAGCGTGGGTTACTAACTACCTTGTGCTCCTTGTTAATAATGGCCACTTCACTGAAGCCACCTGGGCTCAGGGCAGGTTCAGGGGAGTGGCCATTATTAGCAAGGAGCACAAGGTAGTTAGCAGCGCATGCAACGATTCACTACCTCGTGTAGCATGCACATAAGTCACGCTCCCCAATATAGTGGTCAAACAATGGACTTGTTGGATAAGCCCCATGCACCCACACAGCACTGAACAGTAAAGCTAGGTTCATCAGTTTGCATTTGTTCCGTATTAGTTTTCTATGGCTGCGTTCACACATAAATCTGTATAGTTCCATTCCAATCCTGTCTTGTCAGTTTTGTGTCAATTTTGCATCAGTTTTCTATGGGTAGGCTCACACATAAAAAATGTACAGTTCCATTCCTGTCAGGTAAAACTAATGCAAAGATGACAGGACAGGACAGGAATAGATCTGTATAGATTTATGTGTGAACCCAGCCTAACAGTAGTTAACACCTCTATAAAATGCTGCAGGTGCATCAGTAGTCCGTTCTTGCCTGTTGTAATTGGAGTAACTGCAGTTAAATGAATACAGTAACCTGTGTTTCTAGACCTTTTCTCCAAACATCCTGTCTTACTGTATTGGCCCGTTTCCTCCAGCCGCGATGTGATGCGATCATCGCATCGCACCGCTTGCAAACTGAAACTAATGCAAGTCAATGGAGTAGTTTCCATTGACGTAAATGTACCTTTTGCGGTGTGATGTGAAGCGGGGAAACTTACGAATACCATGCTGCAGCTGCAGATTTCCGCAGCACGCATTCGGTTCCCATAGCGCTAGTACACAGCCACTTCCAGCCTTCCTCGAGATGACTGAAAGTCATCCGCGGCTGGATGCGATGATTGCATCCCACTGCCGCATGCAGCTAGTGGAAATGGGCCCTAAGCACTGTGTAGTGCAAATCTGTCTAGCTAGATCATCAGGAAGCTTTAAAGAGAAGCCAAGGTGGGTTTTAAGAATGCCATTAGGACACAGAGGCTGGTTCTGCATACAATGACCAGCCACTGTTACTATACTGCCCCCCCCCCCAGGTCCCCCCTGCGGTCTACTGTCCCCCATAAATCAAACCACCGTGCTAGCATGGATACATTCAGCTTTGTCACTGATTCCTGGACATTGGTCTCCATAATCTTGCTGATACTGAGTGGAATCCATCAACTTTGACAAGATTCCCAGTCCCTACACTGGCCACACAGCCCCACAGCATGATGGAACCACCACCATATTTTACTGTAGGTAGCAGGTGTTTTTCTTGGAATGCTGTGTACTTTTTCCTCCATGCATAACGCCCCTTGTTATGCCCAAATAACTCAATTTTAGTTTCAGCAGTCCACAGCAACTTATTCCAAAATGAAGCTGGCTTGTCCAAATGTGCTTTAGCATACCTCAAGCAGCTCTGTTTGTGATGTGGGCGGAGAAAAGGCTTCCTCTGCATCACCCTCGCATACAGCATCTCCTTGTGTAAAGTGCGCTGAATGGTTGAACGATGCACAGTGACTCCATATGCAGCAAGATGATGTTGAAGGTCTTTGGTGCTGGTCTGTGGGTTGACTCTGACTGTTCTCACCATTCGTCACTTCTATGTATCCGAGATTTTTCTTGTTCTGCCACTACGAGCCTTAACTTGAACTGAGCCTGTAGTCTTCCATTTCCCCAATATGTTCCTAGCTGTGGAAACAAACAGCTGAAATCCCTGAGACAGCTTTCTGTATCCTTCCCCTAAACCATGATGGTGAACAATCTTTGTCTTCAGGTCATTTGAGAGTTGTTTTGAGAAACCAAAACCAAACCAAGTAAACTGGGGGATGATCATTTATCAACAAGAAAAGTAATAGTGATTTTAACTTTTGGATTGCGTGGTTAGCATCCTTATTACTTGTTTACCAGATAAAAATAAAGAATAGATTTTTGATTTTATGCCCAACAGTTATAATAGAAATGTGTAAGGATCCCTCCTGTAGCGTATTCTACGTAAATAGAAAAATATAACAAACTTTAAGATGACCACTAACGATACAATTTGACTAACTATTTGTTTATGAACAATTATTCGTATGAATGATCGGAGATAAACAATTGGGACTACTAATGGACTAAAATAAAATCTCCTAACAAATCCAATCAGATTGACGGGCTTGATCCAGAAATTAGTTCAATTTCATTAATGTAATTGAATTGGTTAGGAGATTTTCGTCCTTTAGTGGTCCTAAATGTTCACTTCCGATCGTTCATACGAATAATCATTAATAAAGGATCCTATGCCCAATTGTATGGTTAGTAATCACCTTAGTCTTCAAAAACCTTAAGTTTTTTCAGTCCACTATTAAAAGTCTCATGGTCACTTTCCATGCCAAAATTCCAAGTGACAAAATACATTGCACTGAAAATGTACAACAGCTTATTATGACTGCTGTGGCACTTAGGTACTGCTACATAATAAATATGGTCTTACCCACTCTGACTAAGAGAAGAGACATACTGTAGAGTGCTTTTCGATCCATTTTAGTTTTTCAAAAAACGCTCTCACTGAAGTGCATTGAAATTGAAAAATTGTGAGCATTGCCATTTTGCCGCGATTTACCGCAACTTTAATGCAAGTGAATGGGACTGTGTTTGGAAAAACAATAAAGGATCAAAAAGTACTCTACAGTGTGTCTCTGCCCTTAGAGAGCCAAGTAATCCCCTTTGTACCTTTTCTGCACCAAAAACAAATGATGTGATTTACCAACCCAATAAATTCAATTCAGATCACTTGCTTGTATGTTTTCCTAACAGTATTCTGGTTGTAACTCTTGTAACAGCAGCTGCTGTGGAATATCTGGCACTTCTAATTAACTTGACTGTCTGAAAGCAGAAAGCTACTGTTTGAATCAGACTTAAAGCGAAATGCTAAGGAAATAAAAGTGTTATAAAAATATTAATTTTACAAGTCATATTCCAATTTAAAGACAACCCAAAACTGAAGCTCGTGTTCAGAAACACAGTTATCTAAGGAGTGGGAAGCCTCGATTCTCCAGAGATTTCCCATGCTGTCCTCTGGTCCTCCACCACTGCCCTTCTATGGTTGGGACTGCGCTCTTCTTCTGGCATGAGCATGGCTGCACCTACGCAGTAGCATGGAGCTAAACATGCATGAGCGGCTCTTGCTTACTGCACAGGTGCAGCTGTTTTTGTTCAGGCGCAATATGGGCAGGAGAGCAGCCTCAAACAGATTACCAATAAGCCGTTGTTGGTAACCTTTGGAGGGTCTGCAAGCAGCAACAAGGTACCGAGGACGCCATGGGAAGCCCCTACAGGATCCAGGGGCTTCCCTCTTCTTAGGTAAGTATGTGATATTATACACAAGCTTTGGTTTGGGTACACTTTAAAGTAAAACTAAAGCGAAGAAAAAAAATGTGCTACTTAACGTTGGAGAGAAAAGGCTGTGGATCCTATTGAGCATTCCCTGTCCCCTCTCGGGCCCCTCGTTCCAGTGTTTTATTCTCTTCTCGAATAAGGGAAAAATATCAGCTGTACGCTAGTCATAAGGAACTGAACCACTTGAAAATGAATGAAAATAAGATAATCTGGCTTATCGATAACTGAACTCAACTACTTTAATAACCGGGGATGAATGCCATCTGGGCCAGGTGCCTTGTCTATCTTGATCTTATTTAAGTACTAAACATCCACCTCATGCCAATGGGCGTGAGCGGAGTGGCAGCCCCAGGACCGCCTAACGCCGATCGGTGTGCAGTACTGGGGGCGTTTTCCTGGGGATCCCTGCTTGAAGAGCGGAGATCACCGCTAGGAGACTGTTAGACGGCGAAACCGTTGCCTATTCACGGTGTACAGCGATGCGATCTACGGCAGCACTGTACTGGGGACAGTACAAAAAATAGCCTGGTCACTAGGGTGTAAGCCCAGCATCCTCAAGTGATTAAATGTGCCTGCACGCCTTCCTGTGTTAAGCTAAGTACACACAGACCATCCTGCAGCCTGATAATCATTTGACTTTAGTCTGTTGTATGATAATCAGGCATGTGTACACATGCAAACAATTTGATGAGCAAATGATAACAGGCGGTTTGATCAATTCATCCATTGGATCTATGTTGGTCTGATATCATGCAGTTGGTGCATGTGTACAAGTTGTTTGAAAGACTTGTACTTGTTTTGAATGTGTAGTCCTTCAGTCCTCTTGCGTGTACAGTATGTTAATTGAGTTGGTGTAACGATCGGTGTCAACACGCAGAGAGAATCTGATTATTGGTGGGCTGCAGACTCACCAATAATGCAGATATACACCGGATTATGATTGATCTGCAGAATCACTAATAATCCAGGTATGTCTAACCTCTGGACACCTGAGACGTGAGTGTACAGTATCACAGTAACACTTTGAGATGGAACTGCCAGGAAGACTGGAGGCAGTGAGGAGAAGGAAATTCACCCCTAGACGTGGGTGAATTCCCTCGTGGGTGAATTCCCTTAGGCCAAAGGCTCCCTAGGACAGGGACCTAGGCCTGGTTGCTAATATGAACAGATTTGCCCTATCTGGTTGTGAGATCCTATCTCACTACAGCCTAGTGGCGAACCAAGGAAGTACAGATATACAGAGCTAGTCTTGGGTGTGTGGTCTGTAGTTACAGCACCCCGGAACTAGTCTAAAGCATAACATAGAACTGACACAGTATCCTAGTCTTGGGTGTGAGGTCCGTAGTCACAACACCCTGGAACTGGTCTAAAGCATAACATAGAACTGACACAGTATCCTTGTCTTGGGTGTGAGGTCCGTAGTTACAACACCCTGGAACTGGTCTAAAGCATAACATAGAACTGACACAGCATCCTAGTCTTGGGTGTGAGGTCCGTAGTCACGACACCCTGGAACTGGTCTAAAGCATACATAGAACTGACACAGTCTCCTAGTCTTGGGTGTGAGGTCCGTAGTCACGACACCCTGGAACTGGTCTAAAGCATAACATAGAACTGACACAGTATCCTAGTCTTGGGTGTGAGGTCCGTAGTCACAACACCCTGGAACTGGTCTAAAGCATAACATAGAACTGACACAGTATCCTAGTCTTGGGTGTGAGGTCCGTAGTCACAACACCCTGGAACTGGTCTAAAGCATAACATAGAATAACATAACATGAGAAGGTAATCTAGCTCAGTGTGGATTCCCAGGTCCGTCCTGGTTCAACCACACTGTAGGATCTGACGGAGGTCTGTGTGCTAACACATTAAGCATTTGCAACGGCAGACGATGTGAGACTGAGGGACAAGTGGTTATATAGTGCAGCGCTGGCCAGCACCGCCCAGTCCCTTCCAGCCAATCCGCATCCATTCTTGGATCAGCTGACCGGCGTGGTCAGCTGATCCCTCTCTGCTTCCCATAAAGCTTCTGTCTTGCCGCGCGCGCGCGCATTCCGCAGCCTATGTGCACAGGAAGGCTGTATAGCATCAGACACATGTCGCCGCGTGTAAACCGCCGGAGCAGACGCGGAAACGGCCGCCATGCCGCCAGAGCATGCGGCGGCCTTTCCGCAATCCTTCACAGTACACCCCCAGGAGTGGACTCCGGACACTTCCCACCAGTCTTCCCAGGATGTGAGTCATGAAACTTTTTCCTCAAATCATCTGCGTGCATGCGGCACTCTGGTACCCAAGTTTTATCCTCCACACCATAACCTTTCCAGTGTACCAAATATTGCACAGAATTTTGCACCAGCCGGGAGTCCAGAATCTTCTCAACCTCATACTCAGATTGATCATCAATCAATACGGGAGGGGGGGGGGGGGAGTGGAATCCACCTGCACTGCCGGGTTGAGCAATGACATGTGGAATGATCTTACACCACGCATACTGGTAGGAAGATCAACGGCATAGGTGACAGCATTAATTGTTTTGGTGACTGGAAACGGCCCCACAAATCTAGGCCCTAATTTGGGTGACAGTTGTTTCAATGCCAGATGCCGCGTAGACACCCAGACCAAATCCCCTGGTGAAAAGTCCCATTCAGCAGTGCGTCTCTTGTCGGACTGCTTTTTCTGAGACTTGAAAGCCTTTCCCAAATTTGTTTTCACCAAGGCCCAAATTTGTTTCAACGCCAGCTGCCAATCCTCCAATGCTGGGAACGGAGTAGATGCCACTGGCAAAGGAGCAAACTTAGGAGACCTCCCCGAGACCACCTGAAAAGGGGAGAACCCAGAGGAAGAACTTTTCAGGTTATTGTGCGCAAACTCTGTGAAAGGTAAAAATTTTACCCAGTCAGTTTGTGCATCAGCCACGTAGCATCTGAGAAACTGTTCCATGGATTGGTTGACCCTCTCAGTCTGGCCATTCGTCTGTGGGTGGTAGCCTGATGAAAATGAAAGATCCATGCCCATAGACTGACAAGATGCCCTCCAGAACTTAGATACGAATTGGACTCCCCTATCTGACACTACATTTTGCGGAATGCCATGCAGCCGGAAAATGTGCAGGATGAAGAGGTTAGCCAGCTCTTGAGCGGAGGGGAGTCCCTTCAGAGGGATAAAATGGGCCATCTTGCTGAATCTATTTACCACCACCCAGATGACAGTCATGCCTTCAGATCTGGGGAGTTCACCCACAAAATCCATGGACAGGTGCGTCCACGGTTCACTTGGAACTGGCAGGGGCTGCAAGGTCCCCACCGGAGCCTGTCGGTAATGGTTTGCTCCTAGCACACACAGCGCACTCCCTCACAAACTCCTTACAGTCCGTGGCCAGAGATGACCACCACGCACACCTGGCAAGGAGATCCTGTGTCCTGGTGGCCCCTGGATGACCAGCATTCTTATGGGAGTGAAACAGCTGCAGAAGCTGCAGGCGGAAGGGCAAAGGCACAAATAACACTCCCTCGGGCTTCCCTTCTGGGACATCCTGCTGATATGGGGCCAAGGTGGTAGCTCAATCCGTCCAGGTTTCTGTGGCTGCCAAAACCACCTTTCGAGGCAGAATAGTCTCGGGTGCCGAAGACTGTGCCGTTTCGGGTTCAAAACACCTGGACAAGGCATCAGCCTTAATGTTTTTACTACCAGGGGTATACGTAATTACAAAAGAGAATCTGGAAAAGAACAGTGACCACCGGGCCTGTCGGGGACTGAGTCTCTTAGCGTTTTCAATGTACTCCAAGTTTTTGTGATGTGTGTAAACTGTAATAACATGTTCTGCTCCTTCTAACCAATGTCGCCATTCCTCAAAGGCTAACTTGATGGCCAGGAGTTCTCGGTTGCCTATATCGTAGTTTCTCTCCGCTGGGGAGAACCTGCGGGAGAAGTAGGCGCATGGGTGAAGTTTACCCTGCAAACCGGAACGCTGAGTCAGCACAGCCCCCACCTCAGAGGCATCAACTTCTATTATGAACGGGAAGGTGACATCTACGTGTCTCAGGATGGGAGCAGAACAGAACAGTTTCTTTAGGGTACTAAAAGCCGTGAGAGCTTCCTCGGACCAGTGGTGAGTATCAGCCCCTTTCTTAGTGAGACTAGTGAGGGGCGCAACCACTGTAGAGTACCCCTTAATAAATCTCCTGTAGTAATTCGCAAAATCCAGGAATCTCTGAAGGGCCTTCAGACCCACAGTCTGTGGCCAGTCCAGTACAGCAGAGACTTTCCCAGGGTCCATAGAGAGGCCCGAGGTAGATATTACATACCCTAAAAAAGCTACAGAGGTCACCTCAAAAATGCACTTTTCCAGTTTGGCATACAATTGATTCTGTCTCAGTCTTTCCAGCACATACTTGACATGTCTCCGATGTTCGGCAAGAGTGGCTGAAAAGACTAGTATATCATCAAGATATACTAATGCAAATTTACCCAAAATTGGTCTGAAAACCTCATTAATTAGCTCTTGGAAGACGGCCGGGGCGTTGCACAACCCGAAGGGCATCACTAAGTACTCATAATGCCCATCGGGTGTATTAAAGGCTGTCTTCCACTCGTCACCATCCCTGATGCGCACCAGGTTGTATGCAGCCCTTAAGTCAAATTTCGAGAAAATTTTAGCATTAGTGATCTGGGAGAATAAATCGTCAATCAGAGGTAGTGGGTAACGATTTTTCACAGTGATCTTATTTAGACCCTGATAGTCAATGCAAGGGCAGAGGCCTGAATCTTTTTTTTTAACAAAAAAGAACCCAGCGCCCGCAGGTGAGTGGGAGGGGCGGATAAATCCCTTCGCTAAATTTTCTTTGATGTACTCCTGCATTGCCAACTTCTCTGGCCCGGACAGGTTATAAAGGTGACCCCTAGGAGGCATACAACCAGATCTTAAGTCAATTGGACAATCAAAGGGACGGTGAGGGGGTACTCTGTCTGCTGATTTCGGACAAAAGACATCAGCATAATCTTTATACTGCTCTGGCAATCCTTCCACCTGAATACTGGTGTTACCCATGGTTACCTTCGCCAAACAATGATGATAACAGCAGGTAGACCAGCTCGTTAGCTGACCAGAGGCCCAATCAATCTGAGGAGCGTGAAGTCGCAACCATGGCAGACCAAGGATGATGGTGGAAGTTGCCATTCGTAACACAAAAAAACTGCAGACTCTCTCTATGTAAAACCCCTATGGTGACCCCCAACTCTGGGGTCTGAGACAGAGGGTATTTACTCTGCAGAGGAGAGTCATCCACCGCAGTAACTAACACCGTTTGGTTCAATGGGACAATAGGAATTCCCAATCTTTTAGCAAAATCATAGTCAATAAAATTGGCAGCCGAGCCGGAGTCGAGAAAGGCCTCAGTAGAAACTGTCTGGTCTCCCCATGAGATGGTGCATGGGAGGAGCAGTCGATCATCTTTAAGAGGTAAATTCTGTGCGCTTAGGGTGTTACCTCTGACCACTCCTAAGCGACAGCGTTTCCCGACTTTTTGGGACAGTTCTCTGCTTTATGACCCTCCTCTGCACAGTACAAGCAGAGCTGTTCCTTCTTTCTACAAGTCTGCTCGACCCGGGACAATTTTGAACGTCCAATCTGCATGGGTTCAGTGGAAGGTGAGGTAGGTGGCGAGGAAGCGTAGGAAACATATCTCACACTACTCCTACCCCGACTTTGTCTCCGATACCGTAAGCGACGGTCTACTCTGATTGCTAGTGAAATGGCTTCATCAATGGTTTTAGGTTCAGGATATCCTAACATCAGATTAGACACTGCATCTGATAATCCTGACAAAAAACAATCCAACAATGCAAATGAGCCCCACCTAGCTGACACTGCCCACTTCCTGAACTCCGCTGCATAAGCTTCTACCGAATCTCTGCCTTGCCGCAACATCTTGAGCTTCCGCTCAGCGGTCGAGGCAGAATCCGGATCATCGTAAATTATGGCCATAGCTTTGAAAAATTCCTCCACAGAGGTCAGAGCCCCATCACCTGGTGGAAGACCATATGCCCAGGTCTGGGAATCCCCAGTCAACAGTGTCTTAATAAAGGTAATTCTCTGGGCCACAGTACCTGAAGCATTAGGTCTTAACTCAAAGTAAGAAAACACTCGATTTTTAAAGTTTCGAAAGTCAGATCTATGACCAGAAAACTTCTCAGGCACAGGCATACGTAAGTCTGTAACAAGAGGGGATCGCACTGAGTTAACAGTCGTCTGAAGGGCTTGTATAGACCCAGACAAAGCATTAATCTGGGTCTGATGACTATCCAGCACGCTAATGCAATTCTCCACCGAGGTGGTGAGTGGAAGCAGACGACTGTCAAGTGTGTCCATATTGTTTTGGTCTGCCGTTCTGTAACGATCGGTGTCAACACGCAGAGAGAATATGATTATTGGTGGGCTGCAGACTCACCAATAATGCAGATATACACCGGATTATGAATGATCTGCAGAATCACTAATAATCCAGGTATGTCTAACCTCTGGACACCTGAGACGTGAGTGTACAGTATCACAGTAACACTTTGAGAGGGGACTGCCAGGAAGACTGGAGGCAGTGAGGAGAAGGAAATTCACCCCTAGACGTGGGTGAATTCCCTTAGGCCAAAGGCTCCCTAGGAGAGGGACCTAGGCCTGGTTGCTAATATGAACAGATTTGCCCTATCTGGTTGTGAGATCCTATCTCACTACAGCCTAGTGGCGAACCAAGGAAGTACAGATATACAGAGCTAGTCTTGGGTGTGTGGTCCGTAGTTACAGCACCCCAGAACTAGTCTAAAGCATACCATAGAACTGACACAGTATCCTAGTCTTAGGTGTGAGGTCCGTAGTCACAACACCCTGGAACTGGTCTAAAGCATAACATAGAACTGACACAGTATCCTAGTCTTGGGTGTGAGGTCCGTAGTCACAACACCCTGGAGCTGGTCTAAAGCATAACATAGAACTGACACAGTATCCTAGTCTTGGGTGTGAGGTCCGTAGTCACAACACCCTGGAACTGGTCTAAAGCATAACATAGAATAACATAACATGAGAAGGTAATCTAGCTCAGTGTGGATTCCCAGGTCCGTCCTGGTTCAGCCACACTGTAGGATCTGACTGAGGTCTGTGTGCTAACACGTTAAGCATTTGCAACGGCAGACGATGTGAGACTGAGGGACAAGTGGTTATATAGTGCAGCGCTGGCCAGCACCGCCCAGTCCCTTCCAGCCAATCCGCATCCATCCTTGGATCAGCTGACCGGCGTGGTCAGCTGATCCCTCTCTGCTTCCCATAAAGCTTCTGTCTTGCCGCGCGCGCGCGTGTATTCCGCAGCCTATGTGCACAGGAAGGCTGTATAGCATCAGACACATGTCGCCGCGTGTAAACCGCCGGAGCAGACGCGGAAACGGCCGCCATGCCGCCAGAGCATGCGGCGGCCTTTCCGCAATCCTTCACAGTTGGTTGTTTAGCCGTCCAGGCGTGTGTACGTAAAGATCATGTGATTCGTCAGGTTGTGTGGTTTGTCGTATTGGTCATGTGGTTGTGTGCATGTTGGACGTGTGTATGAGCCTTTAGGCAATTCATGTTGAATGATGTAGATTGGAAACAACCCAGGGACGTATTATGAGCTAAAGGCATCACCTGGGTAAAGACAGAATCAAAGTAAGCATTTAAAATTTCCACTTTAGCTAGGTCCTCCACTTCTATTTGTTAATGGTCTTGCCGACTTGACATGTAGCTTACAAAATTGAACCGTTCTTTACATTTTTTGCCATACTGTGAGGTGTGAAATGTAATGTATCCAAAAGATCTCAAATATAAACTGGAAAATATTTTAGTTTTTTATTTAAAAGGTGAAGAATTTTACTTGCTACAAAATGTGAGAGTGCTAAAGTTAGAATACATAAATGTAGCCTGTAACCACTTTTTTGTTTTAAGGCTTTGGGAGAAATAACTTTGCTTGAGTTTAGAGATAAATACACGCTACTTAAAACCCTTAATGATAAACAGCCTCAGAATGGATGCAGGAATGTGACTAGAATAGAAACATTCCAGTGTTCAAGTAGCAGCTCACTGCAAACAATACATCTGTCCTCTTCATATTCATACTTGAGCTCTATGGCTTTTTTGGCAGTCCACTTTTATCAAATACCATTATTGATATGAATTCTAATTTGTTGTGGAACTTTGAGGATATCTTCAGATTTGGCCTTTGTAAGATCAGCATTGTCCTCCTAGCAGGGGCGTAGCAATAGGGGGTGCAGAGGTAGCGACCGCATCGGGGCCCTTGGGCCAGAGGGGCTCCAAAGGGCTCTCCCTCAACTACATTATTAGCTCTCTATTGGTCCTGTGCTCATAATAATCACTTCTATAGATACTTTGAATAGTAATAATCATTAACACACTGTTCCCCATGCCCTTTCTGCACCTCTGACACAGTAGTTGCCATTGGCAGGTTTTGGTGCGCCGTATCAATTGTTATGTATAGAGTGCTTGGGGAGGGCCCCAATGTAAGACTTGCATCGGGGCCCACAGCTCCTTAGCTACGCTGGCTCCTAGACAACATAATGGGCTGCTCACATTTGTGTTTAAAGTGAGACTCCACTCTTGCTGAGAAAAAGGCAATCTTGTCATTTCATTTCTACATACTACTGCATTCAGGACTTCTCACGAGCATCACATCTCCTTTGGAGCTCTCTCGCACAGCCAGTCCGTCATGCTTCGAGCCTGGGAACCTTCAAACGTATTCTCAAAACACAACTGTTCAGACAAGCCTATAATTTGCTACAGGTAGTATTGGAGGCTCAATGTCTCATCCACTAACCCCTGTATCTCCTTCCCTATTGTCTCCAACCCCCTAACCTCTAGATTGTAAGCCCACAAGGGCAGGGACCTCCTCCTAGTGTTTCTTATTCTGCTGTAATTTATCATGATTATTTACTAGTATTGGTGATGTCTTAAACCACAACAGAACTACGTATGCATTTGTAATTGTATTGCTGGTTGTCCTAATTGTACAGAGTTTTGAACTTTTGTATTATTATTATTTATTGTATTTATAAAGCGCCAACATATTACGCAGTGCTGCACAATAGATAAATGGGTTAACATACAAGGTAGAACATACAGGAAACTCACAACAAAACAAGATCATGCAAATGATTTGTTAACAATAGTGTCATAGGTCAAAATAGAGACTGTTCATGTACACGAGAGGGGTGATTGTCAGTAAGATTGCACAATCAAGCTGGAAACACTAGGGAGGAGGGCCCTGCTAGAGGCTTACAATCTAAAGGGTGGAGGTGGAGACAGTAGGTGCATCTTTTGAGAGGGTGTCTAAAAGAACATATTATGGTGCTGGTTTAGGGGGGTATGCGAGCATGAAAAGGTGAGTCTTGAGAGCTTGTTTGAAGTTATTAAAGGTGGGGGCGAGTCTGATGACTGGTGGGAGTGAGTTCCAGAGAGTCGGGGCTGCCCTGGTGAAGTCCTGCAATCGTGCATGTGACTGAGATATGCGTGGTGTGACTAGGCGCAGGTCATTGGAGGATCGGAGGGGGTGGGCTGGTATGTGCCTGTGGACCAGATCAGAGATGTAGGTTGGGCAGGTCTTGTGCACTGATTTGTAGGCCAAGCACAGGATTTTGAAATTGATCCTAAAGCTGATGGGGAGCCAGTGTAGGGCTTTACAGAGCGGAGTTGTAGAGGCGCTGCGCTGAGAAGAATGTATCAGTCTGGCTGCCGCATTCATTACCAATTGAAGTGGGGCAGTACGGTTAGTGGGGAGGCCAGACAAAAGAGGATTGCAGTAGTCTAGGCGGGAGATGACAAGGGCGTGGATAAGGAGTTTAATGGTGTCAAGGGACAGGTAGGAACGGATCTTGGAGATATTGCGGAGGTGGAAGTTGCAGGATCTGGCAATACCTTGGATGTGGGGTGTAAAGGAAAGTTCAGAGTCCAGCGTAACGCCTAGACAGCGGGCTTGGGAGGTAGGGTGGATGGTAGTATTGTTGATAGTGATGTGCAGATCTGGGGTATTAGAAGCTCAGTCTTGTCCAAATTAAGCTTCAGGTACCTGGCGGCCATCCAGAAGGAAATGGATGTAAGGCAGGCGGAGACTTAGTCTATGGTAGAGGAGGAGAGATCTGGGGTGTGGAGGTATATCTGGGTGTCATCGGCATACAGGTGGTAATTGAGACCCATGAAGAAGATGATTTTGCCAATTGAGGCAGTATACAGTGAGAAGAGTAGTGGTCCTAGGACGGAACAAACTGAGAGGGGTGTAGGAGTGGATGAGGAGCCATTGAAAAATGTTGTGAAGGAGCGGTTGGAGAGGTAGGAGGAGATCCAGGCTAAGGCTAGGTCCTGAATGCCCATTAACTGCAGGGAGTGGAGGAGGAGGGAGTGGTCGACAGTGTAAAATGCCGAGGAGAGGTCCAGAAGGAGCAGGATGGAGCATTTACCTTCGGCTTTGGTAAGGACAAGGTCATTGACCACTTTGGTGAGGGCTGTTTCTGTAGAATGGGCTGTGCGAAAACCAGATTGCAGAGGATCGAGAAGGGAGTTGGAATTTAAGAAGTTGGTCATGCGTTGGTGGGCCAGGCGTTCAAGAATTTTCGAGGCAAAAGGGAGGAGAGAGATTGGGCGGTAGCAGATAAAATGCATACAAAACAAACTTCCTATGTATCTGTGCTTCCCGCTATTTATGTTGTACTATGTACAGCGCTAAGGAAGATGTTGGCGCTATATCAGTTAAAAAATAAAATGATATCTCAAGACTTATTTCAGCTTGGCTACATGGAAGCAGATAAAATGCATACAAAACAAGGTTATTTAACACAGTCACAATTTTCAGTAAAAATGGAGTTTTATTTTAAAACGACTATTGAATTAAGCATTCTTGACAGTCTCTGAGCACCAGCCAAAACAAAGAATTCAGAGGAATGAAGTAATGGCTAAGCTTACACTTCCTCATTCTATTGATTGCTCTGTGAAGCTGGCTGACCTGAATACAGCATGCATCATTCAGACAGACTTTCTGCTGTTGCCAGTAGATGCACATTAGGTTCCCTATGATCCTTCCACTACTCCCAGGAGAATTGCCATCCACCTGGGCAAGGGGGGGGGGGGGAGGGGGAATAATAATTTTCTTTATTTGTTGAATAATCTTTTATTTGACATTACCTTTAAACAATAAGTAGTGACAAATTGTATCAAGTTGTGAATAATATTACAGTTAAACAATGGGCTCAGTCGAATGACATGCAAATGAAGAGGAAATAATTGTGTTCACTGGAACAACAAAGATTTGGGAAACCGCTTAATCCAAACTATGCTAACGTTAACAACTAAGAGAACTAAGATTAAAAATAAGTACCACATGCAGAGTGATGCACTGGAGATTTTGCCCTGTGGATATATCGTGCTTATATGTACTAAAGGATGAGTGTGTTAGATAAGGATTTGCTTTTTCCTTTTAAATTATATTTTGGCTATCCATTACATCGGTAGTTTGTAACTTATATCTGTAACTACTATGCCCAAAGTAACAAACTTTCAATAGCCTGAAAAGTAAATGAATGCATAATTCCCCAGTAAATTTCCTCAGCACTCCCAATACTGTATTGTCAGCAGAGGTCTACTCATGTCTTATGATCCTGTAACTTGAAAGTAACTAGCAATATTACCATTACTACCACCAGCAGTGTACCCGTTAGCACAACCGGCGGTACATGATTACTGAAAGCATTACTAAGGTAACTGGCATTACACATCTAGCATTAAAGGGGAACTTCAGCCTAAACAAACATACTGTTATTAAGTTACATTAGTTATGTTAATTAGAATAGATAGGTAATATAATCTTTTACCCACCCTGTTTTAAAAGAACAGGCAAATGTTTGTGATTCATGGGGGCTGCCATCTTTGTCATGGGGGCAGCCATCTTTTTGGTTGAAAGGAGGTGACAGGGAGCAGGATAGACAGTTCCAACTGTCCTGGGTCCTGATAACCCCTCCCAGCTGCACACACTAGTCTTCAAATGTCAAATTAAAAATGTAAAAAAAAAATTGCACCAAAACAGCAGAACGAGAACAACAACATCAGAAATCCCATCATGCTTTGCACAGCATACGGGGAAAACTGCCCGGGCAGTTTTCATCTGTGCAGCTAAAAATGAGGCTTGTATTAGAGAAACAAAGTTCTGATGCTGTGAAACTGTTAAAGAAACACCAGGCCTTTTCAGTGCTGCTAATTCGATTTTTAGTCTGGAGGTTCACTTTAAGTGTGTTACCGTAGCAATGATTACGTTACTCATGTACAATGGATTGCACTAATGGCGTAACACACGGTACACTACTGGCAGCAGTAACAGTAAAATTGCCGTGCGCTACCGCTGCACTGCAATGTTACCAGCAGTTAGTGCATCACCCCATTGTTACCTATGAAGCAGTTAGCAGCAGTGCCAAAATTCCCTCACCTTATATCCCATTGGTGCCAATTGGACTGTACAGACTGGGCAGTACTGTGGATAAATGGTTAGCAAGCTTACTTTTCAGTACCAGTGTGTCAAATCCAAATATCAGCCACTCGGTTTGTGTGTTCTCCCGATGACCACACTGCGCTAAGGTTGCCGTGAGCAGGGAGCGCACAGCAATTTTACCAGTAATAATGCCAGTAGAGCACAGCATGTTAACCCTTTAGCGCAGTGGACATTACCACGGTAACACATTTTACCATACCAATGCGCACAGTAACCAGGTAGAACCTGCAGTTCTTTGAGGTTAGCATGCGGTGCTTCCTCTTGCATTAGTAATGGTAAAGTTGTCAACCAACTTTTACCACAGTGTACTGCATCAGGCCCAAGTCTACGGGGGATTGCTTTGAGCATTCTTGTTTTCTACCACATCCAAAAAAAAACATGCTGGTAGAAATAAATTACTTTGTCACTAATTGGCCTTAGACTATGGTAAAAATATTAAGCTATAACTGTGGAAGGGAGAGTCGATTGTGAGCCCCTCCAAGGGATAGTTAGTGACATGAATTGTTCAATGCATTATATAAACACATAATAATTAGTAAAAATGCAGTGCATGATCTCCTGTCAGATGATCCGCTATTTATTCCTACAGGTGTGTACATGGCAAGGCAATACAATTACCTTATGTAAAAGCATTTGGGGAGCTGTAGTGAGATTGTATATATAATGTTACAGTATCTTAGGCCAGCCTAAAATTGTGTAGAATGAATGACGTTCACCCTTAATCACAACATGTGAAAACAGCAATTATGAAAGGGCTGGAATTACATATGAATAATGCATTTTCTAACATTCGTCCTCCATTCTACACAGCTGCTTTCTGTCCCTGTTTTCCATGAGAGGCCTTAAGCATTAAAGTAAGGATCAGTAAATGCAAATTAGATATAATATGACTGCTAATAATATGCACACGTGTCTGTGCAAAGTTAATTAAGCGCATAACAGCAAATGTAACACAAACCTAGCATTAGCATCTTGGGGGGTGGGTGGGGGTTATTTTCTTACATATACAGTCAAAGACTTTTTTTTAAACTACTACATTTCTATATTTATCTTCTTTGGTAATGTTTAGTACCTAGAGTTTTATACATTTTTGTGTAATCTTCTGTAAGCATGTCATGAGGGATATTACAGTGTATTAATGCACACATTTATATACCTTTAGGACCTATATACTTACTGCAGGGTGATTTACACTGCATTTTGTGTAGTCCCTTAACAGATGCATCCAGGTGTATTTTGAGGTGGTGGAGATGGTTGGGCTCATACAAATGTGTTGGATGGGGCTGTATTGTTCCATGCTCCACAGTGGCAAACAGCCCTGTGTAATGGATCCTAAGGGTACTTACACGATGGGAGCGTTTACAGTTACAGTGACTCTTCTACATACTTCTATCTACTATATTCATCACATTGCATGCATAAAGCACAATGCGACTTTTCCACTCCATTGCTTTGTGATCCTTTTTTTTTATGATGCTTAACGCAATATGCATGGTGTGAAAGTTCCTTTAGATTAGAGCTAATCTGCACTTTTTCACAGAATTGGTGTAGCAGCGTCATATTCACAAATTTTACAAACATTTTTGAACTTATGTGCTCATAGTGAACTATGGTATATATCAGGGCACATATTGCCACAGTACTTTTCATGATGTTTATTAATGGTCTTTTTGCTTAGAACACTTCCAACAGCCACTCCCATATCACTATCACTTGGACTGCCAGTCAGAACTGCATTTAAGAGGAAAAAAGTCTGTTTAAAGGGACTCCGAGCAGTGCAGAAACTATGGGAAGATGCATATCATTTTAAAGCTCTCTTTCTCCTCTTTCCAATGATATATAAACCACCGCCCTATGCCTTTTAGTGTTCGCTATTTTCGCGATTGAAATTGCCGCGGTCTCGATTTCGATCGCGAAAATAGAGAAAACTAAAAGGGTCGTCAGAAAGAGGAGAAAGAGAGCTTTAAAATGATATCCATCTTTCCATAGTTACATTGTATTTCACAGGGCGACTTTTTTCTAAACTCAGCAGCTCCATTCTGCTGAATGGAGCTGCTGACACTGGGGAAAGTGTCGTCCTGTGTCATACAAGTAACTATGGAAAGATGGATATCATTTTAAAGCTCTCTTTCTCCTCTTTCTGGCGACACCTAAATCATCGCTTTACGCCTTTTAGTTTTCTCTATTTTCGTGATTGAATTCGCGGTCGCGGCAATTTCAATCGCGAAAATAAGGAAAACTAAAAGGCATAGGGCGGCGGTTTATATATCATTGGAAAGAGGAGAAAGAGAGCTTTAAAATGATATGCATCTTCCCATAGTTTCTGCACTGCTCGGAGTCCCTTTAAAGCTAGGCATATAGTATTTAATATGTTTCTGGTGTTAAAGTGGAACTTAAGTGAAAATAAACTGATGAAATAAACAATTGTATGCATGCTTCTATGCCTAAAAGTGACTTTAAGATATCCCACAGTTTTATGTTATGTTTAAAAACTTAAAAAAGTAGATTTATTGTTTTGTTTTGAGCTTAATAAAACAGACTGTCTCCTGTCTTAGTGGTAAAATATATGAACTATTGCTCTTTTTATCTATCCACTGCTCTCAGAAGCCTAGTTCTGTGCCAGGAAAGTATTTTATGGTTGTATTTCCTTATCAGCGAAGGACACTATAGTCCGATTTGGTCCTAACTGGAGAAAAAACTGTCAGTTGCATAGCTGAATATTAACTCTTAAGCCCCATCTACACGATACGATTCTTTGTGCGATTCGATTATGATTCTATTTACGATCCGAGTAAATCCGACATGTCCGATTGGGATTCGATTCAATTCGATTTGCCATTGTTTTGCAATGGCGAATCGAATTGAATCCTTATTGGACATGTCGGATTTAATCGGATCGCAAATAGAATTGTAATCAAATCACACAAAGAATCGTATAGTGTAGAATGGGCTTTATGGTTCATACACACCTAGCAACTATCTGTTCAACTATCTACCAAACTTGTCTGTTAAGCCCCATACAACTTTTATAGTGAAACAAGTTGAAACAACTAAGTCTTTTGCTATTGTTCAAAAAGCTGATAAGACTGATAAAAAGTCAATCCAAGGGGGCGTGGCTTGACGCTCAACCGTGATGGCTGCTTAAACCAGAGCTCCTGATCCACACCCGCCTTCAGCTTATATTTCAGCGTGATATAACCACTCCACGATGAGCCAAAGATCCACCAGGAAACAACAAAACAACGGGGCAGAGACCAAGGCTTCAAACACCTTAATCGGCAAGACAGTCCCCGAGATATTCAAACCGCAGAAGCAGGGAACGCAGACTCCCAAGATGGCGCCGACTGCAGAACGGGCTGCCTCCCATCCTCCCTCCCCGGAATCAGATCCACGCTCAGGTACCCAAAAGACGGGCTCTCCATGTCAATCCCCGTCCCTTGCGACCCTCGCAGACATGAAAGCCATGGCCGAGGATATCAAACACTCCTTTCAGACAGCCATAGCAGACGTAAGAGCAGACATGGCGTCTTTCCACTCCAGGCTTAAGGCCCTAGAGACCGCAGAATCTAAGAGAGATACACAGATCGCGGCGATACAAAAATCTTCCAAACAACATGACATGAGACTTACCGAGCATGCAAGGCACCTAGAGGGCCTCGATAACCGAGGCAGGCGCTGCAATATCCGGATCAAGGGTCTCCCAGAGACTGTCGGATCTGACCAGATCACGCAGGCCTTGGCGGCCATCTTTAACAACTTACTACAGCGCCCGGCAGATACACAAATCACCTTCGTCCGAGCTCACAGAGCCCTTAAACCCAGAGGCTCCGACCTGGACCAAATCAGAGATGTGATATGCTGCCTGGAATCATTTAAGCTCAAAGAGGACATAATGCGGATGGCGAGAACACAGGACGAAATCAAGTTTAATGATAATACGATCCAACTGTTCCAGGACCTCTCATTAATCACCCTCACCAAGCGAAGAGTTCTGAAGCCATTACTGCAGGCTATACGAACAAAAGGCCTCACTTATAGATGGCGCTTCCCGTTCGCACTCACTGTAACTACAAATGGGAAACTTTTCTCTCTACGATCGTATGATGGACTCTCGGGTTTCTGCACTGATCTAGACTTGGACCAAATTGATGTTCCAAACTGGGATTTCGTATCACCAAACGCAAAATTGGATTCTCTCCCCGCTAAACAGATCCGGGGCGACACAATGAGCTCCCGTACGCGTCACAGATCCAATAGCGAAGACAGCAACAGAGAAAGCAGGAAGAAATCCTCTCCTAACCCGGCAGACACGGACTCATCTGGAGAAGAGTGATGGTGATGTATTAGCAGACTAACTGTTGTTTCTTGCTCCCTCTCTCTACGTGCTCGATAACCCCTACATTACCTATGTCAATGAGACTGAACTTGCCTCTTTAAGCGGATTTAGACTTCCCTTCCTTGATTTTTACTAGCACACCTGTAATACACTTTGATCCCATGGTGCCCCCCCCCCCCCCCCCCCCGGAGATGTGCCTCTCTCACCCTCACCAGGTGACATTAGCTACCCTCTACATCCTGGAACATATACACAGCTCTGGTGGCACCTACGGCTACACGGCAAATCCATCTAATGCTATGCCACTACCTAAGCATTGGTATTTCCTTGTCGTTTATACTGTTGTTCTCATGATATATGCTGTTTTTGATATATTACTGTTTTTCTAGATAGATAAGAATCGTTATATATATTGCTAAGATACTACTAATGGAGTACAAAACTCTTATCTGTATCAGAGTTACGGGAGGGGTGCTGGTGGGGGGGGGAGGGGGGGGGGGGGAGAGAAGCAAAACTTGTTTGAGCCACCTGGGGGACAGCAGACTCCTAGACCCTATATATCACATTGTGGGGGTGGCTTGGCGTGGACCTGCTAGAACATTGTCTCGGCGGATCCGCGAGAAGCCCCTCCATACATTCCTTACCCCTAAATTTTAACTAGGTCCTGGACTCGCTGCAACCCTACGTGATCCAACTGTAGGGAGGAAAGGCTATAACTATAATGAATAATAATACATATAGAGGGCCAAAAATTACACTTTAGGCTACACAATTTCAAACTAGATACTCGTCTAGTCACTTAAAGATTAAATTGGTTATACACTAATTTCTGTTACTCAATGGCGGGTGTTGGACCGCAACCTCTCTGGCTAAATATATCTTTTTACATTCTCTCTCTGCAAGCTATCCGGCTTATCGGAGATAGAATTGATTGCACTATCAGGACTAGCAATCAGGTTGGTCGTTGTCCTATCCCCACACAGTGTTTCTTTTATAAACACTGACCTCAGATCCCACGACAGTGTTAGGTGTGACTTTATAAGCCTCACCTACGTAGGGAATTTTCTCTATTCCTAGATAAACTTTTGGAGTTCACTACAGATCTGACCAATCACCCTGATCGAGATTACCCACTCGAGGAGACCGCACGACACAAACGTAAACTCACCTCTTCTTGACAGAATACTGATCTGGACATACAGTACATCCATCTGTACCCCGAATCTCACTTATGTCCTATTTAATATTGATAAACTTCTTCCTATACATATTACTTCGATACATATCTACCTCTCTACTTACTTGGCCTCTTGAAGGAGAGACTGTCCTCGAAGTAAACGACAAAATGTCTGACGCTACAAACACAAACCAAAGTCAGCTAACTTGGAAATTCCTATCTCTTAATGTTAATGGATTAAATACTCCACACAAAAGGACGTTGGTTTTTGACTTTCTTAAAAAAGAAAAAACTCAATTTGCATTTCTGCAAGAGACCCACTTCAGAGAGTCCCATACACCGAAATACTTTGGTAAGGAATACCCGACTGCATATCATGCCACCGCACCCTCCTCCAAAACTAAAGGTGTTTCCTTATTCATCCACAGAACTATCCCTTTTGAGGCAGAAGAAACTCTCAGTGACCCTGAAGGGAGATTTCTGTTTGTAAGGGGGAAAGCAAACAATAGACTCCTCACACTAGCTTCCATCTATGCCCCAAACAGGCAGCAGCCTTCATTCATCGCCACCACCTTACACAAATTATCACTCTTCTCCTCGGGTATACTAATTCTGGGAGGGGACTTCAACATCCCACTTCATCCCCTAACAGACTGTTCCAATGGAACTTCCACACTATCCTATAGAGCTTTGAAATCTATTAAAACCAGTCTACAAAAACTGACACTCATGGATCCCTGGCGGATACAACATCCGAAAGAAAAAGATTTTACTTTTTTCTCGCCCCTACACCAGAAATATTCACGCATTGATTACTTTTTCATAGCGCAAAGAGATTTGACACTGGTCTCCGATGCAACGATAGGAAACAAGACCATTTCAGACCACTCTCCCATCTCCCTAACATTGACATTTCCAGAAAGAATAACTAAAACATGGTGTTGGAGACTAAATCCATACCTACTTGCAGACAAATCTAGATTGGCAAAAATTTCGTCAAATCTAGAAACCTTTTTCACCGATCATACTAACTCTGACACTTCTAAACTGACAATCTGGGAAGCACACAAACCTGTCATAAGAGGCCAGTTAATACAAATGGGAGCTAAATTAAAAAGAGAGAAAGAAGAGGGTATCATTAAACTATCCAACGAGATTAATAAACTAGAAAAAACACATAAACTCACGCTGGCCTCCCAAACCCTAGTAGAACTTACTAACTGCAGATCCAATCTGGCTAAACTCCTATCTGTTGAAGCTAAAAGAAAAGTAATGGCTAGCAAGAAGATATTTTACGAAATGGGGAACAAGAGTGGGAAATATCTAGCGAGGTCCCTGAGACAAAAAACGCTTCAATCCCACATATCCTCCATTATTGACACCAAAAAGCAACCTCTCTACAGATCGGAGGATATAGTAGAGGAATTCCGCACTTTCTACCACTCCCTATATAACCTCCAAAACACCCACCCAGATAAAAGACCTCACCCCAAAAGATCAGCCAAAATAATAGACTATCTTACAACACACTCCACACCACTTCCCCTATCTGAAGATGATCTTAAAGAATTGGAAGCTCCCATCACTACAGATGAATTCCTCACTGCAGTCAGATCATTAAAACCAGGCAAGGCACCTGGGCCAGATGGGTTTACTGCCCAATACTACAAGGCCTTTGCTCCCATTTTGGCACCTGCCTTCACAGAAGCCTTCAACTCACTGGCTCCTTCGACTACTCCCTCCCCCCAATTCCTCGAGGCACACATCACTGTGATCCCCAAGCCTGGGAAGGATGCCAAGTCTTGCTCAAATTACAGACCGATCTCCTTGCTGAATGTGGACGCCAAACTGCTGGCAAAAATTCTGTCGCTTAGACTGCTGCCTTTCATTACAGACTACATTAAACCAGACCAAACAGGCTTTGTTCCTGGGCGAGAAGCTAAGGATAACGTGATGAGGGCAGTAGGAGCGATAGCCCTAGCTAGAAAACGTGCTATCAAAACCTTTTTCCTATCAACAGATGCCGAAAAGGCGTTTGACAGGGTGGCCTGGGATTTCTCCCAGGCCGCCCTGTCCCGCCTGGGACTAGGCCCTAAAATCAGGAACTGGATAGACTTACTATACTCAAACCCCTCAGCAAGAGTAAAAGCTAACGGCGTACTCTCATCTCCATTCACCATTTCCAACGGCACCAGGCAGGGGTGCCCCCTATCACCCTTGATATACATCATCACCCTAGAACCTTTTCTAAATGCAATAAGAGCTGACCCCTCTATCAAGGGTATACAGACAGGCCACACAAACCATGTAGTTGCAGCATTTGCTGACGACCTACTCTTCTTCCTACAAAACCCCCTCATCTCCCTCCCTAATCTGATGAAACAATTCGAGGAATTTGGTGACCTCTCCAACCTCAAAATAAACTTCCACAAATCTAGAGCACTTAATATATCCTTAGACCCCAAAATAGTAGAACATTGCCAAGCCCAATTCGCTTTCTCCTGGTCTACAAAATCTCTCAAATATCTAGGTGTTGAAATTCCTCAGAATCTGCAAGAGATTTTCAACATTAACTACACTCCATTGGGGGCAAACATAACAGCGGAACTCAACACCTGGGGTCTTAAGAAACATCTTCTGTGGTTTGGAAGAATAGCCTCAGTCAAAATGACTCTGCTCCCTAAATTTCTATACTTGAGCCAATGTCTACCAATTGCGCTCCCTAAACTGTTTATCAAGAAGATACAATCTGAGATCACCAAATTTATCTGGGGACATAAACCACCTCGTATTAAACATGCAACCCTTATTCTCCCCAAGGAACTGGGTGGAATGGGCTTACCAGATCTACAAACATATCATTTAGCATCACAACTCTGCAGAGTTATTGAATGGTCTAATCCAAATACTACTAAACTATGGGTTCATTTAGAACAAGATCTCTTAGGAGCCCCATCTGCAACTTTGGGATGGGCAGATACCCAACCCAAAACAGAGAAACAAATCGATCACCCCTTAATAGAGGCATCCATTCTAGCAATGAGAAGAGCACTCCCAAAGAGGGGCTAGGCGTCCTTCCCTGGAAAACTCACCCCACTCACGAACAATCCCAACTTCACACCATCTCAAAACATACCATTTCTACATAACTGGCCTGACACTGACTGTCCTAGAACTCTTGAATTTTTTTCTGGAGGAACAATTAAAACTAGAGAGGAAATGAATTGCATGAGACCTGATAGCCAGTTATCCCACTGGCAATACTTACAAATTCGCCACTTCCTCCAATCCTTGAGTAGCAAAATAGACTGGTCCAAACAGCTATCCCACTTTGAACGATTGGTGCTCTCTGCGGGCCCCCACCGCCACATGGTCTCCCAACTATACCAAATACTGCTTACGGAACCTCAACCCCAGAGATGTAGGTTTAGGGAGGAATGGGAGAGAGATCTAGGAGGCGAATTCACTGAAGAGCAATGGCAGAAAATCCTTGCTATGAATCATAAGGGATCCATGAGTGTCAACACCCAAGAAACAGGGTACAAACTGGTAACCAGATGGTATAGAACCCCCAAAAGACTGCACAGGATGTTTCCCAATACCTCACCTTGCTGCTGGAGATGCGGATCTTCCGATGGTTCAATGCTACACATCTTCTGGTCATGCCATATGATCCAGAATTTCTGGTTGCAGGTTAATAACCTGATCGGAAAAATTACCACTGCTAAACTGCCCATGACTCCTGGAACCTTTCTTCTACATGACACCACAGACTCGATCAAAACATATAAAAAATCCTTATCTCTTCACCTCATTAACGCAGCCAGATCTCTGATCCCGGCCTTCTGGAAAAAAACTGAGGTCCCATCCATTAGGGACTGGATTAGGAAAGTTGAGTCGGTGGAGTCATTGGAGGAACTGGTCGCCATTTCACATGACAAAATGGAACGGCACATGTTCGTGTGGTCTCTTTGGGTGGAATTTCAATGCTCAGATGCATACAAGGCTATAATGATTTAATACTTGTTCAGAAAGCCACTGAGACACCCCCAATATATGGGAATTCGAGAGTTAGATAAAAAGCTCTTCTAAGACATATCTCTTCCTAAGTAGGTCCTGAAAGATATGCTCTCCCGGGGTGATAGAATTGCACAAACATAGCTACGCTTAAATTGTGAACTCCAAACTTTCAACTTTCTACTAAAACATAATGTTGTCTCCCACACATTATTCTAAATTCAAGCTAAATAAATCCAATACTGATCAAAGATCTCATCTTTCCTACAATAAGCCTAT
This sequence comes from Hyperolius riggenbachi, assembly GCF_040937935.1. Classification (NCBI taxonomy): domain Eukaryota; kingdom Metazoa; phylum Chordata; class Amphibia; order Anura; family Hyperoliidae; genus Hyperolius; species Hyperolius riggenbachi. Next base: position 300,787,023 of record NC_090649.1, read on the forward strand.
GGAATTTTTTCAGGTGACAACATTGTGCTGATGTTAATGTTAATATAATCATTGTTTTATGTATCCTGCAAATAGATGTATGTAATGTGATATTCAACAGATGTAAATCCTGTCTATACTTATATCTTATGTAATCATCTTTGATACGCATTTCTTGTTATATGACTTGAACTTTAATAAAAATTAATAGTGAAAAAAAAAAAGTCAATCCAACAGTTGGATTGACTTCTTATCAGTCTTTTCATCTGTTGGATTGACTTGTTATCAGTCTTATCAGCTTTTTGAACAATAGCAAAATACTTTTTTAAGTTGTTTCAACTTGTTTCACAACAAAAGCTGATTGACAATTGTGCTGCATAAAAGACCGCTGTTGAGTGTGTGACTGGGGCTTAATAGACAAGTTTGGCAGATAGTTGGTAGTTGTGTATGAACCTTTTCAGGCAGACACAGAAGAAAAGTAATGCAGCATACTGCATGTATTTGTGTGCTAGGCACTGTACATACATGTCTGTCTCATCATGTCACACCACTTAAAGAGACTCTGAAGCGAGAATAAAACTCGCTTCAGAGCTTATATTCAGCAGGGGCATGTGTGCCCCTGCTAAAACGCCGCTATCACGCGGCTAAACGGGGGTCCCTTACCTCCCAAATCCCCTCGTGGAGTCCCGGGGATCTCTTCCTGATTGAGGCAGGGCTAACCGCTGCAGCCCTGCCTCACACGCGTCTGTCAGCGCGTATCTCCGCCTCTCCCCCGCCCCTCTCAGTCTTCCTTCGCTGAGAGGGGCGGGGGAGAGGTGGTGATGCGCCGCTGATAGACGGCGCTGAGAGGCAGGGCTGCAGCCGTTAGCCCTGCCTCAACAGCAGCAAAATCTACGACCAAGTTGGTCGTAGATTTTGCAGGGGGGATTTGGGGGGTAAGGGACCCCCGTTTAGCCGCGGGATAGCGGCGTTTAGGCAGGGGCACACATGCTGAATATAAGCACTGAAGCGAGATTTATTCTCGCTTCAGTGTCTCTTTAAGGTTCTATTTCCTAGATCAAAACACGATCAGGAAGCATAGTGAGTACCCTAATTCTGTATAATGGTGGTGTGGAAAGGAAACAAGGATTATAATTGGTTGCTAAGAACATTTCATCCTTGGAACATATTTCATACATGAGAACAACAGATCATTTAAATTGTGCTTTACAAATTGTTCCATTAAAATGAAATGCTGTTTTATTTCTTGAACAGATATTGACTGCAATTTACAGCATGTGATTTCCCTCAGGGAGACCTGCTTTCTCTAGCATATCAAGATGGGGCTGATTGTGTTCTAGCAACCTGTTATTTCTGAGATCATTTTCTTCATGATGTATTTTCCAATAAGACACTTACAGTATTGCCCGTGCAGCCAGGGGAGCCTCTAGGCATAGGCAGTACAGGCCATTGCCTGGAGTGCCATTGGTCCTAGGGGGCGCCATGTTGCTGGATTAAGCCCTCCCCCAAATTAAGCCCCACCCCTGGACTAAGCTCTGCCCCATGGGTGTTCTATTACTTGCTTCTGCTGCATATACATAGCGTAAGTTGCAGGCAGCTGCCACCTCTGTGCCTTGTGCATCCTTCTCCCCCCCCCCCCTTTGTGCCTCCTTTTGACCCTTTTGTGCCTCCCTCTGTCCCTTGTGCCATGTCTGACCCCCTGTTTGTCATTCTGTCTCCCTTTGTGCCTCCTTCTGTCTCCATGTGCCTCCTTCGGGCCACCTGTGCCACCTCTGCCTCCTTCTGTGCCCCTTTGTGCCTCCTTCTGTCCCCCTGTGCCTTCTTATGTCCCCTATGCCTTTATTTGTACCCTTGTGCTACCCCTGCCCCCTGTTTCTCCTTCAGTCCCACTCTGCCTCCTTCTGTCCTGTCCTCCTGTGCCTCCTTCTGTCTCTGTTTGTGCCTCCTCCTGTCTCCATGTGCCTCTTCAGTCCCCATGTGCCACCTCTGTCCCATGTGCCTTCCTTTGCCCCCTGTGCTTCCTTCTGTGCCCCTTTGTGCCTTCTTCTATCTCCCTGTGGCTCTTTCTGTCCCCCTCCCTCCTTCTGTCTCCCTGTGCCTCCTTACATCCCCCTCTGCTGTCTTATTTCCCCCTTTTGTGCCTCCTTCTGTCCCCCTTTGTGCCTCCTTCTGTCCCCTATGTGCCTCCATCAGTCCCTCTGTGCCTCCTTCTTTCCTCCTGTACCTCAATCTTTCCCCATTGTGCTGCCTTCTGCCCCACTTTGTGCCTCCTTCTGCCCCACGTTTTGCTTCCTTCTGTCCCCTGTGTGCCTCCTTTAGTTCCCCTGTGCCTCCTTCTGTCCTCTTTTGTGCCTTGTTCTGTCCCCCTGTAGCTTCCGCTGCCCCTCTGTGTACCTCCTTCTGTCCTCCTGTGCCTCCTTCTGTCCTCCTTTGTGTTTCATTCTGCCCCTCATTTTTCCTCCTTTTGTCCCCCATTGTGCCTCATTCTGTCCCCCTGTGTGCCTCCTTCTGCCCCCTTGTGTCTCCTTCTGTCCACCTTTGTGACTTCTTCTGACCCTCGTGCCTCCTCCTGTCCCCCAGTGCCTCCCTATGTCCCCCCGTGTGCCTTCTTCTTTACATGTATTTTCTTTCTTACATGTATTTTCTGGTGAAATGCTGCTGCAATTAGTGTAATTTCTGGTGAAACGCTGCTGCATTACAATTATTTTCTGGTGAAACATTGGTGCATTATGGTTATTTCCTGGTGAAACACTGTCACGTTATGATTATTTTTATTGGGGGGGGGGGTACACAGGTTTTATCGCCTGGAGTGACAAAATGGCTAGAGGCGCCCCTGCGTGCAGCATTTCTCACAATTATTATAGCATCAACCACTGCATAAAGTTGGTGCTTGCAAATGAATCTTAATTGTAGGGAACTCCAGAAACATTTTGAAAATACATTGATGGTACATTTGCGTGCTCTAAGGACTTAATACTTATGTTTTATTAATTTATGAATTTAGCATTGTAATGCATGCTTGTTCACACATCTGATTGTTCATTACTGATAGTACAGTAGTTAGCTATTATAAGTCGATTTGTTACAATGTTTCTCGGTAGCTTCCTGACACTTTAATCTATCGGTGTATTAGCCAAATAGGATAATCTACTATGTTCATTTAACCTGTCCATTTAATCTGCTGATTCAACATGCTCTTTCAGTTGCCTCATAATTGGCGATGAATAATGCTGCCCAGTGATGAGGTTTATCGCTTGCTTTGTTATTAATTTGAAAACGAATAAAAAAAATGTCTATGTTTAAAAAAAAAAAAAAAAAAGATGTGACTTTATGATCCTTCTGCAGTCTGTCACAACTAGCCGATGTGAATTAGTCCTGGGAGAGCAGTACCACAGGCTTTTTCCTTGGTGGGGGAGTTACCATTTGGCTAGGACAGATCATTAAAGCAGTCTGTGCCCTTCTGAACATTCTTCTGTCGCCAAGGCTGATCATTTAATAATGTCAGTGACATTTCTGTAACAGAGTGGTGATGAGAAATACATGTTACAGCTGTTACAGGTAATGTACTTAGAAGTTGTCCTGCCCTTTCCGCAATTATTCCTTCAGCAGTGTTGTTCACGGCACTGATCTTCCTGACATTTTGAATATGTTTTTGTGCCCTTTAATACATTATTGCATTCAGAAGTGATTGCAGACAATAGATTTGTAAAAGATTTGGCTTTCCTACTGCTTCCTTGTTATATTGTCTTGTATATGCGTCTCAGGTCTCTCAGCCTTAACATAAAACAGAGGCAGATAAATGCTCAGTGTAATGTCATGCAGGCTGTAATGTTTGTGAGCTCTCCAGAGCACATTTCTGCTTGTCACCTTAATTATAAATGCATCTAATATTGTTGCTAAAGCATACTTTTCCAATGAAGACTGCATGCTTTTTTGCTTTTTGGAAAAAATAATTTTTATTTGCTTGCTTACTGCGATGAGATTTTTTTTTTACCATAGTAGTAGTGGTAGTGCTGTCCAACTGGCGGCCCGCGGCCGCTTGCCCGGACTATTTTTTTGTGTTAGTCCCCCTTGTCTGATAGGCCTACCTCTTGTTCTCACTTTACACCGCCCCCTGAAACTGGGACATTGATGCTCTGCCCCCTCTAGTCAAAAAATCTGGTGTTAGCCACGACCCCTGCCCTAGAAGTTAGACAGCACAGACATAAAGCATGGGGTCATTGCAGTAACACTTGATAGTAAGGCAGCATATACTAACATGCTTGTGCTGTTATTTTGTCCAAGATGGGTTCAATAAGCCATGCTAAATTCCTAAAGTTGGATGAAAAGCCAACTTCTTTGGTGACTGGAGGCTGGTTTTTAGCAAGAGAGCAGCAGAGGCCATGGCTGGATATGTATACCAGGCTATCAAGACATCTTCAGGGATACCACAGGGGTTTAGTAGAGGCTAGTTTACGACAAATAATAGCGCAGACAGGGTGGTAAAGTAGCATAATGTAAAGTCATAATGCCAGTTTGTGTTGCAGTAATCCATTTTAGATCCATGGTACCTCTTTGTTCATAGGTGTTTTCTACTCTCAAATATTACTTTCTCCTGATGTTTTCTATGTAGATGATCTTCCCCCCTCTAGGTGACACCACGCTGGAGTGAATTTGGTAAAAACTCAATCAATATAAAGTATATGTAACGATCTTACCTTCCAGCGGCGGGTCCAGCGGCGTCTCCGGCAATGGGACTTCCGTTCTGCCAGCTACCGATGGCATCCCTGGCATCCCCCCCTGGAGGTTTATCAACAGTCTCGCATGCGCAGTTCCTGCTGTCGGGCGCGTGAGGGGCAGAGCAGTCTTTACAGGCTGAGGAGGCGTGTCTGACAGGAGGGGCTGTCATTCCAGGGGCAGGATCTGATCTGCTCTGTGGGAATTTCAGGCCAAGTGAGTCATTTGCTCACTGGCCTTGATACTAATCAGCTCGCTGGTTCTTGGCCCTTAGCCTAGTAAGAATCTGTGAGAGCTACATTTCATATATTTCGCATCAGTGCGATATATATGCACTCTAGTCAGTCAGTATTATATATTTGTAATATTGTATATTCATCTGTGTACCGACCTTTTGCCTGCCTCCTCGACCTCGAATCTGCCTAGCCCCTCTGATACTAGCAAGACTCTGTTCTTGCTACAAATTTTCTATTTTTTACCTGTACTGCACATACAATTAATTATCTCATAAGTTTATTTTCTTTTCAGGTTTGCTTTAAGAGTGGCAAAAATGTGTTGTTACCATAAGTTCTTTTAATTCATAATAAGAAGTTAATGTTGTCTTTACACAGCATGCACTATAAATTTACAGTGGGCTAACCTCTTTTCTGTTTTCTGTTTATTGTTTTCATCTCACGATCAGGGCCAGATTTGTACTTTCCAGTGCCCTAGGCCTGCTGTCACCACGTGCCCTCCCCCCCCCCCCCAAATAAAATATTTTGGCCAACACTCTGACTAGCGATCATTGATTTGAATGGGCTCATTTCAGTTGTGCTGCTCTGCCCCCCCCATTCAACAAATAATTCCTGTAATTTGCGCTCCTGCCTGAATGTGCATAGCAGCCGATAGTGTTCTGGGCATGCATACTTGAGAAATGACGCTGATGTATGACCGGTACTTGTCAAGAATGCATAACACTGTACCAGCCATGGGCAGGAGCGAGAAATTACAGGGAGTGCGAGTGGCCAGAGCATGCGCTGCTTCTTTGTCCTCTGTGCGACTGGCTGCAGTCGGAGCCACAAACAGGTGGCAGGGCAGTGCAATGGAGAGAAGCCCATCCAAAACAGAGAACAGGTAAGTAGCAAACATCCTGTCAAGACCCACTTTGGATGTTCTGTTGTAATTAGAGTGGACCTGAATTCAGAACTTCCTCTCTGCTCTAAAAGATACGCAACAACATAACCTTTATATAAAAACATTTCTTTGTTACAGCTGATACAAATCCTGCAATAAATCTGCAGTGTGTCTACTTCCTGCTTTTATGGAAGCAGACATATTTTTTACATCCTGTGCTTTCAAATGAGCTTAGATGTTGTGGCAGTCAGGTGGCACAGTGTAGAGATAAATTACAACTTGTGATTAGACACAGAGGAGGGGGAATTAGACAGGCTTTCTAAATACATACATGGTACATTTCTCTGTTTTCCTTCTGTCCTGTGCAAGAGTTCAGCTCCACTTTAAAGCATCTGAATGACATTTATTTATATTTGCTGAAAAATCTATGCATCTCTTTTGAATGTTGAATGTACATATGGTGGTGTGCTCTAACATATTGACAGTATACAGGAACACAGTCTGAAGAAGGTTTATTAGCAGAAAGCTTACTCTTTTACTTTTAAGCCAATAAATGGTATCATCCTGATTCAAAACTCTCTGCTTTCGCTGATGGCTAAGAGGGTACAATGCTCTACTGCTACAGGAAAGTAGAAGGTTGCCAAACCAAACACGCTAGCATAGAGGTAGTAACAGCTCAGGTGTCCTTTAAAGTGACAGTTTAGCAATGAAAGGGAAGCAAACAGCATTTTTATTCCTGCAGTTCTCATAGATGGTAGGAGCTGAAGGACAGAGAATGAGCCAGGAAAGAGTTTACTGAAGCGACAAGAGATCACTGCTAGCTAGGAAAAAAAAACAGAAACATAAATTAGGGTTAGATAAAGTAATTAACAACTGCTGGCGTCAGTGTCAAAGCTGTAAAAGAGATGAAGTAACTAGCAGAGCTCACTGATGTTTGTGAATGCCTGCATTAAAACTCAGCGGAACTTAGTTCTATCGTCTTTGTAATGTAAATCTCTTGTAATGTGATTGATCCCGATTGTTATAATACACATGGAAATGTGAGCAAGAGAAGCAGAGATTGGGGAACTCTGGAATTCAGCTATTAGTGCAGAGCAGGGCGCTGGCTGGCTGCGCTGCGGGACCAGAAGAGATGATTTACTTTGACCTCTTCTCTCTCCAAGTCATGCCGCCCTTTTTATCTTATCTGACATTCTCGCCCTAGGCCGTGGCCTTTCCTGGCCTTCCCAGCAATCCGGCCCTGCTCATGATTGTCATTGGTTTTTACGCAAAGCAAGTCACAAGGTAACAGCTTTCTGTGAGACTTTAAATGTTTAGGTCAAGAGACATTCATAATTAGTTGTCACGTAAAAATCCTCGCAAGCAAAACAGCAATAAACAAGCAGGATGAAAGAGACAGAAATAGTAACTGAATTACATTAAGCATTAAACATTGATTTCATTTTATACGTGTGATGGTTTAAATGAACCTGTTTTAACAGTCTTTCAAGAATAAATTATAAATTGGCTTATAGCAAAAACCCTTTAATAGCATTTCCTGGTAAATACAGTATGTAAAGGTGACCATAGACAAAATATGATTATCACATCTATTGGAAGAGGGTGACAATCACCATATTATGGGAGCGCAAAATAAAAACACTGGTTAATGTTGGGGCCGTTGTTGATTGGCCAATTAGAATATTTCTGGCTGATGTTAATACCATTACATCATTAACTAATGTTAACAACTTCAGGACCATAGGCTTAGAACCACCCCCCAACACCCCCCCCCCCCCTTCTCCCCCGTGACCAGGCTGTTTTTTACAATTATGTGCTCTGCAGCTTTAAAAACTTAGTGCAGAGCCATACCACACAGCACACAAATAAATCCTCCCCCTTTTCTGCCTACCAAAAGAGCTTTCTGTACAATGTAAATAGAGAGCGGTTTCACCGTCTAACAGTCTCCTAGCCGCGATTGCTGCTGGGAGACTGATGGGAGTTAAAAGTGTACTGGTTAAGGGCTCTGCCTTTGACATGGGAGACCAGGGTTTGAATCCTGGCTAGGGTCAGTACCTATTCAGTAAGAAGTCATTGGGTAAGACTTCCCAGCACTGCAGGGTGGCCCCTTCAGCATGTTCTAGTGCAGTGATGGCTAACCTTGGCACTCCAGCTGTGGTGAAACTACAAGTGACATGAGGCATTGCAATACTCTGACAGCTCTAAGCATAACTCAGGGAGGCAGAGGCATGATAGGATTGCTGGAGTGCCATGGTTAGCCATCACTGTTCTAGTGGCTGCTGCTTTTGAGCGCTTTGAGTCCAACAGGAGAAAAGCGCTATACAAATGCTAAGATTATTATTAATATTACATATATGACAGAGTACCCAGATAACTCATGGTGACCCGGAACCGCAGGAGAGGATAAGGGTTAAAAAAAAATGAAAAAAAGCTATGCTAAATGTAATGAAAACAGAAGGTATTTGCAATAATTCATCTTTAGTTTAGCAAGTGTAATGCATCATAGGGGAAAAAAAAGTTGCTCTCTTAAAAGTGACTTATTGCAAATACCTTCAGTTTTATGAAGGCAAAATTATATTTACATGCATGCTTGTCAGTAGACATATTTACACATTATGTTTAGACAGTAGGACTGGTTTATCAAAGCAGATGCAAGAACTACTGAAGCGAACGTGGAACAGCTGCTTAGCGCACACAATCATGTTTCACATTTTAAATGAAGTTCGTATTCTGACTGGTTAAGCTGGACAGCTGCTTCATTTTTCACCAGTTTCCTTTACATTGTTCTTGATAAATTAACCACCTTGGATTTTTGTCCTAACCAGGGCTCAGTCTCTTCTATGTGGCAGGTCTAAGGCCAGAGACTACCTTCAAAGTCTTTATACAGTAAATCAGCAAAATAATGTTCCAGTGTGAATGTTCAGTAGTCAGATGTGTCTCCGCATCTGACTTCCATCTGACTACGTAAGCTTCAGACGCTTGCAATTAAAGGCACTTGAGAAGAGTTGTGTTTTTGCACAAAAATATAAACCCAGCACATTAAACTGGCAAACAACACAGTCTGATGAGTTATTAGCTGAATAATTACGTTTAAAATAAAATAATATTAGAAAATAAATTTCTCTTCTATTTTTTACATGTTTGTGTGAATATTGCAAAGTATTTGCATTGCCTTGCAAAATTGAAAACTTTTGAGTAATTATCACGCTTAACTAAACATACAGTTGAAATGTCCTCCGAGATTTTTATTTCAAACAGTTGAAACTTAAAAAAATGCAGTATTTAAAATATGGCCTATATTGAACAGGTATTAAGAAACATTCAAACTGAACTGTATGGTGTCACCACTCTTCAGTGGCTTGTTATTCCACCATAACAGTTGTAGCATGATTTTGTAGCTCTTTTGTGGTTAGTATGTATCAACTCTGTACACTCTTAAAGCGGGTCCGAGATGAAAAACTAACTATAACAAGTAACTTGTCTATATAGCTTATCTAAAGTTTAGTTATTTTACACAGCAAATCTAGCTGCAAACAGCTTTAACAGTTTATGATTATTTATTCTTGTGATACAATAAGAGCAGCCATGTTCTGTTTGTCACATTACACACAGGCAAGCTGATCTGTATCTCCAGCCCTCAGCCTGTCAAAACTTCACTTCCCTCTCCTCCTCCCTCCTCCCCTCTGCCTCTGAAATCTCTGGCTAGTAACCTCCTCCTCCTCCTGCCCAGACTGAGCTCCCATAAGCCCTTGCTACCAAGGCTCAGAGTGCCAAGGCTCTCTGGAGAAGCTGTGGGCGATGCTTGTTTAGTTTATAGGGAATTACAGTATTAAAACAAAATAAAAAAGTATTTGGCTTGAGGAATGTCCTATAAACTATTTGAAAGGAACACAGTTATTCAATGAGTAAAAGTTTATCTCGGATTCACTTTATGTAGTCATTATGTGCCATTTTATTTTGCTGATTTGCCATTGAGTGTATGGAATAGGTAGTTGAAACTTTAGAAGAGCTGTTGTCAGTTTACAATAGAGACAGCAGAGTCTAATGCTGGGAAAACACAGCTCGATTTTGAGCCATTAAGATGGCTCGATAGATAATTTCCGACATGTTCGATCATTTCGCCGCTCAATTCTGGATTGAAGTTTATGTTTGTTTTAGTACCGTATGTGTCCTCTCCTGGTTGTTTCCCCATTAACAGAACTACCTTATAATTTACAAGGTCAGGGTTACATCAGAATCACATCAGTTGTTTTTGCCACTGTTTGTTTAGGCACAAGCTGCTCCAAAGCATTGTAGTTTAGTATTGTTAATTTTTCAGAGCTTACTATGAAGTATTGACTTTTTTATCTGTTCCCTGAACATAGACAAGCTTTTCTGCCTGGCAAGGCTTTTATGGCTGTAGTTAGTTATGCTAATAATTGCTATAGTCTACTAGCGAGAAACTGTCATTTGCATACCTAAATTCTTAACCACTTTCAGTGAGAAAAAAGGCAGCAAGCTGGTGATAGTGGCCTGCACCAGCTGTTCCTGTGTCCTGTGACAGCTTGTTAGAAGAAACGGCTTCCTGCATCACTTTAGATGAGCTTACATACCACTTGAGGCCACTCTTCTGAGTATATCACTTTATAGATCTGCACATTTAAAGTGATGCAGAAAAGCCTCTTTGAATGTCTCCTTCTCCTGCTCTGTCATGTCCTGTCCGTCAGTGCATCGGATCAAATGTGGTTAAAAGCAGGAGGAAGGGGGCTCTTACTATTGGCTATGCAATACAATCAGGAGCTGGCAAACCAAAGTAATAGTTTATTGGTTCCATAAAAAGGCAAATTGCCAATGTTTTGGTGCCACGTAGGGCCCTATATCAAGGCAGACTTTGCTCACAGGCAACAATCTGTCAGCCACTTTTGCAGAGTCTCCTGTGAGAGAAGTGGGAGACAGGCTCCTCTAAACACTCGCGCTGGGCGTTATGTATTAGCTGAACACACATCACCCAGCGTGATTGTACAGAGGAGCCTGTCTCCCACTTCTCTCACAGGAGACTCTGCAAAAGCGGCTGACAGATTGTTGCCTGTGAGCAAATCCTGCCTTGATATAGGGCCCTACGTGGCTTGGAAACATTGGCCATTTGGTTTTTTATGGTTTTTTATGGAACCAATCAAGTATTACTTCAGATGTGCCAGCTCCTGATTGTATTGCATAGTACATAGATGGTGTCATCCCTCCCACTCTGCTGATACACTTCCTTTCAGTCATACTGGGTTTGATCCATTAGTGAGTGAGACATTTCCTCTATCCTTCTTCTTATTGGATCTCTGCTTTCTGCCTGCTGTCTGTTAATGCTATTTCTGTAAAATCAGCTGTTTTCTGCATTATTGCCTGCGGTAATGCTTTGTGAATTGAAGCCTATATACATACCATAAACTCTGTATTAATTAAAATACAGTCATTAAAAGTATTAACATTGGGAGAGCTGTGGAATTCTGTCTTTAAGCACAGTAGAGCCCTCAAACAGCCTTCACCACTGTGAGTACTGCTGGCGATTTGTGCTTGTTGGTTGAGACTGCTGGCCAGTTGAGTTCTATTGTATTCTGCTGTGGCTCATATCAGTGCTTGGGAGGGACTAGAAAAAAAATTGTTACATTATTAATGTCTAGTATGATTATATTACCTTTCTGAAAATTCAACTGATTGGGAACTTCCTTTTCTCGTTGTGGTGTGCAGGTCATAAGACTGGAAGAGAACCTGATGAAGCTGAGCTTATAAACTTAAGCAAAAGGCTAGTGGAAAGCGCAGTACTGAAGGCTGTACAGCAGTATATAGAGGAAACGCAACAAAGCAAAACCAAACAGACTGATGGAATCTTACTGGAGCCTGGCAATAATGAGAAAATTGAAAACAACATTAAATAATAAATACAGTTTCAACAGAATTCTATATTTAAACTTGAAATCCTAGTTCAAGAGACGCCTACTCTCTACTCAGGTGCATCTTACATGGGAATCTGCGGACAGGTTTCCTTTACGGCAACATATACACAGATGAAATTATTAAGTGGTGTTTCCGGAAAAACATGTTTGCGTTGCAAGAAAGCCAAACTTTAAAGGAGGGAAAATGGCAGGATTCCCATGACATGAACTACAATGGATTTATTGTGCAGCTTGAAGAATTATAACAGCCTTTTGTCTATGCCTTGTTAAGTGGCAAAGAATGGCCAACCAAGAGGCCTTACCAGACAGTGAAGCCATGTTATCCATGTTGTTTAATGGCGATACATGACGTTGTCACTTCAAGTGGAAGGTCCTTTCTTGAATTCTAGTGTTGCAACGACAACCATTCAGATTCTATGCTAATTTCAATGCTGGATGCTCCTCAGAGAAAATAGATTCACTATGTATTATTGTACTGGTTTCTCTAATGTATTGTGACACTATGCAGTATTTCTCGATGACCGTTATTCATGAAAAAAATTATATTTTTTTGACAAGCTTAATGGATCTTTTTTTATAGAAACGTGTGGCCAAAAATCATGGTGTGTGTGTATTTGATCACAAACAATTTCTGTTAAAACCAGTGTACAATAATGATATCCTTTCCTCCAGGCAAGAAACACAAAGATGAGAACACCCAGACTGCTTTGCAACGAGAGCGTAATCCCTTGCTGGACAAAGTAAAGGACATTAAGGCTGTGCTGGCACTTCCAGAGACACGTGCAAAAATATACAAAGAGGTGTTTGGTAAAAGACTGATTACACAAAACAACTGTCAGACGTTGCCTTCCAAGACTTAAGTTTTGATATAAATATTTTGCGATGGGATGAAACAGAAGAGAGGATAGTATTTTAATTTTAGCTCATGCCACTTGTTATATATACTAAATTCTAACAAGTTATATATACAAAATATTGTGAATCAGTCCTGACACTGAAAGCAAGTTTGTCTCTCCACAGCTCCAAAATGTGAAATCGTATGTAAAAAATTTTACAGTTACTTTCTGTTAATTTTACTTAAATTGATGCCAACCTTACTTTTTAAAATGTTATGATTTTTAGTACAGGGGTGCACCCAGTTAAACCATTTGGAGCTACCAGGATTGTTTTTGTGGAATGAAAGAAACCAAAAGGACCACTTTGTTACATTATACTATTATGTTTTTATAGCACACCTGTAGTGTGCAGAAAGTTAAAAAAGGAATAGTGGTGCCTTAGCTCCCACACCCCTGGCCATTCTCCGACTGCTCGTTGTCCCTCTATTTCCTGTTGCAAGATCACTTCCCCCCACAGCCTGTCTGGATGTTCACTCAAGTGGTGAACAAGTGATTCTGTACTACGCATGGGCAAGTTGTGAACCACATATGCTCAGTGAAAGAAATACTAGTGCTCATCTTTTTTCTTTCTTGCACGAGGATTCTTACTGGGCAAGCGCAGATTGCAACTCGCACATGCATAGTGTAGAATCACTCATGCACAGACACGGGCACTTCCTCTAGATTCTTCAACTGAAGGGACCGGTGGAATATTATAGGGGCAGGGAATGGGAAATAAGAGAGCCCCCTAAAACGAGCAGTTGGAGGATGGTCAGTAGCAGGTAATGAAGCCCACTGTGAGCTTAATTCACGTTATTTTTTTTTACCATTTAAATACTTTAAGGTGTGAGTAAAGTTCTCCAACTTAGAAGAACTGCACAAAAATACCTCTCTACTTAATATGAAAACATTTATAAAATATTTTCATTTGCAGTGTAAGAGCTTTATTTGCAGTGTAGTAGCTGTGAAAGCACCTAGTCCTATTGTGTTTGTGAAAAAGCTGTCAATGCTTGTGTGAGAGAACAGTAAGGGCCCTTTTCCACTGGCTGCGATCTGCTTCAAAATGCACATTGCAGCAGTTTTGCCGATCACAGTGAGCACTGCAATAACATGTACATCGCTGTGCTTATTTACCCCTACTGAAATTCGTTTTCTCCAAAATTGCCAGCCTGTGTGGTCATCGCCAGGATCACGCTCCATTCTCGACAGCTACAGTGCAAACGCAGTGAGCGGTGATCGCGGTTGTGGTCGCAGTCCTGGTGGAAAAGGGCACTAACTTCTTGGTTTTTAAATACTCTAGATCTGGGGAGGAAGGCAATGCCCGCTTACTTCAAACAGGCATCTTTCATCTGTTTCATCAGTTTTCATGTACTGCAGATCATTAGGAATCATATGTAAATGGAGCAATTGATTTTGGAAAACAATGCAACTCTGTTACCCTACATAGAGGTCTGATTTTTTTAAATGATTTTTCTTCAGCTTTAGGGCTGGTTCAGACGGACACTTGCAGAGCGTTTACAGCCAGCGTTCGGGGCTTGGTGTTAAACGCTCCCATTCAAGTGAATGGGAGCGTTTGTACCAAGCTTTCAAGCGCGTTTACATGAACGCGGTGTTCAGGTCCCAATTTTTTCCCTGGCGTTCAAGGAGCCCCTGGAAGCTACATGTAGCTTCCAGGGGCGGTTAACCGCACCGGCTAATGTCCCCCTAGGGGAAGAAAAAACGCGACCACATCCAAACGCAACACAAACGCTGCTGAAAGCCCACGAATGCGACGCCTCCAAACGTCCATCTGAACCAGCCCCTAAAGGGTACATTTGTCACAGAGTAAAATGCTGAATGTTTTTTTTTATGTAGCTGTCACAGTAGGTCATTATAATTTGACAGCTCTGAATCTCTTAGTGACATATTTCAGACTAGTACACCTGCTCATGGAGATTCTGAAGGCTTTCAAAATCACTTTGTGGCAAGGATCTATGTGAAGATGCTGTCCTGCCTGCCTACTCATGTGCAACTATTTCTGGCAGTTGGAATATTCCACTGCCATACAGTGAGTGCTTGTGAAGATAAGAAAATGCTTGAGAATCCCCCCCTGAGGAGATGTACTTAATATGAAATGATAATAGTCCATAAACACTGGACAATCATGGAATGGGATGCTTTAATCAAATCCATGTAGTAGTGATCTACAATCCATAACACTGCATCCAGCTCTTTCCTAGCTGTTGCCTTTGACTCTCAATACCATCTCACTCTTACCACACAGGGGCCCCTATTCAAGTAATGTTTCTCTTCCGTTTTCTCCTAGCAGATCATTTTTCATCTTATCTACAAAATAACTTTTCAACACTTAACAATTAAAAAAGTACAAAAAAAAACATATTTGAGTATCTCCATACTTGCTGGGGGCTTAAAGGACAACCGTAATGAGACAAATATGGAGGCTGCCATATTTGTTTCCTTTTAAACAATACTAGTTGCCTGGCTGTCCTGCTGTCTATGTCTGTAGTAGTGCCTGAAACGCACCAGAAACAAGCATGCAGCCAATCTTGTCAGATCTGACAATAATGTCAGAAACACCTGATCTGCTGCATGCTTGTTCAGGGTCTGTGGCTAAAAGTATTATAGACAGAGGATCAGCAGGAAAGCCAGGCAACTGGTATTGCTTAAAAGGAAATAACCATGGCAGCCCCCATACAATACAATCTGCAGTGTGTCTACTTCCTGCTTTCATGGAAGCAGACATAGGATGAACACCCTGTGTTTACAAATTAGCAGTTCAATGCCAGCTCCCCAGCTGATACAGCTGAGGGATCAAATTACACTAATTAGTCTCAGATAAGGGGGAACCAGAAAGGCTATACTCTCTAAATACATACAGGGTGCATTTATCTATGTTTTCCTTCTGTCCTTTGCAAGACTTCTAGTCCACTTTAAACCATTAGATAAATGCCCACTCTGAAAACACACAATAGTACAATAGCAACTCCCCCATCTGACTTTAGTAAACTACAATCCATGTGGAGACCATGTATAAGCAAGCAATGCAAGAAAGAACTGCATTTAGCAAGAAACACATACATAGCATATATCACACATAGCATACAGTATATCACAAGGGGTTCAGAGCCATCGGATTACAGCCTACAGTAACTGGCAGCTACAAGGGAACAAAGGAATAAAGCGTTTCACTCCTGAACATCTTATATGTATACATACATATGTATTTGAAATTTTACAGTTTTTCAACTTGGATTTTAAATTAAAAACCATGTCTCCATGTAAATTTGTGTAGATCCATCCATTGTCGTGAAGCAAGGAATAAATCACTACATATGTGTTGAAAGTGAGAAGAGAATGCCTTCTGTTTTAAGAAGCCATGTCTGTAGTTTAATTATAGTGGATGAAACATTCTATTTTTCCTTCTTCCTAATAAAAAACTAAATGACAATAGCAGCACTGACATTTTTGCTTCCATACAGACAAGCTAGTTAACTCTATTCACATTGGTGGCACCTGCCTTAGCCATTATTATTATGTAATGGCAGTGGAGGAAAAGAAAGCAGAGGTGTTGTTCATAGCAACCAATCAAATTCAAATCCTGGTTTATTTCTCAGATTGTTTGCTATAGACAGTATTTGCACTATTTTCTGCCTATTTTCTGTGGTCACATGGGGAGTAGACATGCTCAGTGTGGCCACATGTGGAGTAGACATGGTGAGCATGACCACACGTAAAGTAGATGTGCTGAGTGTGGTCACATGGGGAGTAGACATGGTGAGCGTGGCCACATGTGGAGTAGACACGATGAGCATGGTCACATGGGGAGGAGACTTGCTGAGTGTGGTCACGTGGGGAGGAGACATGCAGAGCAAGCTCACATATGGAGGATACATGCTGAAGGTGGTCACATGTGGAGGAGACTTGCTGAGTGTGATTACATGGGGAGGAGACATGGGCCCATATGCAATTAACATTTTCTCCTGAGTTATCTCCTAGGAGATATTTTCAAAATTGTCAATACAATGCATTTTAAACCACCAGGGGTGCCTCTAGTCATTTTGTCACTCCAGGCGAGAAAACCTGTGGTGCCCCCCCCCAAGCCCCTCCCCCCCAGGAAGATAGTCATAATGCAGCATTGTTTCACCAGAAAATAATCATAATGCGGCGGTGTTTCATCAGAAAATAATAGTAATTATCGTAATTCAGAATCGGAATTCACCAGAAAATACACTTATTGCAGCAGCAGTTCACCGGAAAATATTCGTAAGGTGGCAGCGTTTTACCAGAAAATACACTTATTGCAGCAGCATTTCACCAGAAATTAATCATAGGGCAGCAGCGTTTCACTAGAAAATAATCGTAATGGGGCAGCGTTGTCAGAAAATAATCGTAATGTGGAAGCGTTTCACCAGAAAATACACGTAATCTGAGCAGAGGGAAAGAGTAGAGAGGGAGAGGCAGCATAAGATGTAAGAGGGGGGTAGAGGAACAGAGAGGGGGAGGGATAGACAGCGTAAGATTGAAGAGGGTGCAGAGAAACAGAGGGGAGAGGGAGAGACAGCATAAGATGGAAGAGAGTGCAGAGGAACAGAGAGGGGTAGAGACAGCATAAGATGGAAGAGGGGGCAGAGGAACAGAGAAGGGAGAGGGAGAGACAGCACAGCACTAAAGCACAGGTTTACAGCTTTACCAGCCTACAGCCTAACCAGCTTTCAAAGAAAACTCTAGTATCAAAAGAGCAGGGCACATTCTAGCAGTTATAACAGTACTGGGAGTCTGCACACAGGACAGGAAGTGTTCTTATCAGCCTGCCTGCATACCTTCTCTTCTGCCTGTGCATGCAGCTTATCATCTCTGGAGTAGTGATGGGTCGTTCGCGAACGAGCGGGCTCTAAGAGCCGGCTCTTTGCTGCGAACGACAAGAGCTGGTTCTCAGTTTTGAAAGAGCCGATGCCTCAGCCGCCCCACAGAGCTCTGCTTTGCTCTGCAATAAAGGGCGCTGAGGCATGTTGGGAGATGTAGTCCTCCTCTTGCAGCTTGTAGGAGTGTATGAGGCGGAGCAGAGCAGTAGCAGGAGGGATTGCCCCAGTCAGAGAAGCAGTCTGGAATTGTCATGGAGATGGGGGCGGGGCTTTTACTCCGATTCTGAGTGGTGTTTAGTGATATTTAATGAAGAGCCGATTCAGAGCCGTAAGAGCCGGCTCTTTAATGGGAGCTGATTCAGAAGAGCCGATTCTCTGAAAAGAGCCGGAATTCCCATCACTGCTATGGAGCAGAAACTTCCCTTCTCCTGGGCTGTGTTGCTGTCTTGTGCGGGGGCGGGGCTCCAACACGGACACATCACATTCTTCTCTCTGTGACTGCATCTGTCCCCTGGCTGTCTCGCTCCAGTGTCTGTGTGCAGCCAGTGACACAGGTGGGGGGTCAGAGTCAGACTGTCGGGGGCATAAGCTGGCTGGCCGCTGGCTCCTGGTTTGACTGGCGTGGGGCGGAGTTAAAGGCTGGGCCACACGAGGTAAACACTTTACCTGTGTGGCTACTGAGAAGAAGGGGCACGGCTTTAAAGAAGGAGCCTGGCAGAGAAGAGCAGTATTGATTGCTCTATTGGCTTGGGAGAAGTGGAGGTGGAGGCACTGCTGAGCACATGGTAGCGTGCCGGGCACCGGGGACTGAGTCGGGAGGTAATATAATATAAAAAAAAAAAACATGGTCACGGTAGCAGCGGCGGGGGAATGCGCCTCACCACCTCATGGCGCCTCACCACCTCATGGCGCCCCAGGCAACTGCCTATACTTGCCTGGTGGGTGAGACGCCCCTGTAAACCACCAACAAGCAAGAAAACCCTCAAAATAATGTCAATAGTAACTCTTTAACTACTTTTTGGTACGTTTTTAATTGCAAAGTGCTGAAAAGTTATTTTAACTAGAAGATAAAAAAATATCTCTTAGGAGAAAACTCAGGAGAAAAAGTTAATTGCATATAGACCATGGTGAGTGTGATTACATGGGGAGGAAACCTGCTGAGTGTGTCACATGGGGAGGTGACATGCTGTGTGTGGTCACATGGGGAGTAGACATGGTGAGTGTGGCCACATGTGAAGGAGACGTGCTGAGTGTGGTCACATGGGGACGAGACGTGCTGAGTGTGGTCACATGGGGAGGAGACATGCTGAGAGTGGCCACATGTGGATTAGACATGGTGAGCATGGTCACATGGGGAGGAGTCTTGCTGAGTGTAGTCACAGGGGGATGAGACGTGCTGAGTGTGATTACATGGGAAGGAGACATGCAAAACAGGCTTACATATGGAGGAGACATGCTGAGGGTGGTCACATGGGGTGGAAACCTGCTGAGTGTGGTCACATGGGGAGTAGACATGCTGAGTGTGACCACATGTGGAGTAGACACGGTGAGCATGGTCACATGGGGAGGAGACTTGCTGAGTGTGGTCACGTGGGGAGGAGACATGCAGAGCGAGCTCACGTATGGAGGATACATGCTGAAGGTGGTCACATGTGGAGGAGACTTGCTGAGTGTGATTACATGGGGAGGAGACATGGAGAGTGTGATTACATGGGGAGGAGACATGGTGAGTGTGATTACATGGGGAGGAGACATGGTGAGTGTGATTACATGGGTAGGAGACTTGGTGAGTCTGGTTACCTGGGGAGGAAACCTGCTGAATGTGTCACATGGGGAGGCGACATGTTGAGTGTGGTCACATGTGAAGGAGATGTGCTGAGTGTGGTCACATGGGGACAAGACGTGCTGAGTGTGGTCACATGGGGAGGAGACTTGCTGAGTGTGGTCACAGGCGAATGAGATGTGCTGAGACAAGTGCAGCGAGCGGAGCGGCGGGCAGCAGCAGGCAAACATACCTTCCGTGCGTTCCAGCGCGGACACTTCTCGCTCTAGTGACTGATGCGATTTCCTGTATAAAAAAGGAAGTCGCGTCAGTCACTAGAGCGAAAAGCGTCCGGACGCACAGAAGGTATGTTTGCCTGCCGCTGCCCGCCGCTCCGCTCGCTGCACTTGTCTTGTATAGTTAGAAGCTGGAGGGGCGCACAGAGGGGAAAGCCCGAGGTGAGGGAGGGGGGGACCTTCCCCCCTCCCCGCCGAGTGTGGCTATAGCTTTCCCCTCATGGTGCAACCCCTCTAGCCCCCCATAACAGCCACGAGCGGGCCCTAGGGGGGGAAAGGGAGGCCCGGAGGGGAGGGGGGCCCGCTCACAATTTCTGCAGGGGGGCCCGGGGGCTCTTAGTTACGCCCCTGATGGGGAGGAGACATGCAAAGCAGGCTCACATATGGAGGAGACATGCTGAGGGTGGTCACATGGGGTGGAAACCTGCTGAGTGTTTTACATGGGGAGGTGACATGCTGAGTGTGGTCACATGGGGAGGAGACATACTGAGTGTGGACATATGGAGAGGAGACATACTGAGTGTGGTCACATGGGGAGGAGACATACTGAGTGTGCTCATATGTGGAGGAGACATGCTGAGTGTATTTACATGGTAAGGAGACATGTTAAGCGTTATCACATGGGAGTAGACATTTAGAGTGTGGTCACATGGGCAGGAGACATGCTCTGAGTGTGGTCACATGGGGAGGAGACATGCAGAGTGTGGTCACATGGGGAGGAGACATGCTCTGAGTGTGGTTACATGAGAAGGAAAAATGCTAAGTGTGGTCACATGGAGAGGAGACATGCTGAGCACTTGGGCCTATGGAGGGATTGGTTCAAATCTATACATTTAAACAAAAATGGTGTTTTATAAACCTCTCCTCAAGACCCCGCATTAGGCCAAGTTTTGTGGAAATCCACAAAGTTATTTAATCCAGATAGCTGAGACACTAATTACATCTTCTATGCATGTGTGAGGTTACCTGCAAAGCTTGCACTGTTGGTAGGTTGTGAGGACAGGTTTGGGAAACACTGTGCTAACAGAATGTCTATTTTCGCAGCATTTAATTTACAGACAAGGTTCAGCAAATACTGTAGAATGGAAATTAGCATTAATGTTCAAATAAATTGGTTGTGTTTTCTTCACATTTAGACATTAAAATGAAAGTTTAAAAAATCAAATAAATGAAAATGTAAAAGGCCCATAAAATGTTTGCACAAGCCTTGTTAAAGGGAAGGTTCAGGGATGCTGTGAAAAAAATAAAAATCCAAATCCACTTACCTGGGGCTTCCTCCAGCCCGTGGCAGGCAGGAGATGCCCTCGTCGCGGCTCCGCAGGCTCCCGATCTCCTCCGGTGGCGCGCCCGACCTGGCCAGGCTCTTCTGCGCTCCAATGTGCGGCTCACTGGTGTGCGCTGACGTCATCGGACATCCTCCGGGCTGTACTGCGCAGGCTCAGAACTACTGAGCCTGCGCAGAACAGCCCGGAGGACGTCCGATGACGTCAGCGCGCACCAGTGAGCCGCACATTGGAGTGCAGAAGAGCCCGACCTGGCAGCCGGCCTGGCCAGGTCGGGCGCGCCACCGGAGGAGACCGGGAGCCTGCGGAGCCGCGACGAGGGCACCTCCTGCCTGCCACGGGCTGGAGGAAGCCCCAGGTAAGTGGATTTGGATTTTTGTTTTTTTCACAGCGTCCCTGAACCTTCCCTTTAAAAAGACTTGCCAGATTTGTGCACCTGACAATATAAATGTGTGAATAAAATATATGGAAAACATCTGTACTTTCCCCTCCTAGGTACCTTCACAGTGTTGCTGTATAAAAACAACCTGCCATTATATTTAGAATGGTGAGAAATCATTTCAGAGGTAGCGGGGTTCCACTGTGAGTCAACTGTCAAATGTCTGCGTACTTGGAAATTTATAAAGATGCTGTCATTTGGTTATAATATCCAGGCAACACAATACACTTTTTATAAGCCTACCCTGGAAGCTGGTGCTCGCTATAATTTTGTATATGAGATCAAACCCCCTCCCCTTGGCATGTTATTAGAATAACAGTTTATGAGTCACTGCCAGAGGCACAAGTCTAATGAGTCATTGTTTAATGATGGTGATGCCAGCTTTGTTTTGACATAGCAGACCATGAAGAGTGTCGAGCCATTATCTTTGTCTGTCCAATGCGGTGCTGTTTCCTGTAACTGCTAAACACTGTAAAACACAATATGCATAGACACAGAAATAGATTGTCTTTACTAGTAAGTATAACAATGAATGAAATATTATCACTCTTCTTTATGTTTAAACAGCTTTGCTACTATAGCTACCATTGTGTATATATTCAAATTCTTAAATTACCCTTTACCCATGTTCCTTGAGGTTAAATGGTTGAATTTTTTAATTTATCTTAATAGAGTAAAGGCGTGTTTGGTTTTGTAACTTGCAAGCATTTCCTGTGCTGCTGTGCTTTAGAATAATACCAAATGTTTCCTGTCCCCGCTCATACTAATTCCTGGAATGCTGATGTCAAAGGGAGTAGATCCTCACTTATCCAGAAAGGGAATCAACTACCTTGTTAGCAGAAATAGCATTCACAGCAGCTGTCAAATGTCAGGCAGATTGCCAAATGCATTGTAAAATAGTCTATATGACATTTCTGATATACCAACATTTTTCTGATTCTGTCCACATGGTTCTTTGGTTCAGACAGGACAGACAACGCAGTAGGGCCCTTTTCATTTCAGTATGTGAACTGCTGTGCAGGGATCAGAAGATGTAAAGATGTATACATGTGGGGGTAACAATGACCCCGCTCTTACCCCTTATGCAGAGTTGTACAGCTGAGCACTATATATACTTGCTCCAGTTCTGGGTCAGGTCTCCACAGTTCTTTCTGGCAGCCGCATGCTCTATGCTGCATAATTCCGTCTCGCACTCATGTGACTGGTAGCCAGATAGAGTGCGTGGCTGCTGGGTGCAACTAAGGTGACCCGAGGCAGAGCTTGAGCAAGTAAATAAAATACTGCTGCACTCTGCAACATATGCCGGGGGAGATTCTGGTGCTTAAGGGGGGGGGGGGGGGGGGGTTATTGGCCACATGTGCAGAAAGAGGGGTCTGAGCAAACTTAAGGGGAGGAAATTTGGGTCCTTTGGAGGGGCTCCCCTTATTTTGTTTCAAAATTTTTTATTGAAAGTTTTCAAATTTCAAGTTTTAACAGACTGTACACAGTGTGCATTAAAATGAACATGGAAGACATGTGGTATCCACAAACAAGCGTCTATTAGAGCCTGGTAATACTAAGCCCAAGGCGCTTCATATTAAGATCATGTATTTGTATTCTGACAGGCTTCTCTATCTTTGTACATAAATCGTCTCATGTATATTCAATAGGCCTAGGCCTGAAAGAGTCTTATATATGGTTACATATTGACCCTGGTAGGGGTCATCATCAGATAAAAATACTATTTTAGCAGAACAGTGAAAGGAAAGGAAGGAAAAAGAGGGAAAAAGAAGAGAAAGGGAAGAGCGTGAAAGGGGAAAGGAGTTGTAGGAAAGGAAGGGAAAGAAGGAAAGAAGGAGAGAAATCCCCCGGGAGACATGGGTTGTAAATTCCAAGTCACTTCTCATTGTGGACCAATGTAAGATATCCATGGATCCCATATTTTATGGAATCTTACCTCCCTATCCTCTAGTATGCTCGCCATTTGTTCTTGTACCATAAAGGTTGTAACTCTCTGTTTCACCTCCTCAAATGATGCAAATTGTGTTTTCCAAGCTTTAGCTATCGTCTGATTTGCTGCAATAAAAATATAGTGGACAAGGGAGTTTTGAGTTTTTGTGAGGGATGGGATTTTAAAATGGAGTAGAGCTGACCAGGGGTCTCTTGTAGTTCTTCTACCTGTCAGCGAGTGAATCAGCCTGTAGATTCTATTCCAGAATCTAGAGAGCATCGGACATGTCCAGAAGGTATGGAGCATGTCCCCTTTAGAGTCACAGCCGCGAAAACATAATCCTGCATTTGCTCCAGGTAGGTGAGCTAGCCTGGCAGGAACCCAGTACCATCTCGTTAAGACTTTGTAGGCCGATTCAATCACTGCCAGATTAAGAGAGAGTTTAGGTATCACTCCCCATGTTTCTTCCCATTCTTCCTGCGGTTTACTACTTTTCAAATCCAGCTCCCATCTGGTCCTATATTTATGGTGAAAAGAGAGAGGTGGATCGTTTAAAAGTGCATACAGGTCAGAGATTATACCCTTGGCAAAGGGTTCATTAGAGCAAAGGCGCTCAAATCGTGTTAGAACCACAGGAAATTGTGTTTGTAGGGGTATTAGAGAAAGCAGCCAGTGTTTGATTTGTAAGTAGCGAAATTTTTCAGATGATGGGATTTGATACTTTTCCTGTAGTTCATCCCACGCAATAACGCCTGAGTTACCCAAAAGGAACTTAATTTGTTCAATGCCTTTATCTCTCCACCATTTAAAGCTGTATGGGTTGTCATAGCCAGGTTTAAACAAAGGGTTGTTAATAAAAGATAATAGAGGCAAAGTGGGGGAAAGTAAATTTTTAGAATATCTTATCGAGTCCCATGTGTTCAGGCAGTGCTGCAAGACTACACTCAGATCTTGTGGACGGAGAGCTTTTGATATCCATATGGGGGTTTGGACCGATTGAGGGGCGGCTGCTGGGATATCGAACAGGGACCATGCAGGCATTTTAGGGCCTTTATATAAGTCTATTAAATGGACCAATTGTGCCGCTTGATAATAATGTATTAAATTTGGTACTCCTAGGCCCCCACTCCTTTTGTGAGCGTACATTGTAGATTTAGGGATCCTAGGGCGGGTATCTTTCCAAATAAATTTTAAAAGTTTACTTTGAAGCATCCTGAGAAAGTGAGGGGGAATGCAAACTGGTAGCATCCTGAATTGATACAAGATTTTGGGCAAAAGCGTCATTTTGATAGAGTTTATTCGACCCAGCCAGGAGAGGTTATATCTAGCCCACTGGGTTAGTGTTTGCGTGATCTCTTTATTCAAAGGGTAGTAATTATTACGGAAAAGCGTTTGATATGAAGAGGTTAGTTTAACGCCTAAGTATTCTAGTGTGGGGTCTGTCCAGGAGAATAGAAACTGAGTTTGTATATTTTGACATGTTTCTCGGGTTAGATTTATATTAAGAGCTTTTGATTTACTAGTATTTATTTGTAGTCCTGATAGCCGAGAGAATTTAGTTAGTAAGTGAAATAGTTCCGGGATAGATGATTCTGGTTGTGAAAGGAAAAGTAGCAGGTCATCTGCGAATAGATTTAATTTGTGATGCACCCCTGCTAATTCTATACCCGATATCTTGCTTTCTTGTCGAATAGCTATTGCTAATGGTTCCATGGCCAGAATGAATAGAATAGGAGAGAGGGGACATCCCTGCCGAGTGCCTCTATAGATCTTAAATATAGGGGAAGTAAATCCAGCGTAGTGAACGCTGGCTGTTGGATTAGAATATAATGTTTTTACCCATGTGATGAAGGAGTCCCCCATTCCCCACTTGCCCAACACTTTGAATAAGTATTCCCATGAGATCGTGTCAAAGGCCTTGTAAATGTCCAAGGACAGGCACAGACCCGGGATTTTCCTCTTGTTTAGAAAATCTATAATTTGGATAGCTCTTAAGGTGGCGTCCGAGGCCTGTCTGCCTGGGACAAAGCCCACCTGATCTTTATGTATTAGTTCCGCCAGGAAAAGATTTAGCCTGACGGTCATAATTTTACTTAAAAGTTTATTGTCTATATTCAGCAAAGAAATTGGTCTAAACTGATATGGTTCAAGAGGTTCCAGTTCTGTCTTAGGGAGCATGGCGATATCTGCTTGAAGAGAGCTGGTATGTGGGGTGTTACCTGTTTTGTAGGCATTAAATAGAGACACTAAAAGAGGGGACAGAATGGGTGCGTATTTTTTATAAAATAGGCCAGAGAACCCATCTGGTCCTGGGGTTTTAGAGGTTTTAAGAGCCTTAATAGCTAGCATCACTTCCTCTGAGGTAATGTCTCTATTCAACGATGTCACCAAGTCAGGGGGTATCTGTGGTAGAGGAATAGTACTTAGAAAATCATCTATATCAGAACCACTGACTGTCGTTGGTTTGCTGTATAACTTTACTAGAAAATCGTGCAGGTTAGAGACTATTTTGGCTGGGTCTGAAGAGACCCTGCCCTGTGGGGACCTAACCGCCAAGGTGGGAGGTTTATATATTCGGTTTTTCAGCTTATTTGCTAGTAGGGTATGGGGTTTATTACCCCATCTATAGAATTTATTCTTTTGCCAACGTAGATGTTTTTCTGCCTGGTCTGTTAATTTTAGATCAAGTTGTGTGCGCAGGAAGTCCCTCGCTTTTTTGAGGGGTGCTGTGGGGTTAGCTTTCCACTCGGCTTCTGCTAGCTCAAGCTTAGTGGTTAATTCTGTGATATCTTTTTGTTTTTGTTTTTTCTTATGTGAAGCCAGGCCTATTATGCGCCCTCGTATGGTGACCTTCAATGCTTCCCATAACGATATTGGGGACGAGACAGATTCCTCATTTATGTCAATATATTCTGTTATATATGTATGTATTTGTTCTAGGGTGGAAGTATCTGATAAAAGGGAATCATTCAGTCTCCATTTAAAGCTTGATTTCCTTGGGATTAGAGAGGTAAAATGAACAAGTAGTGGGCTATGGTCTGACCATGGAACCGTTAGAATCTTAGCTCTGGATACATTTGACAAAAGGTGCTGATGAAGAAATAGGTGGTCAATACGACAGAAGCTGCCGTGTGGGTTCGAGTAGAATGTATAATCTTTTGCAGAAGGGTTTAATTCTCGCCATGCATCGCATAGACTCTGGGTTCGAAATAAGGTCTGTATGGATGAGGGTTGTGGTGCTCCTGGTGATGATGTGGATGCCTGGGTTAATGGACGGGACCTATCTAAACTTTCATTAAGTACTGCGTTAGTGTCGCCGCATAATATCAGAGTGCCTTCACAGTGGCAGTTAATTACCTGAAGTAGGTGCGATAAAAACCTCTCCTGGAAGGTGTTGGGAGCATAATAGGAAACCAGTGTAACCTTGGTATCATGTAATAAGCCCACTAGTAGTACGTATCTGCCCGTTGGGTCTAAAATTTGCTTTAGGCATTTAAAGGCAAGGCCTCTGCGAAAGGCAATAGTCACCCCCCTCACTTTCTCACGCGCCGCAGAATGGAAGGTTAATGGGTAATGGCCGCTCAAGTAGGAGGGGCGAGAGGACACAGAAAATCTCGTTTCCTGTAAGCAGACAATGTCAGCTTTGCAGGATTTATAATAGCGGAATGCTTTAGATCTTTTTTGTGCAACGTTAAAGCCTTGTACATTATGGAAAATAATGGTTAAGCCGTCATGGTTAGATATTGTAGCCATTGGAAAGTTTTAAGATCAGAGATATTTGTAGCTCGGATTTTAGAGATGATTTGGAGTCTCCAGGGGTTAGTTCAAGGAACTGAGGGGAGAAGAGAGAGAGGAAGAGTGAAAGTAGAGAGAGAGAAAAGGATTTGAAGATTACAAGAAGGTGCGTCCCTCTGGAAGGAGGCCAAACAGAGGGAGGCCATACACATTCGGAACTTGGTTCATCCCATATTCGATGAGCATGGGAGGGACCAAAAATTCTCCTGGTTACAGCCAGGAGCAACACCGTCAACATGGCGGGGGGGAACAAATGGTCCCCCTCAGCCGCATAGTTTGCATTTCACATTTTGATTACCAATAATTGCCACTCAAAAAAAAAAAAAAAAAAAAAAAATAAGAAAAAGAGGAAAGCAGACAAACCCTTAGAAATAGACCACAGAGGGCCAGTGACAATCAAACAAAATTACGGTTAAACTTAGTAAACCAAAAACCTATGAACGTCACAGTATTTAGGCCAACTTTACAAAACATTTAGTATCAGGGGCTAGGTTTATAAATCCGGTGAAGTGAGATGGCGTAAATAATATAAATCTAGGCCCAGAGTAGAATAAGCAATTTGGAGCTCATAGCCCTTCAGGTGCTTAATAAGTATGTTAAGGTAACCCCTGAATTCTTGAATCCATTGCTGATGGGCCCCAGCAAAAACATAGAGCAACTGTAATACTATAATAAGTCTATATATTAAGGTGAAAGAACTTTAACAAGAAAAGTCAGGACTTGTAAATGGAGTGTCCAGCAGAGCTCCATCTGCTCCATATCTAGATATGGAGGAATAGTGTGTTTCAGAGAGGAAGAGCTCATTGAAAATTCAGCCTGGGTCAGAGAGACGTAATGGAGATTGCGAGTTTCCATTTCTTCTTGAGGAGGTTCGCCGGGGTTTGACTGTCTCCCATCCAGGTGTAGAGCTTGCGGAATGTTGACTGCGCGCTGGGGAGCTCGGCAGGGTACTCAGTTTGAGCAGATCAAACTTCTTTTGAGCCTCCTCTGGTGTGGAGACCGCTACTTGTTTGCCATTATAGGTGAAAATCAGTTTAAAAGGGAACCCCCATTTGTATCTCACGCCATGAGAGTTAAGAATCTGAAGAAAAGGCTTCATTGCACGGCGGCGCTGAACCGTGGCGGGCGCTAAATCTGTAAAAAGCTGATAGTCATAGCCTTGAAATTTTAAATCTCCTTTCTCTCTGGCTGCTCGCAACAAAGCCTCTTTTGTATTATAGAAGGTTAGTTTCACAATGATGTCTCATGGGGGGCCGTTCGGCTTGATCGGGGTGAGAGCTCTGTGGATCCGGTCGAATTCTAGCCTTTCAATAGGCAAGGTATGATCAAGTTCCTGAAACATGGCAGTGATGGTGGAGTTTAGGTCAGTAACTGTCTCTGGGATACCCCGGATTCTCAGGTTCCCCCTCCTAGCTCTGTTTTCAAAGTCTTCCATCTTAAGTTGGGAAGAACTGACATCTGCTTGCACTATTGTAATGTCCTTTTCGTGTGCATCTAGGACCACATTTGTTTTGTCCATTCTGCTCTCTAGGTGGTTAATACGGGCCCCGAGATCTCTGATCTCCAGCTTAAGCTGGGTTGTTATATGGGTAGAAGCCTCCTCTAGCCTGCGCTGCAGTATAGCTTCAAACTGTTCTAAGAGCGCTTGGTCATGAGTATTTTTTTGGGTACCTTTAGCTGTGGTCTTTGGTTGTTGTCTGCTTCTAGTAGCTGGTGTGCCTGAGGAGATAGAGCTGTCTTCAGACCTCTGCGTGGGAGAGCTGCCGCGCTGGCTTTGCCCGGACGCCATCTTAGGCCCTGTTATACGCGGGGAAGCTGGCCGGAGAGAGCTGGTGTGTTCGGGTTCCACTGTCGGGGAATGTCCACCGGGGTCCCTAGGTTAGCGGGGGTTAGTTCCGGTAGGTTTTAGCTGCTGTTCGTTGTCCGTGATGGCACTGTTGTGAGCTAGTGCTGTATGCGGAGGAGCTGGCCGGACGCCATCTTAGGCCTTGTTATGTGCGGAGAAGCTGGCCTGGGAGAGCTGATGTGCTCGGATTCCGCTGTCGGGAGTTGTGCACCGGGGTCCCCGGGTTAGCGGTGGTTAGTACCGGCAGGGTTTGGCTGCTGTTCGCTATCCGCAGTGGCAATGCTGTGGGCTAATGCGGCTGAAGGGTGCGGAGCAAGCTCAATGTGCTTCCATCTTGCTCGGCCGCTGGCCACGCCCCCCGGGGCTCCCCTTATTTTGAATGGGAGGCCCTATGGGTTCTAGTTCTTTCCCAGCATATATAACAGTATTATCTTTAACAGCATGATCCTTATATTTGGTTGAAGTTTAATTCTACAAATGGAATCAAGGAAGACACCTCCCCAATTTGATTCATGTTAATTAAAGAGCTTCAAATGTACTTTAAATACAAATCTCAGTACAACTTTATATGTGCTTCCTGTTCATTAGTTCAGTGTCATCTAACACTTGCCAAATGTACATTTTTTAAAATATACAATAAACAAAGTTTTTAATGTGTGTGATTAAAAAGCAGCAAAAAATACAAATAATAGACTAATCACCAAATATTAAATGTGTGGTTTGTTAGCACAGGTGCCAGCACTGGTAATACAAGGAAGAAACACCAAAAATAGAAAGAAGAGCCAAAACCAGTATATGCTGCTCAAAACTGTGCCTTTATTAAGGACGTATCATAAAACCACACATCCACTATTGGTGAAAGTGTGAGACAATGCAAACATTTAGAAAATATTGTGAATACAATCAAATGTGCTGTACCTTTCCAGAAACAGTAGGAGAACCACTAAAAGTAGCGTAGATCAAATAAAATGGAGTAAAGTGAGGCTAGATGTCACAACCACTTCTCTGACTAGAATAAAACTACGTATAGTCATATATCTATGGTGACCGCCTAGATAGAATAATCCCCCATGAGGAGACATGGAATGACTAGAAATCTGTTATATGTGGTCATAACCACTCACAGAGTGTAATGGGCATGACCAATATGATCCAAAATATTATATAATAAAGCAGTATGCCTCTATGAGGCTGCATAAGATTTGTGTGTGCTTTGAAACCACCTACACCAATACACTGCGAGGAAACCAATAGTAGGAATTATGATAGTAAGGTTATAACCACTCACCGTGGATTGTAGGCGTTGCAAAAAATACAAGCCTGCGTTGTAAGAAAATGCTATCCTGATCATCCTTGTAATAGAAAGGAAGTAAAGTAACAGGTGTGCCCTTATGAAAGCTACCAAGTATGTGAGTATGCACAGCCAATGCCCCATGGACCACAGTCAGATCTCCATTAATGTAAGTTCTCGGAGGCAGACCTCCTGTCAGTGAAAGGAAAAAAAAACACACCTGAACTATTGCTACCCAGTAGCACAGCCGAGCTGAACCTTCCTGCTACCTCACAGTACAGCCAGTCCTCTTTCATTAAAAGCAGACCTCAGCATGCACTGCTCTGCAGCAGAGCCAGAGTCTCCTTTTTATTGTTACACGTTTTTATCTGACTCAGATGAGGGTTGTGAACTTTCCCACCTAGTAACTGATGATTTTTAGAATACAGTGTAGGTTTGCCAGGACTGATGGTCATGTCTAGGAGAACTCATGGAGAAGCATATGATTTGTTTGATTAGCTGGGATTACATCCTGCTTTAGCACGTGATCATGACTAGTAATCAGACACTTACATATCTATCACATGACCAAACTGATCACGTGCTTCTGCATGAGGTCTCCTAGACATGACCATCACTCTTTGCCAGATCAATTTGCCAGAAATTTACGCATTAAACCAGTAACACGTAAAAATGTATGTGTTAATGTTCCTGCACTAGCGGGAATGCGTAAAAATGTACGCAATGCTTCCCGCCGACCTCCGAGGTCGGCAAGCTGCCAGCAGGGGACTGGAGCAGCGGTGAGTGACTACGAGGGCACAGGATGGCTGCATGGGGCTGGTAGAAGCCCCAGGTAAGTGAAACTCATTTTTTTTATTTTGCTTGAACCTTCCCTTTAAATTCTCCACCCTTTTGCAGCTCTAGCAAATCAAGCCCATTGTATGTACTGCAAATCAATAACACATATATAACTTTTTAACATTTAAGACCTGGAAGTACGTATGTAATCTAATAGTATGTTACAAAAATGTGTGCTTTGATGGTAGAATTCCTTCAAATGCATACATTATTTTGGCATAAACTGAAATGTACAGTGGATGTAAAACTGAATATCTTACCATAATATTCAGCATTGTACTGCCTGGAATTATGTGAAAGCTAATTTAATCTGCAGTCATCAGCATACTTGCCAGTGTTGTGTAATGCTTAGTCATACATGTTTTGAGTCTTCATGCAGATGTAGGCATGATTCCATAATGTGCCTTGTTGCTATCGTATTACAAAGTCTGCCACCAGCTCTTCAGGAGGGAAAGCTAGCAATAACCCAACTGTTGCATTGTTAGGCTACGTTTCCACTATAGCGTGACATTTTCGCCTGCAAAAAGTCGTATAAGATTTTTTCTGATTGGTGAAAATTTGTAAATTTTTACACGTTTTAATGCGAATTTTCGTACGCGAAAATTTGCATTAGTTAAATATAACTTAATCTGCCTAGTAACAGCTTAGTCATGACTGCTGACAACTTCCTGTAACCATGGATCTAATGCAAATTTTTGGGCAAGTAATGCAAAAATTTGTATTGCCTATACAAAGCATTGTACACGAATTGTACGCGATGTCTGAAAAAATTACACAGGACCTCAAATTTTTTTCACGCGTACCAACGCTAACGAAAATTCGCATTGAATGGAAACAGCCCCCTTCGCTACCATTAGTTGCAAAATCAATGTGAATTTTCTGAGAGAAAAATCTGACACAAAACGCACAAGTGGAAACCAGTTAGTGATTTGTGATTTGTAAGTATGTGTATTTGGGAACAAATAGCAGAAAATCACAAAATGCATTGTTTTTGTGCTTTCTGCAACCCAATTTCAGTCAAAGCTTTTATTTATATTCTGATTGTATGAAGAGAATTAAAAACTTTCCCGGGTTGCTTATTATGTCCCAGTTTTGGACGTTTGCTTATTATGTCCCAGTTTTGGAAAATGTCCCCCTCCTTTCTTTCCTGACAGGACAAATGAAAATGAGTACCGTAATAAGCTCTACCAAGTTTTCATTGTCGTCTGCTACTTTCTTTCTGGGTGACAATTAGGTATTGAAGTACAGCCCAAGTAGTCACTCGGTCAGAAAGTGAGCAGCGTTCTCCTCAAAAAGAAACACGCACAGCAGAACAAAAAGACAAAGGCTCTGGCCCCTCATTTCCCATTACTAATCAAAGCATTTTCTGGTTTTTAATTAGGCATCCATTGCTGCAAAAATAATCCTTTTGTTATTTTTTACTTTTTGACACACCATCCTTGTCAGATATATAAATTCAAACATGAACCTTACACTGACAATGTATCCTGTCCTTAAAGAGACACTGAAGCGAGAAAAAATTATGATATTATGATTTGTATGTGTAGTACAGCTAAGAAATAAAACATTAAGATCAGATACATCAGTCTAATTGTTTCCAGTACAGGAAGAGTTAAGAAACTCATGTTGTTATCTCTATGCAAACAAGCCATTAAGCTCTACGCTCTACAACTTTCAAAGTCGTGGAGAGGGCTGTTATCTGACTTTTATTATTTCAACTGTTATTGAACTATTTACTTTTTCTCTGCCAAAGGAGAGGTCATTAGTTCACAGACTGCTCTGAAAGAATCATTTTGAATGCTGAGTGTTGTGTAATCTGCACATATTATAGAATGATGCAATGTTAGAAAAAACACTATATACCTGAAAATAAAAATATGAGAATATTTTCTTTGCTGCTAATCTTCTAGTAATTATTCATAGTACACAACCAATTCATTATATCATATATTTTTTTTCGCTTCAGTGTCTCTTTAAGCCCAGGTGTAACAAGCTGCCTTCTGGTATGAGGTATGAGTCTGAGGGAAGTGGAAGCATAGCAAAACGTGGAACTGAACTGAGCTGAGGCCACAATGACAAAATGTACCTGGGTTAACAGAGACCTTGTCTGAGCACAGAAGTGGAGCCTTGGTTTGTGAAATAGGATTGCAGGCAGCTTGCAGGACCCGACTGTAAGCAGCAGGGTTACACGTATAAGTTTGTGCTACCTATCATACGTTGTTAGACTATCCCCGAGGAGTTGTTTTACTATATAAATAAGCTATAGCTACATCAAAACTACAGTGCTGTGGAAATCATGTTAATTATGTTAATGAAAAGTAATACTTAAACGGTAAACAAGCATCCTTTTCAGTGAGCATTACATACTTTCCAGCTGTTTTCTCTGTAAAGCCCAAAATTAAGCTCATTTTATTAGCACATTTGCTAGTACAAAGCTGCAGTCACTTCCTCCCTAGTGACTGACAATACCCTTTTTTAGAGTTGGGTTGACTGCATTACTATGAATACCACATAACTGCAGGTAGGCTGTGTTCTTCAAAGGGAATGGAGCAGGAGCAAGGAGGCAGCAATGCTGTCTTGGTGAAGAGCTGGAGATGGGTGATCAGCTGCAAGAGGTACCTTACCTTAATCTTTTTAAAGTTATAATGCACATTTTCTAACATTATTAACTAGCAAATGCTTTAATAAATTACTGTATGAACCTAAATTGTGGACATTTTCAACACAGTCCTCTGGGAGAAAACATAACATTATACCTACCTCCCCAGGGAGCCTTTCTTTGGCCACCATGCACTTCTCTTTTGATTGGGACCCTTCATATTTCCATACACTATGGTTCCAATATTAAAGATCTACAGGCTGCCTCCTCCAAGATGGCTACTGTGTCCTGTCTCTAACAGAAACCTGCACTATAGGATGGTAAAGGGAGTTGCCTTAATTGACAGATAGGCTTTCCAATTACCAGTGAGGTGTTCAGAAGTTGCAGAAACAATGGTCCTGAAAGCACTTTATCAGTTGAAGAAGTGAACACACGCTGATCTATGATGTGCACGTATGTATAAAATGTGCTCCTTTTTGCTGGGCACGAATACCTCAAGATCCCAGCACTGCTTCCATTAGTCCATATAGAGCTTGTCCAACAGTGATGAGGTCAGAGTGCATTATTATAAACTAACCTCTATGTAGAGATGCTTTTGTACTGTTTTAGGTCTTGACCGAATTTGTGTATTCTTGGTCTTGTGACAGGAAGTGTGGAAATATGCCCAACGGAGGCACAGGTAACAGTGAAATGTTGAAGGAAGTTCTATAGTTTCTCACACTCTATCCAAAACATAAAGGTTTGAGGAAAGTGCTTGGCAGGATACCTTCATGCTGTTTTTTTGTTAATCGTTTTTTTCCAGCATATTGTGGACTCTCTAGTAATTATACAATCAAAAATGGTGACGTTTGTCTTTTTCTATGAAAATGTATTCTTTGCATAGTTTCTAAAATAAGCGAGAAAACACTGCCTTGTTTGTATAAAATGTATGATACTGAACTACTGTTTTTCCAAGTACTGATGTATCTGTAAATTGTAATTAATTGTAATTACTACAAAATTACATGACGTCAGCTGCTAATAACACATTCATTAATAAAAATTCAAACTATTACTCTTCACTTTTTTTTTTTTTTTTTCTTTTTTTTTCGGTATTGATGTTGCGGAAGAAACTGCCATTCACTACATTTGTACAAATGAAACTTTTTTTTTTTGCAATTATATTCTTTATCTTCTTAATTATTGTTGATGCTTTTTCCTGTCTGTTGCTTAGAATGTTTAAGTTCCCTGCTATGGATTTATGTTATTTTCCACCAAGCAGCAAAACATTAAGTGGCAGACAATACTGCAAGTTTACTACTAGGGCTTGTTTATAAAGGTGTGAACTATAAATTAGGCCTTTTTTTCTCAAGCCTGATTGATTCATCATTTCACACTAATTAGGAAAGAAGTGACACACGCTAAATCCTGTATTCTCACTTCATTACTCGAGATGATCTCTTTCCAGACTAGAATTATGCTGGCAGATCTTCATACTTGCTTCCCAGTGATAGTCAATGTATTGTGTAATGGGAGTTAAGGGAAACTGCAGCACAACCAAAAATTCAGGTTAGAGAGTTTATGTGAAATGAATTGCAGAATTATGGTTGTAAATTGCAGGAAACATCTCCTGGGAATAATGCATAGTAAACAATCAAATTAAATAAAATAGGTTGTTATTTTGTTACTTAGCTTTCATCGTGAATGCAGGATTGGCATCCTTTCTTTCTTACAGGTCAAGCCAATTCAATGCACTCCAGTTTAGTTTGACCCCAATTCCCAACTTTAAATGGCCAGTTCAGATCACCACTAAATCCTGCTGTGAGTCGGAATTAAAGGGGCAACAATCTGAGTTTTCAGCTGAATTAAAGAGGGTAGGTCTATGGCTCCCTAAGCAATTAGAGTAAGTATTTGGCCTTGTTACTTTATTAGAAGCTACTGTAGAAAGGTCTGCATAGAGGACATATATGTTTGCAGCAGGACATGAGCCTAATAAATATATATTTATGTTCCGCCTAACACTATTGAAACAAATCACTATATAACTTGACTTAGCAGTGTTAAAGTGAAAGGTGCGAGATATACTGTATGTTACCTCAGATTCCTTATATAGTATATTTTTTAGTTTTAGCAGCAACAAAACTGGAATAGTAGAGCTCCACTGGCCAAATACTGTATACACAAGAGTATGCAATATGTTTTATCATGTTAAGGACGTTAAGGACATCAGCAATCCTGTGCCACTTAGCTATTTATTTGATTACATTTAGTCCAATGGTCTTTGTCCCGAAATACTTTAGGCATGATTATAACAGGTACAATTTAGAAATTTCAAAAACAGTCCCCCACAAATAACCAGATAATACCAAGAGTCCTTTTCCTTCTTAAGGCCCATACACACGGGGCACAACTGTCGCCACAAACACGTGGCGCGCGCAGGTTGCGGCGAGAGGTCCTCCGTGTGTATGAGGTGCGCACCCCGAACTGTCGCCGGAGACAGCAGTTGCCGTGCGATTGAAAAGTTCAATCGCCTGGCAACATCTGTCTCCGCAACTGTCGCTAATCCGCCATGTGTATGCAGACTAGCAACAGCTACTCACACACTGCCAACGGAGCTTCGGGACGTACCTTCGGCGACAGCTTCCGCCGCGGCAGAGACGTGTAGACAGCGGTCGCTCAGGCGGAGCTGTTGCCAAGCTGTTGCGCACACATCTCCTGTGTGCTAGCAACAGCAACGGCCGTAGCCCATGTGTATCCAGCTTAAGGCAACCAATTAATAGCAAGATCAGTTCCCTAAATATAGCCACTGATAGTGGAATGGTGCTGTAGCTGGGAAGGCCATGGTCTCATGTTCACCATCATGCATTTGTGCACATTTACATCAGTTGATACTTGTCCGCGTATATTTTTTTCTGGATGGATACACCCATACTAGCAAACATGCCCCACTGAAATATGGGGAGGCACATGTATCATGATAGGTCATGTCACCCAGTGGCTTGCCACCTTGTTCAAGCTGCTCTTCACCACACAGCAGTTGCTAGGTAATAATAATGGTATACCCTGTTTTTACCAGTCCCTGGTGTTTAAATGAGAACACTGCAGCCTTGTTCACATTGATAGTCAGCGCGGTCATCAATGTTCAATTAGTACTTTTTTATTCCAGCATCTTCAGAAATATAACAATGGTTACATAAGAGCTAGCATCCACAATCTTTCGAGAAGGGCCTCCTCTCTTTATGAAGTGAACCGATGCAGGTTGGAGAAAACAGCAGAATAAGGCCATGGAAAACTGTAACCCTGGCCATGTACTGCAGCGAGCAGGTTCGTCTAGATGCACATGCCACATTTGTCTTGAAAGATTGTCTTGCAAAGATATGGAAATAGTTTTTGTATCAACAAACTTGACAAATAGCTGGAAGTATTGTTTAGGCCTTAGAGACCTTTTAGCACAGGAGTGCAGTATGTTTTTTTTATTTTGACAGTACATTTTTTGTTGTATGAATATAACAGTTTCTTTGTGTACAGTTTATTTCTTCACAGGCATGAAGGCAAATTTCCAGGATGTTTTATGATCCTTTTTCCCCACTCATCTCAGTTCCCAAACATCACGCTCCTCTGATATAATAATCATGTAAGTACTGTATTGCAGAACCCACAATAATGTGCCTAGGATGGGCTGTTCCACTGTGTGGACTGCTGGGTATCCTAGGAGCCGGGCAATTCAGGCATTGGCGTCAATTCATCAAAGGCTGTATGATAAAGAAAAAACAAGTCAGGAAAATACCGCACTCAGTATATTAGACTTTTTTTGTTAATTCATCAATATCATCACAGGTGCGGTATAAGTTCGGTAATTTACCGAAATACTATGCTTCAATTCACAAAAACCTGTTTGGTCTCTGTGTTGTTACATGCTGTACCTGCAGCGACGGCATGTTTTGTTATACTGCCGCTGCTCGATCTGAATCTGTCTATTAGTCTTTAACATTTTATTTAATTGCCACAGCTTAGATGAACTTCAGGAGACTTTAAACATGCCCTGCTTATGTGATTTCCCCACTAGCTCCTCTCCATCTTCAAACAGGAACCTAAGGGGTTGAACGGCCGCAGGGAAACCTCTTTTGTTCCGATCTCTCTGCATACTGCCTGGGGGTAGAAAAGCTGGACACTCCGGAGAAGGCTTCGGATCCTATCTCGGGGACTTTCAGGAGACAGGGGCTGTTCCTATTGGCTCTGTGCTCCTGTCAGTTATGGGTATATCCACATGAAAGGCATTTGAAGCTGGTTTTCAACAGATAAGAGCTGCCAGTAATTAGAGAACATGTTTCTGGGCTTTACCGCTTGCTCTGATCATCATGAATTGACATTTGCTGACGTGTTGGAGGTGTTTACCGCACAAGTCGGTAATTTACCTCACTGCTCTGTAATTTCATCTTGCCATGCGGTAACAGCCTTGATGAATTGACATTTTACAAAATTCTCTGTAAACTCAGCTGTTTTCAGTATTACCGAATGATTGAATTGATGCCATTGCTTTCTCTCAAACTACCATTGTGGGAGGAGGGCGAGTGGCTGTCTGGCTTAGGCTGGGGTCATGTCTTGCATCCACAGAAAACAACTGCAATTTTCTGCAGACAATTTTGTGCATATAGTGTCCATTTTACCTCACCCTTCACCCACCATAGACCTCTGGCACACACACACAGGACTTCATTTATCACTAGGCACTGTAGGCTCGAGCCTACAGCCATCATGTGCTGCAGAGGTGGACAGAAGCAGTGGCACACATACCCCGCCATGTGCTGCAGAGGTAGCCAGGAACAGCGGCGCACATACTCCTCTCGAGTCATGTCACCCCCCCCTCCCGCACGCACCCATTATGAGCGGACCAGTTTGCATCCGCTCGATACATCTATGCTGGTAGATGCGTACTGGCAGCGGGAGCGGGAAAAAGGCCTTCCCTCGGCCGCCTCCTCTTCCATCAATCAGGACCGGATGTGTCTATAGCCAGTGCTGTGCAGTGGTCGCTTCTAAAGGTGCGTACGCACGCACTACGGCCGCCAACGATGGGTCCGTCAGACCCTCCCGCGACGCTGACTTTCAGGCGACAGTAGCGTATGTGTACGCACTGTCGGCGGACTGATAAGGCTGTTTCTGAGCGATCCGCTCAGCTCAGCTTTATAGCTTTTAAAGGATAATAGTAATAATAATAGTCTGACATTTATATAGCGCTTTTTTCCTGTTGGACTCAAAGCACTCAAGAGCTGCAGACACTGGGACGCGCTCGAGAGGCCACCCTGCAGTGTTAGAAAGTCTTGCCTTGAACTCCCTACTGAATAGGTATTGACCCTAGCCAGTATTCGAACCCTGGTCTTCCATGTCAAAGGCGGTGCCCAGCCTGTATAGCCTCTTTAAGGGATTGGGGGTACATTCTGCAGTAGCAGGTTTATAGCAATATATATATATTTTTTTTTTTGAGGGGGGGGGGGGGGGGTAAAGCAGTGTGTCTGGTTACTGGGCAGCAGAGAAGAATTAACATGAAACGGGGCCCTAGGCAAGATTGTAATTCCCCTGCTGACCACCTGGCTTCTTTTATAAAGTAAGATGGGGAACAAGGGGCAGAACAGGTGTCAGCCAGGTCTCTGGAAACCAATTAGGCCCTAGGTAACTGCCTAAGTTGCCTTGAACATGATCCAGCTCTGGTGGGCAGATGCACAGGTTACTACAGGGGGATTTTAATAATGGGTTATAAAGGCTCATACACACACTATAAAAATGCAGCCAAAGTGATCATTCTGAGAGGTTTCTACCAAGACTCTAACACATGTACATTCATACTGTGGTGTACACCAGATCACTAAATGGTGAATAAGGGAATTGTTTTTGACCTGTTACCCTCCCCTCCAGAGGCTGACTATTCATCACCCATCATCACCCCACTACTCTCCAGCCAAGTAGTCTGTCTGTATAGCGTTTATGCCCTGAACTATTGCACTAATGATCACTGCACAATAGTGTACACACGTTTAGAGGGTTTATTCATGCCTGCAGTGCTTTCTCAAATCAATGATTATCAGCTGTTTAAAGATGATACAAATTCTAGGCGCCTAAAAAAAAGGGTGCAGAGGTTTGCCACTAGTAGAATCTCGCTAAAATTTATGATATTTTCAGTTGCATAACTACAAACCATGAGGCCCCCCAGCAAAACTTTGATGGGGCCCTCCAGAGTTCACACTATTTCTATTGTGTACACCTGGGGCCAAGGGTCTTGAAACAATTGTGGACATCATACCCATAACAAGTGTAGCCACAACAACACCTGATCTGAAGGAGGACCCCTTTATCAAAGGGAGTAAAATAGTAGATGGGGCCCCCTTACAGCTTTTGGCCCTACTGTGGTTGCAGGGGCTCCACCCCTGTAGTTACGCTCCTGGATACCGATATTTTACTATGGCTAAACCTAACCCTATTCTCACACAGAACCCTCCATCTACCGATGCTTAACCCTAAGACCCCCCTGGTGGTGGCTAAAGGTGCGTACACACGCACTACGGCCGCCAACGACGGGTCCGTCGGACCCTCCCGCTGGGTGGACTTTCAGGCGACAGTAGTGCGTGTATACGCACTGTCGGCGGACTGATAAGGCTGTTTTGGAACGATCCGCCGTCGTTGGAGGCCGTAGTGCGTGTGTACCATGGTGGTGCCTAACCCTAAGACCCCCCCCCCCCCCCCGGTTGTTCCAAACCTTAAGACCCCCCTAGTAATGCCTAACCCTAAGACCCTACCTGGTGGTGCCTAGGCCCCCTGGTGGCACCTAACCCTAAACAACCCCTGAAACCATTACTCCCCCCTCTACCGCAAAGCTGCAATATGTGGCAAAAAGGTAAATTGAGGCACCTCATGGAATGCGCAAACCCTGGCGCCGATATTTTAAATGTTTGCCGGTAATCAGGCACTGAGGCTTACCTACTTTGGTTCATCATTGCTAATTGGGTGCCTCTAGACACCTTAAATATACCTTTTTTCCCGCATATCGTGGCCATTATAAAAGTTGTGAATTGCGGGAAAGAAGGTAAATTGAGGTGCACGATATCAGCCCTTGACGAGCGTCCAAATTTCCTTTCTTTGCTGCTAATGGCGGCTTTTATAATGGACACCTATGGTGGCTCCATTTTTTTCCAAAAGGACTCCTGCACCCTTTTTCCTGCTTGGCTCTACCTATGCATCTCGTTTATACCATATTGGAGTGGTCTGTTAGTAGGACTGAGATTGTAACATTCAAAATCATGATTCCTATCATTTGTAGTGGAATTTGTGTACTAGGTAAAGAATCCTGTAGAAATTAACACATTTGAGACGGTTATTTGGCGGCTGTTGTTTTTCTCTACCACAGATAATCCATTTGGATGCTAACAATATGAAATATGCCTAAATGTTTATTAGCTGGCTTGATTTTTTTCTCGTAAACATCTGTGAGTGTCCAATATCTGCAACCGCCAGCAGGGCCGGCGCTACCATTAAGGCAAAGGAGGCAGCTGGGACCAGGGCCCCAGAGCTTGTAGGGCCGGGGCCCCCAATGGCTACAAGAGGAAAAAAAATTAAGAATCGGCCTTATAGTTTTTGAGAAAATCGATTTTAAAGTTTCAAAGGAAAAAAAACACATTTAAAATCCTGCCGACTTTAATGGTTAATAGCAAATCCACCTTAAATGCTAGAAACTAGTGTTGGGCGAACATCTAGATGTTCGGGCCGAACAGGCCGAACATGGCCGCGATGTTCGGGTGTTCGAGCCGAACTCCGAACATAATGGAAGTCAATGGGGACCCGAACTTTTGTGCTTTGTAAAGCCTCCTTACATGCTACATACCCCAAATTTACAGGGTATGTGCACCTTGGGAGTGGGTACAAGAGGGAAAAAAATTAGCAAAAAGAGCTTATAGTTTTTGAGAAAATCGATTTTAAAGTTTCAAAGGGAAAACTGTCTTTTAAATGCGGGAAATGTCTGTTTTCTTTGCACAGGTAACATGCTTTTTGTCGGCATGCAGTCATAAATGTAATACATATAAGAGGTTCCAGGAAAAGGGACCGGTAACGCTAACCCAGCAGCAGCACACGTGATGGAACAGGAGGAGGGTGGCGCAGGAGGAGAAGGCCACGCTTTGAGACACAACAACCCAGGCTTTGCATGAGGACAAGAAGCGTGCGGATAGCAGTTTGCATTTTGTCGCCATGCAGTCATAAATGTAATACAGATGAGAGGTTCAATAAATAGGGACCGGAAACGCTAACCCATCACAGATGTTCATTGTTCATGTTACTTGGTTGGGGTCCGGGAGTGTTGCGTAGTCGTTTCCAATCCAGGATTGATTCATTTTAATTTGAGTCAGACGGTCTGCATTTTCTGTGGAGAGGCGGATACACCGCCGATCTGTGACGATGCCTCCGGCAGCACTGAAACAGCGTTCCGACATAACGCTGGCTGCCGGGCAAGCCAGCACCTCTATTGCGTACATTGCCAGTTTGTGCCAGGTGTCTAGCTTCGATACCCAATAGTTGAAGGGTGCAGATGGATTGTTCAACACAGCTACGCCATCTGACATGTAGTCCTTGACCATCTTCTCCAGGCGATCGGTGTTGGAGGTGGATCTGCACGCTTGCTGTTCTGTGTGCTGCTGCATGGGTGTCAGAAAATTTTCCCACTCCAAGGACACTGCCGATACCATTCCCTTTTGGGCACTAGCTGCAGCTTGTGTTGTTTGCTGCCCTCCTGGTCGTCCTGGGTTTGCGGAAGTCAGTCTGTCGGCGTACAACTGGCTAGAGGAGGGGGAGGATGTCAATCTCCTCTCTAAAGTCTCCACAAGGGCCTGCTGGTATTCTTCCATTTTGACCTGTCTGGCTCTTTCTTCAAGCAGTTTTGGAACATTGTGTTTGTACCGTGGATCCAGAAGGGTATAAACCCAGTAATTGGTGTTGTCCAGAATGCGCACAATGCGTGGGTCGCGTTCAATGCAGTCCTAGGCCGAAGAGGTCATAGCCTAGGGCCACAAAACCTGTTTATTTGGGCAATTTCAATGGTGGCGAGTCTGACGTACATAAATCGCAGCAATGGCCGTTAGCAACGTCTGAATCTCACGAAATGTCTCATGCAGGTAGAAGACATATTGTTAGACTTGGGCTCCAAAGATGGGTTCCCTACATCTCTGCAAACCAGAGTTACAGGGCTCCAAATTTGGTAAAATCCCCCATAGGCTTTCATTGGGCCTCCTATTTACAGTTCCAAAATCTCACATCTTTTCAAAGGGCAATTACTCAGCAGTGGCAAATTTTCTAGCATTGTAGGGACCCTTAAAGGGAACATGACTGGTGAGTTTCGGGCCCCTAGGCCGAAGAGGTCATAGCCTAGGGTCACAAAAACCTGTTTATTTGGGCTATTTCAATGGTAGTGATGGTGACGTACATAAATCTCAGCCATGGCCGTTAGCAACGTCTGAATTTCACGAAATGTCTCATGCAGGTAGAAGACATATTGTTAGACTTGGATTCCAAAGATGGGGTCCCTACATCTCTGCAAACCAGAGTTACAGGGGTCCAAAATTGGTAAAATCCCCCATAGGCGTTCATTGCCTCCCTATTTCACTTTCCAAAATCTCACATCTTTTCAAAAGGCAATGGCTCAGCAGTACCAAATTTTCTAGCATTGTAGGGACCCTTAGGGGGATCTTGACTGGTGAGTTTTGCCACTGCTGAGCCATTGCCCTTTGAAATGGTGTGAGATTTTGGAACGGTAAATAGGAGGCCCAATGAAAGCCTATGGGGGATTTTACCAATTTTGGACCCCTGTAACTCTGGTTTGCAGAGATGTAGGGACCCCATCTTTGGAATCCAAGTCTAACAATATGTCTTCTACCTGCATGAGACATTTCGTGAAATTCAGACGTTGCTAACGGCCATGGCTGAGATTTATGTATGTCACCATCACTACCATTGAAATAGCCCAAATAAACAGGTTTTTGTGACCCTAGGCTATGACCTCTTCGGCCTAGGGGCCCGAAACTCACCAGTCATGTTCCCCCTAAGGGTCCCTACAATGCTAGAAAATTTGGTACTGCT
This sequence comes from Hyperolius riggenbachi, assembly GCF_040937935.1. Lineage (NCBI taxonomy): Eukaryota > Metazoa > Chordata > Amphibia > Anura > Hyperoliidae > Hyperolius > Hyperolius riggenbachi. Next base: position 300,830,662 of record NC_090649.1, read on the forward strand.
GAGCCATTGCCCTTTGAAAAGATGTGAGATTTTGGAAAGTGAAATAGGGAGGCAATGAAATCCTATGGGGGATTTTACCAATTTTGGACCCCTGTAACTCTGGTTTGCAGAGATGTAGGGACCCCATCTTTAGAATCCAAGTCTAACAATATGTCTTCTACCTGCATGAGACATTTTGTGAAATTCAGACGTTGCTAACGGCCATGGCTGAGATTTATGTACGTCACCATCACTACCATTGAAATAGCCCAAATAAACAGGTTTTTGTGACCCTAGGCTATGACCTCTTCGGCCTAGGGGCCTGAAACTCACCAGTCATGTTCCCCCTAAGGGTCCCTACAATGCTAGAAAATTTGCCACTGCTGAGCAATTGCCCTTTGAAAAGATGTGAGATTTTGGAAAGTGAAATAGGGAGGCAATGAAAGCCTATGGGGGATTTTACCAATTTTGGACCCCTGTAACTCTGGTTTGCAGAGATGTAGGGACCCCATCCTTGGAATACAAGTCTAACAATATGTCTTCTACCTGCATGAGACATTTCGTGAGATTCAGACGTTGCTAACGGCCATGGCTGAGATTTATGTACGTCACCATCACTACCATTGAAATACCCCAAATAAACAGGTTTTTGTGACCCTAGGCTATGACCTCTTCGGCCTAGGGGCCCGAAACTCACCAGTCATGTTCCCCCTAAGGGTCCCTACAATGCTAGAAAATTTGCCACTGCTGAGCAATTGCCCTTTGAAAAGATGTGAGATTTTGGAACTGTAAATAGGAGGCCCAATGAAAGCCTATTGGGGATTTTACCAAATTTGGAGCCCTGTAACTCTGGTTTGCAGAGATGTAGGGAACCCATCTTTGGAGCCCAAGTCTAACAATATTTCTTCTACCTGCATGAGACATTTCGTGAGATTCAGACGTTGCTAACGGCCATTGCTGCGATTTATGTACGTCAGACTCGCCACCATTGAAATTGCCCAAATAAACAGGTTTTTGTGACCCTAGGCTATGACCTCTTCGGCCTAGGACTGCATTGAACGCGACCCACGCATTGTGCGCATTCTGGACAACACCAATTACTGGGTTTATACCCTTCTGGATCCACGGTACAAACACAATGTTCCAAAACTGCTTGAAGAAAGAGCCAGACAGGTCAAAATGGAAGAATACCAGCAGGCCCTTGTGGAGACTTTAGAGAGGAGATTGACATCTTCCCCCTCCTCTAGCCAGTTGTACGCCGACAGACTGACTTCCGCAAACCCAGGACGACCAGGAGGGCAGCAAACAACACAAGCCGCAGCTAGTGCCCAAAAGCGAATGGTATCGGCAGTGTCCTTGGAGTGGGAAAATTTTCTGACACCCATGCAGCAGCACACAGAACAGCAAGCGTTCAGATCCACCTCCAACACCGATCGCCTGGAGAAGATGGTCAAGGAGTACATGTCAGATGGCATAGCTGTGTTGAACAATCCATCTGCACCCTTCAACTATTGGGTATCGAAGCTAGACACCTGGCACAAACTGGCAATGTACGCAATAGAGGTGCTGGCTTGCCCGGCAGCCAGCGTTATGTCGGAACGCTGTTTCAGTGCTGCCGGAGGCATCGTCACAGATCGGCGGCGTATCCGCCTCTCCACAGAAAATGCAGACCGTCTGACTCAAATTAAAATGAATCAATCCTGGATTGGAAACGACTACGCAACACTCCCGGACCCCAACCAAGTAACATGAACAATGAACATCTGTGATGGGTTAGCGTTTCCGGCCCCTGTTTATTGAACCTCTCATCTGTATTACATTTATGACTGCATGGCGACAAAATGCAAATTGCTATCCGCATGCTTCTTGTCCTCATGCAAGGCCTGGGTTGTTGTGTCTCAAAGCGTGGCCTTCTCCTCCTGCGCCACCCTCCTCCTGTTCCATCACGTGTGCTGCTGCTGGGTTAGCGTTACCGGTCCCTTTTCCTGGAACCTCTTATATGTATTACATTTATGACTGCATACCGACAAAAAGCATGTTACCTGTGCAAAGAAAACAGACATTTCCCGCATTTAAAAGACAGTTTTCCCTTTGAAACTTTAAAATCGATTTACTCAAAAACTATAAGCTCTTTTTGCTAAAAAAATTTTCCTCTTGTACCCACTCCCAAGGTGCACATACCCTGTAAATTTGGGATATGTAGCATATAAGGAGGCTTTACAAAGCACGAAAGTTTGGGTCCCTATTGACTTCCATTATGTTCGGAGTTCAGCTCGAACACCCGAACATCGCGGCCATGTTCGGCCCGAACCCGAACATCTAGATGTTCGCCCAACACTACACGTGACCCGTTCGGCCAATCACAGCGCTCTTAGTTCGGCCATATGGCCGAACAGTTTGACCGAACACCATTAGGTGTTCGGCCGAACTCGAACATCACCCGAACAGGGTGATGTTCTGCAGAACCCGAACAGTGGCGAACACTGTTCGCCCAACACTACTAGAAACCCTAAATTTGCAGGATATGTTAAGGAGATCATTAGGAATAAGAGGAAAATACTATTTTTCAAAAAGTCAAAGGAGAAGAGAGAAGGGCACTGTTGCATAAATACCCTTTATTGTGACCGGGTCGACACACGGGTTACAGCAGTGGGGGAAGGAAAGTTGTCTGACAGCTGTTTCGCAAGGGTTAACCTTGCTTCATCAGAGACAGAGACATTTTTCAAAAAGACCTTATAGTTTTTGAGAAAATTGATTTTAAAGTTTAGAAGGAAAAAAGTATAGTTTTAAATGCAGTAAATGTAACTTTTAGTAGCAAACCTAACGGTAGTGTAATTTTACATGCATCAAACGAAAGCGCCATAAATTTCCTGATGGGGTTTCCAGGGGGGTCTATACGCAGCCGCAGCGCTTTGGCCAGGGATCGCTATACAGCCGCAATATGGCTGTATGAAGATCCCTGGCATTTTTTCCTATTTTCCCAATTTTTTTTTATGTTTAGTGTGGGAATTTTTTTAAAAAAAAAATTATGTGGGGTCCCCCCTCCTGAAACTTTTTAACTCCTTGTCCCCAATGCAGGCTGGGATAGCCAGAATGTGGAGCTCTGACCGATTGGGACTTCACACCCTGACTATATCAGCTGCAAAAAAGGTCTCCTAATGCTGATTTTTGTTCCGATGTATATGTTGGGGGGCCCCCAGGTTTATTTTGCCCTGGGGCCCCATTGTTGCTTAAACCGGCCCTGACCGCCAGCCAACAGTAGACAGTTGTTTTGTAAATTTGTGAAGGTTTTTTTAAGGGAGGACATATGATATAATAACAACAAGCTATAAGAGTTCATTTCCAGCATGTCATTTTCTTCATTTTCCCAGCAAATATCTCCTTTAGTTGGGTACATGTAGTGCTACTAGCCAATAGGTACTTGCTTACATGGTCAGTAACGATAATGGCCATAAGTGTTTTATGACTTTTGATTATAGGCTGGCAGATTGCTTCTTCATAATCATGGATACGGTAATAACCTATTCCCATCTATATAAAGGCAAGATACATTACAACAACACCACCAAATTATTGCTGTAAAACAGCCAATAGACATACCCTCCTCTTCTGAATGATCACTGCTGTATCTCTGCAGCTGCAATTTCCTGTGCCCTGAAAAGTAAATTGAATTCTCTAGTCACTTGCAGGTACAAGGATAGTATTGAAACTATTATCTTCATTTCAATGAATGGGGCAGTTGCCGGATTATGGGAAAATCGTATAGTGGTGCAATCTCTATTCAATTTTCCTGCCCTCCTATACTTTATGAAGGAGCTCCAGCACAGGCAAAATGCAGAAGTACGGCAATTGCAATCGATAAAAATCTCATTGTAAATGCATCGCACTCATCGAAATGTTTGCTGTGGATTCCATTAGTTTTATGTACCTAGCGTTTTGCGATCCACAAGCGATTGAAATTGGATTGTAAAATGCTGCTATTGGAAAAGGGCCCGCTGCCTATACATACATTCACTTGTATCTGACATACCCAATGACATTGTCATGGCCATGGTTAAAAACCCTTAGTGGAACCTTACCAAGCTCTTTACTTTTTAAAAATATAAATCTCCAATGGATCGCTCAGTATGTCCTCATAGCTCTGCCCCAGACTGTAATCTGAAACCTTGGTCATCACCAGTCCCTCACCATTATAACGTTAAACGATATGAATAGTTTGGTTTTACTTTACACCATGGATAGCCCGGAAACCCAACAGTTGAAAGAAAATAATGTTTACATTTATTAGTATAAAAAAAGAAAATCACAAATGCACAAGATACCTACAGTAATGTACAGTTTGTAAGAAATGTTGTCAAATAGACAGCAAATGGAGGAAGCACTCCAATTCCAACTGCACCAATAGGTAATTTGGCAATACTTCGAAATAACAGGATATTCCCTTAAAGTGGACCTGTACTCAAAACTTCCACCTTGCTCCAAAAGATGAGAAACAGCATAATAACCTTTAAAGAAAAATATATATTTGTTAGAGCTTACAGAACACCTGCAATAAATCTGCAGTGTCTACTTCCTGTTCTCATGGAAGCAGAATTTCTGCGCTGACACGGAGAGATCAAATAACACTTGTGATTACTTGCAGATGAGGGGTAATTAGACCGGCTCTTCTCTCCAAAAAACATACAGGGTGCATTTCTCTCTTTTCCTTCTGTCCTGTGCAAGAATTCAGGTCGAGCAACAATTGTGGACAAGCACCATCTAATGTAAGGTAATAAGAAGGTGAAGATAAGGGCAAAGGACTTACGTGAGAGGCCGGAGGATTGTGTGTGCGACCGCCACACGCCTTAAAGGGACTCCGAGCAGTGCAGAAACTATGGAAAGATAGTTTTCAACGATATATAAACGCCTTTTAGTTTTTGCAATTTTTGCGATTGAAATTGCGGCTGCCGCGATTTTGATCGTTAAAATATAGAAAACTAAAAGGCGTAGGGCGGCGGTTTATGTGTCGTTGGAAAGAGGAGACAGAGAGCTTCTAAATGGTATGCATCTTTCCATAGTTGCTTGTATTACACATGACGACTTTTCCCCAGCTCCATTCAGCTGCTGGCTTTGGGGAAAAGTCGTCCTGTATAATACAAGCAACTATGGAAAGATGCATACCATTTTGAAGCATTTGGATTATTGAATAATTGTTGTGTGCAAAACGTTGCTGTCACCGTTGGTGATTTTAATTGTTTTTAAATATGTTTACCGTTTCCAATAAAATTGTGATTTTTTATAAGTATTATTGATTGGTCTGTTGCTGCTTACATTGGGTGTTTTCTTTTGTCTTTGGTCAAAGAGTTTAGGTCCACTTAAACCCTTACTGATAACCATTATAAGATGATAGTTAACTTATAAAAGGGAACCAAGCACCACTTTTCTTTGCCTGTTTTTTAATAGCTATATGAGCTGCCATGTTCCCCCCTTCTTTTCTAGCTACCGATTTTTTTTATCCAGGAGGAGTTGTGAAGATAATATCCGTGACTTATGTAAACTCTTTGAAGCGCAGTGTTTTACCAACCCCTCCCCCCACCCCTTTAGCTCTCTGCTTAACTTTTAAATGTAAAAAGAAGAGGTAACCGTTTTTATTAATGGGTCACATTGTTGGCAAGCATAATCAATTGGCAAGCATATTTAATGTGCTATTGAGATGGCTTGAGTGCTAAAAATGATGCTCGTTTCACTTTAAATATCACTCTGTTCCCTTTTTAAAATACGAATGGAGATGGCAAGGCCTGGATATCCCAAGCTATTGCCAGATACACACATATGAGAACTGTCACCAGGCAGTGGTGGTTGGACCTCCATCTCTCTGGTGACAGTGAGAGGCCAGATTGAGAGTGGCAATTAGTGATTTCTGGAAACATGACATTAGTGCAAGTTAGTGAACTCCCCCTGACCCTGTTCACTTGTTCAGTACTGAAATGGTGCTGAAATGTAATGTTTGGGAGTATTTGGGTTTGAACACCAATACCAGTTTATACAGTATATACAATTACTGTATAAAGGGGAATCACACACACCTCTATGTGCTGCAGTTAGACACATAGAAAACATTTTGTAGCTTTTTTCAGTGAATAATATAATGCTGAACAGATTACCACCACTCATTCCTGCAGTAATGTCACAGATCATGCGCTAGGAAAATGTTCAGAACTACAATTCCTATTTTCCATAGCTAAATAAAACTTTTTGTACCTACACAGTATCCAATATATTTTTTGTATTCCACTCATCTGATATTTCATCTCATTAGCCATTTTCTGTATGATACATAGAAAAAGTAGTTGCTCTTAACCACTTGAGGACCTAGGGCTTTCTACCCCTTAAAGAGAGTCTGAAGCGAGAATAAATCTCGCTTCAGACCTCATAAATAGCAGGGGCACGTGTGCCCCTGCTAAAACGCCGCTATAGCGCGGCTTAACGGGGGTCCCTTCACCCCCAAATCCCCCTCGATACACCCGGGGAGCGCTTCCTGGTTGGGGCAGGGCTAACCGCCGCAGCCCTGCCCCACGCGCGTCTGTCAGCGCGTATCTCCACCTCTCCCCCGCCCCTCTCAGTCTTCCTTCACTGAGAGGGGCGGGGGAGAAGCGGCGATACGCCGCTGACAGACGCGACTGGAGGCAGGGCTGCAGCCGTTAGCCCTGCCTCCAGGAAGGGAAATTCTGCGACCTTTTTACGACACACTTTTGCGGGGGGTGGGTTGGGGGTGAAGGGACCCCCGTTTAGCCGCGGGATAGCGGCGTTTTAGCAGGGGCACACGTGCCCCTGCTATTTATGAGCTCTGAAGCGAGATTTATTCTCGCTTCAGAGTCTCTTTAAGGACCGGCCACTTTTTTTCCATTCAGACCACTGCAGCTTTCACGGTTTATTGCTCCCTCATACAACCTGCCACCTAAATGAGTTTTGGCTCCTTTTCTTGTCACTAATAAAGCTTTCTTTTGGTGCTATTTGATTGCTCCTGCGATTTTTACTTTTTATTATATTCCTCAAAAAAGACATGAATTTTGGCAAAAAAATGATTTTTTTAACTTTCTGTGCTGACATTTTTCAAATAAAGTAAAATTTCTGTATACATGCAGCGCGAACAATGTGGACAAACATGTTTTGGATAAAAAAAAACCCATTCAGTGTATATTTATTGGTTTGGGTAAAAGTTATAGCGTTTACAAACTATGGTGCAAAAAGTGAATTTTCCCATTTTCAAGCATCTATGACTTTTCTGACCCCCTGTCATGTTTCATGAGGGGCTAGAATTCCAGGATAGTATAAATACCCCCCAAATGACCCCATTTTGGAAAGAAGACATCCCAAAATATTCACTGAGAGGCATAATGAGTTCATAGAAGATATTATTTTTTGTCACAAGTAAGCGGAAAATGACACTTTGTGACAAAAAAAAAAAAAGTTTCCATTTCTTCTAACTTGCGACAAAAAAAAAAATGAAATCTGCCACGGACTCACCATGCCCCTCTCTGAATACCTTGAAGGGTCTACTTTCCAAAATGGGTCATTTGTGGGGTGTGTTCACTGTCCTGACATTTTGGGGGGTGCTAAATCGTAAGCACCCCTGTAAAGCCTAAAGGTGCTCATTGGACTTTGGACCCCTTAGCGCAGTTAGGCTGCAAAAAAGTGCCACACATGTGGTATTGCCATACTCAGGAGAAGTAGTATAATGTGTTTTGGGGTGTATTTTTACACATACCCATGCTGGGTGGGAGAAATATCTCTGTAAATGACAATTTTTTTTAATTTTTTTTACACACAATTGTCCATTTACAGAGATCTTTCTCCCACTCAGCATGGGTATGTGTAAAAATACACCCCAAAACACATTATACTACTTCTCCTGAGTAGGGCGATACCACATGTGTGGCACTTTTTTGCACCTTAACTGCACTAAAGGGCCCAAAGTCCAATGAGTACCTTTAGGATTTTACAGGTCATTTTGAGAAATTTCGTTTCAAGACTACTCCTCACGGTTTAGGGCCTCTAAAATGCCAGGGCAGTATAGGAACCCCACAAATGACCCCATTTTAGAAAGAAGACACCCCAAGGTATTCCGTAAGGAGTATGGTGAGTTCATAGAAGATTTTATTTTTTGTCACAAGTTAGCGGAAAATGACACTTTGTGAAAAAACACAATTAAAATCAATTTCCGCTAACTTGTGACAAAAAATAAAATCTTCTATGAACTCGCTATACTACTAACGGAATACCTTGGGGTGTCTTCTTTCTAAAATGGGGTCATTAGTGGGGTTCCTATACTGCCCTGGCATTTTAGGGGCCCTAAACCGTGAGGAGTAGTCTTGAAACGAAATTTCTCAAAATGACCTGTGAAATCCTAAAGGTACTCATTGGACTTTGGACCCTTTAGCGCAGTTAGGGTGCAAAAAAGTGCCACACATGTGGTATCTCCGTACTCGGGAGAAGTAGTACAATGTGTGGGTGGGAGAAATACCTCTGTAAATGGACAATTGTGTGTAAAAAAATCAAAAGATTGTCATTTACAGAGGTATTTCTCCCACCCAGCATGGGTATGTGTAAAAATACACCCCAAAACACATTATACTACTTCTCCCGAATATGGCGATACCACATGTGTGGCACTTTTTTGCACCCTAACTGCACTAAGGGGCCCAAAGTCCAATGAGTACCTTTAGGATTTCACAGGTCATTTTTGTTTCAAGACTACTCCTCACGGTTTAGGGCCCCTAAAATGCCAGGACAGTATAGGAACCCCACTAATGACCCCATTTTAGAAAGAAGACACCCCAAGGTATTCCGTTAGGAGTATGGTGAGTTCATAGAAGTTTTTATTTTTTTGTCACAAGTTAGCGGAAATTGATTTTAATTGTTTTTTTTTTCACAAAGTGTCATTTTCCGCTAACTTGTGACAAAAAATAAAATCTTCTATGAACTCACCATACTCCGTACGGAATACCTTTGGGTGTCTTCTTTCTAGAATGGGGTCATTTGTGGGGTTCCTATACTGCCCTGGCATTTTAGGGGCCCTAAACCGTGAGGAGTAGTCTTGAAACCAAATGTCGCAAAATGACCTGTGAAATCCTAAAGGTACTCATTGGACTTTGGGCCCCTTAGCGTACTTAGGGTGTAAAAAAGTGCCACACATGTGGTACCGCCGTACTCAGGAGAAGTAGTATAATGCGTTTTGGGGTGTATTTTTACACATACCCATGCTAAGTGGGAGAAATATCTCTGTAAATGACTATTGTTTGATTTTTTTTTACACACAATTGTCCATTTACATAGAAATTTCTCCCACCCAGCATGGGTATGTGTAAAAATACACCCCAAAACACATTATACCACTTTTCCTGAGTACGGCGGTACCACATGTGTGACACTTTTTTGCAGCCTAGGTGCGCTAAGGGGCCCAACTTCCTATTTACAGGTCATTTTGAGGCATTTGTTTTCTAGACTACTCCTCGTGGTTTAGGGCCCCTAAAATGCCAGGGCAGTATAGGAACCCCACAAGTGACCCCATTTTAGAAAGAAGACACCCCAAGGTATTCCGTTAGGTGTATGGCGAGTTCATAGATGATTTTATTTTTTGTCACAAGTTAGTGAAAAATGACACTTTGTGAAAAAAAAAACAATAAAAATCAATTTCCGCTAACTTTTGACAAAAAATAAAATCTTCTATGAACTCATCATACACCTAACAGAATACCTTGGGGTGTCTTTTTTTTCTAAAATGGGGTCACTTGTGGGGTTCCTATACCGCCCTGGTATTTTACGGGCCCAAAACCGTGAGTAGTCTGGAAACCAAATGTCTCAAAATGACTGTTCATGGGTATAAGCATCTGCAAATTTTGATGACAGGTGGTCTATGAGGGGGCGAATTTTGTGGAACCGGTCATAAGCAGGGTGGCCTTTTATATGACAGGTTGTATTGGGCCTGATCTGATGGATAGGAGTGCTAGGGGGGTGACAGAAGGTGATTGATGGGTGTCTCAGGGGGTGGTTAGAGGGGAAAATAGATGCAATCAATGCACTGGGGAGGTGATCGGAAGGGGGTCTGAGGGGGATCTGAGGGTTTGGCCGAGTGATCAGGAGCCCACACGGGGCAAATTAGGGCCTGATCTGATGGGTAGGTGTGCTAGGGGGTGACAGGAGGTGATTGATGGGTGTCTCAAGGTGTGATTAGAGGGGGGAATAGATGCAAGCAATGCACTGGCGAGGTGATCAGGGCTGGGGTCTGAGGGCATTCTGAGGGTGTGGGTGGGTGATTGAGTGCCCTAGGGGCAGATAGGGGTCTAATCTGATAGGTAGCAGTGACAGGGGGTGATTGATGGGTAATTAGTGGGTGTTTAGGGTAGAGAACAGATGTAAACACTGCACTTGGGAGGTGATCGGACGTCGGATCTGCGGGCGATCTATTGGTGTGGGTGGGTGATCAGATTGCCCGCAAGGGGCAGGTTAGGGGCTGATTGATGGGTGGCAGTGACAGCGGGTGATTGATGGGTGGCAGTGACAGGGGTGATTGATGGGTGGCAGTGACAGGGGGTGATTGATTGGTGATTGATAGGTGATTGACAGGTAATCAGTGGGTTATTACAGGGGAGAACAGATGTAAATATTGCACTGGCGAATTGATAAGGGGGGGTCTGAGGGCAATCTGAGCGTGTAGGCGGGTGATTGGGTGCCCGCAAGGGGCAGATTAGGGTCTGATCTGATGGGTAACAGTGACAGGTGGTGATAGGGGGTGATTGATGGGTAATTAGTGGGTGTTTAGAGGAGAGAATAGATGGAAACACTGCGCTTGGGTGGTGAACTGATGTCGGATCTGCGGGCGATCTATTGGTGTGGGTGGGTGATCAGTTTGCCCGCAAGGGGCAGGTTAGGGGGTGATTGATGGGTGGCAGTGACAGGGGGTGATTGATGGGTGGCAGTGACAGGGGGTGATTGATGGGTGATTGACAGGTGATTGACAGGTGATCAGTGGGTTATTACAGGGAAGGACAGATGTAATTAATGCACTGGCGAATTGATAAGGGGGGGGGGTCTGAGGGCAATCTGAGCGTGTGGGCGGGTGATTGGGTGCCCGCAAGGGGCAGATTAGGGTCTGATCTGATAGGTAACAGTGACAGGTGGTGATAGGGGGTGATTGATGGGTGATTGATGGGTAATTAGTGGGTGTTTAGAGAAGATAACAGATGTAAACCATACATTTGGGAGGTAATCTGACGGCGGGTTTGCGGGCGATCTAATGGTGTGGGTGGGTGATCAGATTGCGCGCAAGGGGCAGGTTAGGGGCTGATTGATGGGTGGCAGTGGCAGGGGGTGACAGGGGGTGATTGATGGGTGATGGGTGATTGGCAGGTGATTGACAGGTCATCAGTGGGTTATTACAGGGAAGAACAGATGTAATTAATGCACTGGTGAATTAATAAGGGGGGGTCAGAGGGCAATCTGAGCGTGTAGGCGGGTGATTGGGTGCCCGCAAGGGGCAGATTAGGGTCTGATCTGATAAGTAAAAGTGACAGGTGGTGATAGGGGGTGATTGATGGGTGATTGATGGGTAATTAGTGGGTGTTTAGAGGAGAGAATAGATGTAAACAATGGATTTGGGAGGTGATCTGATGTCGGATCTGCGGGCGATCTATTGGTGTGGGGGGGTGATCAGATTGCCCGCAAGGGGCAGGTTAGGGGCTGATTGATGGGTGGCAGTGACAGGGGGTGATTGATGGGTGATTGACAGGTGATTGACAGGTGATCAGGGGGGATAGATGCATACAGTACTACATGGGGGGGGGTCTGGGGGGGGGGTCTGGGGAGAATCTGAGGGGTGGAGGGGTGATCAGGAGGGAGCAGGGGGCAGGGGGGGGGGGATAAAAAAAAATAGCGTTGACAGATAGTGACAGGGAGTGATTGATGGGTGATTAGGGGGGTGATTGGGTGCAAACAGGGGTCTGGGGGGTGGGCAGGGGGGGGTCTGATGGGTGCTGTGGGCGATCTGGGGCAGGGGGGGGGAAATCAGTGTGCTTGGTGCAGACTAGGGTGGCTGCAGCCTGCCCTGGTGGTCCCTCGGACACTGGGACCACCAGGGCAGGAGGCAGCCTGTATAATACACTTTGTAAACATTACAAAGTGTATTATACACTTTGTATGCGGCGATCGTCGGGTTAACATCCCGCCGGCGCTTCTGTATGGCCGGCGGGATGTTGCGGCGGGTGAGCGGCGCCAGGCGGAGGCGGAGGATTGCGTCACGGATGACGCGATCGCTCCGCCCATGCCCCTACAAGGACCGCCGCCATTTGTCTATACGGCGGTCCTTGCGGGGTGCACTTCCCGGCCGCCAATTGTATATACGGCGGTCGGGAAGTGGTTAATATGATTGTTATAATCTATTGGGGGGGCCTAGGTGACTTACTTTGAAAATAGATATTATTCCCGAGGGATTATCTATGCTTGGGTGGGCCTTCATGTTTTACAAGAAAACTCCAACCGGGTCAAAAGTCGCGTACATCAAAAAAGGGCGTCGGGAAAAAAGGGCGCGTGGTGTAAACGATAAACAGTATTATCGTTTATAGAAATATTGTGTAGAATTTCGTTTAGAAATAGTGTTTTAAGAATTTATAAATCACTAAATAATGTGTATGAGATCGGCAATTCTTAAAACGTTAATCTTCCCTGTTTGTAAACTGCAACTTATATTTACGTTTGTTAAAATCCCTCCCTGTACCTATCCCTAACCCCTAGACCCCCTGTTGGTGCCTAAACCTAAGACCCCCCAGTTGGTGCCTAAACCTAAGACCCCCCTATTGGTGCCTAAACCTAAGACCCCCCTGTTGGTGCCTAAACCTAAGACCCCCCTATTGGTGCCTAAACCTAAGACCCCCTATTGGTGCCTATACCTAAGACCCCCATGTTGGTGCCTAAACCTAAGACCCCCCTGTTGGTGCCTAAACCTAAGACCCCCCTGTTGGTGCCTAACCCTAAGACCCCCCAGTTCATGCCTAAACTTAAGACCCCCCAGTTGGTGCCTAAACCTAAGACCCCCCTGTTGGTGCCTAAACCTAAGACCCCCCTGGTGGTGCCTAAACCTAAGACCCCCTATGGATAATAATGTTTTACAGACATTAATAAATAAAAAATGTAAATACAAAAAGTAAATAATTTTTTTGGGTGTATAATAATGTTTTAGAAATAGTGATTTAGTATCTTTATAAACGTTATTCGTCACGGGCTCATTTTGTAAAGTTAAATCATCACAAACATAGTTATAAATCCTTAAAAATCTCCGGGCGCCGTTTGTTAAAACGTTAATAATCTCCAGCGCCTTTGTTAAAACGTTAATAATCTCCAGCGCCTTTTTTTCCCTGTTCGGCGCCCATTAAACGATATTTATAATGGGAGTGAATGGGGCGCCCTTTTTGTCCACTTGTCTCATGCGCCCAAATCTGCTGCTTCCCAAAAGTCAACAGTAATCTTTCATAATGACAAGGTGTTTGAATTCAGTGTTCCTTGCTCTGCTTGTGAGCAAGGGCCCTTTTACACTTAATCAGTTGCTCTCAGTTTAAATTTTACAATTGGGCAGCCATGTTGGCATCAGATTCAATCACAGTGATCAAATCTGCTGGGTAAAATTGCATAGTATAGTAGCTTCTTTAGATCAGTTCTTATTATTTTGTTTTCTTTACCTTTTTGTGATGAAACGCGGAAAAGCCGCTGTCTCTCAAGGCGAGGCGGCTGTTTCCGCGTCCAGCATGGCGTCACAACGCGGAAAAAACGCCGCATGCCGCTTAGGCAGAGCGGCGGAATCCGCATCGGAGGCGGCTCCCGCACTCAGTTCACTGGATACATTGCAAGACAGTACTGGTGTGGCTGGGACTGATAGTCCACCAAGATTCAGACTTACACGCGCGCGAGCACAGAGGCAGAGTTTAAATAGCAGTTAGAAGGGTGTCGGCTGACCAGCTGGGTCAGCTGACAAATTCCACTGCTCTCATTGGACCAGCAATTAGGGAGGTCCTGGAAAGGTCCTAGAGTATATATACTGCTGGTTGTTCACTTGCTCTTTGTCTGGCGTGCGATCACATATGTGGAAGCACCCAGATCCGTAGTCAGATCCGCAAGTGTGCCGGGACCAGCTGGAGCTGTAATCCTACACTTAGCTAGATTTTGTTGATAGCTTAAAGTACTAGTTTGATTGTGATTATTTGTTATGACTTTTGCCTGCCTTGACTACCCTTCTGAACTCTGATCTTGTACCTTGATATTTCTGATACCCTGTTGCCGAACCCCGGCTCGTTTCTAGACTCCGCCTCAGTCTCCTGATTCTGTACCTCGATATTTCTGATACCCCGTTACTGAACCCTGCCTGTACTTAGACTCCGCCTTTGCCTCCTGATCTTGTACTTTATCTGTCCGTGTGTGTACGACCTGGCTTGTCCGACCTCGAGAACCGACCTTACCGTTAGAGGCGGTTCCTCGCTCAGTTAGCGACCTTTCCTCCTGAGGGTCACTTCCAGACATCCTTCCTACTGTCAGTCTGACTCCTCCCGTCTTGGAGAGCTCAGGTCTGCAGAAGGAATCTGTGCAGTACTCCTTGCTGCACTGAGGCCTAGTCCTCAAAGTGTTACTGTTACACCAAACACTACACTCTACTCAGGTGAACAGAGGTTAGCTAGTATATCGGATTATCGGTGAGACTGCAGATCACTTATAATCTGGTATATATCTGTATTCCCAGTGATACTGCAGATCACCGGTAATCAGATCCTCTCTGTGCTTCACCGATCGTTACAGAACGCCAGACCCAAATACAAAATGGACGCAAACACTGATTGTCTGGGTGTACTTGCCACTTCGGTGGACAACATCAATCAAGTACTGGGCGCCCACATAACTCTTATTGATGCTCTATCAGGGTCTGTACAAACCCTCCAGACATCAGTGGATCATGTGCGATCCTCTCCTAGCTCTGACATACGTATGCCTGTACCTGAAAGCTTTTCCGGCCACAGATCTGACTTCCGGAATTTTAGGAGTAGAGTATTGTCCTATTTTGAGTTGAGACCCCAATCTTCGGGTACTGAGACCCAGAGGGTCACGTTTATAAAGACTTTGTTGTCTGGCGACTCCCAGTCTTGGGCATATAGCCTGCCCGCCGGAGACAAAGCTCTTACCTCTGTAGAGGAATTCTTTAAAGCTATGGCAGTAATTTACGACGATTCGGACCTTGCTTCGACTTCTGAGCGGAAGCTCAAGCTTTTGCGTCAAGGCGAAGGTCCGGTCGAAGATTACGCGGCCGAGTTTAGGAGGTGGTCAGTTACGGCCAGGTGGGACACTTATGCCCTATTAGATCGTTTCTTGTCAGGGCTGTCCGATGAGGTCTCTGATTTGATGTTAAGCCAGCCCGAGCCCAGAACAGTCGATGAGGCCATCTCAGCGGCCATCCGAATCGACCGCAGGCTGCGCTACCAAAAACAGACCAGGGGTAGTTCCCGTGTCAGAGGGGTATCTTACACTACGGTCCCAGTGACTCCACCTCCTACTATTTCACCTTCTCCCGTCTTGCCTCCATCCGAGCCGATACAGATTGCTCGGTCAAAATTGACCCAGGTAGAGCGAAGACGGAGAATGACCGAACAGCTGTGTCTGTACTGTGCTGAAGGGGGGCATATAGTACAGAACTGCCCTAACAAGCCGGGAAGATGCTACCGTTTAGGAGTGGTAGGGGGTAGCACCCTAGGTGCCCGGCTCATACCCTTAAACGAAAAACGTTTGCTCCTTCCATGTATGATTACATGGGGGGACAAATCTGAAGCCACAGAAGCCTTTGTTGATTCTGGCTCCGCGGCTAACTTTATGAGTTCAGAGTTCGCAGAAAAGTTGGGCATTCCGCTCACCCCAGTAAAACCACCTATCCAGGTTACTGCTGTGGACGACTCCCCGCTGCAAAGGGACCGTCCGCTGTCTCAGACACCAGAGGTGGAAGTCACTATTGGGGTTCTGCATAACGAAAGTCTAAGTTTCTTTGTATTACACATGACCACCTCCACAATTGTTTTAGGAATGCCCTGGCTGCAGCTCCATTCGCCACAGATTAATTGGGCTACAGGACAATTAACTAGTTGGTCAGACTTCTGTTCCCAACAGTGTCTAGGGAAGGTGACTTTAGGTCAGACCAAGTTGCATGTGGAGGGGGTTCCCGAGCAATACTCCGAGTTCTCGGATGTATTCTGTCCCAAGGCTGCTGACAAGTTACCTCCTCATCGCCCTTTCGATTGCCCCATCGATCTCCGTGCCGGTTGTATGCCCCCTAGGGGTCACCTGTATAATTTGTCTGGACCAGAGAAAATAGCGATGCAGGAGTACATTCGTGACAATTTAGCCAAAGGGTTCATTCGCCCCTCCCGGTCGCCTGCAGGGGCCGGATTCTTTTTTGTTAAGAAAAAAGACGGAGGGCTGCGACCATGCATCGACTACCGTGGCCTGAATAAAATCACGGTGAAGAATCGTTATCCGTTACCATTGATAGACGATTTATTTACGCAAGTCACCAACGCTAAGATCTTTTCAAAATTAGATCTGAGGGGTGCATACAACCTGGTCCGCATTAGAAAGGGTGATGAATGGAAGACGGCCTTCAACACTCCCGACGGGCATTACGAGTACTTAGTGATGCCCTTCGGGTTGTGCAATGCGCCAGCCGTCTTTCAAGAATTAATCAACGAGGTATTCAGGGAGGTGTTGGGTAGGTTTGTACTAGTATACCTTGACGATATACTAATCTATTCCAACAACCTCCCCGAGCACAGGGTCCACGTTAAATTCGTGTTGGACAAATTGAGGCAAAATATGCTGTATGCCAAGGTGGAAAAATGTATTTTCGAGGTGACCACTGTCACATTTTTAGGGTATGTGATCTCCACCTCAGGCCTGTCAATGGATCCTGCCAAGGTCACAGCTGTCCTGGAATGGCCACAGCCAGTGGGGTTGAAGCCCCTGCAAAGATTTTTAGGTTTTGCAAATTACTATAGGAGGTTCATAAAGGGATACTCCACGATAATTGCCCCTCTTACCAGTCTCACAAAAAAGGGGGCAGATACCAACCACTGGTCTCCTGAGGCTGTGGCAGCTTTTTCTCACTTGAAAAAATTGTTTTGCTCTGCACCCATATTGAGACACGTAGACACCTCTTACCCATTCATTGTGGAGGTTGATGCCTCAGAAGTTGGAGTAGGGGCTGTGCTGTCTCAACGCTCTGGGCTGCAGGGAAGGTTGCACCCGTGTGCCTATTTCTCTCGGAGGTTTTCTCCGGCAGAGAAAAACTACGACATAGGCAACCGGGAACTTCTGGCCATTAAATTGGCATTTGAAGAATGGCGCCACTGGTTAGAAGGGGCAGAACACACGATCACGGTGTATACTGATCACAAGAATCTGGAATACATCGAGGGGGCTAAGAGACTAAGTCCCCGACAGGCCCGTTGGTCGTTATTTTTTACGAGGTTCAGATTTATTATCACATACACTCCAGGCAGCAAAAACATCAAGGCAGATGCCCTGTCCAGATGTTTCGAATTAGAGACAGCACAGCCCCCCGCTCCTGAGTCCATCATCCCGCAGAGGCTGGTGTTAGCAGCCACAGAGACCTGGGAGGATTGGACAAAGGTTTTGGGTCCCTTTCAGCAGGATGTCCCTGAGGGAAAACCGGAGGGGGTCTTGTTTATCCCACTGTTTTTTCGTCTACAGGTCTTACAAATGTTTCACGCCCATAAGAGTGCTGGTCACCCTGGTGCTGCCAGAACGCAGGATCTGATTGCCAGGTGTGCTTGGTGGCCTTCTATGGCATCAGACTGCAAGGAATATGTCAGGGAATGTGCGGTATGTGCCAAAAGTAAACCCTCCCGGCAGGCACCTGTCGGTACCTTACAGCCTTTACCCGCCCCGAGTGAACCATGGACCCACTTGTCCATGGATTTTGTGGGTGAGCTCCCCAGGTCTGAAGGCATGTCGGTCATTTGGGTGGTAGTCGACCGCTTCAGCAAAATGGCCCATTTCGTGCCTTTGAAAGGACTCCCCTCGGCCCAAGAATTGGCTGACCTATTCATCGTCCACATTTTCCGGCTGCACGGCATTCCGGAGAACATTGTGTCCGATCGGGGAGTCCAATTTATCTCTAAATTCTGGAGGGCATTTTGCCACCAAATGGGCATGAAGCTGTCTTTCTCGTCAGGCTACCACCCACAGACAAATGGGCAGACTGAACGAATTAATCAGTCTTTAGAACAGTTTTTAAGATGTTACGTTGCGGAGGCACAGAATGACTGGGTGAAGTTTCTGGCTTTTGCAGAATTTGCGCAGAATAATTTAAAGAGTTCTTCTTCTGGTTTTTCCCCGTTCCAGATTGTGACAGGGAGGTCGCCCAAGTTCTCCCCTTTGCCAGTTGCCTCTTCTCCGTTCCCAGCACTAGAGGATTGGCAGAGGTCACTCAGGGACAATTGGGGAATTGTTAGAGATAATTTGCAGAAAGCGTTCCAAAGTCAAAAGGGTCAAGCGGACAAGAGACGTTCCATGGAATGGAAGTTTCAGCCAGGGGATTTAGTCTGGGTGTCCACACGTCACTTGACCCTGAAGCAGCCTTCTGCCAAACTGGGCCCCAGGTTTGTGGGTCCGTTTTCTGTGACCAAAAAGATCAACAACGTCACTTATACCGTTGATCTCCCCGCCAGCATGCGTGGGGTGAGATCATTTCACGTATCCCTGCTCAAACCTGCAGTCCATGTGGGCCCTACTCCTCCTCCTCCTGTCCTGGTGGATAGTCATCCTGAGTTCGAAATAGAGAAAATTTTGGACTCTCGCATTGTCCAGAACTCGGTACAGTATCTGGTACACTGGAAGGGATATGGCATTGAGGAGAGACAGTGGGTACCGGGGACTCGCATGCATGCGGATGAGTTGAGGAAAGAGTTTCATGCCTTACACCCCGAGAAGCCTGGTAGGAGTTGTCCGGAGTCCACTCCTCGAGGGGGGGGTACTGTGATGAAACGCGGAAAAGCCGCTGTCTCTCAAGGCGAGGCGGCTGTTTCCGCGTCCAGCATGGCGTCACAACGCGGAAAAAACGCCGCATGCCGCTTAGGCAGAGCGGCGGAATCCGCATCGGAGGCGGCTCCCGCACTCAGTTCACTGGATACATTGCAAGACAGTACTGGTGTGGCTGGGACTGATAGTCCACCAAGATTCAGACTTACACGCGCGCGAGCACAGAGGCAGAGTTTAAATAGCAGTTAGAAGGGTGTCGGCTGACCAGCTGGGTCAGCTGACAAATTCCACTGCTCTCATTGGACCAGCAATTAGGGAGGTCCTGGAAAGGTCCTAGAGTATATATACTGCTGGTTGTTCACTTGCTCTTTGTCTGGCGTGCGATCACATATGTGGAAGCACCCAGATCCGTAGTCAGATCCGCAAGTGTGCCGGGACCAGCTGGAGCTGTAATCCTACACTTAGCTAGATTTTGTTGATAGCTTAAAGTACTAGTTTGATTGTGATTATTTGTTATGACTTTTGCCTGCCTTGACTACCCTTCTGAACTCTGATCTTGTACCTTGATATTTCTGATACCCTGTTGCCGAACCCCGGCTCGTTTCTAGACTCCGCCTCAGTCTCCTGATTCTGTACCTCGATATTTCTGATACCCCGTTACTGAACCCTGCCTGTACTTAGACTCCGCCTTTGCCTCCTGATCTTGTACTTTATCTGTCCGTGTGTGTACGACCTGGCTTGTCCGACCTCGAGAACCGACCTTACCGTTAGAGGCGGTTCCTCGCTCTGTTAGCGACCTTTCCTCCTGAGGGTCACTTCCAGACATCCTTCCTACTGTCAGTCTGACTCCTCCCGTCTTGGAGAGCTCAGGTCTGCAGAAGGAATCTGTGCAGTACTCCTTGCTGCACTGAGGCCTAGTCCTCAAAGTGTTACTGTTACACCAAACACTACACTCTACTCAGGTGAACAGAGGTTAGCTAGTATATCGGATTATCGGTGAGACTGCAGATCACTTATAATCTGGTATATATCTGTATTCCCAGTGATACTGCAGATCACCGGTAATCAGATCCTCTCTGTGCTTCACCGATCGTTACACTTTTCTTATTTTCATGTCACCCGAGTAACTATTTGGGATATCTATATCTGTAGATGTTTAACTCATAAGGGACTTTTAGAATACATTATGATTCCATATCCCTTTCCATTAAGTAATGGACGTTACACTCAAATGAAAAGAAATTATTAAAGTGGACCCAAATTAAAAATACAAGATTTCAGAAATAAAATCTATTTTCTAAATTATAATAATAAATAGCAGCCTTTTTTTTCAGCTGCATGATGACAAATATAAAATATTTTACTTTTATTGGAGGAACCCCTCCCTTCCTTTCATATTGCCGGGACAGAATCCGGCAAACTGGTGGAGTAGGTGGTGGCCGGCAAAGGAGGAATTGCTAATGGCTGCCACCTGTATAACACTAGTTATGAAAAGAGAAGGGTGAATAGCATGCACTGAAATGCTCATAGGCTTGAAGGACTGTTTATTTATCTTTGTAGGTGTCAGAGTGGTGCAACTAAATATTTTGAATTAAAAAAATGTTTGGTTTGGCATTTATTGCACATAGGGCCTGTATAGAGTGCATTGCAGTAGTCCAGCTGTGATGTAAATAAGGAGTGAACTAGGGTTGGAAGATACTCTGGGGAGATGAGTTGTTTAATTTTTGCCATGTTGAAAGTAGGAATATTTGACTACAGCCGAATTTTGGTTTCTGAAGCTCAATTCCCCATTGTTTAGCACATGAAGGCTGTGCACAAGGTCGAGGCTATTTATGTCTGTATTCCCTATCCTGATTGGTGTTGATTAGAATAGAGCTGTTTTCATGCTAAACGCTGGGTTTGGACAACAAGGGCCTCCGTTTTGTTAGCATTCAGTTTCAACCAGTTGTCTTTCATCCACTCCTGTAGCTGCTCAGCTAAGCAAGAATGTATTTTTGGAGTATGGTCTGTTCCACCAGGTTTGAAGGACAAATATAGCTGTGGGTCATCGGCATAGCAGTTGTATGCCTGGCCATGTTTTTGGATAATTGTATCAAGTGGTGCAAATAGCAGAGGGGATTGAGCCTTGTGGCTAATTGCTTTGAAATCAGCCCAGGGTGTTAGGTTGTTGTAACATCTTGGTGCTGTAGACTGAATGAGGACACAGGAAGAAGTTTGCCGGCCAGACCGGTGAGTGCACCCCGCTGCTGCTTATACTCTGCATGGGCAACGTGGGGCACAGGGGGCGGGGGGGATTTACCAGCGCTCCTATAGATTTTTAATAGGTTAGATGCTGAAATCTATTAGATATTTATTTGCAGTGTGTGGCAGTATGGCAGTTTTAGATCCCTCCCTGATCAGATGTTGATCATAGTGGGATCTATCTGGCGCGTCGGGTGTATGGTGTATGGCAAGCTTTAGATAAATGCAGTATGCATACAATTAGTTTCCAGTTGGATGCTCACATAAGTTTGTTATCAACACAGGTAATGGATTGGTGGCGCTAATTCTAACTTCTATCCCTAACTGAACGCCCCACCGCAATATCCGCTGATATAAGGGCCACCTTCATGGCTTAAAGCTCTTTTTCCTTTGCTTTTTACTAAGTGCCGACTGCCTAATCTCAATATTTCTCAAGCGCCTGTGGCACCTAAATTACCCCCTCGGTGCCGCTTTAGCCGCAGTTAAAATTGTGGTCTATGTGTCGCCCAAATTGCATCTTTCACTTTGGGCCCCTCCAGTGTTTTCCACACAGAAGTAATAGAATTTAGAAACAAAGAGCAGAAGAAGGTAAGTCCAGTGCCAGCGCTACCATAGAGGCAAAGGGGGCAATTGCCCCAGGGCCCCAGAGCTTGTAGGGGCCCCCAGTGGTTACAAGAGGAAAAAAATGTTCAAATCGACCTTATAGTTTTTGAGAAAATCGATTTTAAAGTTTCAAAGGAATAAAAAATACACATTTAAAAACCTGCCGACTTTAATGGTTAATAGCAAATTCACCTTAATTGCTAGAAACCCTAAATTTGCAGGATATGTTAAGGAGATCATTGGGAATAAGAGGAAAAAACTATTTTTCAAAAAGACCTTAAAGTTTTTGAGAAAATCGATTTTAAAGTTTTGAAGGAAAAAAGTATAATTTTAAATGCGGTAAATGTCACTTTTAGTAGCAAACCTAACGGTGGTGTAATTTTACATGCATCAAAAGAAAGAGTAATAAATTTCCTGACGGGGTTTCCAGTGGGTCTATACGCAGCCGCAGCGCTTTGGCCAGGGATCGCCATTATTTACATCTGTTCTCCCCTCTAATCAGCCACTGATCACTCATCAATCACTCCCTGTCACCCCCTGTCACCACCTGTCACTGTTACCAATCATTCCCATCAGATCAGACCCTCATCTGCCCCTTGCGGGCACCCAATCACCCGCCCACACCCTCAGATTGCCCTCAGACCCCCCTAATCACCTCCCCAGTGCATTGATTGCATCTATTCCCCCCTCTAATCACACCCTGAGACACCTATCAATCACCTCCCGTCACCACCTGTCACCCCCCTAGCACACCTACCCATCAGATCAGGCCCTAATTTGCCCCGTGTGGGCTTCTGATCACCCGGCCAAACCCTCACCCGTCCCACCGCAGTGACAGAATTTTTTTTTCTGATTACTGCAAAAAACACTGTACAATAACTATGGCTCTGTAAAGATCAGTTTTGATTTTTTTTTTGTAATCAAAACTCAATGACAACAGCTTTTTACTTTACAAGTACTCCCTTTTGCTAGGTAGGTGCTCTTTTTCCAAGGTAGTCTCAGAGAAATACCCTCTAAATTTAGCAGTCCACTATGGCATCGCTGAAGAGGCTGCCAAGATTCTGGCCCAGTGGGGTGAGTGCGATTGGGAAGCCTCATCCGACGAATCATCCGGGTCAGAACACGAACTGGTGAACAGCAGTGGCTCTCTGACCGGTAGCAATGACGAGGTTGAGGTCCCGGCTAGAGCCAGGCATACCACACCCCATGTCACTGGACCGCAGGATCAGACTAAAGAGCAGCAAAGTGGTGCTAGTGCTGATCAGAGTTTTCTTGGTGAGGCATGCACCAGCAGCATTGCATCTCCTGGACCTAGCACCAGTACTACCGTAGACCCTGGTGAAGTGGCAAGCACCAGCATGGTAGTAGAAACTGGTTCGGTGGCACGTGCATTAAGACCTGAGTCACAGCCACCAGCAAAACGGGCCCATACTACCCATAGTCCCCCAGAGGTGCAGGCAAATCCTAATTGGCAATCTCCTGGTTCCGCCGCACCCGTACTACCCCCTTTCACGCCCAGTCTGAAGTCCAGGTGGAGACAGATAATCTAGGATTGGCCCTAGACTTTTTTTATCTGTTCTGCACCGTGGATCTCTATGACTTAATTGTGGCTGAGACCAACCATTATGCCACACTATACGCAACCGCCAATCCGAGAAGCTACCATGCCCAGCCTTTTCGGTGGAAACCACTCCAAGTTTCAAAACTTTAAATTTTTTGGGGCCTTCTCCTTAACATGGATCTAGTCAAAAAGAATGTATTACGGTCTTATTGGTCTACGCACCCAATACATCACATGTCCATGTTCTCTGCTGCCATGTCCAGGTCACGATTTGAGAACATCCTGCGCTCCCTGCATTTCAGTACCAATACAACCTGTCATCTAAGAGGCCACCCTGCTTATGACCAGTTCCACAAAATTCTGCCCCTCATATACCACCTGTCACCAAAATTTGCATATGTTTATACCCCTGAACAGTCATTTTGAGGCATTTCGTTTCCAGACTACTCCTCACGGTTTTGGGCCCCTAAAATGCCAGGGCAGTATAGGAACCCCACAAGTGATCCCATTTTAGAAAGAAGACACCCCAAGGTATCCGTTAGGTGTATAATCAGTTCATAGAAGATTTTATTTTTTGTCACAAGTTAGTGGAAAATGACACTTTGATAAAGCTTAGTGAATTGAGGCCAAAGAGTCATTTTCCACTAACTTGTGACAAAAAATAAAATCTTCTATGAACTGATCATACACCTAACGGAATACCTTGGGGTGTCTTCTTTCTAAAATGGGGTCACTTGTGGGGTTCCTATACTGCCCTGGCATTTTAGGGGCCCGAAACCGTGAGGAGTAGTCTGGAAATCAAATGCCTCAAAATGACCTGTGAAATCCTAAAGGTTCTTATAGGACTTTGGGCCCCTTAGCGCACCTAGGCTGCAAAAAAGTGTCACACATGTGGTATTGCCGTACTCAGGAGAAGTAGTATAATGTGTTTTGGGGTGTATTTCTACACATAACCATGCTGGGTGGGAGAAATATCTCTGTAAATGGACAACTGTATGTAAAAAAAAATAAAAAATTCTCATTTACAGAGATATTTCTCCCACCCAGCATGGGTATGTGTGAAAATACACCCCAAAACACATTATACTATTTCTCCTGAGTACAGCGATACCACATGTGTGACACTTTTTTGCAGCCTGGGTGCGCTAAGGGGCCCAAAGTCCTATGAGCACCTTTAGGCTTTACAGCGGTGCTTACAATTTAGCACCCCCTAAAAATGCCAGGACAGTAAACACACCCCACAAATGACCCCATTTTGGAAAGTAGACACCCCAAAGTATTTAGAGAAGGTCATGGTGAGTCCATGGCAGATTTCATTTTTTTTTTGTCACAAGTTAGAAGAAATGGAAACGTTGTTTTTTTTTTCCACAAAGTGTCATTTTCCGCTAACTTGTGACAAAAAATAAAATCTTCTATGAACTCACCATGCCTCTTAGTGAATACTTTGGGATGTCTTATTTCCAAACTGGGGTCATTTAGGGTGTATTTATACTATCCTGGAATTCTAACACCTCATGAAACATTACAGGTGCTCAGAAAAGTCAGAGATGCTTCAAACTGGGGAAATTCACTTTTTGCACCATTGTTTGTAAACGCTATAACTTTTACCCAAACGAAAAAAAATCCAATAAGTGTCTATTTGTTGATTAAAGACATGTAGCACAATAATATACAGAAATTTTACTTTATTTGAAAAATGTCAGCACAGAAAATTAAAAAAAATTTTTGGGACAAAATTCAAGTCTTTTTTTATGAATATAATAAAAACTAAAAATCACAGCAGCAATCAAATAGCACCAAAAGAAAGCTGTATTAGTGTATTAGCTGTATTAGTGACAAGAAAAGGAGGTAAAATTCATTTAGATAGTAGGTTGTATGACCGAGCAATAAACCGTTAAATCTGCAGTGGTCTGAATGGAAAAAAAGTGTCCGGTCCTTAAGGGGTTTTAAGACTGCAGTCTTTAAAGTGGACCCAAATTAAAAATACAAGAATTCAGAAATAAAACCTATTTTCTAAATCATAATAATAAATAGCCTTTTTTCAGCTGCATGATGACAAATATAAAATATTTTACATTTATTGGAGGAACCCCTCCCTTCTTTTCAAATTTTTCCGGAAAACTGGTGGAGTAGATGGAGTCCAGCAATGGAGGAATTGCTCATGGCTGCCCCCAGTATAACCCTAGATATAAAAAGAGAAGGGTGAAAAGCATGCACTGAAATTATCATAGGTTTGAAGGAGTGTTTATTTATCTTTGTATGTGTCAGAGTGGTGCAACTAAATATTTTTAATTAAAAAAAAAATGTTTGGTTTGGGTCCGCTTTAACCTCCCTGGCAGTCTATTAAAGCCTCCAGGGGGCAGCGCAGCACCTTCATTTTTATTTTTTAAATCATGTAGCTAGCCTAGCACTAGCTACATGATAGCCGCTCTGCAGCTTCATCCCCCCACCGCTTCCAATCGCCTCTGGCGATCAGAGCAAACAGGAAATCCCGTTCAGAACAGGATTTACTGTTTGGCTTCCCCGTCGCCATGGTGACGATCTGGATGATGTCATCCATGTCATGGCGTCGGAGGGAGTCCCGATCCACCTCATAGTGCAGTCTGGCGGTGATTGGCCAGGCTGTGCAAAGGGTCTGGGGGCCCTCTAACGCGGTGGGTAACGGCGAATCGGCGCGGAGCGGCGCCGATCGGAACAAACATGCAGCTAGCAAAGTGCTAGCAGCGTGTAACAAAATAAGTGAGCAAATCGGCCCACCAGGGCCTGAGCTATACACCGCGGCGGCTTAGCCCGAGCTCAGCTCGGGCTTACTGCTGAGGAGGTTAAGTGGTTAAATTTTCCATCTTGTCTGATCAATGTTCTAATCAATTCTTTCAATATTTCAATATTTTTGTTTAAAATGGATCAAAAATCGATTGATTGCTGAACAGGAGCCCACGGTCCCAACTAAAGCGAAGCCAGATGTTGTTTTTGTTTAGTTTTTTATTTTCTAACTTTTACCTTTTTTCTCAGACATTTTTTTGTTTACTGTTTTTCAGTGTGTATTATTTGGTTCATTGTTTTTCCCCGTTTGTCTTTAAAAAAAAATGTGTCTGCTCAGCGAATGAGTGAATATATTTGTATTTTTGTTGTTGTTTCGTGTGTGTTTTTTGTTTTATTTTATTTTCCCCTGTCCGTTACCTCATTTGCTATTGCTTCAATATCAAAAATGTCCCTCCTTCCCCCCACCTCCCTTATATTCCCTTTTCTTTCATAGTAATGTTAAAAATGTAATATAAATGACAGAAGCAGCAATGTCCTTCACTGCGCTGAATAATTTACTGCATTCTACATTATGTCACTATGGTGTCTGTTTTCTAGTTGTCTGGTACCAACTGTAATGATCGCTGCTGCAGCAGCTATTGCTGGAAGTAGTAGTGCTGCAGCTCAGGCAGTTCTGATCTATTTCCATGCAAGCTGCATAGCTTTGTCTGTCTTTCCCTGCTGTCAGCTTGTGACTGATTATCATTCACCTGTGTGGGAATCTGCATGTCTGCTCCCATTGGATGACCTCAGTATAAAGATCTGCTTCCTGCAGGGTTTCCTTGGGTTTTCATAGCTTCAGCTTAAGCCTGCCTTGCTGTCGCTTTAGCCCCCGATCGTGTTTCTTGTTATAAAGATACTTTGCTGGTCTTTGCATCATATATTGGTTCATTGCCAATATATATGCATACCAGCACGTTTATTATTTTCCTTGTATTTGTGTTACGTTGATACATCAGTGTCGCTGATGTATACGTACACGAACTGTTTATATCCTGTGTGCAGTTAGTCAGCTTTCCAGCACGTTTTGGTAGGTTGCGCGTACCGTGACCACCCGTGCTGAGGTAGTTACCATATTTTTCGGACTATAAGACGCACTTTTTCTCCCCCAAAGGTGGGGGGGAAAAGTTGGTGCGTCTTATAGTCCGAATACTAAATTTTGTGACTGCCACTGTCCTTCCCCTTGACCCCTCTGGTGTCTGCTGTTATCCCCTCTGGTGTACACTGCCCCCCCCCTCTGGTATCGCTGTCCCCATCCCCGTGACCCCTTTGATGTCCTCTGTCCCTTTAAAATAGATAACGAGAGCGCTGCAGATTACTAGCGAGTACCGGTATATACACACCGAGGGAAGGGGCCACACATCTTCACATATCCCTCCTCCATGCCGGTGTCCTTTGCCCCCCGATAGAGAACGCTGCAGGTTACCGGCAAGTTTTTTCAGAACACGGGAAGGAGCCACACAGCATCGGAACGCAATACCCAATCAGGCAGGGGGCGCTGTGCGAGCCGGCCAATCACAGCACTCTCTTCTCACTGCTTCCTCCCAATCACCAGCCCGGCTGATAGAGCCCTTGTCCCGCCCTCGAGACTATCGGGAAGTCTGTGATTGGCCGGCTCGCGCAGCGCCCCCTGCCTAATTGGGCATTGCGTTCTGAAGCTGTGTGGCTCCTTCCCGTGTTCTGAAAAAACATGCCGGTAACCTTCAGCGTTTTCTGTCGGGGGGCAAAGGACACCGGAGTGGAGGAGGGATATGTGAAGATGTGTGGCCCCTTCCCTCGGTGTGTATATAAAATACCGGTACTTGCTAGTAATCTGCAGCGCTCTCGTTATCTATTTTAAAGGGACAGAGGACAGCAGAGGGGTCACGAGGATGGGGACATCGATACCAGAGGGGGGGGACAGTATACACCAGAGGGGATGACAGACACCAGAGGGGTCACGGGGATGGGGGACAGCGATACCAGAGAGGGGGTGGGGGACAGTGTACACCAGAGGGGATGATGGGCAGGGGACAGGGATACCAAAGGGGGGATAGTGTACCCCAGAGGGAATGATGAGCAGGGGACAGCAGACACCAGAGGGGGGCAGCAGACACCAGAGGGGGAACAGTGTACCCCAGAGGGGATGATGGGCAGGGACAGCAGACACCAGAGGGGGGGACAGCAGACACCACAGGGGATGATGGGCAGGGGACAGCAGACACCAGAGGGGGGGTTGGGGGGACAGTGTACACCAGAGTGGATGATGGGCAGGGGGACAGTGATACCCGAAGGGGCCAAAGACAGGTGGAAGGGACACAGAATGCTGGAAGCCACCTGCTGGCATTGGTAATGAAAAGCAGCATCTCTCCAGCAAGGCACCTTCCTGGTAGCACTGTCTTCCTCTCCATATTAGGATGCGATCATCCTAATGGCCAGCCAGCTGAGAGGCTGATTTCTTTGCGATCTGCTGCTATAGACAGGACTCAGCTGAAGAGCTGCTAAAGGAGCTAATTAGTTAATGGCAATAGTTTGCAGTTTCTGTGATTTTATGAGAGAAGCCACTGGAGGACAGAGTATGCAGGGACAGAGGAGGATATGGGGGATACAGGAGGAAATAAGGACACAAGATGTACAAGGAAGGCACAAGGGGGACAATAATTGGGGCAGAACATATACAAGATGCTCCTGGACCATGGACGCACCAGGTTTAGTATATTTTTTTTTTCCATGATTTCTATGCTCTAAACTTGGGTGCGTCTTATAGTCCGGAGCGTCTTATAGTCCGAAAAATACGGTACCCTGCTCCTGGTTCTGTTTGTGGATTGCGTTCATCTCTGCGAAGAGATAACGAATCCTTCTGAATCCTGTTCTGTTACTGTTTGTGGATTGCGTTCATCTCTGCGAAGAGATAACGAATCCTTCTGAATCCTGTTCTGTTACCGTTTGTGGATTGCGTTCATCTCTGCGAAGAGATAGCGAATCCTTCTGAGTCCTGTTCCCTGTGTTACTCCATTCCTAGTCAGCGTTCCTGCTTATGTCATATATCGGTTCATTGCCGATATATACATATGTTAGTCAGACGTTACAAATAGTTTCATTGATAGCTGTAATTGTAATACGCTAGGAAAACATACTTATTGTATATTTATCTGTGTTACGTTCATCTATCTTAATCCTGCTATTTTTTGACTATCCTGTCCTGTCTTTGTGAGGCACGCCATCGCCGCATCGCATTGGCTGCCTCATTCCAGTCTGTCTGGTTTTGGACGCTTGCTGTCGCTAAGTAGCCGCTAGCTAGCAAGCGTTCATTCTGTCTACCTGTCCTGACCTCCTCAGTTCTGGTTTATGCGCTCAGCGCTACTTTGCGCTGAGACGTTATAACGAAAGCATTGTTTGTGGCTGTCAGATCTGCACCGGCTGTGTGCGCCACAATCTCCTATTGGAGTCAGTCCTCCCCTCCACTATACTAGGGATAGCTAGTGCTAGTGTGTGTACCTCCTCCACGCCAGCTCATGCGTTGCATGCTGACTGTGGAGAATACACCACCAAGCCTTACATTATGAAAACCCCATTACCAATCCCCATTGTGGGGGGGATTCCCAGAAAGTATGACACTGTTAATTATGGTTCCTGTTCCTTTAAGAAATTTGAAGAACTTAGCTCTGAAACAGAAAATGAGTTTTTCTCTGAATGTGCCAGGTTCCTGACCAATCCTGATCTCCAAGCGACTCCTGTTTCAACCTGGGCACTCCAACTAAGTTATATTTTGTTTAAAGGGGAATTATTCCAGTGGGCATTTGATGTTCTCAATCATTCCGATTTGAAAGAGAGACCGCTGGAATTTCTAGCGTTTGTGATTCATAACTGGTTGCGCATAGATCCATTGCCTTTTCCTCTTAATGAACTCCTGGCAGCAGGCCAATCAGCTGCTCCTTCAATTGCTTGCAAGAATGAGCAGCAAGCAGAAAGTGTTACTGATAATTTTCCTGCAGCTTTGAATAAATCACCAAAAACAGCAAGGTCAAAGGCAAAACGCAAACGTTCTAAGAAACGTGTCCAATCTGCAGAATCGTTATCCTTAGCGACTGAGACCTATAATGAGATTCTGCCATTAACAGATAATGAAATGCAATTGTCTTTCAGGGGAGTTAAATGGACTTATGAAACTACTAATGAACTTTCCTCCCTGGCTAGGGAAAATAAAGATTTTTGTTAAAAAGAATTATCTGAGTATGATTATGATGAGATATTACAGAGTATTGAACAAATCAACTTATTTGTGAACCAAGGGAAGTTTGCATACACTACAGTTCAACACTTGCTACAGGTATTGGAGATTCTTAAGAATAAGGAATCTGCCAATCACCTGCTAATTAACCCTATACATGTGCCTGCCACAATCATATCTGCAGACTGTGATCAGCCTAAATGTTTCGCTGTTAAGTATGCATGGGATCCTCCATTCGAGAGGGGAGAGATGGAAGCCCTGGTCTGTGAATGGAAGAATGATTCAAGTTCATTTTGTCAATTTTACAGTGCAAAAAGTGAAATGGTATTGAACGCATGCATTAAGTCAGCCTATAACCTAATAGAGGCTGGTGTGTGTAGGTATGACTGTGTGGCTCCTTTGATTGATGTGTGGGAACTGATTTTGGATGATTTTTATGTGACTCCGAATTCGCAAATTTGGCGTTCTGACCCGCCTGCTTCAGCACCTTTGGCTGATCCAGCAGGTGATTCGGAGCTCTTTTTGTGTGAAATTGAAGTTCCTGCAATTCCACCCTGTACCATGGATAACTCAGTGTTACTTCCCAGTAAAACAGAAGCCACTGATACATCCTTAACCTTGCCCTGCGCAAATTTCTCAGCAGAGAATCCAGAGGTCCTGCTGACTTCCGAGTCCAGCCTAGCCAGTACTCATGACTCTTTGTTTAGTGAAACAGACACCAGAAAAATCTTGCCTGTCTCTGCAAACACTTCTGCAGAAATTACCTGTGTTAATAAAGTTCAACTCCTGTCTGATCCAGCAGATGCCAATAGATGCACTACATCAGTTTCCGAGTCCCAGCAATCCTGTCTAGTAACCTCAGAACCCCAGCATCTGAATTTTCCAATTTTACAAATGAATGGTGATTCAGATGCGCAAACATTGTGTCTTGATCTTCCTGTTTCTACACCTCGCTCTAGTTTCGTGAATAGCTCAGAGCATCTGCTATGTGAACCTGAAATCGCAGAATTATTACCTTGTTCAGAAAATTTTCCAATAAATTTGCCCTGTACCATGAATTGTGCAGTAGATCTCTCCAATGAAACTCAGGTCACAGAATCATTATGCTGTCCAGCAGGTGCTTCCATGGTTTTGCCCTGCAATATGGACTGTTCAGTGATCCTGTCCAGTGAAGCTGTGGTCGCAGAGTCTTATGCTTCACCCAGTACTTTGGATACTTTAAACCCTCTAGCAGAGGAGTCTGAAGCACTGCTTACCTCAGTTGGTGTTGCAGTAATATTCACTTGTCTAGCAGCTGTTTTGGAATTACAGTCTGCTCTAATAAAACTTGATGAATTTCTGCCCAGCAAAGCAGAAGCCATTGAAATATTGTCCTCGTCAGCAAGTGTGTCAGATACCTTGCCCTGTACACAGTCTGATTTAACCAATGTTGTTGAGTCCCTCTCCAGTGTTGTAACAGCCGAGGAACTCCAGCCCTGTCCTCTGCATGTTTCAGAAGGCTTGCCCTGTAACATGGATAATTCTGATTCTCTGGTCAAAATAACAGAAGTCTCAGAATTTCAGTCTGATTTAGTAAGCATTCCTGAAACCCTGCCTTGTATCCTGAAAGATTCTGGTTCTCTGGCCGCTGTGGCAGAGGTTCCAGAGTCCCCTTCCTGTCCAGGGAATTCCTCAGTTTTGCCTAGTCCAGTGGGGGCTGCTGCAATACTGACTTGTTCTGCAGCGCCTCATGAGCTCCAATCCAGTGTATTAAATGAGTCTCTGTCCAGTCCAGAGGTAGTTGTGGAGTCCCTATCTGGTTCAGTGCATACATCAGAAGATTTGTCCTGTCTTGTTAGTGCCCCTGAATCTGATTTGTTACTGACTTTGCTGGAATCAGCGACATCTAAGTCTGATCCAGCATTCTCGTGTAAAAGTCCAGTAGTTGCGAAGTTTAGTCATGATGATTTTTTTTTGGCCAGTCCTGGTTTTGGTCCTGTCTTGGCTGACCCTGAGGCTCACAGTTCCTTGACATGCCCAGAGGTTTCTCTTGTGCCGGTGTGCCCAGATGTTCTTTGTGTGCCAGAATGCCCAAGTGTGTCTAAGGTGTTAGCGTGCTCTGATGCTTCCTTAGTGGGAACACGTTCTGATGTTGCCAGTCTGCCTGCATGCCCAGAGATGGTTCTGGTCCCTGAAAGCCCTGATATTGATGTTTGTCCTTGTGGCCCTGACTCGGGAATTGCCCTAGGTTCCATAGGGGTTCTTGATAGTTCTCCATGTGAGCCTAAGGGGCATTCTGACCTATGGGGATCTCTTTGGAGCTTCAAGGTGTTCTGGGAGGTCTCTGAGAAAACTTGTCCTGGTGCCTTGGACTGGTTCAACAGTGGGTTTTGTGTTGGTAAAGACAGTACCGGTGGGCATTGCAAAGGCTTTGGCGTTTCTGAACGGTTCCTGGAAGGTGGTGGGTATCGCTCAGGGAACTTCGGAGGGCTTTCTTCTGGAAATCATGGTTCTGATGGGTGTCACACTGGGGCTTGTGATACTGATGGGCATGGTTCTGTAGGTTCTGGTTCTGATGGGTCCAGTCTTGTGGGGACTGATTCTGGAATTCGGTCTTGCCGGGCTGTCCCGGTCATCATGAATTATCAGTCAGACTGTTTTGTTGGGAATTTCAGTTTTGAAAAGCGTCTGGAATCCGCTTTTAAGGGCGGGGGTACTGTAATGATCGCTGCTGCAGCAGCTATTGCTGGAAGTAGTAGTGCTGCAGCTCAGGCAGTTCTGATCTATTTCCATGCAAGCTGCATAGCTTTGTCTGTCTTTCCCTGCTGTCAGCTTGTGACTGATTATCATTCACCTGTGTGGGAATCTGCATGTCTGCTCCCATTGGATGACCTCAGTATAAAGATCTGCTTCCTGCAGGGTTTCCTTGGGTTTTCATAGCTTCAGCTTAAGCCTGCCTTGCTGTCGCTTTAGCCCCCGATCGTGTTTCTTGTTATAAAGATACTTTGCTGGTCTTTGCATCATATATTGGTTCATTGCCAATATATATGCATACCAGCACGTTTATTATTTTCCTTGTATTTGTGTTACGTTGATACATCAGTGTCGCTGATGTATACGTACACGAACTGTTTATATCCTGTGTGCAGTTAGTCAGCTTTCCAGCACGTTTTGGTAGGTTGCGCGTACCGTGACCACCCGTGCTGAGGTAGTTACCCTGCTCCTGGTTCTGTTTGTGGATTGCGTTCATCTCTGCGAAGAGATAACGAATCCTTCTGAATCCTGTTCTGTTACTGTTTGTGGATTGCGTTCATCTCTGCGAAGAGATAACGAATCCTTCTGAATCCTGTTCTGTTACCGTTTGTGGATTGCGTTCATCTCTGCGAAGAGATAACGAATCCTTCTGAATCCTGTTCTGTTACTGTTTGTGGATTGCGTTCATCTCTGCGAAGAGATAACGAATCCTTCTGAATCCTGTTCTGTTACCGTTTGTGGATTGCGTTCATCTCTGCGAAGAGATAGCGAATCCTTCTGAGTCCTGTTCCCTGTGTTACTCCATTCCTAGTCAGCGTTCCTGCTTATGTCATATATCGGTTCATTGCCGATATATACATATGTTAGTCAGACGTTACAAATAGTTTCATTGATAGCTGTAATTGTAATACGCTAGGAAAACATACTTATTGTATATTTATCTGTGTTACGTTCATCTATCTTAATCCTGCTATTTTTTGACTATCCTGTCCTGTCTTTGTGAGGCACGCCATCGCCGCATTGCATTGGCTGCCTCATTCCAGTCTGTCTGGTTTTGGACGCTTGCTGTCGCTAAGTAGCCGCTAGCTAGCAAGCGTTCATTCTGTCTACCTGTCCTGATCTCCTCAGTTCTGGTTTATGCGCTCAGCGCTACTTTGCGCTGAGACGTTATAACGAAAGCATTGTTTGTGGCTGTCAGATCTGCACCGGCTGTGTGCGCCACAATCTCCTATTGGAGTCAGTCCTCCCCTCCACTATACTAGGGATAGCCTGTTTCCTTGTGCTAGTGTGTGTACCTCCTCCACGCCAGCTCATGCGTTGCATGCGTTGCATGCTGACTGTGGAGAATACACCACCAAGCCTAACACCATCTTTATAAAACTCTGGTACCATCTTTATAAAAGCTTGTATTGTATAAGTTGAAGTTTAGTGTTCTGTAGTGTCCATCTCTTTTAAAAGATATTTTGCCATTCTGCATTATTTTGCCAGCATGGCTGTCCCTGCACTCCACCAGCTCATGGTTGCTCTGGTAATGGATCGCACTGTCATCAGCAAGGTTCTTCACATACCTGGACCAGTAAGCATAGGTAAAGAGAGTGTCTAGGCTCAACAACCCTTTGGGTCACTATCCACGATACTGGGGAAGATTACAGAAGAGGGTTGGCTGGTCTACAATCTGGGTGTCTAAAAGGGTGGCCACCCATTAATGCTCCCATACTTTTAAGTACACAATCTCAGAATCAGAATCAGAATCAGAATTTATTTCGCCAAGCACGGTTGGACCGTGCCCGGAATTGGGTTTGGCACATTGATTGGCACAGAGATAGTAATAACACAGAGATAGTAATGATACAACAACAACAAATGATGCAGAGAAGTACAACAGAACACGAGCGATGCAACAGAACAGGAGTAATACAACATTTGCAGTAGCGCAGTTACAGATCTATCAGGAATTACAGTGTGTAGCGGAGGGTAGTGAGACTAGTACAACTGCCAGCAGTAAGCAAGCAAGCAAGAGCGGCCGCAGCCAAAGTCAGGTCTTAGTCCGTAGATGGCAGCAGAGTGGGGGGGGGGGGGGGGGGGTTAGAGGGGTGGGAAGAGTTCAAGAGTCTAACGGCTGTGGGAAAAAAAGTGTTCATGCGCCTGGTGGTCTTGGCAGGGATGGACCGAAACCTCCGGCCCAGTTTGAGTCGGCTGAAAGACCTGTGACCAGGATGAGAGGGGTCGCCCACAATTTTCAATGCTCTATTACGCAGTCTGGTGTTATAGATGAGATCTAGAGGGGAGAGGGGTTTTCCAATAATCCTCTCCGCTGAGCTGATGACCCTCTGGAGTTTATATCTTTCGCTGGCGGTGCAGCTAGCAAACCAGACCAGAATGGATGAGCAGAGGACCGACTCGATTGTAGCTGAGTAGAAGGACCTCAGAAGTTCATGGGCCATGCCGAACTTCTTTAGTTGGGGAAGGAAGAAGAGTCTTTGTTGCGCCTTCCTCTGGGTTGTGGTAGTGTTTGCCCTCCAGGTCAGGTCATCAGAGATGATTGTTCCCAGGAGGCGGACACTGGTAACCCTAGCGACCTCAGTGCCCTCAATGTATATCGGGGGAGGAATACTGGCATGCTTCCTGAAATCAATGACCATCTCCACTGTTTTGGCCGTGTTGAGAACCAGCCCGTTCTCACTGCACCAATTGCAGATTCTGTCCACCTCCTTGCGGTAAGCCTGCTCGTCGTTCTCACTGACGAGGCCAATAATTGTGGTGTCGTCCGCAAATTTGATGATTTTGACAGAGTCCTCTGTGGATATGCAGTTATTCGTGTATAGAGAGAACAGAAATGGTGACAAGACACAGCCTTGAGGGGCTCCCGTGTTGGTCACTCTGGGTCTGGAGGATATGTCACCCAGCTTAACAACCTGGGACCTGTTCGAGAGTAAGTCTATGATCCAGAGACCAAGGGTTGGGTGGACATTTAGCTCTGTGAGATTGTCGTGCAGAATCCGGGGACAGATAGAAGGACAGCTTGGTAGTACTGCCCTGGAGGGTACTGTCCCACCCCTTCCTCTGCTACTTTCTTTGCCCATAATCAGGCCGATGTAGAGTCTACCACTAAGTGACCCTACACCTACACAAGTTTACCCAATGCAACATGTAATCATCTGTGTTCAGAAAACACAAATGCATAAAACCTTGTTTACCAAATGCAGCACCACCATGGTTCAAATGCAGTATTATGTGTTTGTGTGCTGTGTTTGGGCAGCTATCTACACTAGGCCCTAGAAGTGGCCGCAGGCTGTAGCTTCTCACTGTCTTCCAGACAGGAACATGCTACCCCAGAAAAGACCATGTGGAGGATTGTGTTAATCAGGATGATGCACTAAAGTGTGCTAAACCTATTGCAGAGCAGACCAGCAGCACGGGATAAAATTATTGCTCGCATGCATTTAAATCCTTACAATTGCTGCACGATGTGCTGAAGCACAACCGCAATACTTCACTAACTTGGCAGCTACTTCATTAATTAACGTAGTAGCGGCAACGCTAGTGAACTATTGTGGTCGCACTACAGCATATCGGGGGGCAATTGGAAGGATTGTGTGTAACTTAAGAGCGCATGCTACAGTGACACTGACAGAACTGCATGTAGGTTGCATGTGGTAATTTTATCCCCGGCTGCTTGTGCACGGTAGGTTTAGCTCACTTTAGTGAATTAACTTGATTATCTCTGGATGGAGAGAATTTTCCTGGTGGATAGATCTTTACAAGGAACAAGGCAACTACTGTACAAATAAATTGTTTTTTGTATGGCTGGGAAGAATTAGAACCCCTGCCAGGTTATTACTGTACCTCACTTCCTGTCTCCGGAATAACCAGTGTTCACATGTGTGCCAAAGCATTAGCAGGCAATATGCTTCTGCGCTTTTTGCGTTGTGTGAATGAGCCCTCAAAGGGCAGCTTTTGGTCTGACAGCTGTGGAGACAAACCTTTACAGAGTAAAATTGATGAATCCAAGGGACCAAACCTATATTAGTTACTGTCTAATAAAATATGTTAAAAAGGAACTTTATCAAAGGATTGAACTTCATTCCAATCAGTACTTAGATAGAGGGTAAGTTGGTTGGCACCGGATGCTGGCTGTCAGCAGACACAGAGTATTTGCCCCTTTCAGAGATGTGCTCACAGGAACATGTCAAACGTGCAGTAAAAAAAGGAGAAGGAGCACCAGCTCTGCTTGCTAAGTTTTTTTGTGAACACAATGGCAATACAGGCATACCAGACAGAAGATAGGTGAGGATACCGGCCTTATGCTGGGAATACATGGAACGTTTTTGCCATTAAGATGGCTTGATTGATAATTTCCGACCTGTCCGATACCCTGCCAGATTGATTCTTCGCTCGATTTCGCATAGGGAACAATGCGTACAAATAAGGGAACAATGCGGAAAGATAAGGAAGATAAGCGAACCGAGCACGGAATCGAACACGAAAATCGATCTGACGCGAAATCGAGCGCGAAAAACGTACCGTGTATTCCCAGCATAACAGCCGTTTCGCGGCAACTGGTGCTTTTTCAAAGGCAACAGAGGTACATCTGTTGCCTTTGAGAAAGCGGCAGTTGCCGCGAAATGGCTGTGAGGCGGGTATGCTCACCTATCTCCTGTCTGGTATGCCTGTAATGCCATTGTATTCGCAATAAACCTTACCAAGCAGAGCTGGTGCTCCTTCTCCTTTCTTCACTGCAAGTTTGACTCATTCCAATTAGTAGCTGATACCCCCTTTCCCATGAGAAATCTCTACTTTTTCTCAACTAGATTATCCATCAGGGGGGTCTGTGTGACTAATATTGTGGTGAAACCCCTCACACAGTGTGATGTCAAGTCCATGGTCCTAACAACTGCTGTCTGTGAACATCGTTGCATTGTGGGAAATAACAGTTTTTTCCAACTGCCAAGCAAGCAATATCTCCCTCTGTGCATAGAACTCTCAGTAACGGACATTCCGTAAAGATCATCCGGCAGAACTAAAGATGTCGCCACCTGTGATAAATGTCAGAATGCAGATCAGGGAGAGGAAAGATTTGACATTGGCCAAACACTGACTAAATACTCTATAAATTAATATTGTAAACAATAAGCAATTTTATTCATTCTGTTATTTTCACTACAGTTCCTCTTTAATGTCATAACCCTGGGACGCAATTATACAGCCTGCCTACAATAAAAGCTATGGACTGTCCTTTGTGACACAGGCACATCTAGTCAGCCTTGACAGACTGGAGTCTATTTCTGTAAGCATTAAAAAGCTGACTGCATTTGTACCTCCCTGGGGCAAACTAGGTCACATCGGTAAAGGCTGAAAATACACACTGACAACTATGTGTCAGTAAATATCAGTCTCTTTGTTTTTTTTCATCTGTAAGAACAATAGTCAACAAAAAGGCAAAACCTCGCTGTTTCGTCAGCAAAGTGTTTTCCATTAAATGAGCAAGCTATAGCTCCAATCTATATAAACAGAGCAATGTTTGTAAACCATTTGCCAGCATTTTTCTGCCTGCTTACTTCTTGTTGAGATACTGTCGCTGCCAATTGGACCAGCTTGTGCTGGTGATCAGCTGTCAGTCAGCTTCCTGCTGAGCTTATATCCTCAATCCTCAAGGCTGAAACCCCTCCATATAATACATACGTTGCAACTGTCCCACCATTTAAACTGTATCCCTCTGTTCCTCTTTGTTCCTCAGCTGTGTCCCTCTTTTCACATCTTATATGTAGGTTTGTATACAAGTATTACTTAAAGGATATCCGAGAAAAAATGAAAAGGGATAGCAATCACAAAACTTTTTTAAATTTAAATACATGTAAACAAATCCAAATAAGAAGTACGGTATGTTTCTTCAGGAGTAAATTGAGCTAATGCGGTTTCTCCTATTTTGCTGTCACTTGCAGTAGTTAGTAAAAATCTAACAGAACTGACATGTTTTTGACTAGTCCATCTCTTGATGGGGGATTCTCAGTATTTCATTAATTCTTTAAAAAAAAAAAAAAACTATCTGGAAAAGATCTGTACAAAGATACAGGGAACCCCCTCCCCCCCTCCATACCTGATTGCACACTATTCATATTCTGGCAGTTGGACAGAGCAACTGCCTTTCTCTGAGTGCTTTTGAAAATAAAGAAAAACCCGAGAATCCCCCATGAGAACCTGTCGGTTCTGTCAGATTTCTACTACCTACTGTAAGTGACAGCAACATAGGAGAAAAGTAATTTATGGCTCATTTTACTCTGGGATAAATTTACTTTTTATTTATGTGTTTTCATGCATTTTTAATTGTACAATTCTTCATGATAGTGGTCCTTTAAGTTTTACGTACCTGGAGCTTCTTCCAGCCCCTAGAAATCTATCTGGTCTGGCAGACCACTATCATGAAAACATTGATTT
Source organism: Hyperolius riggenbachi (assembly GCF_040937935.1). NCBI lineage: Eukaryota > Metazoa > Chordata > Amphibia > Anura > Hyperoliidae > Hyperolius > Hyperolius riggenbachi. Next base: position 300,870,285 of record NC_090649.1, read on the forward strand.
TTAAAACCCGCCCCCAAAAGTTGTTAGAGCAGCTTAGATGGCGCCGGAGGGACTGCAGTTACAACACATGACTGAAGATGTAAGCCATTTGTAAGTTGGGGAGAATAAAGAAAAAAAAGGCTTCACCTGTACTTGAAATGTTGCTGTCTAAACTTCATTATTGTCAGTTTTGTGGTACATATCTTTAAGCGTTTATTAATATATGTATATTATAATCATGACACACTGAATGCTCTGTATGGTTGCTGTTTTTGTGATGGTGGTCCTTTAAGTTTGACTGCATTTCCTGCATGCTATTTCTTCAAGTACCCATGTTTGTTCTCATTTGTCCATCTGCGATGCTAAAATAAAGACCATTCTTAAAATACTGACAGTATTAATAAAATACAGATGAAATTCATAAAATACAAATGAAATTCCTAAATTACAGACAAAATTCATAAAATAAAGCATCCACGGAGAGAAAAGCACCATGGAGGACATTTCTACTGGGGATAGCCGAGAAACTTTATCCTACACTGCTGACCAGGCCAACAGGATTATGGCACGTTTTGATGGTGAAGCGGGTTTTCTTCAAGCACCAGACATCAAATCTATTAAACGGGAGTTGGAGAATTTACGTAAACGACGCATCGACTTGGACTTGCATGCCAAAACCCTGGTGGAGTATTGTAAATCTAAAAAAATTCCCAGGGCAGTACGTTCTCCTATCTACCATATGCTGTTTACAGATGATGTGGACTTCTGTTCTGGATGGGCAAGAATATGGAATAAGGCCTCCTTTGATGCCATGATACACACGGTGGCACGGATCCAAAAAGAGTTACCTATCATTGACAGTAAGATCAATGTCATTGGAGATCGATTGAAGGAGAGTTTGTCAGATGGGGACTTTCAGTCATATGTAGATGGCTTGAATAAAAAGATGGAGGAGTACAGGAAAAATGGTGAGGAGATCAAGAGATCGAAATATCATCGTGACCTCTCAGATTACACCACGGGCTATGTTTATGCTTGGCAAAGGGCCTCTGGAGCCTCAAGAGGTAGGAGGAATCCAAAACCTGGACGCCCGAAACGGAGGGACCCTAGACCAGTTACCTCTGAGCCACAGTCCTCTTCTAGCGATTTTTTACCGTCCTCCCGGGATGTCTCGCCGAATGGCCAAGGAGGAGGAGAAGGAGAGGGGGCAGGAGGTACAAACAAAGCAGGTCCCAAAGGCCAGATGACTCTCAGACAGAGAAAAGATCAGAAGGCCCCTCACTAGTAGTGAACATCTTCAGCCATGTGCTATCAGCCATCGAGGAACGAGTACTGAATTATGGACTTTCATTCTGCCCAACCCACAAACCAGATTTTTTTGTTCTTGATCAAGAACTTTTCTGCTTTTTCCGTAACATCAAACTTAAACATTTTTTTGGTACTAGACATGATTTTCCAGTGGAAAATAGAGAGGAGATGGACATACTGTCATTGAGGAACACTGGACTTAGGAACAAAAGTCGTTTTACACCTCCTAGCCATCCAATGATTGATATGTTTATTGAGAGAGTTGGGGAGGAGATTAGTGGGATAGAGTCGGGAGCTAGTACTTTTAATGTCGACTTCAATTTGAGTAGGGAGGAACACACAGCATTGGTTGGTCTAGGACAGCACACGGAAATAACAATACGTCCAGCAGATAAGGGGGGTGCAGTTGTAGTATTGGACTCATCCTATTATGAACAGGAAATCTTGGGACAATTAGCACAACAGGATGTATACACCAAGGTGGAGGGGGATCCTACAAGAGCAGTGCAGTTGTGTATCAAATCCGTACTTGATGATGCTAAATCTTGTAATATTATCGATGATAATCTTTATACATTCCTCCAACAGGATACACCCAAGATTCCAACTTTCTATACCTGTCCCAAGATTCACAAGGACCCACGCCGGCCACCGGGGAGACCCAGTGTGGCCGGCATGGGTTCGGTGTTTGTACCCCTAGCTCAGTATGTGGACCGGTTACTTCAACCTATTGTGACCTCCTTTGCATCTTATATCAGGGACACAGATATGTTCCTTACCAAATTGAGAGCTTTAGACATCTCTGGAAGTGAAGCTCTACTTGTGACTCTTGATGTTGAAAGCCTCTACACCTCCATCCCTCATGATGGGGGTGTAAAGGCTGTAGAATGGTACTTAATGCAGTATGCAGATATGTCCGAACCTCAAAGACAGTTTATTGTTAAATTGTTGAAGATCATTCTGAGACGTAACTATTTTTCATTTCAGGACTCCTTCTATGTCCAGCGGCGAGGGACGGTGATGGGGTCGAATGTGGCCCCGTCCTATGCGGGACTTTTTATGGGTCAGTATGAAGACAGTTTTATATACACCCACCCACTTTTCCACCGGCACGCTAAGTGCTGGTGGAGATACATCGATGACATTTTTTGTGTGTGGGCGGGGCCACATTTGACCCTCGCTGACTTCATTACTTCCCTTCACTCTTGCTGTCCAGCCATTAGACTAACTGTACATGCTGACAGTCATGAGGCAGTCTTTCTGGATACACATATTACAAGGAGTCAGGATGCACTAATTACCACCTTATATGTGAAACCCACCGATAGAAACTCATTGTTACATTACCAAAGCTTCCACCCTCCCCCAATTAAAAATGCTATTCCAACCGGCCAGCTGAAACGTGTTGAGAGGATAGTTTCGTGCGACGATGATGCAGTAATTCAGAAGGATATATTGAAACAAAAATTTTTGGACAGGGGTTATCCTGATAGGACCCTGATTCCTAAAACTCGTAAATCTCGTCGAGATCTTAAACAATTTCGTATGCCTTTTGTTTCCACATACAATACGTGCAGCGAGCTGGTTGGATGGGCAATCCGACATCATTGGCATCTTTTACAAGATGCCTTCCCTGCGATACCTGAATTCAGATATCCCCCACTAATGTCTTTCAAAAGGTCCCCTACGGTCAGAGATAACGTTTTTCATCATCGCCAGTTGGGGACACAAACTATACAGAATAGACATGGTACTTTTCCATGCCTTAAAGGAAAGGTTCACGCAGGAGCTGTAAAAAATAGAAATCCAAATCCACTTACCTGGGGCTTCCTCCAGCCCGTGGCAGGCAGGAGGTGCCCTCGGCGCCGCTCCTCAGGCTCCCGGTGGTCTCCGGTGGCGATCCCGACCTGGCCAGGCCGGCTGCCAGGTCAGGCTGCTTCTGCGCTCCAAGTTGCGTGTCACTTGTGCGCGCTGACGTCATCGGACGTCCTCCGGGCTGTACTGCGCAGGTGGTATTCCAACTCAACTTGGAGCGCAGAAGCAGCCCGACCTGGCCAGGCCGATCGCCACCGGAGACCACCGGGAGCCTGCGGTGCGGCGCCAAGGGCACCTCCTGCCTGCCACGGGGTGGAGGAAGCCCCAGGTAAGTGGATTTGGATTTCTATTTTTTACAGCTCCTGCGTGAACCTTCCCTTTAATTGCCACTCTGTAGTCATATAGCTAAAGGTGGGACCTTCACGCATCCTACCACAGGGGAAAGATTTACGGTTAAACAAAGATATACATGTGATTCTAGTTATGTAGTGTATCTAATCAAATGCCCCTGTGGGTTGGGATACGTGGGAATGACCACCAAGGCTTTGCAGGTCAGAATGTCTGGCCATAAGACGGCTATACGTAGCAAGGATATGACTCAGGCTGTGTCTTGCCATTTTGTTTTAGCTAGGCATAATTTGTCCCAATTTAAGGTTCAAGTCATCGATAGTGTTCCAAGTAACTGGAGAGGTAGGTTAAATAGACAAGATGAGTTGGCTAAACGAGAGGCCTGGTGGATTAAAAAGTTGCATGTGATGGGAAAGGAAGGACTTAATAGAGAATACGATTTAAGTTTCTGTATTTAAAAATTTGGGTTGCCATATTCCTGTTGGACCTGTAAATAGTGGGGTGGGAGAATTATTACATTAGGAGGCACCGGTCACTTTGTGCTGGGATGGGTGGAATACCGATTGGGAACTTTGTAGTATTTTTGGATATTGTTGCAGTAATGTGATATTTACTTTTTACTTTCTTCTTTTTGTTTCTTCAGCTCCTGCGTACTGACAGAGGATGAACATTGTGGCCTGGTGTGAACTATTTTTCAATTATGCGGCTGTTGAGTGGATGTGATGTCCACTTAACTATACTATACCATTTACATGCGTACATCGCTTTGTGTGAATTTGGTGGAGTTCCGCTGTGATTTTACACGCTATACGTCTTGCGGAACGGATTTATTGTAGTAATGCGTCCGGAGGACGGTTGACGTCGTTTTTTACGCACTGGCCCTGCGTTAGTATGACGCGTGCCATGCGACTATATGTATGTATCTATTGTTACGCATTATGCGTCCTTATATACGCATCTCTTTGGGGACTATGCGTTTGGACGACGGGTGACGCCGATTTTACGCATTGATAACGCGTCTTTGGACACCGCCAGCTGGTTTGTACGCGTTGGCACTGCGTTATTATGCGTGCCAAGCGGCCACATGTATGAGTTCATCGTTACGTTATGCATTATGCGTCCTTTTATACGCATCCCTTTGAAGACTATGCGTTTGGACGGCGGACGGCGTCGTTTTTATGCATTGATATCGCGTCTTTCGGACGCGGATTATGCATATATATGTACGCGCCCTCCATGCGGAAATTGATTGGTGGGCTGATAGCGTTTGTTCCCATTGGTGCATGTGATCTTTGTTTACAGTGCACATCGTGTTTTTGCATGCTGAAGTTCCTATGCCTTGCTACAATGGGCGGTCCTGAGTCAGCTGACTGGGAGGTATGTTTTTATGACATCACACACTGCCTGTTCCCCATCAGGTCCATCCACACATCCTTGTGCTCTGATTGGTGCTTCTGATTTTGAATTAATTGGCTATTAATTGATGTATAGATCTGTATATAAAGGTGTGGTCATTGTTGTTAAAGTTTTATGGGCTGAACAGCTTGAAAAAGAGCTATAGCAGCTCGAAACAGCGGGCTGTCGCCGCTAGAGCCTATTTTTGACCATGCTGTCATTTTAATGACTGATTAATAAAGAGCTAATTTTTACTTTTCTACTTTGGGTGGTGCCAGCCTTTTTTTGCTCACAATAAAATAAAGCACGTTGTAATGAATAGCGGAGATACCGCCGCGCGTGCAAGCGGCAGGGCAGCTTTTTCCGCGTTCAAGCCGGAGGCCTTTTCCGCGCAGCAACATGTCTCTGGTTCGCCTGGTCCTTCTAGTGCACACAGATGGAGAACTACGCGTGCGCGCGCCAGGCGACAGAACATTTATGCCAGCAGAAGGGAAATCAGCTGATCAGGCCGCTCAGCTGATCCCAGCTGGACTCTGGATTGGCTGAGTGGCTGGGGCGGTGCTGGGGAGCGCTGTAAGTATATATAGGACTTGCTTGTCAGTTGCAGGTTGTCTGCCGTTGCGAATACTCACTTGTGAGCACCCAGACCTCAGTCAGATCTCACTGTGTGTTAGAACCAGTAGGAGCTGGGAATTCACACTTAGCCAGATTCCGCTTTAGGCTCTATTGTGTTACTGTTATACTTCAGACTAGTTTCCAGGTGTTGAGACCAAGGACCTCACACCTAAGACTAGGAGATTGCTGTGTTACTATTGTTATACTTCAGACTAGTTCCCGGGTGTTGAGACCAAGGACCTCACACCTCAGACTAGGATTGTGCTATACTGTTTCCTGTTATGATCTCTGGCTTTGCTGACCACTCTCCTGCTTACTGATTCGGTACCTTGCCTATCTGTCTACCCGTTGCCAACCTTGCCTGTACCCGGATACCGTATCAGTCTTCTGTCTCCGTACTTTATCTGCTCGTGTGTTGCCGACCTGGCCTGTATGACCCTTCTGGCTGTCACTCGTCCCTCGGGTGAGCAGCCTCACTGTACTCCTTGTGACACCAACTCTCTAGGTGTCCATTAGCTGTAAAGGCTTCCTGCTCCACAGGAAGACCTCCTTACAGTTCAGTCAGGGGACTTTCCCCATAGGAGTCCACTGGCTGCAGTACAGTCTGATTCCCAGCCCATCAGGGAATCCTTGGCTGCAGTACAGTCTGATTTCCAATCCATCAGCGAATCCCTGGCTGCAGTACAATCTCCATCTCCTCCTCTTAAGGATGTTAGTGTCTACACAGTCAGAGGCCACCTGCACCTCAGGTGTCCACTGGCTGCAGTGCAGTCCAATTCCCAGCTCTTCAGGGAATCCTTGGCTGCAGTAGTGTCTGTATCTCCCGCTCCTCGGGAGATAATTTTACTGTTGCACCAAACACTCACACTACATTAGGTGTCCTGTGTCAAGCTATACTTGTATTATTAATGATTCTGCAGATCACCATATAATCAGGTATAACATCTGTATTATTGGTGATACTGCAGATCATCAATAATCAGATACACTCTGTGTGCTGACACCAATTGTTACACACGTGTGTCAATTCCCTAATACTCTGTGATTTGGTAATAGTCTGTTCTTATTTATCACTTTCAAACTTTATTTAAGCATAAGAAAGAACATAAGAACAATAAACATGAGAACACGTTACAGCAAAAAAAAAAAATGTGAAAAAGATCACCACCGGGATTACCACATCTTCAGCAATTATCATTAACCATAAATCCAAACTGAAGGAGTGTCCTGGGGGTGTTGTACCAAAAAGAAAGGATATTATAATTTAGTTCTTGTATGTCTACGCTAACAGAGCCTTTGTGAGAATTGATCAGGATGCGGTCCCACTGCTCCTCTGTCAGTGTCTTAACCAGAGCTTTATCCCATTTGTCCTGGTATGGAAGTCTGTCAGGTACCTTAAGGTAAAGTAATGCCTTATACATCCTACAGACTGTATGTCTGTGGAGTGGAGAGGCCATGATTTTTAACTCAAAGTCTGTCAGTTTTCTTGATAGCTTACATTGCCTAGCGATTGAGACAAAGCTATTTAGTTGTAAGTATGCCAAACGAGGGCACTCTCCTTCCTCTAAGAGAGCTTCCATTTCTGGTTATGGGCTGTCCTCCTCTATACATGTCTTTAATCCTGATAGCTCTAGATTTAAGAGCTTTTAGAAAGTTAGGTTCCATGCCGGATGGGAAATCTGGGTTCCCAATTATTGGCGTTAAAGGGCCTGGAACAGTGTAAAGACTTCCCTTGGAAGCGAATAACTGAAAAATTCGTAGAGTGGCCAAAATCAAGGGATTTGCTTTTAGCAAGTCAGTGGCTGGGGTAGGGGAGGTTAGCGAGGGGAAATTCAGAAAAGGCCTGCTTCACTTGTACCCATCTCTTCGGGGATGTTGGGGCGCCTGTTCTTTGTACATTTTTAAAAGTCTACAGAGATGGTGGAAAAAAAGGAGAAGGGTCTGTGTAATTTCTACAGGATTATAGTGAACTAATTACTAAATGACAATTACCCAAGTCCCTGCAAGGACAGTTCTTGTATGTTTGTATGAGGCTGAAGGCATACATTTGAAAAAGTCGCGAGCTGATTTAGGCATGACGTTAAATAACGATATTACTAGCAATATCAGTAAATAACAATTTAAGTTCAATGTTAAACAACAAAAACAATAACAAAAACAGTAGATAATTGAATTGCAGTTTTACATTTTCGGTATATAATGTTTATGTACCGATAATTTTGAACCTAACTATAACCTAACCTCTCCCTACTCTCACACAGAGCCCTCCCCTGATGGTGCCTAACCCTAACCCCCCCCCCCCCCCCCCTGGTGCTGCCTAACCCTAAGACCCCTCCGGTGGTGCCTAACCCTAAGACACTCGTTAGATTAGCAGCAGATAGATCATCAGTAGATTTTTTTTTATCTATCTAAAGTGTTTAGGAACATTTTTTACTGGGAACAGATTTCCAATAGATTTCAGTGTGAAATTTCAGTATAAAAAAATTAAATAAAATAAAAAAAAATATTTTATCTTTACATAGATATTTAAAAAGTTTAGACCCTTAGGTAAATATTTATGTGTTTTTTTTTTATTATTGCAATGGTTTTTTTATAATAAAAAAATAAAATAAAATTAAAAAAAATATTTCATCTTTACATAGATATTGAAAAAGTTTAGACCCTTAGGTAAATATTTATGTGTTTTTTTTTTATTATTGCAATGTTTTTTTTTTTTTTTTAAATTAAACATTTTATTTGGGTATTTTTGGGAGGGTGGGATGTAAATAGTAAATTTTATAATGTATGTATATATATATATAATATATATATAATATATATATATATATATATATATATATATATATATATATATATATATATATATATATGTATATGTTTATTTTATTTTTTTAATGTAGATGTAGTTTTACTTTTTGGCCACAAGATGGCAACCTTAGGTTTGTTTTCATGACGTCACTCTAAGCGTAATACGTCACTCTAAGCGTAATGTACGCTTAGAGGGACGTAGGGGGGATGTAGGAGGCAGAAAAAGCTAGGCTTCCGATAGAAGCTGTCGCTTTCTAACGAACCGCGGGATGGGAGCGCCCGTACACACACGCGATCGGCCGCGGAAGCGCACATGGCCTCCTGGACGTAGCTTCTACGTCCAGGAGGCGAAAGTAGTTAAATAATAATTCAATTCAATTATGTTAAAAAGCATAATGGCTTTCTATATTATGATAAACAACAATTGCGCCCATTTTTGGCTGCAACTTTTTCATCTGCTCCTGGCTGAAGGGCCTAAACAGTCAATGCATTGCTGATCAAATTTCAGCAACACAGATCAGCATGCGATGTGCAGCAACATCAGAAAGGGCATAAACCTGGTGGGCACAATGATTATCCTGGAAATTTCAACCGGCATCAATTTACACAGAATATTTGTATCATCCTGCATTAACTTGTAATCATTTGCATCTCACTGACCATTCTTAGTGGATTTAAGAGTTGCAATTTATAACAAATGTTAATTATATCATGGCTGGCTTCCATTTCCTATGTACTGCAATAAGGGAGTAATACCACATGAATCCTTATAAAGAATGAACTACCACATGTATTCTTAAAATAAGACATGAAATACCACATGCATTCCTAAAATAAGACACTTGAAACGGGTGGAAGCGCCCAATGCATAAAATATAGGCTAATAAGCTGTTAATCTTATAAACAGAGAGGTAATCTTACCTCTCTTGAAGAATTTGGACTAGTTTAAAAAAATAAAATAAAAAAATCCAGCTTTAAAATAAAGCATGAGGTGAAACCCTTTGTGAATTGACATGAAATTGTTCTATTTTGCTGTCTGTAAAATATCACTAGTGAGGAAATAATATCACAGTCTTAGTGAATTGAGCCCAATGCTCTGTATCTATCTACCTATGTATCTATTATTATTATTATTTTTTTTAACTTTTGTCTGCTCTGGTACAACTGCTCTGGAACTGTTGATGCTCCTGTTACATTGTAGCAAGCTTCACAGCAAAATGGATAGAAGCTGCATTAGCAATTTATTGTGGACAACCCACTCACTCTCACCTTTGCTGCTGTGGGCAAGGAACTCTTGAAACTCTCTTCTTGTGTCATTGGTTACTCTGAATGGCATGATGCAGAGAATCTGGAAGTGAGAAATGCAATGCAATTGTTTGCTTTGCTGCACGCAGGTCGGGCCGAGGCAGAGGCAATAGAGGCTCCAACCTCAGTGTAGGAGGGGCGAACAACTCATTCAGCTATCATTTATTGTTTGAAGAAGAGAGAAATAAGAAAAGGGGATGCATGGCAGTGACTGCACACCGGATAACTAGTGATTAAGGTGTTGGGGACCCTGGGGTGCCTCTTAGTCTGATTGCAATCAGTGTGTGATGGCTGGGGTGGCAGGGATGAAGGGGTGCACTTTGGTGTCTCAGCCTTGGGTGGTGAAGGACCTTGTCCAGGCTCTGGCTGCAGGTAACATTGCTCGGGGAAATCCTTGGTCCTTGATGAATGCCTGCAAATGAGCTGTGGATAAAATCAAAGAAAACAGACTGTATGGTTATTGATAAATATGTCTCTGAATATTTATTTTGTAACCAATGGCCAAGATTTCTATTAACGCTTTATATTAGGGCCTCTATGATTTGTCCTGTATTGCTGTAAAATACAATGCTTTCATACTGTTTGCTCCTTTGTCAGATCAATTATCTAAACACAACTATCTCTGTCCTTCTTCCAATGTAAATATGGGTAGGTAGAGATTCCCTTTTCACCATAATTACCATGTTTACATAACATGTATATACTGTATGTGAGGTGTTATGCACTTAAGTCAGATTCAGTCTACCAGAGGAGGGAATCCTTCCTATAATGCCACCAGCACACCTGGCACTGCTCATTAGACATTTTAACAGTTTATGTAAGTGTGTGGCCACTGGCCAGTTATAGCAAGCAAGGAACATAAAAATGGCACAATTCTCTAGGGCCTCTAATTTAATGAAAAAATAGATTTTTTTGAAATTAAACTTTAGTTTAGTTTATGACCATGATCACCAGTATGTTGCAGGCATTTAAGGTACATATTATTGCCTCTGCTTACCTGTAAAGATTGCCTGTCACCCACCTTGACAAGTAGTAAGGGTTATGTCTGACTGTCACCCAGCCACCTTGACAAGTAGTAAGGATCATGCCTGTCACCCAGCCACCTTGACAAGTAGTAAGGGTTATGTCTGTTACCCAGCCATCTAGATATGTAGTAAGGATTATAGATTTCCAAGCTTACTTAGAAGGTGAGAATTCTTCAATCCTTTCAGTTGGGACACAATAAGGATAAAGAAGCGCGCCCAGGGGTTTATAAAACTGAGTTAAAAACAGTAAAAATGATAAATGAGGTGGCTTACCTCAATAAGATCATTCTCATAGGAAAAAAAAGAGAATTTTATTTTTGCACAGGCAACGCGTTTCACGGGTCCAAGCCCACTTCCTCTACTCTGGCACTCTTATTGGCCTGAGGAAGCGGGCTTGGACCTGTGAAACGCGTTGCCTGTGCAAAAATAAAATTCCCCTTTTTTTTCCTATGAGAATGTCCTTATTGAGGTAAACCACCTCATTTATCGTTTTTACTGTTGTTTTTAACTCAGTTTTATAAACCCCTGGCTGCTTCTTTTCCCTCATTTTGCTTAGTCACCACCCCACACCTGTTGTGGGTGGGGTTCAAAAACGGACCAGTTTTGAAGCCGTTATTGTCTTTTAAAGAAGAGGCAACCATGACCAGTCCCAGTCTGGGACACCCCGAGTGGAGACGGGTTCATTATCTCCACCTGTTTCCTGTGGTCGGTTGCCCCCATCAACCCACCTTTGTGAGTAGTACCTTTTATCATTATATTGTTTTCAGTGTTACTGACATACTACACCCTTTGGGCTCCCGATTTTTGTTTTGTCTCTTCTTTCCATGGTGTCCTGACAACCCCATCCACTGCGTCTTTCAGTTGGGATTTCGCCTATAGCACTGTCACTTATTGACTTTATTTCAATTGGAAAAAATATGGACATACTGTCACAGAAGAGCCATGAGAAAAGAGAACGCAATCACAATTGGGTTCCTGCACAGATTGTCATTGCGTTGCCAGATCAGAATCTTAGGTCTGTGGGATACCTGCAGCCCAGCTTGGGGTTTCTCCTTGCTCTCAGCAGAGAAATAGCTCAGTAACCTAAAGTGCAGGATGGCTCTGTTGACTTGTTAATTAGCATATGACTGGGATTTGGGCCTTAGCAGAGGTGTCAGAGTTTGTCTGAGCTGATCTCACTCAGATGTTAATTAGCACACCAAAAGTACTTTCATCCAGGGAGAGCCAAAGGAAGCTAGTCACACACAGCATGGCAGGCTGGCTGGCTCCAGCAGCAGCAGAGGGAAATGAATGTTGTATATGATTTTTTGCATATTTATGGAATATAGTATGCAGGATAATTATGAGAGTTGTATCATTGGGTTTGTGGTGTCTTGCCGGATCTTTTGATAACAGTCTTGAGAGGCACAGGTTGCTCTACAACCAAGTTATAAAACTTCCCAGGAACTGGACCCGCTGCCCTAATCACGTCTGATGTCATATTAATCGGTATTTTCTGACAATTATGAATCTGCTATCCACCTAAATATGACATGTATTGTTTATGAGTTACAGCATTTTATAAGTTTAGACCTAAAATCTCTCTCAGAGGGAATGAACTGTCATCGGTGGGTAATTCAGAGGGGGCAGGCGTTGCCATGCCCCCAAACCAGCTTCATCAAAAGCACATTGCCAGCAGGCGGACCTCAGTCCTCCAAATCCCATCTTCATGAGAGCATGCTCCTAGCCAGAGGACCACGTGGTTAGTGGCCATCTTGTCTGAACTTGCTCTTGAACTGGAACAAAGGAACTTTACAAGTTTTCCCAGAAAGGACATATTTCCACGAACTTTAAGTATTCGTTTTTCTTCCCTTTTATTTTTTATACTGTGCTATTTGTCTCTATAATTGTTGATTTTAATGATTTTCTGTATATATTAATTATTTATATTGCATTTTTAATAAACGACGCTACCGTCATTTATTCGTTCAGCTACCCTATTAATCAGCCGCACAAACTGAACCCTGGTCTCTGAAGAGTCGCTACTATTGTTGCTAGCTAGACAGAATAGAGTGTGTTTAACCATTTTATTTGCAGGTCTAGAATCAGCCAGTCAGTGGGCTCCTCTGTCCCATGGTAACAGAGGTGGTGGCAGTTATACCCTGAAATATTGTGTAAATTGTATTACCGTAACTCACAGGCTCCCTTCTAGTCGGTCTGCTGCCAAAATTCCAGCGGTTTCTGAGCACCGATTGCGACCATAGATTGCATGGTCTGTGTGCTAAAACCGATTGGAAGGCATTTTGCGGTCCGGCCACTAGGGGCCCTGTGACACATATGACACCAGGTTACACCCTTGGTTAGCCCCCCACTTGTTGCCCCTGGTAATGGGCACAGGCTCGTGCTAGCTTGCATGCTGTGCTCATCAGCATTGCATATTCAAATTAACATCCTTCTGCTGCAAGTGGTGGAAGAGGGGACGTAAATGTACTGTAGTCAGGACACAAATGGTCAAATCACCACTGCATGTAGCGTCAACCCTGCATTTCTAGTGTCCCCTGCCTACCCTTGACATGCACTGCAGAGCCTGGTGCGGGGCAGCCAGGCTCTTATAGGCCTGGCTGCCCCGCACCTTTCAGCTGAATAACAGGAAGCAAGGCATCCCTTGCATTTCTACAGCTGAACTACATGACCTTGCATTATTCCAAGTTCTTTATCCCCGAGCTTGTGATGATGCAGGTTTTTGAAACAGCAGTTAGGTACAGTAGAACATTTCTATATCTGCCAACTGCATGCATGCACTTCATAGTTTTCAAATCAATACTAACCCTTGCAATCAAAGCTTACATTAGCGGCTACACATAACAAAACAGCAATCTTCCAATTAAATGGGGGAACTTAGTGCTCCAAAAATGCTGCAGCATTCTCAAAATAAAACCAAACCACCTCTTCATGGTTCTGTCCTTAGGATTGGTTCATTTAAACCAACGTATAAGCAGCCATTCAAGGAGCTACAAACTCTTACACCATTACATTTATGGGGTGTAGTGGAAAATATTGCAGCTGAAAATTCCTGTATGTTTTTATGGTGAACTACTGCACACACTCTTATTGGGAATATTCCCTACTTGTATTATTGAAAGGGCTGCCGCTGCACACATTGGACTATATAACTGCGCCAATGAGAACAACATTACATGCAATGCTACTTATTGCACGTAAGACTTAAAGATGAACTCCAGTGAAAATAATGTAATTAAAAAAGTGCTTCATTTTTACAATAATTATGTATAAATGATTTAGTCAGTGTTTGCTCATTGTAAAATCTTTCCTCTACCCAATTTACATTCTGACATTTATTACATGGTGACATTTTTTTCTGTGGGCAGGTGATGTAGCTGCTGTTAGCTGTTTTGGCAGTTGGAGACAGCTGTAAACAGCTATTTCCCACAATGTAACAAGGTTCACAGGCAGGAAACTGCCAGAAGTACCTCGGTACTCAGAGCTTCTTGTGGGAGGGGTTTCACCACAATATCAGTCATACAGCACCCCCTGATGGTCGGTTTGTGAAAAGCAATAGATTTCTCATGTAAAAGGTGGTATGAGCTACTGATTGGGATAAAGTTAAATTCTTGGAAGGAGTTTCTCTTTAACGCATGGTATATAGATCATTGTTTTGCACGTAATGTATTTAGGCTCTACTCTTGGAGCGTTAGACTATGCACATTATTTTCATTACCGCAGTTTAGTGAATACACCCTAATTACTATTCACACATTTTGCTAGGCTATTCAGTCTTTCCCTTTTTTTAAACTGCAGGAGAAAACAGTGAACTTATTAGTATGCATTTAGGATGCTGGAGGAAACTGCAGTACACGGAGGAAACTCCATATGGATAGTGTACTGGTTGAAAATCAAATCTGTGACTCTAGTGCTGCAAGTGAGACCACTTAGCCTCTGTGCTGCACTTAGTTCATTTTCCTAGGTCTTCCTCACCAGTAAAGTTGTTGTTCAGTACAATGAGTTCATAATTGTCATGCTGCAGTCAGCACAGTGATGCAATGTTCCAGTATAAGAAGTTTAGAGGAAGAACAGAAAACTGATTATAAGACTGCTATTCTGCTACTAAGAAATGATTGTGCTATTATACTGCCACGTCTACAATCTAATTTATGCAACACTCTTATATAGCTCTAATACATCAGTAGGCTCTTAACAGTCAGATTTCCATAACGACATTCTGCATCCATATTGAAAATATAATAAAGCATACCAAATAAATTCATACTAAATTTAGACTAGTCAGTTCTCACAACTCTATTAAATGAAAGGATATCATTATCTTTGACAGCTATTCCCTTTCCTTGCTGTATTCATCTTACTTATGTGAAAAAAAAATTCAGTTTTTGAGCAGATTGTTATTTTATGCAGTGAAAAAAATAAATTGTACATGTCAGATGCAATGCTGCAAGCTCTGTTATAAGATGCACCAGTATATGTGTAGATGTCAGTATTTGTGCATGTATGACTGAAATAATAAGTAATTGAGTGTTAGTGTGTGTATGCGTGTGTATACGCGTCCCGGGAGGCTTGGTCATTCTCATAGCACTGTCACACTTAAAGTGTACCCGAAACGTCACAAAGTTAACCACGTTGCGACCGCCTAATGCCGATCGAAGAGGGGACCCATTAGTTGATGATAGTTTCTTGTCCTTTTTAGTTTTTAATAGATGACTCATATTTGTTATTGTGATATGTATCCAAACCTTGAATGTACTTGTGTGTATTACCATACTACTTTAGCAGACATTTAGCTATTTTGCCAGCAATTTTTATTTTTTAACAAAGGTTTATGTACTCCATTTTTTATATCTGGGTATTTAAAGTGATTGCTTATATTGTTCTATAACATTAGACAGTTTAAAGAGACACTGAAGCGAAAAAAAAATATGATATAGTGAATTGGTTGTGTACTATGAATATTTACTAGAAGATTAGCAGCAAAGAAAATATTCTCATACTTTTATTTTCAGGTATATAGTGTTTTTTTCTAACATTGCATCATTCTATAATATGTGCACATTACACAACACTCAGCATTCAAAATGAGTCTTTCAGAGCAGTCTGTGAAGTAATGACCTCTCCTCTAGCAGAGGAAAAGTAAATAGTCCAGGAACAGTTGAGATAATAAAAGTCAGATAACAGCCCTCTCCACGACTAACTTATGCTGGGAATACACGTTTCGTTTTTGCCTTCGTTTTAGCCTTCGTTTCGATTGTGCCTTTTGTCCTTTTCGTTCCCGAAATAATCGAACGTACGGTTAATATCACCACCCACGGTTTCGTTTTTTTTTTCCGATTCTGATGGTTTCGTTTTTCCAATGATCGAAGGCTGCTACGAAACGAAATGAAAATCCCTTTTTACAGGGACGGACTAACATAAACGAACATATAATCGATCTGAACAGCCATCAAGCCTACCAATGGCTCGATTAGATGGATAAAGAGAGATAATATCAAACATGTTCGATCACTAGTCGTTCGTTTTTGGGGTCTATTAATCAAAACTATAATGAGATTATGACTATTTTCACATACGTTTTCAACACTCGATTAGTTGACTGAATCGAAGGCTAAAACGAAGGCAAAAACGAAACGTGTATTCCCAGCATTAGTCGGAGAGCTTAATGGCTTGTTTGCATAGAGATAACAACTGGAGTTTCTCAACTCTTCCTGTACTGAAAACAATTAGACTGATGTATCTGATCTTAATGTTTTATTTCTTAGCTGTACTGCACATACAAATCATAATATCATCATTTTTTTCGCTTCAATGTCTCTTTAAGCCGCTTTCAGTCAGACTATTTATTTTATAAGATTTCCTGTATGTGTTAAGATCCTAATTGTTTGGTATAAATAATGCTCATAGATGTATTAATATTTACACTTACAGACTTCCCTTCCTCGCTTTGCTGCTCTTTTAGTTGCCAGTTGTAGAAGTACAGGCCATAGGGAAAAATGTATATATGTATGTAAGCAAAAACTAAAATCTTTCAGCATGATATATGTATGTGTAATGTACAGTAAACATTTGATGTTCTTCAGCTTAGGAAAAGATGGGATGAATATATAAAATGGCATAAATAAAGAATAAAAAACAATGACATTTTTAATTAGGTTGTGATGGCAAATCGTAACTTGTATTACACATTTTATTATAGCACTGCCAAACAATGCGTTTTGTGAAAATTACTAACTTCTTAGGTCTATTTTGTGCTTACATCTACAAAAGGCATGTGAGAATCTGGGTGCTGGATATTATCGATAGTAGAATATTGGTAATTTTACTTACCCTACTTAAAGGGGCACTATGGCGAAAAATTGTAAAATTTTAATTTTTACAAACATACCGTTATACAAATAAGAAGTACGTTTTTCCAGAGTAAAATGAGCCATGCATTACTTTTCTACTAAGTTGCTGTCACTTACAGTAGGTAGTAGAAATCTGACAGAAGCGACAGGCTTTGGACTAGTCCATCTCTTCATGGGGGATTCTCAGGGATTTATTTATTTTTAAAAGCAATTAGTGAATGGCAGTTGCTCTGTCCAACTGCCAAAAAACAGTGTAGCAAGTAGGGAAGCTGGCCAGCATCATTGTTTAAATCCTTTTTAGGGAATATCTTTATAAAGAATAAAAACCTTGCTGAGAATCCTCTATAAAGAGGTGAACTAGTTCAAAACCTGTGGCTTCTGTCAGATGTCTACTACCTACTGTAAGTGACAGCAACATAGGAGAAAAGTAATTTATGGCTCATTTTACTCTGGAAAAAACATACTTATTTGTCTATGTTTGCACATGTTTTAAATTTTACAATTTTTTGCCATAGTGCCCCTCTAACTATCCTCATTCTCACACAAACCCCACCTACTCCTAAAACTAACCTCTCACCCCCATCACAATTCCCCAAATTGTGGTTCAGCTACATTATAGCTGGACCTCAGGCACATGGTAACTTACCCTCCGCTGCTCCTCCACTGTGTCCTCCAATATTTGTCAGGAAAACTGAGCGTTTTACTGTGCAGGAAAAATCTGCACAGCAGAGCCATCAGAATTCGCACACCGCAAGGTTG